>NC_080547.1:23348377-24042543 GCF_028640845.1 Ahaetulla prasina | reverse complement strand
CTAGGAACATAGGCTTTCCAAGCAGATGGAAGACCTGCGGGAGTGCAAGGCCAGGTATTGGCGCCTGGAAGCTTAGTGGGCTGAGATGGTCAGCCAGTTCCAAGCCATGATGCTCTCCCACTGGATCAAGACCCTCCAGCTTTTCGCCACCAGTGGCCCTTTGCTCCAGCCTTCGCCCAAAGCCCCGCACCAGGAGGCTGAAGCAGACCCCAAGTCAGAATTTCTGCCCCCCTCTGACCCACACAAGAAGACCCCAAAGGTGAAGACTTTCTGCAGCAACACAAGCATTCATTCCATGTATTCAGCCCAGGGGGGCGTACTTTGAGGACCCCTGATTTAGTGCAATATAAAAAAATGCAAATTTTTCTGCGGACCACCAAAATTTTCTCACGGACCACCAGTGGTCCACGGACCACCAGTTAGTGACCACTGCTTTACAGCATTCTCTGAGTGGTTTACAATGTCAGCATATTGCCCCCAGCAATCTGAGTCCTCATTTTACCAACCTCGGAAGGATGGAAGGCTGAGTTAACCTTGAGCTGGTCAGGATCGAACTCCAGACTGTTGACAGTGTTTGCCTGTAATACTGCAATCTAACCACTGTGCTACCATGACTCCTTGATATCACCATCCTGGTAACAAACACTTTTCCACAAAACATTCCAAAATCTTTATCTTTATCTTTATGATTGTACACTGTCCAGGGTTACCTTGAGATAAGATGGGCGGCCTATAAATTTTATAAATAAATAAATAAATAAATAAATAAATAAATAAATGTTTTAATATCTATTTATATTCCTCTATGTCTAATTTCTTTACCCTTTACAGTGTGAAGGTTTAATTCTTTTTACACAAAACTATGCAGTTTGAACATTGTTCTACTCATTTTCCATGAAGTCTATAACATAAATATGTCTAATTTTCCTTTATTTATACATCAGTTTATTTATTGGAAGTATGAAGATAGTACACATTAGCCCCATGACTGAGTCTTTATATGCATATCTTTTAAAAAAATGCATAGCTTTAAAAAATTCCAGGCAATGAACATATTTAAAATCCACATACATATCAAACCCATGAATAAACCAAAAATATTGCATAAAAAATAAAGGACTTTTTTTGTTCATACATGGAGATAGACGGAAAAAAAATCATATCATGTGCTAGATAAGACTTGTATCTAACATTATAGAGCATTTCTAAGAGTTGGGATTGGATAGACTTTGACGTTCTTCCAATTTTATGTGCTTCTTTAGCAATTGAAAAAGAATAGTAAGAGAAAAGATACATTATCTAGGAACAACCTAGACTGACTCAGATCATTATGAAATGTTATCTCAAACTCAGAGTTCCTAAAACTGGCTGGAAAAGCACAGTTTTTGTCTGTTGTCTCAATGTCAACAGAGAAGAGGCAGAATGAGTTAGTAGGAGAGGGATATTTGCATGCTTCAACGGTTACCTCTCTCCCTCTACAACAGGAAGGACCTGGGACAGGACTCTTGAAAAATATTTCCAGTATGGCTCAATTTGTATGGGAACAGCCAGACCTTAACATATCCTAGGCCTTTTTCCATTGACATGGGCCCAGGAAATTCATATCCAATGCCTCCTGCCAAGATAGGTATTTTTTTCAACTTCCCATTGTCGCATGAGATCTCCTGTCTAAGTGCCAATTAGAGCTGACATTTGGGGAACATGAATAGTGCTTTTTGAACAACCAAACTCATACTTCGAACTTCAATAATAGTGGGAATGCTGATCATAAAATAGATCCATAATTAAGGGGGGAAAAGATGTCAGTCAACAACTAAGAAGGAATTTCCTGACAGTAAGAACAATTAATAAGTGGAACAACTTGCCTCCAGAAGTTGTAGATGCTCCTACACTGGAGGTTTTGAAGAAGAGATTGGACAACCATTTGTCTAAAATGGTGTAAGGTTTCCTGTCTGAGCAAGGAGTTGGACTAAAAGACCTCCAAGGTCCCTTCCAACTGTTATTCCTGTCCTAGTGTGCTAGTTGTCTATGTAAAGGTAACTTTCTAACCACAAAAAAGGATTATGAATTACTGTCTGAAGGGTTCAAGCTAGAAGTTGATTTATTGTTTGGATGAGAAACTAGGTCTTGGAGTTAATGGTTGACTAGAGACCTGGATGCTGCCCTAAAATATTTACCTGATGAAAAAGAGTAATTCTAAATTACATGCACTGTTCAAATAGATAAGAGAGAAAACAGGAGGCCAAAAGAGACCTCCAACCTTGAAAGTCACCTTAACCTATATGTTATAATCTCTCCTCAAACCATACCCTGCATTTTGATTTCTAACCCAGGCACCATTTAGCTCCTTATCAGATCTTAGTCACTGGAATTAAGCAAGAGTTGGTTTTAGACTTGGAAAAGCAAACAACTGTTTGAAGGCAGAAAAAAATGAATCAGTTGAAATTTAATTGAATTTCCTTGGTTAACAAAATCTGAATATAAATCTATATGAAATCTATAGGGTTTAAAACATGCAAAATATATTGCTTATTTGTATATACAGTTGCATGAAGGCCAGGTTAGATAGTTAGTTCATCATAGAAAAGACTACAGGTAGTTCTCGACTTACAACCACAATTGAGCCTAAAATTTCTGTTGCTAAGTGTGACATTTGTTAAGTGAGTTTTGCGACCTTTCTTGCCAGAGTTAAGTGAATCACTGCAGGTGTTAAGTTAGTCACATGGTTGTTAAGTGAATCAACTTTCCCCATTGACTTTGCTTGTCAGATCGCAAAAGGGGATCACATCAGTGGTGGGATTCAATTTTTTTTACTACCGGTTCTGTGGGCGTGGCTTGGTGGGCATGGCAGGGGAAGGATACTGTAAAATATCCATTCCCATCCCACTCCAGGAGAAGGTTACTGCAAATCCCCATTTCCTCCAGATCAGCTGGGACTCCGGAGGCAGAGAATAGATGGGAGCGGGGCCAGTCAGAGGTGGTATTTACCGGTTCTCTGAACTACTCAAAATTTCCACTACCAGTTCTCCAGGACTGGTCAGAGCCTGCTGAATAGCACCTCTGGATCACATGACCCAGGGACACTGCAACCATCGTAAATATAGTATGAGTCAGCTCCCAATCCTCTGAATTTTGATCACGTAACCGCAGGGATACTGCAATGACTGTAAGTGTGAAAAATGGTCATAAATTACTTTTTTTACTGCCGTTGTAACTTCAAACAGTCACTAAATCAACTGTTGTAAATTGAGGACTACCTGTATCGTATGTGTTTGCCAGGAGCTGAAAAAGACTGAATGGTACATAATCAATCAATTAGTCAATCCTAGTCTTGCAGCTTTATCTATTAGCAATTTATTTTATTAAATTTCTATATTTACACGTCTCAGAGTCTAAGTGACTCTGAGTAGTTTACAACAAATAAATATGTTCTCATTTATATTGCATTGTATATTGCAGTGTAAAATAAATTACATGACAGTATATTTATTATGTCTTCAGTCATGGGAGCTCACTGAGTAACTTGAGCCAGTCAGTCTCTTTCAACCCAGCCTACCTCACAAGGCTGTTGAGGAGGGGAAAAGAGAAGGAGGGAGAACTACATGCACACCATCTACCAATACATTGTGCCAAATCTTTTATTTATTTATTTTATTTTATTTATTTATTTTGTCACACAGTGTATATATAAGCATAAGCATGAAATAACTATACAATATATATTATATATTATATATGTAATATAATATATATATTATATAATATAAAATATATATAATAATATACAATATCTATATATAATATAATATATAGATATAGATATACATACAATATATATATATATATTAATTATATAACTATACAATATCTAATATATATAATAAATATAATAAATAACTATACAATATGTAATTTTCAAGTTAACCTTTTCTGTATGAAAGGTGTTGTCAGGCTGCCTCTGATTATAACTAGGAAAGAATACACCTTGACTTCATTTGCAAATAAAGAAAAGTACTTTTACTAATTACATCTGGATAGCAGCAGGGTTTAAGTTGAATCTGAGACAGAATATGGCTGACAATCTGTATCACCCTATTCCTCCCTCCTCTTTCCCAAAAGGTCATCAGGTCTGGTCCAATGCCAGCTCCTTCCCCGGGTCCCGTGGTAATCTTCTTCCGCAGGTCTCTGGTTGTCAATCAAATCAAGAATTTGATTGTCCGTTAGCGTTTGCGCCCAAACATTCCTGTGAATTCAAAACATTAATCTCTCCTCCCACCTTAATTATGTCAGACCGACACTCTTAAAGGCCCCTCTCTTCTTAACTTGAATCCAATAGCTATTTACATTAGAAATACAATCCCATTCTATCTAACAACTGAAATACAATCCCCTTCTATCTAACAACTGAATATAAGGAGTACAAAGAGATACGAAGTTTGGAGTGGAGGCTGACAGGTGTGGTTGCCCCAGGATTACCGAAGTTCTTCCCGATGTACCTCAGAACAATTCTCTTCATACCTGTCTGCTTCAGATAGCTGGGTGTGAATCCCTCTATGTGAAGTGGGGTCGTAGGACTCAGGTGGGCTTGTTGATCACGTACCTGGCTCCTTGCTGCATGACAACTGCCCTGCCCGAGTTGTTGGAGTTGCTGGCCGGGTTGGCAGTTGAGACCCCCAGACTGTTGGTCATGGGGGATTTCAATCTGCCATCAACCGCTGGCATCCTCGGCAGCTCAGGAGTTCATGGCTTCCATGACGCCATGGACCTGATTCAAGTTAATTGACGGCCCTACCCACGCCGGGGAGGCACCCTAGACTTGATTTTTATCTCTGGCCAGTGGTTGAATGATCTGATTTTAAATGATTTAGTTGTTGAACCTTTGTCATGGTCAGATCATTTTCTCCTTCGCCTAGACTTTCTGACCGCTACCCACCACGCGGGAGGCGGAACCAATGCGTTGGTTCCGCCCCAGGCGCCTGATGGACAGGAGGTTCCTGGCGGAGCTTGGGCGTTTCCGAG
Source organism: Ahaetulla prasina (assembly GCF_028640845.1). Taxonomy (NCBI): domain Eukaryota; kingdom Metazoa; phylum Chordata; class Lepidosauria; order Squamata; family Colubridae; genus Ahaetulla; species Ahaetulla prasina. Next base: position 24,037,524 of record NC_080547.1, on the reverse strand, counting down.
CACCTGGCCCACGACACGACTGAAGAACTAGTGCGGCCTGGGAACAGGCTGCGGCTGGAGCTTTGGACCGTGTCGTGCCTTTGCGGCCTCTGACCCGGCGTAGGTCTCAACCAGCTCCTTGGTTCTCCGAGGAGCTGAGGAGATGAAGCGCCGGAGAAGCGCCTAGAGAGTGTCTGGAGATCCAGCCGCTCTGAGGCTGACCCGGACACTAGTTGGGTCCTATAGCAGGACCTACCTAGTGGCATTGAGGATGTGAGCGTTCTTCGTTCCTCCTCATTGCGTCGGCAGATAACCGCCCGGCCGCCCTGTTTGGGTGACCCGCTCTCCTTCAACAGGAGGGGCGGAGGACCCCTACAAGGCGTGCCGAGGAGTTTAACGGTTATCTATACGATAAAATCGCTCAGCTTGGGACGGATTGGATCAAAATTGGGTAGATCCAGGCGAGAGTTCGAGGCCCGTCTTGTTGAGGTGGTTTGGGATAATTTTGACCCTGTGACTCCGAGGACATGGACAGGTTGCTGGGTAGGTTGAATGCAACCACATGTTTACTCGATCCGTGCCCCTCCTGGTTAGTACTGGCTACTCAGGAGGTGATACGAGGCTGGCTCAGGGGGATTACAAATGCTTCTTTGCGTGAGGGGGTCTTTCCCGCTGCCTTGAAAGAGGCGGTGGTGAGACCTCTCCTCAAGCCTTCCTGGACCCAGCTGTTTTAGGGAATTACCGTCCAGTCTCCAATCTTGCTTCACGGCGAAGGTTGTAGAGAAGTGGTGGCATGTCAGCTACCCCAGTACCTGGATGAATCTGTCTATCTAGACCCGTTCCAGTCGGCTTCGGCCCGGATACAATCGGAGACAGCTTTGGTCGCGTTGGTGGATGATCTCTGAGGGCCAGGGACAAGGGTTATTCCTCTGCCCTGGTCCTATTAGACCTCTCAGCGGCTTTTGATACCATCGACCATGGTATCCTGCTGCGCCGGTTGGAGGGGTTGGGGGTGGGAGGCACCGTTTACCGGTGGTTCTCCTCCTACCTCTCTGGCTGGACGCATGAGCAGTGTTGACAGGGGGCAGAGATCGGCCGAGGTGCCTCATGTGTGGGGTGCCGCAGGGTCAGATTCTCTCACCCTCCTGTTCAACATCTATGAAGCCACTGGGTGAGATCATCAGTGGTTTTGGGGTGAGATACCAACTGTACGCTGATGACACCCAGCTGTACTTTTCCACCCCGGCCACCCCAGTAGCTGTTGAAGTGCTGTCCCGGTGTTTGGAAGCCGTCTGGGTCTGGATGGGGAGGAACAGGCTCAAACTTAATCCCTCCAAGACGGAGTGGCTGTGGATGCGGCTCCCGGTACAGTCAGCTGCAGATCACGGCTGTCTGTTGGGGCAGTCATTGGCCCCAATGGAGAAGGTGCAACTTGGGCGTGCTCCTGGATGGTCGGTTGTCTTTGAAGAACATTTGACCGTCTCCAGGAGAGCTTTTATCAGGTTCGCCTGATCCGCCAGTTGCGTCCCTTCCTGGACCGGGATGCTTTATGCACGGTCACTCATGCTCTCGTTACTTCTCGCTTGGACTATTGCAATGCTCTCTACATGGGGCTCCCCTTGAAGAGCACTCAGAGACTTCAGCTAGTCCAGAATGCGGCTGCGCGGGTTATTGAGGGGAGCGGGAGCTCCCACGTAACAATCCTGCGCAGACTGCACTGGCTACCTGTTGTCTTCGGGTGCGCTTCAAGGTATTGGTTACCACCTTTAAAGCGCTCCATGGCTTAGGACGGGTTGCTACGGGACCGCCTACTGCCGTCTTCTATCTCCCAGCGACCCAGTGCGCTCATAGAGAGGGACTCCTTAGGGTGCCGTCAGCCAAACAATGTCGACTGGCGGCCCCAGGGGAGGGCCTTCTCTGTGGGGCTCCTACCCTGTGGAGCGAACTTCCCTGGACTTGACAATTGCCTGAGCTTAGGACCTTTTGCCACGAACTTAAAACCTATTTATTTCGTATGGCTGGACTGGCTTGATTTTAAAATTTTAACTTAATTTAATTGGGTTTTAAATTTTTGTAATTTTATGGGTGTAATTTGTATTTTAAAATTTTTTCGACAAATTGAATAAGTTTTTTAAGGGCTATTTTAATATTGTATTTGTCTGTGGTTGTATTTTACTTGGTTGTTCACCGCCCTGAGTCCTTCGGGAGAAGGGCGGTATACAAATTAAATAATAATAATAATAATTATTATTATTATTATTATTATTATTATTATTATTATTGTATTGTGTGTGTGTGTGTGTGTGTGTGTGTGTGTGTGTGTGTGTGTGTATTCCAAAATAGCTCGCATTTGTTTGTGAATCTTCTCCTCCCATATGCGTCATGGGAAGAGCCTTTGGGGATTTTAAATAGGGAACTTTTAAAGGGGAGGGGCAGGGCGGGTGTTGGGAAACCCGGGGAGGGTATGTCAGTCCTAGCGCGTGCTCACAACACTATTTTAGCTGGTCCGAAGACAGGGGAGGTCTGAACAGAGCAAAAGTACCATTCCATCTGTATACGGTAAGTGGGAGGGGCAGATATGGTGGAGGCAGGGGCGTGTCGTTCTTTGGGAGCACGTGGCCGATGTTTAAAGCGATCACGTGCTCCGCCCCAGTCCTCACTCGTTCCCAGATGGTCAAGATCCTCAGAGCTTGGGTCTGGCTGATGCTCTGCAATGCCGGTCCGTGGTTAATAAGGCTCCCTGATTTGCGATCTGATTCAGAGAATCCAGCGGACTTTATGGGCATTACGGAGACCTGGTTGGGCACAGAAGAGGTGTACCCTGGTTGAACTGTGCCCTCGGGTTTCCGTGCATTCCATCAGCCGAGGCCCAGGGTAGGGGTGGGGGTGGCGGTTGTGATTAGAAAGTCTGGAGCCAGGAGTCCACTGTTCCTCAGATAGCTGGCTGTGAATCCCTCCTTGTGAAGTGGGGCCATCGAAATCAGATGGGGTTGTTGATCACGTACCTGGCTCCTTGCTGCGTGACTACAGCCCTACCTGAACTACTGGAGGTGCTTGCTGGCGTGGCGGTTGAGATTCCCAGACTTTTGGTCATGGGAGATTTCAACTTGCCATCGGCGGCTTGTCATCAACAGTGGTTCAGGAGTTCAGGCTCCATGACGGCCTTGGACCTGATTCAAGTAACTGATGGCCCTACACACATTGGAGGCGCTGAACTTGATTTTTATCTCTGGTCAGTGGGTAAATGATCTGGATTTAGGAGATATAGTGAAGAACCGTTGTCATGGTCAGATCATTTTCTCCTTCGCCTAGACTTTCGAACCGCTGCTCACCACGCGGGAGGAGCCGATGCGTTGGTTCCGTCCCAGGCGCCTGATGGACCGGAGAGGTTCCTGGCGAGCTTGGGCGTTTCCTGAGGATCTTACCCACGGCGACTGAAGAACTGGTTGCGGCTTGGGAGCGGGCGCGGCTGGGGCTTTGGACCGTGTCGTGCCTTTGCGGCCTCTGACCCGGCGTAGATCTCAATTGGCTCCCTGGTTCTCCGGGGAGCTGAGAGATGAAACGCCGGAGAAGACGCCTAGAGAGTGTTTGGAGGTCCAGCCGTTCCGAGGCTGATCGGACACTAGTGAAGTCCTTTACTAGGACCTACCTAGTGGCAATGAGGGAGGCGAAGCGTTTCTACGTTTCCACCCTCATTGCATCGACAGATAACCGCCCGGCTGCCCTGTTTCGGGTGACCCGTTCCCTCCTTCAACAGGAGGGCGGGATGACCCCAGGGGAGCCGAGAGTTTGAGTTATCTATCGATAAAATCGTTCAACCGTGATGGTGGACCATGATTGCGATGATTCAGCCGAGGTGGCAGAGACTGCGTCTTGTTGAGGTTATTTGGGATGAGTTTGATTCTGTGGCTCTCGAGGGCGTGGACAGGTTGCTGGGAGGTTGCATGCAAACATGTTTACTGGACCCGTGTCCTTCCTGGTTAGTACTGGCTGCTCAGGAGTGACACGAGGCTGGCTCAGGGATTATAAATGCTTCTTTGGTTGAAGGGTTTTCCCGCGCCTTGAAGGAGGCGGTGGTGAGACCTCTCCTGAAGAAGCCTTCCTGGACCCAGCTATTTTGAAATTATCGTCCAGTCTCAACCTTGGCTTTTAGCGAAGGTTGTGAGTGTGGTTGCATGGCAGCTTCGGCACCTGGAGAGCTGTCTATCTAGACCCGTTCAGTCCGGCTTCCGACCCGGTTACAGCACGGAGACGGCTTTGGTCGCGTTGGTGGATGACCTCTGGAGGGCCAGGGACAGGGTTGTTCCTCTGCCTTGGTCCTATTAGATCTCTCAGCGGCTTTTGATACCATCGACCATGGTATCCTGCTGCGCCGGTTGGAGGATTGGGAGTGGAGGCACCGTTTATCGGTGGTTCTCCTCCTATCTCTCTGACCGGTCGACGGTGTTGACAGGGGGCAGAGGTCGTCCTCGGGGGCCTCACTTGTGGGGTACCTCAGGGTCGATTCTCTCGCCTACCCTGTTCAACATCTATATGAAGCCGCTGGGTGAGGTCATCAGTGGTTTTGGGTGAGTTATCATCTGTCGCTGATGATACTCAGCTGTACTTTTCACGGACCACTACGAAGCTGTCAAGTGCTGTCCCAGTGCCTGGAAGCCGTACAGGTCTGGATGGGGAGAAACAGACTCAAGCTCAATCCTCAAGGCCGGAGTGGCTGTGATGCGGCAGGTACAGTCAGCTGCTCCCGCAGCTGACTGTTGGGGCAGTTAGTGGCCCCAAAGGTGGTTAGCAACAGGCGTCTCCTGGATGGCCGGCTGTCCTTTGATGAACATCTGGCGGCCGTCAGGAGGGCCTTTTACCAAGTTCGCTTGGTTCGCCATTGTCCTTCTTGACCGGGATGCCTTATGCACGTCACTCACGCTCTGGTTACGTCTAGGCTGGATTATTGCAATGCTCTCTACATGGGGCTGCCTTGAGGTGCACCGGAGGCTGCAGTTAGTCAGAATGCAGCTGAGAGTGGTAATGGAGCCGCTCGTGGCGATGTAACACCACTGCTCCGTAGTCTGCACTGGCTTCGTCAAGTGCCTGATCTTGGACCTTTTGTGAGCTAAAAACATATTTATTCATTCAAGCAGGACTGGCATAAATAGTGGATTTTAAATTGGGGTTTTAGTAAATATTTTAAATTTTTTAAATCTTTTAAATTACCGGCCATTTAGTAATAGTTTATTTTAATTTCTTTTAATTGTATATATTCTGTATTTTATTCCGGCTGTACACCGCCCTGAGTCCTTCAGGAGAAGGGCAATATAAAAATTTAATAAAATAAATAAATAAATAAATAAATAAATATGATCATGGTGTCTGCCAAGTAAGCTTCTCAGCCTTTTGGATCAAGTATAGTATCTCCTCCCATATGTCATTTTAAATAATTAAGAATCACAGCATGACGACACCCAAGTATCATGTACATGTACTTCTCTATTTACAACTGTTCATTAGTGACCGTTGGCACTGAAAAAAGTGACTTATGACCATTTTTCACACTTAAGACTTTTGTGGCATGCACATATGATCAAACTTCGGAAGTTTGGCAACCGGTTCATATTTATGGGTGTCGCAGTGACCCCGGGTCATGTTTTGGGAGCTTCTGTCAATGGGGAAGCTAGATTCACTTAACAACTGTGTTACTAACTTAACAACTGCGGTGATTTACTTAACAACTGAAGCAAGAACGGTCATAAATTTGGACAAAGTTCACTTAACAAATGTCTCACTTAACAACCAAAATTTTGGGCTCAATTGTGGTCTTAAGTGGAGGACTCCCTGTATTCATGGTTGGGCACTCTGTTGTTCTTAGCACTTTCTTGTGCTGATGAAATTCATTCCCTCAAGATACTTGTCCAATCTCTTCTTGAAAACCTCCAGTGCTGAAGCACCCACAACTTCTGGAGGCAAGCCATTCCAGTAATTAATTGTTTTGTCAGGAAATTCCTCCTTAGTTCTGAGTTGGACCTCTCCTTGATTAGTTTCCATCCATTGTTTCTTGTCCTGCCTTCAGGTGCTTTGGAAAATAGGTTGACCCCCCTCTTCTTTGTGGCAGCCCCTCAAATATTGGAACACTGCTATCATGTCACTCCTAATCCTTCTTTTCATTAACTTAGACATACCCAGTTCCAGAACCCATTCTTTAAATGTTTTAGCCTTCAGATAAAAAGCAAAAGTATTTTTTAAAACCGTTTGTCATATCGCAGTAACCTAATTCAAGAGCAAATTGCTCTGAATTAACATTGTATATTTTGCTGACCTAAGTGAAAAGCTACACCATCCTTCTTGTGTTACTGCAACCACATCATAAGTTATTACTGGATCAAGAAAGTCTACTGCACACTAGCAAAATTCCTTTAAAAAATTGTGGACATTTAGACTAAATCCCTACTGACACGATGGATCATACGGGAGAATAAGGAACACACCTATGCAAAAACCCAGCAGCTCCTGCTATGGTTTCTGACTGCTTAATTAGCTTACCCACTTCATGCAGATTCAAGGAACCTGTCTATATCAAACAAAAATACAACAAATATTAAAACCCCGGCATTAAAATTACATTGAGAAAAGTGCAAAATACCTGCAAGGTCTGAAACTTGGTGTGCTTCTAATTCCAGTTTCCTGAAATCTTATTCCTGGACTAGGCAATTCCCTTCCTTATGGCTTATATATAAGTACATCTTCATATGGTGCTACTACTTTTGTGTATGGTTCCTATGTTTGGAGGCCAAGAACTTTAGTTACCTCCAATTCAACTTTTCAGCAGTATCCCTAGACAAATCCCTGGATCTTTTGAGAACAAGAATAATCGGGTGTTGCTTGAACATACTGTATGAGTTCACCTTCAGGCTTGATTGTTATTAGAAATGCTGCTATATTTCAGCCTCACTTATATAAACTAATTGTATTGCAAGACAACTAGAACGATGTGTCAAAATGGAAGCACTCCTTTTTGGGAGCTTAGAAGAAAATATGCGGACAACAGCAAAATGCCTTGAAGGGCATTCAACGTCTTAAATCAAGGAATGGGGATTTTCAAGGCTAGCAAAATCCTTGGCCTCTTGGGGTGCCCATTTCAACTTCAGAACAATCAATAGTTCAATAAACTTGGAAAGACAGCTCTGTAGCCTGTACCTTACTTTGAAAAGATATCTCTAATTTGCTGTTATATAATTGGCTACTGATAAAGTTATCAAGCTGAATTTAGAGAATAAAGTTTCACGATTCTTTCAAATGAAATGGAGGGAATTTTTCTCCTATCCCACTGATCTGCCTCTTTTGCTATCCACAATGAGGGTTTACTCATAGTATCAGATGCAATCAAGTGGGGTAGAAATAGTCCTCACCTTACATCCATTCATTTAGCAACAGTTCAAAGTTACAACAGCATAGAAAAAAAGTAACCTATGACTGATCCTCCCACTTATGACCGTCACAGCATCCCCACAGACACATGACCAGAATCTGAATATTTGATAACTGGCATGTATTTACGACAGGTGCAGCATCCCACGGTCATGTGATTGCTATTTGCGACCTTCCCAGGCTACTTCTGACAAACAACGTCAACGGAAGAAGCTGGATTCACTTAACAACCACACGATTCTTTGAATGACCACAGGAATTCACTTACCAATCGAGGCAGAAAGGTCATGAAATCAGGTGCAATTCACGTAACAATCATCTTACTTAGCAACGGAAATTCTTGTCTCAGTTGTGGTTGTAAGTCGAGGACTATCTGTAATGACTCAAAAATCTCCCTTGCCTCTTTGCTGCGTCAAACCCTAGACTGTTGCACTGGGGTACATAAACCTGGATGCATTTGGTTAGGGCTTTGCCCTGTATCCCCTTCCATTTAAAGAATGCCCCCACACATTAATTTTTCATGAGTGGCCTTCAAAATGGCAAAACTCAGCTCCATCTTGGAGTTCTCAGAATGAGAAAACGAAGATAAGACCTTACCCTTTCCTTCTGGGAGCTATCCATCCTATTTCTGTGATCCAGCATGGGGGCAACTCTCAGCACCAACCAGGAGACGGTGGTTAAATCAATCTCCTCACGGTCCAGAGATGAACAAGGCCAAAGGCTTTTCTTCTCTGTCTCTTTGCTGTGCCCTTAACAGAGAAGGCAGCTCTCCTTGTTCTGCCTCTTGGTGTTATTCCGCTTTCTCTGGTGGCTTTATGTCAGGCAAAAATGTTACTTCATCTCCTCTGGAAACTGACGTTTGAAGCAATGAACTTTCTGGTCTCTGGGTTTCTCCTTGCCTGGGGATTTCTCTGACTTCCTCTCTTGGTTCTAGCAAGTCACTTTGTGGGGTGTTCAGCAGGTGCCTCCGTTGCCCAAAGATCCCGTTTGTCCATCAACATTTTGGTGAAGACAAAGTCGTGAGCTGTTCCACAGTGAGAAAAATACTCCTTGCCTCCTGAGTAAACCGGCCTGGGACCTCCTCTTGATTCAGTTACTCTTCTGGACACATTATATTTACTTACTTTAGTGCTTGGAGATGCTGTCCCATTTCTGCGGTCCACAAGGCCTGCTTCCGGGGATAAGTGGGGAGGGGTCTCAAGACTAACCCTGCATTGCCATAGTGATGGACGAAACCCTTTTGCAGTTCCACCGCACTTCAACTCCCTCCATCCTGGCTATTAAAGCTGTCGTGCGGAAGAGCTACCATGGAAATAGGGCTTAATTCAAATGGACATAGCAACCATATTATTTTTTTAGCTACTGCTGCAGCCGCCTTTGCCAATTAAGTCCCAAGCTTAGCAACCTGTAGTGATGTAAGGTCATCAGCATCCTTCTCGGAGGCGGAAGGTCAGTGGGCATATATTTATGAAAAGGGAGAAAGGCGTTTCCATAACCAACCTGGAGTTAGCAACGTCAAGTGGGCACTTCCTATAATGAAGCACCCATTTATCTTGAAATAACTTTGCAGATAGTTAACTCACATCCACTCTCAATACAGGTAGTCCTCGATTCACAAACAGTTCATTTAGTGACAGTTTGAAGTTACAACAGCACTGAAAAAAAATCTTTTGACCATTTTTCACACTTACAATTGCTGCAGCATTCCCATGGTCACATGATCAAAGTTCAGATGCTCGACAACTAACTTATATTTATGATGGTTGCCCTGTCCTGGAATCCTGTGAATACTTTTTGCCACCTTCTGACAAGCAAAGTCAATGCAGAAGCCAGGTTCACTTAACAATCATATTACTAAGTTAACAAGTGTAGTGATTCACTTAACATTTAACTGTGACAAGAAAGATCATAATATGGGGCAAAATTCATTTAACAGATGTCTCATTTAGCAACAGAAATGTTGGGTTCAATTGTGTTGTAAATCGAGGACTACCTGTATTTTCCAAAGCACCAGAAGGCTAGACAAAAAATGATGAATGGAAACTAATCAAAGAGGGAAGCAACCTGGAATTAAGGAGAAACTTCCTAACAGTGAGAAGAATTAGAATCCAAGACGGAGTGGCTGTGGATGCCGGCACCCCGATTCAGTCAGCTGCAGCCGCGGCTGACTGTTGGAGGCGAGTTACTGGCCCCAAAGGATAGGGTGCGCAACTTAGGTGTCCTCCTGGATGAACGGCTGTCGTTTGAAGATCATTTGACGGCCGTCTCCAGGAGGGCCTTCCACCAGGTTTGCCTGGTTCGGCAGTTGCGCCCCTTCCTTGATCGGGATGCCTTGTGCACAGTCACTCATGCGCTCGTTACCTCTCGCTTGGATTACTGTAATGCTCTCTACATGGGGCTCCCCTTGAGGTGCACTCGGAGGCTTCAGTTAGTCCAGAATGCAGCTGTGCGGGTGATAGAGGGAGCTACACGTAGCTCCCACGTAACACCGCTCCTGCGCAGATTGCACTGGCTACCTGTGGCCTTTCGAGTGCACTTTAAGGTTTTGGTTACGACCTTTAAAGCGCTCCATGGCTTAGGGCCTGGGTACTTACGGGACCACCTGCTGTTACCGCATGCCTCCCACCGACCCGTACGCTCCCACAGAGAGGGACTTCTCAGGGTGCCGTCCGCCAAACAATGTCGGCTGGCGGCCCCCAGGGGAAGGTCCTTCTCTGTGGGGCTCCACACTCTGGAGCAGCTTCCCCGGGTTTCGCCAAATACCTGACCTTCAGACCTTCCGTTGCGAACTGAAGACACATCTTTTCATTCGCGCGGGGCTGGCTTAAATTTTATTGATTTTAAATTTTCTATTAATAATTTTAAATGGGGTTTTAGTCTATTATATATTTTAAATTTTTTAGGCTAATTATAAAATAAGTTTTTTAATTTGCATTTTAAATTGTATATTGTATTGCCTGTTTTACTTTGCTTGTACACGCCCTGAGTCCTTCGGGAGAAGGCGGTATAAAATCAAATAATAATAATAATAATAATAATAATAATTAAATAGGGTCTCCTACTTTTTCCCCTACTTGAGCAGGAGGTTGGACTAGAAGATCTCAAGGTTCCTTTCAGCTTTTGATTGATTGGAATTATAATCTGACCGGGTTCCAGTATTGACAGATTAGTACAATTAGGAGGCATAAAAAGAACCAGTCCTATTGGGAGTTATGGAATCGAGGGAGGGTGTCCATGTAAAATTCCTCCATTTGGGTTGGAGCTAATCATGACACCTCTTGGTCGGTAAGTTTGGATCTCCTGGCTCCTTAGCTCTTGTACTAGAAGTACAAAAGATTCAATAGTATAAAAATCCAATAGTCCCAAAATGTCCAAGGCTCGGGTCGGTGAGAGGTATCTGGTCGCAGTAGGCGGTCCCGTAGATAACCCGGCCCTATGCCATGGGCGCTTTAAAGGTGGTCACCAAAACCTTGAAGCGCACCGGAAGGCCACAGGTAGCCAGTGCAGCCTGCGCAGGATGGGTGTTATCACGGGAGCCACGAGGGCTCCCTCTATCACCAGCGCAGCCGCATTCTGAACTAACTGCAGCCTCCGGATGCCCTTCAAGGAAGCCCCATGTAGAGGCGTTGCAGTAATCCAGGCGAGACGTCACAAGGCGTGGTGACCGTGCAAAGGGCCTCCCGGTCCAGAAAGGCGCAACTGGCGCACCAGGCGAACCTGGTGAAGCTCTCCTGGAGCGGCCGTCAAATGATCTTCTAGAGACAGCCGTTCATCCAGGAGGCGCTAAGTTGCGCACCCTCTCCATCGGGGCCAATGACTCGCCACCGATGGTCAGCCGCGGATTTAGCTGACTGTGCGGGATGCGGCATCCACAGCCACTCTGTCTTGGAGGATTGAGCTTGAGCCTGTTTCTCCCCATCCAGACCCGTCGGCCTCCAGGCACCGGGACAGCACTTGATAACCGTTGGGGTGGTCGGTGTGGAAAAGTACAGCTGGGTGTCATCCGCGTACAGCTGGTACCTCACACGAACCCACTGATGTTCTCACCCAGGGCCTTCATGTAGATGTTGAACAGAAGGGGCGAGAGGATCGACCCCTGCGGCACCCCACAAGTGAGGCGCCTCGGGGCCGACCTCTGCCCCCCTGTCAACACCGACTGCGACCGGTCGGAGAGATAGGAGGAGAACCACCGATAGACGGTGCCTCCACTCCCAATCCCTCCAACCGGCGCAGCAGGATACCATGGTCGATGGTATCGAAAGCCGCTGAGAGGTCTAATAGGACCAGGGCAGAGGAACAACCCCTATCCCTGGCCTCCAGAGATCATCCACCAGACCAAAGCCGTCTCCGTGCTGTAACCGGGCGGAAACGGACTGGAGCAGGTCTAGATAGACAGTTTCATCCAGGTGTAAGGAAACTGATATGCCACCATACTCTCAACAACCTTCGCCGAGCGGGTTGGAGACCGACGATAATTACCTAAAACAGCGGGTCAGGAAGGCTTCTTGAGGAGGGGCCTCACCACCGCCTCTTTCAAGGCGGCCGGGAAGACACCCTCCACCAAAGAAGCGCTCGTAATCGCCTGGAGCCAGCCTCGTGTCACCTCCTGCGTGGCCAGCACCAACCAGGAGGGGCACGGGTCCAGTAAACATGTGGTGGCATTCAGCCTCCCCAACAACCTGTCCATGTCCTCGGGAGCAACAGGGTCAAACTCATCCCATAAAATGTCACCAAGACCACCCTCAGCCGTCTCACCCGTATCACCGCAATCTTGGTCCAAACCATCCCGAAGCTGAACGATTTTATCGTATAGATAACCGTTAAACTCCTCAGCACGTCCCTGCAGCGGGTCATCCGCTCCCCTGGTGTAGGAGGGCGGGTCACCCAAACAGGGCGGCTGGGCGGTTATCTGCCGATGCAATGAGGGAGGCGTAGCTCGCCTCGCTTCCCTCAATGCCACTAGGTAAGTCTAGTATAGGACTTCACTAGTGTCGATCAGCTTCTGAGCAGCTAGACCTCCAGGAACTCTCTAGGCGTCTTCTCCGGCGCTTCATCCCTCTCAGCTCCTCGGAGAACCAAGGGCGGTTGGGACCTGCGCGGGTCAGAGGCCGCAAAGGCACGACACGGTCTAAGGCCCCGCGCGGCCCGTTCCCAGGCATAACAAGTTCCTCAACCGAGCCGTGAGCCAGACCCTCAGGAAATGGCCCAAGCTCCGTCCGGAACCCATCCGGGTCCATCAGGCGCCTGGGACGGAACCAACGTATCGGCTCCGTCTCCCTGCGGTGGTGAATGGCGGTCAGAAAGTCCAGGCGAAGAAGAGAGTGATCTGACCATGACAAAGGTTCAATGACTATTTCCTTTAAGTCCAGATCTCTCAACCACTGACCAGAGACAAAAATCAGGTCCAGAGTGCCACCCCCAATGTGAGTAGGGCCATCAACTATGTGATGGATGGAAACTAATCAAAGAGGGAAGCAACCTGGAATTAAGGAGAAACTTCCTAACAGTGAGAAGAATTAGAATCCAAGACGGAGTGGCTGTGGATGCCGGCACCCCGATTCAGTCAGCTGCAGCCGCGGCTGACTGTTGGAGGCGAGTTATTGGCCCCAAAGGATAGGGTGCGCAACTTAGGTGTCCTCCTGGATGAACGGCTGTCGTTTGAAGATCATTTGACGGCCGTCTCCAGGAGGGCCTTCCACCAGGTTCGCCTGGTTCGGCAGTTGCGCCCCTTCCTTGATCGGGATGCCTTGTGCACAGTCACTCATGCGCTCGTTACCTCTCGCTTGGATTACTGTAATGCTCTCTACATGGGGCTCCCCTTGAGGTGCACTCGGAGGCTTCAGTTAGTCCAGAATGCAGCTGTGCGGGTGATAGAGGGAGCTACACGTAGCTCCCACGTAACACTGCTCCTGCGCAGACTGCACTGGCTACCTGTGGCCTTTCGAGTGCACTTTAAGGTTTTGGTTACGACCTTTAAAGCGCTCCATGGCTTAGGGCCTGGGTACTTACGGGACCGCCTGCTGTTACCGCATGCCTCCCACCGACCCGTACGCTCTCACAGAGAGGGACTTCTCAGGGTGCCGTCCGCCAAGCAATGTCGGCTGGGGGCCCCCAGGGGAAGGTCCTTCTCTGTGGGGCTCCACTCTGGAGCAGCTTCCCCCGGGTTTACGCCAAATACCTGACCTTCAGACCTTCCGTTGCGAACTGAAGACACATCTTTTCATTCGCGCGGGGCTGGCTTAAATTTTATTGATTTTAAATTTTCTATTAATAATTTTAAATGGGGTTTTAGTCTATTATATATTTTAAATTTTTTAGGCTAATTATAAAATAAGTTTTTTAATTTGCATTTTAAATTGTATATTGTATTGCCTGTTTTTACTTTGCTTGTACACCGCCCTGAGTCCTTCGGGAGAAGGGCGGTATAAAAATCAAATAAATAATAATAAAATAATAATAATAATAATTAAATAGGGTCTCCTACTTTTTTTCCCCCTACTTGAGCAGGAGGTTGGACTAGAAGATCTCCAAGGTTCCTTTCAGCTTTTGATTGATTGGAATTATAATCTGACCGGGTTCCAGTATTGACAGATTAGTACAATTAGGAGGCATAAAAAAGAACCAGTCCTATTGGGAGTTATGGAATCGAGGGGGAGGGTGTCCATGTAAAATTCCTCCATTTGGGTTGGAGCTAATCATGACACCTCTTGGTCGGTAAGTTTGGATCTCCTGGCTCCTTAGCTCTTGTACTAGAAGTACAAAAGATTCAATAGTATAAAAAAATCCAATAGTCCCAAAATGTCCAAGGCTCTCCAAAAAACATGCAATCGAAGACTTAAGTGGCTTTTTACCTACAATATGTAAAAAATGGTAATGTTTCCTATTTATTGGGCATCTTCCTATTTGGTCAGCTTTGCATGGTAGCTCTTCCCTATTTCCACAAGGTGGCTGGAACAGATGTGTAATCGTCCGATTCTTGTGCTTACAGAGGTACAAACATCTTTTCAATTGCCAATTGTGGCAAAAGACACTGCCGCAGCCACATTTTGCTGAGGAGAAGGAAGGCGGAGTAAAATCTTTCATTGCATGGGGCTCAGCTATTGCAATCTCACGTGCAAGGATCCTTGCTTGCACCAAACCCAGAAATTGTTCCCCGACAATGCCACTGCCTTCATTTGCACCTCTATAACTGTCTGGTTCGGTTCTGCAACCCAACAAGAAAAACACAGACTTCAGAGGATAATTAGAACTGCAGAAAAAATAATTGCTACCAATCTGCCTTCCATTGAGGACCTGTATACTGCACGAATCAAGAAGAGGGCCGTGAAAATATTTGCAGATCCCTCGCATCCTGGACATAAACTTTCAACTCCTACCCTCAAAACGACGCTATAGAGCACTGCACACCAGAACAACTAGACACAAGAACAGTTTTTTCCCGAAGGCCATCACTCTGCTAAACAAATAATTCCCTCAACACTGTCAAACTATTTACTGAATCTGCACTACTATTAATTGTTTCATAGTTCCCATCACCCATCTCCTCCCACTTATGACTGTATGACTATAACTTGTTGCTGGCAATCCTTATGATTTATATTGATATATTGACCATCAATTGTGTTGTAAATCGAGGACTACCTGTATTTTCCAGAATGCAGCTGTGCGGGTGATAGAGGAGCTACGTAGCTCCCACGTAACACCGCTCCTGCGCAGACTGCACTGGCTACCTGTGGCCTTTCGAGTGCACTTTAAGGTTTTGGTTACGACCTTTAAAGCGCTCCATGGCTTAGGGCCTGGGTACTTACGGGACCGCCTGCTGTTACCGCATGCCTCCCACCGACCCGTACGCTCTCACAGAGAGGGACTTCTCAGGGTGCCGTCCGCCAAACAATGTCGGCTGGCGGCCCCCAGGGGAAGGTCCTTCTCTGTGGGGGCTCCCACACTCTGGAACGAGCTTCCCCCGGGTTTACGCCAAATACCTGACCTTCAGACCTTCCGTTGCGAACTGAAGACACATCTTTTCATTCGCGCGGGGCTGGCTTAAATTTTATTGATTTTAAATTTTCTATTAATAATTTTAAATGGGGTTTTAGTCTATTATATATTTTAAATTTTTTAGGCTAATTATAAAATAAGTTTTTTAATTTGCATTTTAAATTGTATATTGTATTGCCTGTTTTTACTTTGCTTGTACACCGCCCTGAGTCCTTCGGGAGAAGGGCGGTATAAAAATCAAATAAATAATAATAAAATAATAATAATAATAATTAAATAGGGTCTCCTACTTTTTTTCCCCCTACTTGAGCAGGAGGTTGGACTAGAAGATCTCCAAGGTTCCTTTCAGCTTTTGATTGATTGGAATTATAATCTGACCGGGTTCCAGTATTGACAGATTAGTACAATTAGGAGGCATAAAAAAGAACCAGTCCTATTGGGAGTTATGGAATCGAGGGGGAGGGTGTCCATGTAAAATTCCTCCATTTGGGTTGGAGCTAATCATGACACCTCTTGGTCGGTAAGTTTGGATCTCCTGGCTCCTTAGCTCTTGTACTAGAAGTACAAAAGATTCAATAGTATAAAAAATCCAATAGTCCCAAAATGTCCAAGGCTCTCCAAAAAACATGCAATCGAAGACTTAAGTGGCTTTTTACCTACAGTATGTAAAAAATGGTAATGTTTCCTATTTATTGGGCTTCTTCCTATTTGGTCAGCTTTGCATGGTAGCTCTTCCCTATTTCCACAAGGTGGCTGGAACAGATGTGTAATCGTCCGATTCTTGTGCTTACAGAGGTACAAACATCTTTTCAATTGCCAATTGTGGCAAAAGACACTGCCGCAGCCACATTTTGCTGAGGAGAAGGAAGGCGGAGTAAAATCTTTCATTGCATGGGGCTCAGCTATTGCAATCTCACGTGCAAGGATCCTTGCTTGCACCAAACCCAGAAATTGTTCCCCGACAATGCCACTGCCTTCATTTGCACCTCTATAACTGTCTGGTTCGGTTCTGCAACCCAACAAGAAAAACACAGACTTCAGAGGATAATTAGAACTGCAGAAAAAATAATTGCTACCAACTTGCCTTCCATTGAGGACCTGTATACTGCACGAATCAAGAAGAGGGCCGTGAAAATATTTGCAGATCCCTCGCATCCTGGACATAAACTGTTTCAACTCCTACCCTCAAAACGACGCTATAGAGCACTGCACACCAGAACAACTAGACACAAGAACAGTTTTTTCCCGAAGGCCATCACTCTGCTAAACAAATAATTCCCTCAACACTGTCAAACTATTTACTGAATCTGCACTACTATTAATTGTTTCATAGTTCCCATCACCAATCTCTTTCCACTTATGACTGTATGACTATAACTTGTTGCTGGCAATCCTTATGATTTATATTGATATATTGACCATCAATTGTGTTGTAAATGTTGTACCTTGATGAACGTATCTTTTCTTTTATGTACACTGAGAGCATATGCACCAAGACAAATTCCTTGTGTGTCCAATCACACTTGGCCAATAAAATTCTATTCTATTCTATTCTATTCTATTCTATTCTTCCTGACATTTAGAAAAAAGCATGTTGTTTTGGCACTTAATGCAGCATTTAAAACAGCAGCATTTAAAACGTAATGCAGCATTTAAAACAGCAGATTCACGATAGCCCCAGAAAGATAGCCGCCCCGTCACTGTTCTATAACCAATAATATATTACAGACTAGAGCTGGAATATAGTTCTGTATTCTTGACGTTGGAAGTCTTCTAGTCCAGCCCCCTGATCAAGCAGGAGACCCTATACCATTACAGACAGGTGGCTGCCCAGTCTTTTCTTAAAAACCTCCAGTGATGGGAGTGGCCACGATTTCTGAAGGCCAGCTGTTCCACTGGTTAATCCTCACTGTTAGGAAGTCTCTCCTTAATTTCAGATTGCTTTTCTCCTTGAGTAGTTTCCATTCATTGTTTCTTGTCTGGAATTCTGGTGCTCTGGAGAATAATTTGACACACACACACACACCTTCTTTGTGGCAGCGCCCTATTTATTCTAGGGGTCTCCAACCTTGGTCCCTTTAAGACTTGTGGACTTCAACTCCCAGAGTCCCTCAGCCAGCAAAGCTGACTGAGGGACTCTGGGAGTTGAAGTCCACAAGTCTTAAAGGGACCAAGATTGGAGACCCCCTGCCCTATTCATTTGGACTCGATTGTGGTCGTACGTTTAACAAAGCCTATTCACGTGGCACTCCACCGTGGTGGTGGGCTACAACTCCCAGATAACGGGAAGGACAGTCCGACAACGGGAGATCTCGAGATATCTCACCCCCACCACCTCGCCGCACGCTGCCCCTCCAACAGCTCCGAGCAATGGCCAAACGCGTGCGCGGCAGGGAGCGGCGCCGGCCGACTCTTCCCCTTTCCTAGCTCTACATTTTTCGTAACTCTATGGCTCAGCCGGCCGTCGAGTTGGCAGCTCTTCCGGCTCTTCTGTCACGGGGTCAAAGGGCGTGCCGGCTTCCGCTTCCATCACTGTTTCGGGCCGCTCAGCCGTCTCCGAGGCGACGCGGGGCCGAGCCGGGCTCCCCTCGGGTGGTGAGGTGGGTCCTTGCGGGAAGCGAAGCGGCTTGCTGGGCGGGAACGCGGCGAGGACTCCCACCCCCCACCCCGGTATTGTTATACTGCCTTAGAGACCTCCCGGCCTGGTTGGACACCCACGCCCATTATCCCAGCCAGCTGCCTGAGGGAGTCGGGAAAGGCTTTACGAAGGGCTGCCCGGGGTGTGGTGGGTGCAGGCCCAGCAAGAGACTGGGGTGACCGACGGGGGTGCGAATGCAGGCGGGGGTGGCTCGGTGGTCATGACGGCCTCTCGGGTTTGGCTTCTGGGTCTTAAAATGGAGCGTGGAAAAAAACAAATCTTAAAACGAACTAATGGCCCATCATCCCCGTCTTCGATGGGAAAAGACGGCCCTTTGTTTCAGAAAGCTCCCCTGTAGATTGATTCGTTTTTCAAAAACTCACTTGGGGCGTCTCTTGGGGGCGGGGGGGGGGGATGGGATGATGTCCCCTTGTACAGGTAGTCCTCCACTTACGTCCACAATTGAGCCCAACATTTCTGTTCAGTGGAGACATTTGTTAAGTGAGTTTTGCCCCGTTTTATGCCTTTTCTTGCCATGGTTGTTAAGTGAATCACTGCAGTTGATAAGTTAGTAACCTAGTTGTTAAATGAATCTGGCTTCCCCATCGTCCGCTTGGCCGGATGCTCACAAAAGGTGACCACATGATCCCAGGACACGGTAACTGTCATAAATATGAAACATTTGCTAAAAGTGTCCAAATTTTGATCACCTGACCATGAGTTGCTGCAAAGGTCATAACTGTGAAAAACGGTCGTAACTCACATTTTTCCGTGCTGTTGTAACTTTGAACGGTCACTAAACAAACTGTAAGTCAAGGACTACCTGCAGATGGTAACCCTTCGGGCAGAGTTTTTCGCCCTTGTGGGAAAAATAATGAAAATTGAATGTTGAAATAAATTTGCATATACTGTTTGATGTCTTTGTGTTGGAATACAGGAAATTTTTGCTCTTGGATTTTCCTTTGTAAAGTCAAGTTATAAACTATTAAATGGTTTTAACCTTACGAACCTCTTTAAGATTTGCCCCCTTTGGGTGAAGTGTTGCCCTTTATTTTTCCCAAGAAAATATGGTCACTGTTCACATACAGATAGTCCTCAGCCTATGACCACCAATGAGCTAAAAATTTCTGTTGCAAAGTGAAACATTTGTTAAGTGAGTTTTGCCCCATTTTACAACTTTTCTTGCCACAGTTGATAAATGAATCACCACAGTTGGTAAATTAATGGTTGTTAATACTTTTTTTCCTGATGTAACTTCTAAATCCTGGTTGATTTGCTTGCCAGAAGGTCGCAGAAGGTGACTTCTGGACACTGCAACCATCATAAATATGACTCAGTTGCCAAGTGTCTGAATTTTGATCATGTGACTGTGGGGATCTACAATGGTTGTAACTATGAAAAATGGTCATATCACTTTTTCCAGTGACGTAACTTTGAACGGTCACTGAATAAACTGTTGTAAGTCGAGGACTACCTGTACTCAGCTGAGAAGTCAGGAATCAGTTGGGAAATGTGATGTTTAAACCATAGACAAGGGTGCCTCAAGTTAGAAAATTTAGAAGGGAAGCTTATTGGTGTGGAAAAGTACCTTCTGTCATCTACATTTAGAGTTGGATTATCATGCAGAGGAATGGAAATAAGCTAAAAGGGAATCCAGTCAAGGATTACCCATAAGGTTCAAAGATGGCAGAATGAATTTTGAACAATGTGCCAAATCATCCTGGATTGGGAGTAGATTATTTACTGCTTCCTAATTAGATCAGGCAACTTGTCCTTCAAGTTTGTAGTGGCATTCCTGACTCACCTCCACTTCCTATTATTCTGGGAAGAATGAATCAGCTGTTTTAATATCAAGATTAGTTGCAGAGTAATTTCGTTCTTAATTCAGAGGACAATCATGCACTCCAAGCTCTAGATAAATCTTCAGGTAAATAAGTACATTGCGTTTAATACAAGAGTTTGTTTTGCTAGCCTTTTTTTGTTGTTGTACAAAGTATCCATGTAAAAGGATGATAGGTCTCTGGTTAGGAATTCATATTTGCATTTATCCTTGTAATATTTTACTTTGTTACTGATTAAGGTAGGTGGGTGTTTTTTTTTCTTTGTTCAGGTTATCGAGAAAGGTTGAGCAGATAAGAAAATGAAGCTTTACAGTCTAAGTGTTCTTTACAAAGGTGATCCCAAAGTGCACTTACTGAAAGCTGCTTATGATGTCTCGTCATTTAGCTTCTTCCAGAGATCCAGGTAGGTCTTCACTCTTTTTTAGGATCATTAGCTTTCTCCCCCTGATGCTTTCCTGTAACTGTACTGTGACATTCCCTTTGAATTTGTTGTATTGAAATCAAGATGTAATACTTTTTTTATGTAACTTCTAAATACAAGTAGTGAAAAATAATTGTTAAATGATAGACCTCACATTCATGCTTCTGTTTCTAAAGTGCATCACCTAGGTATGAATTCTATTAAGGTTTAACACTGTTTCCTCTTCGGGGGTAATCTGAACAGATGCATTTATATGTCCTTGTACCTGCAAGCAGAGTGTTAGCAGTTTTGAATTTTTTTTGACTGTAACTGTTGATGCTAAATATGCATGGCTAAATATAGTTTTGCATTTAACTTTTGAATGTTGGGTCCATTTTCCTGCAAAATGATATCGTAAAATGGAACTACTAGAGCTTGAAAACAATACAATATCAGTTTATCAGAATTCATTTTCTCTTTTCATACTTTTTGAAGTTACTTGCATCTTAGTGTATTGCAGTATAGACCAAATATACTCATAAAAATATACATTGAATTCCTATTTGAATTGATTAGTTTTTTCCCACTCATTTATCTTTGGTCTTATTTTTCTGTTATAGATTTGTATGCTGCTTTTTTAATGATTTGTATGCTGCTTTTTAAAATTAGTATATTTTTAAAAAATAAAACCATGTGTCAAGCGTAAGAAATCAGGAACCAGAATGGTTCAAATGAATACAGGTTTATTGCATGCAAACACTTACAAGAATCTGAACTACCAACAGTCAAAGCAAATTGGCAGTAGATAAGAGTCAGTGGGCTGGACTTAGATGTCTTGTGAGTGCGAAGGGACTTCAGACTGATGATGCACTTGACCCCTCCCTTGGGCTTAGCCTGGTCATCTCCTACATCATGTGCTTTTACAATGTTTATGATGTAATTGTTATCTTTTATCAGCGGTGGATGCTAATACAATTTATTTTCTTTATGTTGCATTTGAATATAGATGGTTTGGTAACTAATTGTGGTATTTTTTTAAATTATTAACTTTCAGCGTTCAAGAATTTATGACCTTCACAAGTCAACTGATAGTAGAGCGTTCAGAGCTTGGAAGCAGAGCTTCTGTAAAGGAACAAGGTAGGCATACACAGTGGTTTGCCTTAGGCAGAAATATAGTAAACAAATAAGGGTCTGTATATCTGCAAATATGTAGGGCTGGACATTGAGAATAATGCTGACAGAGAAGATGTAGATAACAACTACTCTGTAAAGGGAAAAAAGCATGTTGGAAGTTATCTAAGGGAATGTTCTGGATGATTTCTCTAGCTCAAACTGAATTAAATAATTGAATTTCTTAGGAATTTAGTAAATATGATATTAGTATCTGGCAAGTTGGCGATTGCTATTAAAGTTGGATGACAGCATCACAGGATCCTTTGTGTTGGGTGTTGAGATAGTAAAAAGGTTCCTTCTAAAACTGCTCTTCTTGGTCAAAGAATCCATCACACACTGCTAATAGTTTAAGTTAGAACTACTTCATCCAAACATGTTACATGTTCTGGTTTTTTTGTAAGGTAAATTGTAATAACAGAAGATGAATTGTGTATAGTGTTCAGCCTGTTAAAACTTACATAAAAGTTAATTTTTTAAAAAAAATATTTACTTTAAAAAAAACTTTTTTGAAAAAAGTAAAAGGTAAAAAATAGTACAAACTAATTATAGAATAAGGAAGAAAAAAGAAATCAGAACTAAAAGTCAAGAAAAAAGGAAAAACAGAAAAAATATACAAAGTGGCTTCCAATCTTCTTTACAGCAGTTATAACTATAATTATACATTTATTTATAGTATATTAAAGTTACATCTATATGCTCATATTTCTTGTAGATGTGTGTGTGTATGCGTGTGTGTGTTTAATGGAACTTTGAGTGTGTTGAACTCTGGTCATGTCTACATATGAGCATATAATCTCAGATCAGAACATATTGGAATGTGACCCAAGCAAGATTCCTATTTCTTCTGCTTGGAAGCTGGATTCTCTTTTTTCCCAAAATGAAATCTTAGGTTCAGACTGAGACTTAAAGAGCTCAGCCAACTTGTATCTGAAAAACAAAGGGACTGATGAGTTGGGAGAGTATGTGATTCTTTTTATATGGGGAAAATGTGCATTGTTCATGTTATTCTTCATTTCAGAATACCTCTGCCATGTTTATGTACGGAATGATGGTTTGGCTGGAGTGGTAATTGCAGATCATGAATATCCATCCCGGGTTTGTTTCACCTTGTTGGATAAGGTAAATACCAGCTTGTGCAGGGAGGATTTGAATATCTGCAGATGGGCTGCAAGATAACGCAGAGTAGGTGCTTTCATAAAAAATTGCTTGTAAATAGAGCTCTGACTCAGTTCGGACATCACATTAAAGTAATTTGCATTAATCATATTTTATAATCCAAGCCTAGCCTAGGGTAAAATGTCATTTAGAATTAATAAAGACTGAAAAATCAGGGAATGAAATATGCTAGATGTAAAGCAGCAGCAACAAAGTTGTTTACAAAGCAGTGTTCCCATTGGAACTGCCACATGTACACACTCAGACTGACTGTGTGTGATGATGCAGAGGAGGTTGGTGGAGAAAAAAAAATACAACAAAATGAATGTTTAAATTCATTTCAGTCTTGTATGCTCAAGGTTGCTTTCAGTGATAGGAAGCTTAAAAGTATTGTGGCAAGTAGGATCTTTTGTAGAGCAGCATTTTCCAATCAGGGCAATTTATGATGTATTGATTTCAGCTCCAAAATGTTTAGCAATAGCTATGCTGGTTGGGGAATTCTGGAGCTTTAAACCCACAGTTCTCCAAGATACACCCAAGTTTTTGGGCTTTTTGCCTAACAAAATTTTTTAAAGTAACTTAGGACCAGAAAGTCTACCCAAATGACACAAAACTCAGAGACAGAGAATAAACTTTTAAGTGTTTTAGAATACTTTCAATAACTTGAAGTCCACTAACTGTATGTAAAATGCATTCAGAAATTTAATTCTGTTATCTGAATTGGGTTTAAATAAACTCTTATGTGTAGATTATCACCTCGGTGAGATGGGCAGCATAGAAGTCTAATAATAAATAAACTATCTCACTAGCATCAGATTGTCTGACTCATTGCCGTCTGTGTCAAAAGGGGGTACTGTTAATCATTGTCACTGTTCGTTCTTTTTGCTTTTCGTTTCATATAGTCCCTTCCTGCTACATAATTCTAGAATTTATAAATTCCAATATGCTATCTAAGCTTTAAGAAAAATGTAATATAATATCTCTCTTATTTTATTTTTGGGGAGTGATGTGTAGAGTTCCTTCAAAGGAATGTAAGATGTCTTTGAAAATCTGCATAAAAGGATTCTTAGGTTTCTCTTGGTCTTCTGTATGTAGGTACTTGATGAATTCTCTAGGCAAGTTAATCGGATAGACTGGCCTTCTGGAACTCCAACAACAATAACCTATACAGCATTGGATGGATACCTTAGTAAATATCAGGTATGGTTGGAATGAATATAAATTGTTAGGGAAAAAAATCTGTAAAGGTTTCAGGAAATCAGCAATATAACTTGATCTCAGAATAACAGAGTTGGAAGGGACCTTGTAGGTCATCTAGTCCAACCCCCTGCTCAAGCAGGAGCCCCTACACCATTTCTGACAAATTACAGTCCAATCTCTCCTTGAAAGCCTCCAGTGTTGAGGCTCCCACAACTTCCGAAGGCAAGATGTTCCATTGGTTGATTGTTCTCACTGTCAGAAAAGTTTTCCTTATTTCTAGGTTGAATCTCGCCTTGATCAGTTTCTATCCATTGTTCCTTGTCTGCCTTCAGGTGCCTTGGAAAATAACTTGACCCCTTCCTCCTCTCTGTGGTAGCCCCTCAAATATTGGAAGACTGCTATCATGTCTCCCCTGGTTCTTCTCTTCACTAGATTAGCCATGCCGAATTCCTGTAACTGTTCTTCATACGTTTTAGCCTCTAGTCCCTAAAGTGCTCTTTTCTGCACTCCTCAATCCAATGTCTTTTTACCTTCATATGATGAACAGGAATTGATTTTATTTATACTCAGTCCACAATGCCTATAATGCATGATTTAATTTTTAAAATATACAAACTGCAATGGTATTACCTGGCGCCACCTCCCCCCCTAAAAAAACAAAAACAAAAAACCAGATTGGTTTCTTGTCTGGCATGGTCCTAAGAGGCTGTTTTCCTAATATTTCTGATCTCACATTGTTGACTGCATCTGTTTTTTATTATGTTTCAGAGAAGTGGTTGGTTGCTGAAATAAGAGCAGAGAGAATAAATATTTATCATAATAATTTGCATGGCTTTGGTATACTTGAAGAAATTGCTTTTTCTAAATATTATATTGTAATGTATAAACACCTTAATGACGATTTTAGGTGTCATGCCAAGACATCATCAAATAAAATTCTGTATCATTCTTTAAGAATCCTCGTGATGCCGATGCAATGACAAAAGTGCAAGCCGAATTGGATGAGACCAAAGTTATCCTGGTAAGTGGTCAGCATCTTGCTATTAATATGGAGATTGCTAGGTACTGGTAATACTTGGAAGCAGGTCAATAATTTTAAGAAAGCAAACTCTAGGGAAAAAACTTAGTCAGGAGATTTATTTGGCTTGGGGATCTGTGTATGGCATTCAGAGTGCAGACTCAGTAAATGCGGATCCTATTTTAAAGTCGTCAAGATCGTTTTCTTTTGAGGCTGTGAATGTTATATAAAAACAAAACTTCTCTCTTTTTTTTTGTACATGAGAATATAGTTCTAGGTTCTATAGTTCTAACCATGACACTGGTTAGCTCTTAATTCAGTCTCTTAATGATCACATGTAATTCTTCAAGCTGAGATGAAAACATGATGCAATCAGATAAAAATAAGTCATGACTAATTTTTATCTTAGCTGTGACCTCCTTTTTGTTGGTTATTGTGGTGTCAGCAGAGATGCTCAGATACCAGTAATGAACAAAATGTTTCTTGAATTGTGGATTAAAACAGTGAATGTCCCGCTTTGTGTCCTTCCTGAAGGAGGCCACCTTCCCCACCATTGCCCTGAACGCCATGGTGGGATTTCTATTTAATGAGCAGATAACAAAGTCCTCAGAGTAGGTTGTTCAGACTCTTTCTTCCTGTTTATTCTAGCAATAAAAATCCTGCAAATTCTATGCAGAAGAGTAGCTAGTTAACGTATCTTCAGTGGCTGGTCAGTAGTGTGTCCTCCACCTTCTTAGAGCGTGGTCAGTCCTAAAATCCCTCTGAAATCTGGGATTCTTTGGTTATTGTGGAGCAATAGATTTATTTAGTTGAGGGAACCACTAGGAGTAATTTTCATAAAATATTAATATTGATTGGGTTGTAAGCAGTTGATTCATGTATCTTATATTAGACACCATCAAATATAAATATTGTTTCTGCTACATCACAATTACTTCAAAATAAATCCTAATTATTTCGTCCTGTTAGAAATTTAAAGTGACCCACTGGTTACAAATAGGATATCGATACTATTCAAAAATGGTGGTGAGAGGCTGGAAATTAAATATTTCTATCAAATGCTAAAGGTGGAATAAAAATAAAAAATTTAAAAAGTCATGCAACAGACATTCCGCATCCAAGCAAACAGGCTGTGAGGGAACAAATATCTATAGGCCACCATTAAGATTGCAAGGCGTGCTGTGTATGAAATATTACAGAATAGGTTCTTGAACTGTGGGGTAAAACAGTGAATGTCCTGCTTTGTGTCCTTCCTCAAAAAAGCCATTTTCCCCACCATTGTCCGTGGTCTCTAGAGTGTTGTATTTTTAGCACTGGGAGAGAAAGCAGATTATTGCTTCTAATTTTAAAATATTAGGAAAAACTATTCCTTTGAGACAAACCTTTTTGTTTTGGGTTAAATTTCTTTAAAGAGCTCTTCAGTAGCATTCTGGCAGAGACTAAAGTAAAAATGGAAGAACGGATTTAGCGATAGTGATAGACCAAGCCACCGTTGGTCTCCTTAAGAGGCAAAGGAGGCAAATGTAGGCAAAGGCCCAACTGATGTGAAAAGTACAATGATGCTTTCTAAGCTTTTTTCCAAACCATAAAGCGGAAACCGTAAACACTTGATAGAGAGGGTAGGTTGAGAGAGAGAGGGGCTGAGAGGGTAGGTGAAGGGAAAATCTGGAAATTAAGCCCTGCTACACCACTTCGTAGGCTCCTGTGTTTGCTGCCTCTTCTGCAGCTGGGTTCCTAAGTCAGGGATCTCTCTCTCAGCTGTGTCTTTTTCCCATTTAGCACAATACAATGGAGTCCTTGTTGGAACGAGGAGAGAAGCTGGATGACTTAGTGGCCAAGTCAGAGATTCTTGGAAATCAGTCAAAAGCCTTTTACAAAACTGTAAGTATATTTGGGCCAGTGTTCTGTAATATAGACAGTGCTTCCTGTCTTCCTGCTATGATTTACTGTATGAAGCAATAAATGTATGGGGTATTTTTAGTCAGTGGACAATATGGCCTGGAAATCAAATGCCATGAGAGTCTAAGGAGATTATCATTCAGGCCACGGTTGTCCCAAAGTTGCTTTTCAAAAAGCAACTGAGCTTTCTTGGTTTTTCCCTTGAAAAGGTTTTGTTTTCACTGGTTTGAAAGAAGGGTCAGAGAGACCATCTTGGGTTAAAATTGAACAGCCCCCTCTCAACAGAAGGGGAGGGATATGGCGCCATCTATCTCCTACGACACAGTCCTTTCAGCAGCCCCAAGAAGGTTCCACACCCATTTGCACTCTGATTCAAGTGACTGAGGATACAGATAAACCCCCAAGTGGCCTCAACAACGCTCAGAAAGAAGCTAGCAACCGACCTTCAGATACCAGATGACTGCAAAGATTATAAATCCTTCTATTCCCCACTATTCAGTCAGAACTGAAGAAGCTTCTTGGATAAGAAGAGAAACACTTTCGAAGAAAAAAAACCAAGAAAGTTCAGTTGCCTTTTGAAAAGCACCTTTGGGGCAAATGCTGGGAGATAGTAATGTAATACATCACATTTAGAGGCAAAATATAGTTGTTGTTGCTGTTACTATTATTTAGGAATATATAGTTACAAAGAACTGTTGCTCATTGGGAAGGTACATAAAGAGTGGTAAAAGATGCCTTTGACTAGAATGCAATTCTTACTGAATGCAAAGCTTCCTTATTATGCAGGTAGTCCTCAATTTATGATTGGTTGCTTAGTGAACCTTAGAAGAGTCGAAGTTCTGAAAGCTGTGCTTCCCCCTGTGGTCACGTGATCGTATTTTAAGTGTTTGATGATTGAGCTGCTTTTATTGACATTTGTAGGATCCTATTGTCAAATGATCAATGTACATTTTTTTGGTCAGAAACCAGTGTTTGTTTTTGGTTTCTGGCAAAAAGTGTCCATTGTGGACAATTGACTTGCTTAACAACTGCTGCAAAAAGTTCATAAAATAATGACCCAATTCATGACCAGCATGGCTTACGACTAGTGGTAGTCCTCAATTGAGCCCAAAATTTCTGATAGAAAGTGAGATACTTGTTAAGTGAGTTTTGCCCCATTTTATGACCTTTCTTGCCACAGTTGTTAAGTGAATCACTGCAGTTGATAAGTTTGTTTGCCAGAAGGTCACAAAAGGGGATCACGTGACTTTGGGACACAGCGACGGTCATAAGTATGAACCAGTTGCCAAGCCTCTAAATTTTGATCACCTGATCATGGGGATGCTTCAAAGGTCGTAACTGTAGTAACTGTGAAAAACAATCATGTCACTTTTTTCAGTTCTGATGTAACTTTGAAAGATCACTAAACTGTTGTAAGTTAAGGACTACCTGTAATTCCGGGCTCAGTTACAGTCGTAGGTTGAGGACTGCCTGTAATAAGTGATTAGAACTTGAAGAAGAGCAAGTTTTAACACGATGAGAACCATTGCCAAAGGTATTTTTTTCACATCAGTGGACAATATTAGGCATTTTGCAAATTCTGTGGTTATTCTAGCAAAATGGCTACCACGATGGGCAGTTACAAAAGCCCCCTCTTCCCAGAAGCCAGTGGGATTAAGAAACAAAAACATGTTGAAAAGTGTAACTACAAGCCAGAGGCTAGAATCTAAGTCCTGAAAGTAAGATTTTAATCAGTACTTTTAGCATTATTTCCATCCACACAGCCCCCTTCCCCCAGTGCACTCGTGTAGATTATGATGGAAATACCACTTCATGACTTTGTCTCTCATTCCGACTTGTTAGTGGAATTTTTCACTATTAAAGTTGAATGTTTGTATAATTTATGAGCAACTCCTGGAGTTTTTAAACCGAATGGTGCCTTATAAGGATATCCATATATATAAAACTGGCATAGGAGTTGCCACATGGCTTCACAGGTTAGCTCTCCATCATGGAAGGGACTGCAGCTTCTACACTCCCCCAAAATCCAAGGAGACATCTCTTAATAATAATTCCTAATATAAATAATAACAGGTAGTCCTCGACTTATGACAACAATTGAGCTCAAAATTTATGTTGCTAAGTGAGAAATTTATGAAGTGAGTTATACTCCATTTTACGACTTTTTTCACCACATTTGTTAAGAAAATCACTGCGGTTCTTAAATTAGTAACATGGTTGTTAAGTGAATCTGGCTTCCCCATTGACTGCTTTTCAGAAGGTCGCAAAAGGGGATCCCATGACTCCAGGACACTGCAACCGTCATAAATATGAATCATTTGCCATGCACCTGAATGTAAATCACGTGACCATGGGGATGCTGCAACAGTAATAAGTGTGAAAAATGGTCATAAGTTACTTTTTTCAGTGTCATCGTAACTTCGAACAGTCTCTAAATGAACTGTTGTTAAGTTGAGGACTACCTGTAATAAGTTGCACCCCTTCCTTGACCGGGATGCCTTATGCACGGTCACTCATGCCCTTGTCACCTCCCGCTTGGATTATTGCAATGCTCTCTACATGGGTCTGCCCTTGAAGTGCACCCGGAGGCTACAGTTAGTCCAGAATGCAGCTGCGCGGGTAACACCACTCCTGCGCAGTCTGCACTGGCTACCTGTTGTTTTCCGGGTGCGCTTCAAGGTATTGGTTACCACCTTTAAAGCGCTCCATGGCTTAGGACCCGGGTACTTACGGGACCGCCTTTCGCCTCCCACCGACCCGTACGCTCTCACAGAGAGGGCCTTCTCAGGGTGCCGTCCGCCAAACAATGTCGGCTGGCGGCCCCCAGGGGTAGGGCTTTCTCTGTGGGAGCTCCCACGCTCTGGAACGAGCTTCCCCCTGGTTTACGTCAAGTGCCTGATCTTCGGACCTTTTGCCGTGAGCTGAAAACGCACCTATTTATTCAAGCGGGACTGGCCTAAAATTTTATTGGGGTTATTTATATCTTAATATTTTAAATGTTTTAAATTCGGCCACTTTATAATATGTTTGTTTTAATTTCTTTTAATATTTATACTGTGATTTTTTACTTGGCTGTACACCGCCCTGAGTCCTTCTGGAGAAGGGCGGTATAAAAATTGAATAAAATAAATAAATAAAATAAATAAGTGTGTATTTCTTCCCACCTCTCCTGACCTGGAAGGCCCGGAAGCAGAATTCATGCTGTGACATCATGTGACTCCATCCACCGTGTACCTTCACCACCTGCTTTGGACTATCTCGATTTGATCTGATTTCATGATTCCTGGAGAGAGAGGCAGCACCTACATGTAACTACAGCAGCAGCTGTTGTTTCCAGACTCAGCCGTCTCAGCCACACCGGAGGCAAGAAATACCATGTTGGGGGTCCATGAAATTAAAACCTTATTTGAAAAAACAAAAACAAAAACTTTCATGGCAAGAGAGTATCTGGGATATTAGATTGATGACACAAAGGGAGTTGAGAATGGATCCTGGTGCTTACACATATTCCTGTTTTTGTCATTGGCTGATACCCGTGTGGGGAATTGCTGCTCTCCTTTCCAAAACTACAAACAGATGTGGACTCATTTTGCATACTTAAGAGTAAGATAAACAGTTTGGCCATCTGAAAAATGCCTGTTTCCAGCATTGCAGTGTCCTTGTGTCTTAAAATGTTGGATGCTGATTTTTGGAAATGAAGCAAAACCCAATTTGTTTTGAACCTGTACAGAATTATTCAGAGAATACGGATCTCTGAGTTCTGCATGAAAGAAAGAAAAAAGATCTCTAAGGCAGCCTGAGAACTGATTATATTTAGTATGTAGAAGAAATTCCAAAGAGGTGGGAAAGCGGTTTTAAGACTAATACGGATATGCTTTTAAGTTTTCTCTGATTCTAGGTGGGAAATTTCTTTCCCACCCGAGTCAGACTTTTTTGTTTTGTTTTTGCCAAGGATATGAACAGCAGCATTTAGCTCCCTGTTTTATCTGGTATCGTTGCCACTGATCAAACCCAGGATTTCATTAAGAAGAGATTATGTGGCACAACCCCCTGGCTGCTTTTGGATATTGCAGTTTGTTTAGGTTGGGTTTATTGATGAAAAGCTGGTAACTCATCTAGCTGATGGTTTGCCATTTCTACACTGTTCAGCGGGATGTGGAATGAATGGGGAGCTGTATTGCAATCCGGGCATACCTTCTCACCTTATGTATTATGGCTGCTGTTCTGACCGTGAACCTGCCCTGGTATTAACCAGCAGCCCTTCTTGAATATACTGCACCCAAAAAAATAAGCTGCTGTTTTACACTATCCATTATACCAGAGCCTTGTAGAGTATGAGCTAGCCTGTATTGGGTCTAAGTGTGTTATTTGCTGCAGCCACGCAGCTTGGTGTTGTCTTGTGATGTCCTCGGCCAAGACTACGTTCTCCCACGGTTGGAGAATTCATCCCCGCTGGTTTTGTGTAAATGTAGGAAATGTTATTAATGCTTTTGTCTTTCTGTCGGTGGCATCTCGGCTCCAAGGCCCATTCCGTCTTTTGCAGGGTGGGGGTCAAGGTGGATAGGGATACCGTTCTATAGTTGTATTTCTGCCTTCCTCCCCAAGTGTTTTGATTTATTGTAACCGGGTTGGACATGTCTGCGCACCATGTCCTTTAAAGTCAGCTGATCCCCAACCAAGAGTCCTTTGTGAAGCAATTCAGCTAGGCAATAGAAAAAACATGCCACTTGGAGCTTTTGCCCATCAATGGCATGTTTGTGCACACCCACCCATGGTGGAATGATCACTCCTCCGACATATTAATCCAATAGGGACAGAAGTCCATCTTCTAGGCTCGGGATGCGTAACCTGTAACATCTTGGCCACAGCTTTCCTAACTCTGTTGATAAACTGACATCACTGACAGAGCCATCTCCATTCCAGAAGAGACACATAAAAAGCCAGGAAGCTGTCCTTGCCCGTCAGCAAGGAACCAGTTAATGCCAAGAAGACAAAATGACAGAATGACAAAGAGCAATTTAAGGCAAAGTTGAAGGTTCCTGATGTGACTTTGAGGGGAAATCGTATTTCTGGCTTGCATTGTTCCTTTCTTAAAATGTGTCCGTCATGCACAGTTGCATCAGCTCTTGATTATCGTCTTGAGCCAACTTCCAACTTCCGTGCAGTTTATATATATTCATCAACCTAGGGTCAGTACAGTGAAGTGGAACAAGTCAGCAACCTGGGGTTTGAATGCATTTCTGTTTGACTTGAACCGTGATGGGTGCTTCCTGGGACTTGACAACTTGGCTACATTTGCTTTGTGAGGCCTTTTTTGGGGGAAGACACCTGGGTGAAAGAACAGTGACTCGTGCAGAGGCTGCATTGGCAGATCTGATGCAGCGTCCTTGTGGTGCCAGAAATCACCAGCCTTAATTCTTTTTCTTCCTCCAATGTCTGCGTCAGATGCACCAACCTAAGGGCTGTCATATTTTCTGTAAAGTCCATTTCTGCAGTGGTCAGTTCCTTGTGGACTGCTAACTTTGCTCTGGAGGATTAAGAGGGTAGGTGGAGCACCGCAGTGAGTTTCACTACTACTTGCTGTAAAAGAAAATGGGTCCTCCTCTCCTCATTCTGCAATTTGAAATGTACAGTACTGTAGAAACTTGCTTGCGTTACTTTTTTTTGCCCCCTAGGCTCACAAATTCCTAACTTCTTTCTAATGTGGAAGCTTTTACTAAAGATTGTATTTTAATAAATATTGCTTAATGTCTGTATGTACTGGTTATTGGAATATATCTATAAAGTTGTCACTTGATCATCTACAATTGGTTGTGTCTTATTGTAGGGATCTTAGTTGGGGGGGTCATATTTCTCATAGGGTGCAATTGCTAGATTTGCTTCCAATATTGCAATATATTCTTCCAGAAAAACTGGCTGCATTTGCTTATTTTTGAACTCCCTGCCTGGATTAAAGTATGTTGTATTTAACAATGTTTCAACAATTTCTATTATGACCAAAAATTATAACCGCATGTGGCAATAAGATAAAAAGTAAAGGAGTCTCTGCAGATTTTACTTCGCCTGTTGTTGCCGACTGTAGGGGACAGGATGGTGGCCACCTCTGTTTCAAGGCCATTGAGCCAGTGCACTCTGAAAACATTTCTGCGGTTACGTGACTAGCATGACATCATGGAGCACAGTTACCTTCCCACTGAAGTGATACCTATTAATTTACTCACATCTACATGCTTTCAAACTGCAAGTTGGCAGGAGCTGGGGTGAGGACGGGAACTCACCCTATTGCATGGCATTCAGGTCTTGAACTTGGGCTGCCGGCTTTTCCAGCCAAAAGACCAGAGTCTTACCTGCTGAGCCCTCCTTCCACCCCATGAAATACAGTTCCCCAACACCCAAACTATGAAACAACCCTATTTTAGCTGAATATTTTATTGTGCCAATCCAGCTGAGGAGGCTTGCAGAGCATATAAACTTTAAACTATAAACCTTATTTCAATGCCATGCCCACCAGGCACTTTCTATGGTCATAGGTGATAGGTGATAAATAAGGAAACCATAACCTGAAGCAAAATGACACTCAAGCAGATCCAGCCAATCGGTCAAATGATCAGTCTTCAGTTAAATAAAGAATGAATACCTGAGATTGCTGCATTCAATGTTACGTTCTCAGTGGAGTTTAATGGCATCTAGTGCAGCTAGCCCAGGAATCCTCTCCTCTCACAGAGGCAGAGTAGGCCAAAGTGTATTTAGATCCTCCACAAATAAAATTTCCTGCAAGAGGCTGGGACGCTGCACAAGGCTTCATTTGAAATTACTCGTCAATTCAAGCATTCCTGGAATGATGGATATCATCCTGATCAATACAGGTAGTCCTCAACTTACAACAGTTCATTTAGTGACTGTTGAAAGTTACAGTGGCACTGAAAAAAATGACTTATGATCATTTTTCACATGACCATTGCAGCATCCCCATGGTCGTGATCAACATTCAATGCTTGGTGACTGACTCCCATTTATGACGGTTGCAATGTCCTGGGGTCACGTGATCGTCTTTTGGAACCTGACAAGCAAAGTCCATGGGGAAGCCAGATTCACTTAACATGTGGCTAATTTAACACCTGCAGTGATTCACTTAACCACTGTGGCAAGAAAGGTCGTAAAATGGGGCAAAACTCACTTAACAAATGTCTCATTTAGCAACAGGAAGTTTAAGCTCAATTGTGGTTGTAAGTCAAGGGCTACCTCCACAGAGTTTGCAAGCGATCTTGTCCCCCTCCCGTCGGTTCATCTAACCTTAGATTGACGCATTCCTTTTTATATTTTATTTTATTATTTTCATTTCTGCCTGGATTAAGTCAGAGGATGCAAATACAACAATCATAAAAACCTGATCAGGAGCAGGACATTTTAGTATGCTCGAAAACGTGAACGCAGACTTCAAGTGTGTATTGCAAACGAAGAATATTTTCCTTCTTTAATTTGCTAGGAAGGCTGACAGCTGCATTTTTATATTAAAATTGACTCGGTAGCATGTAAAAAGCAGGATACGGAAAAAAGAAAGCTTGTTATAAAAGCTCAGAAACACACTGAAGACTTTTTTTTTCTAATGCTTCTAGTCCCCTTTTCATGTTTGGGTGTGTGTATGTGTTTCTTTTTAAATTTTATTTTATTTGCAGTTCTCCGAGACAAAAACAGTCGGAATTGGTTGTTTGTTTGTTGTTTTTTTACACTTACAAGGCTCAGAAAGAAAAGACAGTGAAATGGTAAGAAAAAGAAAGGGAAAGTTACGTCAGAAAGAAGAAGAAAAGATCCACCAGCATTCATAGAACAGACTAACAGCTCAGGTTTGCTTTTAGTTCTCAATAGAGATAATATATATATATGTATATATATATATATATATATATATATTTATAGATATAGATTTTTCTTCTCTTTAAGGTCATGCAAAAGAAAATCCAACCCCCTCCCCCAGTCTAAAAATACCCCCAGCAATGTACTGAGTTCCATAGTAAACAAGGTGAACATCAAAGGGGAGGCAACCCTGGTACATTAATGTTTAATAATGAAACACCTGTTTCAACATGCGGCTTGTAAGTTTTTTTTTTTTTCATATACATGGATGTAGAGACACTTCTCAAGTTAGTCTTCCACAGAAACCATACAAGCATATTATATTATGCCCCCCCCCCACTGTGAAATCTCCCTTTTTGCATGTTTATTCGAATACCCACCTCCCCTGTTTCCAACTCCTCCCCTCGAAAAAAGAAATGCCAAAAAAAAACAACAACCCCAAAAACGTTTAAACGCAAGGGTGCAAAGGCAAAACAGCTGGAAACGACTGGCTCTAAACATTGTCTCCTCCCTGGACAATCCTGTCTTGGAAGCACGTCCTCCCCAAGTGCGCGCGTGTGCAGGGGGTTGATGGAACCACAGCCCCACTTGAGCTGTGAGTGTCGGGCGGGTGTTTTGTGTATGGAGAGGGAAAAAACGATATTTGACCTAAATCCCAGCAAGCAGCCTGCCTCCTGTTCTTCAGCATGCTCACGACACAACTGTGTTGGGGAGGGAAACAATACAAGGGAAGGCCCCCCAACTTAAGCTTCATCTAGAAAATGGAGCAAGAGTTAAGTCTTCTTGCACTCCTGTGCTCCGCTGAATGCCACTCCAGCTATTACGGTGGTGCAGTGCAAAGCCCAATCTCAGGACTGGGCAGTTGTTAAGAGAGTTAATCTCTTGATATAAAGTGCTTTCAACGCTATTATCAGTGCTGGTGGGACATTCCCCCCCAATGCCTGCTCAGACCTCCCTCCCCCCTCCCTCCCCTGTTCCATCGTTCTCTCTTGGTCCAATTATCTTTTACATTCATTAGCCATGCAAAATACTGCATTGAGATGATGGGGATGGTCTACAAGGAGAACCTGGACTAAGGCTGCACCTGAATACTATGAAACGTCTCCATGCTAGAAGGCCTCCAACTGCCAGGTTTGCACAATCACACAAGTGTGCTTCCTTCCTCTTCTCGAGTTGCTCACGCTTAACGGCGGAATGAGTCGATGGCCTCACGCCTCAAAAATTCAAGACCGCATCAGAGAGATTGAAAGAGGCTTCCTTGTCCACTATCAACCGCAAGGAGCAACCGAGCCCTTGGTTATTGTAACCAGAGGAGAACCTATGGATCTTAAGCAGCTGTCAGTGCTACAGGAGCAGTTTTAGATGGAAGAAACAACTAAAGTGCAAAAACAGGTGAGATCTGCCTGAACATAGTCTAAACCACTGAACTACAGTCTAGCCATAAGGCACAAAATAATGCTTGCCCAAATGCTTCCCCCCCTATTTTCAAGTGAAAGCGTCACTTAAAATCTGTCCTGTCCACCATGGTGCAGCATCCCCATGGAATTAAGATGCTTGTTGTCAACCAAAACAGGAACTGCGTCTTCTATTTCAATATTTCATCATGAGCTCCAGTTGCTAAAACTTTCCTTTCAACCATATGGATTGATCCGAGATGTTCAAGCATGTGAATTTGCATAGGAATGTCTAAAAAACAGGTATGCAATTCAATACTCTTGTGTTTTCTTCTCATTGGTCCTGTCCATCACGCTGTAAAATGATTGCCGGGCCCTAGAGCTTCTCCTGTTGTGTCTCTGGGATGTGGATTACCCTGCTTGTAAGCAGCCAATACACAACTTAACACTGACATTTGTATTATCATTTTTTGCATACCAGCCATAGTAAGATGACAAGACAAGCAAGCCATCACAGAAGTCATACTAGAAAGCAATATCATTCTGGGGCAAAGAACTGGGACACCATAGTAACAAAATTAGATGGGACACCACAGAAATGACACCAGAAGCAACTCCCTTAGAACATGCACAGGGAACAGCAATAATCATGCCATTTGTTAAGGAGACTACATTACACCATCCCAGCTCAACTAATCCCTTAGTCCATTGTCTCAAATTTCAGCTTTGGTTTCTGACAGCAACTATCGCTCTCCAGAAAAACAAATCTTTTTGCTCAAAAATACTGCCAATTTATGTTCTTTAGCCCAACAGGTTCTAATTTCTGAACAAGCACATAACTCTTTCTGGGAGGTAGTTTGGCAGCTCTAATACCTTCCAAATCTCAACTGAAGTCATAGTTACAATGGCACAAAAAGTCCTCGGTGTGCTCATACTCTTAATGTAGTTGCAGTCTATTTTTGACTGTTCTTCTTGCCAAGTACATGCAATCAATCTAGCTTTAAGATACTGAATCCCCGAAGCATCAGATCATGCAAAGTTGTGTTTCTTGTACTGGGAGCCGACTGGAATACAGACAATGACTTTTTTTTTTCAGATTCAGAAAAGTTTCTCCCACAAAGCACAAAGCAATATAAGCAATGAAACCCATCCGTTTCATATGAGACTGCCAAAAATATCAGACTCCAGTTAAGAGTAGTACACTTGTAGTAGGATAAAAGCAAGGCAAGGTAGGTAGGCACAAAGTAGGTTTAATTTGAAGTACTTGGGAATGAAGGGTGGTTAGGAACAGCTTCCTTAGAATTAACAATATTCCTATCATTCAATGCAGGAATAACTGCTCAGCAAGATCTCTAGATCTCTTGCCGGCCACCATAGCAGACAACTTGGTGAGTGGGTAAGCACACGCCCATGAGGGCATTTGCAACTGGTCATATGTAAAACATGTGTACAGCTCTAAGTCACTTGGCCTTCTCATCTGATTTTCACTCAGTTTTAGCAATTAGGTGGCTTGTATAAGATGACACTGGTTGCAGACTGAAGTATGGGTTGTCTTTCAGAAAATGATTGGCTATTAGGAGAAAAGCTGCAGTACTTGGTGTAATTTTGTGACTAAATGCAACTTGTCATCTTTTTTTATTCCCACCCTAACAGCAGTGGCCATACTTTATCTCTAAACATGGTCTGATGATATGAACTTTAGTTACCATAGTTTGAAAATGATGGTGTCAGTGTAGAAGCAAGACCTGCAAATAAGCTGGCTGCTCATTTGACTTCATTTATCAATGTTTTATCACTTGCACAAGAGCCAAGTATTGCTAAACTTTGCAGAATTAATTGTTGGCAAGACTGGAGCGAGAAATTTGCCTATATCTGATTACATGCAAGATATGATGATATTACCTTTTTTATAAATACGAACGTTGGAATTGCCAATAGAAAAACTCAGGTCCAGTCATCAATTCGATTTTTGTTCTCCATGAGCATCAATTTTAAAAATCAATCTGTTAACTCATTTTTTGAGACTACTGCAACCTGACTCATGAGACACATTTTCATTTTTGTGAAGACTTAAATTGTAATATATGTAATTATATTACATATAATTCCACTTTCATGTAATTCATATAATTGCAATTTCACTCGCAGCCAGACAACTGAAATCAGGGAGGAGGAAGGAATGATTGGAATCAATGGGTGGCTGGGAGGGAATTGAATTCATGTGCATGGGAGGTGGCCTGGGAGAATCTTGACAACTCAAGGTCAAAGGCGAGCAGACTATTTCCCAAAACAAAGAGATTGCACTAGATTGGTGGACATGGGCCAATGGGTGGCCAAGGGGGTGTGGGATTTTAACTATGCAGGTTTTGAAGCAAAAATCAAAACTGGCTTTGCTTTCTACTGTGCCTGTATGGATCTATCAGTAAATTTATACCTTGGTAAAATAATGTCCCAGGAATTTCCTTTGCTGCATATGCCAGTGGGACGGTTGACAGCTCAATTCTTTAAACTGGTAGGATACATCAGTGATCTCCCCGATTGATCTGAATAGCAGGGCCAGCCTTCCCTTACCTGTTGTCTTCCAGTTGCCTTAGATTGCAACTCATAGGATTCTCAGGCAGAAGGCTATTGGATGTGTTTGGTGGGAAATTTAGAATTTGTAGTTGATGATGTCTTTAAGATTCAGAAAGATTCTATTTGACTTTGATGGAAATTACCCAAGGTTTTAATACAACTTTGCTGCCCTCTGGTGACCATATTACAAGTTTTAGAAGCAAGAGTGCTTCCATGAGACCAACACAAGTTTCTGAATTTTGCATGGAAGTTTGTAGTTTAAGAAATGCACACTAAAATGCAACTTGTCATCTTTTTTTATTCCCACCCTAACAGCAGTGGCCATACTTTATCTCTAAACATGGTCTGATGATATGAACTTTAGTTACCATAGTTTGAAAATGATGGTGTCAGTGTAGAAGCAAGACCTGCAAATAAGCTGGCTGCTCATTTGACTTCATTTATCAATGTTTTATCACTTGCACAAGAGCCAAGTATTGCTAA
The DNA here is from genome assembly GCF_028640845.1 of Ahaetulla prasina. NCBI lineage: Eukaryota > Metazoa > Chordata > Lepidosauria > Squamata > Colubridae > Ahaetulla > Ahaetulla prasina. The sequence continues at coordinate 23,998,502 of NC_080547.1, read as the reverse complement.
ACTTTGCAGAATTAATTGTTGGCAAGACTGGAGCGAGAAATTTGCCTATATCTGATTACATGCAAGATATGATGATATTACCTTTTTTATAAATACGAACGTTGGAATTGCCAATAGAAAAACTCAGGTCCAGTCATCAATTCGATTTTTGTTCTCCATGAGCATCAATTTTAAAAATCAATCTGTTAACTCATTTTTTGAGACTACTGCAACCTGACTCATGAGACACATTTTCATTTTTGTGAAGACTTAAATTGTAATATATGTAATTATATTACATATAATTCCACTTTCATGTAATTCATATAATTGCAATTTCACTCGCAGCCAGACAACTGAAATCAGGGAGGAGGAAGGAATGATTGGAATCAATGGGTGGCTGGGAGGAATTGAATTCATGTGCATGGAGGTGGCCTGGGAGAATCTTGACAACTCAAGGTCAAAGGCGAGCAGACTATTTCCCAAAACAAAGAGATTGCACTAGATTGGTGGACATGGGCCAATGGGTGGCCAAGGGGTGGGATTTTAACTATGCAGGTTTTGAAGCAAAATCAAAACTGGCTTTGCTTTCTACTGTGCCTGTATGGATCTATCAGTAAATTTATACCTTGGTAAAATAATGTCCCAGGAATTTCCTTTGCTGCATATGCCAGTGGGACGGTTGACAGCTCAATTCTTTAAACTGGTAGGATACATCAGTGATCTCCCCGATTGATCTGAATAGCAGGGCCAGCCTTCCCTTACCTGTTGTCTTCCAGTTGCCTTAGATTGCAACTCATAGGATTCTCAGGCAGAAGGCTATTGGATGTGTTTGGTGGGAAATTTAGAATTTGTAGTTGATGATGTCTTTAAGATTCAGAAAGATTCTATTTGACTTTGATGGAAATTACCCAAGGTTTTAATACAACTTTGCTGCCCTCTGGTGACCATATTACAAGTTTTAGAAGCAAGAGTGCTTCCATGAGACCAACACAAGTTTCTGAATTTTGCATGGAAGTTTGTAGTTTAAGAAATGCACACTAAAATGCAACAATTTATAACACACTAAAATAACATTATTTAAACATTTAAATAATGTTGTATTATTTAAATGACTGTAAAAATCACAGAATGCTATTTTTGAAATAATTTTTGCAATATAGAGTTATTTTACCAAAGATTTAAATTTAATCATTACAATCCATCAGTGGGTCAACAATAGAAAGGATTTATAACAGTGGTGAAATCTAAATTTTTTTGCTACCGGTTCTGTGGGCGTGGCTTGGGGGCGTGGTATGGCTTGGTGGGCATGGCAGGGGAAGGATACTGCAAAATCCCCATTCCCTCCCCACTCCTAGGGGAAGGAGATTGCAAAATCCCCATTCCCACCCCACTCTGGGACCAGCCAGAGGTGGTATTTGCCAGTTCTCCAAACTGCTCAAAATTTCCGCTACCGGTTCTTCAGAACCTGTCAGAACCTGCTGGATTTCACCCCTGATTTATAATTTATTTTGATTAAAACAAAGTATTGTCTCCGTTTCACCTAATACAGCTGAAATGAACAAAACTCTAAATTCTGCAGAGTATAAGTAAAACTATTGGTCATCTGGCTAATTGTTACTTGATTTTGGCCATTTATTTATTTATTGGCCATTTAGTTCAGCTTCCCTAGAAACATGGGTCTCTGTTATCTCTGCCAGTATGGCAGGTAGCATTATAGCCACAACCTCTGATGTGTCTATAAAAATGATTATATGAGTGACATTCAATAATTCTATTCATTTTATTTTACAACCTAGTATAGTTCTGTGGTTTTATTTAAGTTAAAATTTAATTGTGAAAAATGACTTGTTTATTCTTGCCTGACCTTAATCCCAATGAGATACCTTATTCACTGAGAAGGCACATAAATATATTATATGTTTTACTGGCTTGTTGCACTGCAAATACTGAGAATCAGAGTGTTAGGAGAAAGGATACCAAATTTTCTGGCATGTCTTAGGAGATAAATGAACTCCTATAGGAAATATTTAATTGCTGAAATCCTTGTAACTTTATATTGTCCCTTTCAATAAATCTACTTAAGAAAACTTTGTATGACTTGTGCCTAGAAAAACAGTTACTTTCAATTTAAATCAACTGCCCAACATCACTTACTCCTCATTTGTACCTAAGGGAAAATATATTTAAAAACCATACACAAAAATTCTACGGGAAAAATTATGAGCTAACATAGGGAAAGATGACACAACGAACTTTAGATTAGAAAAAGAGAAATGCATTTGAACTTGGTTACATTCACCCATCTCTATCACTACAGACTATGTGAGTTCTAAAAATAACACTGGGATTGAAATTTTGCATTTACATCAGACTGAAATGCTGAATTAATTCTATTAGCATCAAATAGAATTTGATTGAATAGAATTAATTCTATTCGCATCAAATCATAAAGTAACAGGGAAGTCAGGCAATGATACATTTTGATTGAGACACTGCAAAAATGGTTTTTATCTAATTTAAAAAAGTCTCTTTGGGGATTTTCAGCTCCTAAATTGTAAATTTTTTGTGTTATGCAAAATAGCACTTCAACCTTTCATTCCAAAAGCGGCATTGCCTTTCCATTTATTTTTAGCCGACATCTCTTGGAGTGGAATCCCTGTGCAACCTAAGTTTTCAATATTCTTGTTCTGCAATCAACAGTCCTAGGAAATCAACACGTTTGTTTTGGTGACAGAAGTTCCTCCGAAGGCAAAAACTGTAACCTATAGTAAGAGGAAAACCCTTGAGACTTAGGAACATTTATTTTGCTCTCATATGAACAGGGAAAGGGAGGCAGTGTAGTCTAGTGGCTAACACTCTTTCCATTCCTGACAGACCTCATATGGCCCTTGTTTGCCAGTCCTGTTTTAATATAGTAAACTAATATTTGTTATGTAATTTTATAAAAATTTGAAGATCTGGCTTAGTCCATAAATTCTCTCTCGGGAATAAAAAAAAAAGTTAGAAACAACTGTATTTTCTGCGTGCACGTTTTCTGAGTATTGTTTGAATACATGAAAGCTAACTAAACTCCCCTAAGTCAGGGGAATCCACCTTTATTACAGATATGGGAACATCCACCATTGAGAGATAATATAAAGCCCCCGGAAGGGCACAAGTGAGATAAGCGAAGAAGAAACTTTATTAGCTTCTAAAGCATACAAGAAGAATTCTTCTCAGACTCTTTTGGGGAAAGTATTTCAGATACATCTAACTATCCAAAGGTTGAAGGAAAAATTTGCAACATGGGATCTGCTTTTCTCCCTATGACATCCTATCATCCCTGGAGCCACGCACACCTAGAATTCACCATTTAATTAAACAACAGGATGACTGGACGCAAGCTACGAAAAAGGAGTGTCAACAAGAAGTCCATGGGACTGGTCAAACAACCTCCAAGCTTTAAATGGCTAAGAAAAGTAGGATTTCAAAAGACCCCAAACCATCATCCAGTTCTAACTATGGGGTTCTTGATATTAACCCACTTGATTTCCCATTTAGCTGATGCTCTGTGCGCAACCCACATACCATCTCAGAAGCAAAGCCCACTGAAATCAACTTGAGCCACTTTCCCCTTGTCTCCCTCTCTAGAGAGATTACTAGAAAAATCCCTCCCTTCAAAGCAACCACCTCATTAAACTTTGCCTTGAAATCTTTCCCGGCAGGAATCAACAATGTGAATTTCCACTTGTCGAAATAGAGGTTTATGCCCTGCAAATCTATTCCTCTAGTCATGGTCCATGAGGAATCACTCATTTGCCTCTGTGGTCACAAGGACTTAATTAACCACCACATGCTAGGAAACCAGTTGAAGCGATGGGGTGCTGAGCAAGCCACTGGGGAGGAGGAAGGTGTCTCTCCTTTGTCAATATTTAAAAATGGGGAGGGCAGAGCCCGTTAGAAGAAAACAGAGTTTTCTTATTAATACATTCTGGCAAATGCCACACTGTACATTTCTTATGGCCAATATGAGTTTCCTGGCATGAAGATGTAGTGAGCAGAAGACATTTGTTGAGATCTTCCACTGGGACCTGGGACAGCTGAAGCCGGCACTAGCAACTGCTCCACAGCATCTGATATCATTCACACCACCCTCGGCCAATGAAAGACCCCACAATGCCACCTTCCATTACATTGTTACAACTTGGTCCATGGGGAGAATTGCCCCCTTTGGTTTCACTTGCTTGGGGCCACCCGTTAAGTCAGTTCCTGAATCTAGAGCTCCCTGAAGAGCAATTTTCTCAAAGTTTGCTGTTACTCAGCTCTCCTTGCAGGTAAATTCACAGAGGAGAGAGAGAGAGAGAGAGAGAGAGAGAAAGAGAATGGAGATGAATGAATGGCCTATGCAACTTTATGTTGACCAGCTCTCTTTCTTCTAGGCTAAGAACTTCAGGCACCCACTCCCAAAAATAGTCACTTCCTATTCCTTTTAAGTCAACATACTCTAGGGAAGGTAAAGAGGAATGAGAAAAGGGGGTAGGCGGGCTAAGCATTTACAGAGTATAAGAAAGCATCTCTTCCTTGTTCTGCTGGACAGATAGCTTCCCAGCACTAGATAAGGCTGAGATTTAGCACTGTTGACTTTTTTCTTGCTAGCTCTTTGAAGCGACATTACAACTTCCCAGCCAGTCCCACTAAGCAAGGGCAATCCCCATCCTAATAATAAACTACAGGAGGGGCACAAGTACAACTCCAGTGTTAGTAGCCCTTGTTGAGAGATCAGGATCGAGATGCTAGTAAAATGTTAAGTGCTAATGAGAACGCAGGTATCCAAAAGTCTGCAGCGAGGCCTATATGTAACTCCAAGGCAATGCTATACGTCATCTACAGACCTATCAGGATGGACGCAGTCATGAGCCTACCAGAAACTCATTGGCAGTGGTGTTAGCCTGGGAGGAGCCCAAAAAGCAAAACCCCTCCGCCACCAATAGGATCCCCACTCCCTCTATTCAAAGGAAACAAAGAAATCAAATGAAGAGGCTGAATAATTAGCGTCATCATAATCCACAACTACAGCTAGAGGAGAAAGGAAATGAAGGGGCCTGGAGGGGAGGGGTCTTCTTCAAAACAAAATGGTAGCACTGATCACAAACTTCCAAGCGCGAACACAATCACCAGAGGAAAAAGGCCCGTACTTTTGGCAGAGAAGGCAAATACTATAAAAGGGGGCTCTGTGGTTTGGCTTTGTGTATGTGTGTGTGCACGCACGCACACAAACACATGCGCGTTATATGTATATATATATATTTACAATAGATCCTGGATTTAACAGACTCATGGGGGAAGGGATGTCCATCACATCTAAAAAAATTGCAAAATGCAGTAATTGTTTTAATACATGTGTAAAATGGCAAATGTGTATTTTACACGTGTTGTCAAAACGGCCAAGGAGCAGATGCAAAAAAGTGCACGGACAGATTTTGTCCACTGCATCTGAAGCCCGCTGAACTAAGGTCTGGTAAATTAAGTGTGTATGTGTGTGTGTGTGTATAGATGTGTATTCACTAAACAAACAAACAAACACTGTTCAACACTGGGATGGCTACAGGGAGGAGATGGGATCTTTGTTTTTTGTTTTGTTTTTTTGAAGTTGAGACATTTTTCACTGCAAAATCTGGTCACCTGAACAGCTGCACACCAAAAGGAAAAAAAGAAAAATGGAATTGATAGGGTTGGTGAGTGCATTACAGTCGGGCTGCAAGTCAGGCAGCTGGATGGATTTGGCTGGGTTTGCTGCTGCTGCTGCTGCTTCTTTTTTTTTTAAATAATTGAGTCTACTTGGATTTTTGTTTTTCTTTTGTGTTTCTCTGTCTCTCTCTCTCTCTCTCTTTGCAAACACAGGCACTGGAAATGAAAGAGGGGAAGGAGAGGGAACGGGGGGGACACGAGCATGCGGGCGCGTGCTTGTCACTGCTGCTCCCGGCTAGTGGCTCAGCTGAAATCACCATTTCCTTCGGGATGAAATCAGAACAGCCAGCATGAATTCTGAAAGACAAACAGAAATGGAGACATCGTGAGGAACAGCTCGAGAACCCCATGAGGGGGTCTAGGACAACTTGCCGCTGCTAAGTTGCCACGGGACAACTCACTGCAGCCAGCTCAGCTGTGGCCAGGTCACTTTGGGACAACTCGCCCCAGGACAAGGCTTATACACTAATATCGAAGAAATCGTGGAATAGAATCACTAAAGGATGCAAAAGGAAATGTGAATGACAAAAATTAAAATAATTTGAAAACTATTTTAAATACTTAAAATGAATCGTTGAATTGTCCCACAGTGAGTTGGCCATGGTGAGTTCTCCGTGGCGAGTTTTCCCGTGGCGAGATGGCCACAACAAGTTGGCCCATTCTGCCCACGAGGCAGGCAACCACATGCGATGCAGAGACCTGGCCCTGTTTTTCACAATCCTGAGGCCATTGCGCATAACTCAGTTTCAGCCTTGAGCCTGGACATTAGTGGCATTGTAGACACATCCAACCCAGTAGTGGGTTTCAAATCCCATCGCTACCAGTTCGCTCATGGGTGCACGTGTGCTCTTGTGCACGTGTGACGCTTCTGAGCATGCGCAGAAGTGTCCGGGCAGGTGGGTGGAGCCTACCGCCACTATCGGTTCGCCTGCTCCAGGGTGAACCGGTAGCAACCCACCACTGATCCAACCATTTCCTGATTAAAATCAAATACAAAAGAAACCTCTTTTACTGTAAAAGTTGGCTTACCTTAATACAGGAAGTCCTTGACTTACAACCACCCATTTAGTGACTGTTCGAAGTTACAATGGCACTGAGAAAAACGTGACTTATGGCCAGTCCTCACACTTACAGCTTCACAGCATCCATGGGATCAAAATTCGGACACTTGGCCACTGGTGTGTATTTATGTTGGCTGCAATGTCCTGAGATCACAATTTGTGATCTTCCCAGCCAACTTCCAACAAACTCTACAGGGGAATCTGGCTAGGTGTAAAGGCTGCATTATTCCCTTAACAACTGCAGCCAATCACATAACAACCATGATAAAAATGGTCGTAAAATCAGGCACGGCTCTCTTGATAATCAGTTTGCTTATAAATGGAAATTCTGGCCCCAGTTATGGTCGTAACTCATGAACTACCTGTAACTGATTAGAAGTCATGTTTCATGATCTTGCAGGAGGGACCCTGCTGTCTGCCTATGTTTTTTTTTTATTATTTGAATTTATATCCCGCCCTTCTCTGAAGACTCAGGGCGGCTTACATTGTGTTAAGCAATAGTCTCATCCATTTGTATATTATATACAAAGTCAACTTTTATTGCCCCCAACAATCTGGGTCCTCATTTTACCTACCTTATAAAGGATGGAAGGCTGAGTCAACCTTGGGCCTGGTGGGGCTTGAACCTGCAGTAATTGCAAGCAGCTGTGTTAATAACAGACTGCATTAGTCTGTTGAGCCACCAGAGGCCCTATATGTTAGAAGAATACCACTGCCACTCCTTTTTCTCCTTCTTCCAAGCACTTAGTCCTTTTCTAGAAGTTTACCAGAGCTTAAAACTCTGCTTCAAAAACAAATAATGATGCAACGCTCCTTTATTTTACGATTCTTCCAGCTTCATTTAAGCGGAATGATCGCATGCACATTCTTGAAAACCAAAGTCACACACTCTTGGTTGATTAAATAAACCGGGGGGGGGGGAAACCAGGGGAAAGCTGCAGGGCCACCAGAAGCGAAATCAAAGTGATCCGGTTAGAATGGAACATTTGCACACCCGTCTAAAAAGCCCACAGCTTCACACACCAAGAAAAGGCCCCAAAAGCAGAAAAACGGCTCCCAATTGGGTCTTGCATGGATCCATTCTCTCAAATCAAACACAAGCATGTGCTCCATACCAGGGGTCTCCAACCTGGGCCACTTTAAGCCTGGAGGACTTCAACTCCCAGAATCCCCCAGCCAGCAAAGCTGGGAGTTGAAGTCCTCCAGGCTTAAAGTGGCCCAAGTTGGAGACCCCTGCTCCATACTGACCAACACCTCAGTTGATCGTTCCTAGAAATGGAATTTAGCCACCCATTTGCCATCTTCGTACCTTCACTGGAGTGGAGCCACTGGAGCTCCCGAGCAGTGGAAGTGGACATTTTGCCATTTGCCATCCCGGCGGTGCCAGACACGGGTCTCTTCGGACTGGCAAGTACGGGGACGGCCCTGCCCATCGATGTACTGTGTCAGGCGGATGTAGGCAATGCAGGCAGCATCTTCCCCAATGACATGCACATGAGGGTTCAGGATGGTTGTGTGAATGGGCTTGTTGTTCTTAGATAACACTAGAACGGCACAAACAGGGCACTGGTTAGGAAACTGTACAGCGGCAGAAGCAAGAAAAAGGCAAGACATTTTTAGAACCCTTCTCTTTCAGGGAAAAAAAAAAGAAAAGCCCAAATCGGTTTGGTCTAGTGGTTAAGGCATCAGGCTAGAAACCAGGAGTTCTAGTCCTGCCTTAGGCATGAAAGCTGGCTGGGAGGCTTTTTGGCCAGACATTCTCTCTCTCTCTCTCTCTCTCAACCCAACCTACTTCTCAGGCTTATTGTTGTGAGAAAAATAGGAAAAAGAAGGAGTATTAGGTGTGTTTGCTGCCTTGAGTTATTTATAAAAATAAAGATGGCTGATTTGATTGGATTTAATCAGGTTTTGGTGGCTGATGTGGATTACTGGATATGTTTGACTTAATTAGGCACTATTGATTAGAATTCTACTTGGCTTGAAGTGAAGGCATAATAGTTTGATTTTATATTGGGGTTTTATTAATATTTTAAATTTTAAATTCATTTTTAACTATCAGCTGTTTAGTAATTGCTATATTTTAATTTCTTTTAATTGTATATATCTTGTATTTTATTTCTGGCTGTACACCGCCCTGAGTCCTTCGGGAGAAGGGCGGTATAAAAATTTAATAAAATAAATAAAAATAAATAAATAAAATAAGGAAGGAAGAGCAGGAAAACTTTTGCCTCAGTGACTGTTAAGGTACTTGGCTTTTTACTGGTCAGTAAAAGTTTTTACATCACCTATAATGTTGCAAAGTCCTGTTATCTAGCATCAAAGCTTCAGTAGAAGCTTGTAAGTAAGATTTTAGATGGACTAATCTAGTTGCTTATTTGTGCTCATCTATTTTGATCCCCCCCCTTTTTTTTTTGCTTTTTATTTCTGTTTTATTTGCTGGCTACAGGCTGTCCTATATAAAATTGAATTGCCAGCGCAGGCAGAAATCTAATTTGGGCAGCTGGTCTAAAGGAAGAGACCAAAGAGACAAATCTTCAATGATAAAAGATAGGACTAGAAAAGGGAGGAGCAACAGTTGTCTCTCTTAGCTTCTTTAATTTAGTTCAGTTCACTGTAGTTTGTACTGTAGTGCAAGGAATTTGGAGCATCCTTTTTGGTCTTTAAAGTTGAACACAAATTTGGGTGGGGAGACTGTTTTCTATGGGATGAAGTGTGTATCTTTCTCTTCTAGAAGGCTCAACCATCAAGGTTCTAGTTTTGCTTCAGAATCTGTTCAGAAAAATAATGGGGGGGGCAGAAATTTGAACCCCATGCATTTCAAGAATGTTTTGGGGCTCAAGCACTGGACTGCTCACTTTTATATTATGCAGTGCTCTACTCACAGTTTTCAAAGTAAAATCTGTGGAAGTCCATCCCTTCAACGAGATTGCCCAGCGCTTCAGGCTCAAACGAAGTTAGGCCTGGATCACATATTTTTCTAGGGAGAAAGAAAATGTGAAAATTGAGATTAAGTTTTTTTTTTCTCTTTTGGAAGGCAACGTAACTCTTAAGCTTCTTAGTTTTTAGCATCTAACGTAGAAAACTTGCACAGTATCTGAATGCATTCTGCACAAGAACAGGTCTAGATATTTATAGGGTTGGGACATTGTATTGCTCTCCTTTTTTACCCAAACATATACAGATGGGCTAAGACTAATTTCAACTGAGAAATTAGCTAATGAATGTGTATCACAATACTATATCAGATGTATGCACAGCTAAGAGAGCCATAGCCGAGCTGTTAATTAACCAGAGGATTATAAAAGCAGAAAGCTGGAAGGGACATCTCAATCTGAACCTTTCAAATTGAGCTCACTTAAATCTGACCCACAGCCAAAATTTCAAATTTAGCAAATCCAATTTACTAGCAGGCCAGGCAGAGAAAAATGCAAATGAGCTGACACATCTAAACTCTGATGCATAAAGCATGAACAGAGAACTTTTAAAAGCATAAACTACTGCTTTCTGGGTAGAATAAAAGTCAAAGGGAACTCCCATGTTGATAAATTACAATAGGCATCAAATAATGTGGTTATTTGCATGTAACACCTTAGCTGCACAAGCTGCAATGGGTGTCGGTTTGCTTCCAAGTCCATCTATGGCATGGAGCCAGGTTACGTGCAGAAGGATCCTCTACCCATTATATCAGCCTGTCCCACCCAGTCAAGCAGGGAGGTATGTTACAGATAATACTATTTTTGCATATAAAAACACAATATTGTTTTAAAATAGGGAAGCATCACTATTGAAATGAAAAGTTTGCATACTGTTGTGTAGCTGGAGTTGACTTATTAAAGATATTGCCCTATTATGGACATGGTAAATAGCACAGTAACAAATTTAATTCTATTGATGAAGGGCACTGTTTACATTTAAAAAAAGCAATACATATAAAACTGCATATAAAATAGTGAGTTGTGAGACCAGGACCCCTGGAAGATCTCACACTCAGCCTACTCACGCATAGGCCTCAAAATCGCCATTGTTCACAGCCTCTATCAGCTGCTCCGTTATCTTGATTATTTCCTGTTTGCGGGCTAGGTTAAAAAAAAAGAATCAGAGAAAAAAGAAAGATGGGGAAATTAACAATATGATCAAGAGTGAACATATCAAACAGAAAGCAGAAAAATAGTGCTTTAACATGCTCCATTCCCACTATTCTTTAGGATCGTAAGAGCAATGTTATTATATCTTGGCTGCAAATATCTGAACTATCACTAGAAGGAAACAAAGAGAAAGAAAACATGCTAGGTCTTTGCTGCCATCTAGTGACTGTCTGCAGTCCTGATCCTAACCAACAATAGTGATGGAGTTAAACCAGGGAGAACTCAATTCAAAACTCTGGTTGACCGTGAAAGTCTCGAAGAAGCAGTGGACCAGTTGTTTGGAGACTGCACAACTGCACAAAATCGTTATGAGACTTAAACTAAGGTAACATAGGATGAGCTTCTTGGAGAAAAGGTGGGTTAGTATTAGTAGTAGTATGGATATGGTCCTTCAGAATTTGATGCCACCTTAAAAGAATGTGGAAAAGTCTAACCACAGACTCCCTCAAAAATCAGAGGTGCACAGATTATTCAACATATATGTACATCCTAAACTAGCTTTCCACCATAGAAAAGAAGTAAATCCTAACCTTATGGACCAGAGCAGAACTGATTTAACTGCAATCATACAACTTAGGAAACAATAACCTATTGTCAGATTCCACCCTTGCCTCAAAGATCAAGGCAGTCCTTTTTCCACAGAGAAATCTATTGTCCTCTTACAATGTGGGCTGAATCTCCACATATCTTTGAAACCAGCATACACAGGGAGATGCAGGAATTACAATGCACTCAAGTGACTTAATTAAAGCAAGTGCTATGAATAATGAAACACTCTAGTGGAAGAGATAACTATGTCAGTGGCCTTGCCTAGGTCATCTCCTTGGAGCCTAAACAGTTTTGAGACTTGTGTCTTCACATGGACTGAGAACCCATTTCATGGTTGGTTAGCAAGCAACCCACCCTACTTGAACAATATATTTCCTTTCTTCCTTAGATCTTAACTCTGCTTGTATCTTACAGAGCCATAAACCATAAGGAGAGATTAAGTAATCTAAAAAATGTCTTGCAAGTAAGAACTTCTACTGAACCTCGTCCAATAAGCGACCCAATTGTGGATCTGAGTGATACGTATTACAGGTATACCTTGACTTATGTCCACAATTGGGAATGGAATGTCCATCGTAATATATTGCAGTTGTAAGTCAAATCAGGCCCAATTATATGACAATGTTTTTGGTGGTTGTTAAGTGAATCAGTGGATCCAACTCCATCCATTTCTGCATGGAGATGCTAACTTTCCTTTCTCAAATTAACTAAGCCTATGAATACAGGCTTAGCAAAGGCATTTGCTATGCAAATGAGCAACAGAAAGGCAGTTTCAAATTAGTACTTGGCTCTGTATTTTACCATCAGCTGATTCTACCAATTTTCTGGATGCTCTCGAGTTTTAAATATTCAATTGTTACTCAGGTAGCACTCTTGCTGTTAAGAAGAATGCAAGGCTAAGAGAACAAATTGTTCATGCCTATACTGCAGGAAAACTCACTCAGAAGACATGAGATTACCCCCAAATAATTGTATCTTGAACAAATGTGGACTGATTTCTGATATAACAGCAAGACTAAAATATGATTGAGATGGAGCCAGTAAAATCAAGAATTGATAGTTTTTGCCTTACCACATATGGAATAAATTAAATGGATAAAAAAGGTAAGGGTAAGTCTCTTTTCCTCAGCCTTATCTGAGCCACAGTTACAAGCTTCATGGAGCAGTGAATCTCATTCTGCAAAGAATTGTCCCCAAACATTGCTCAATCCTAAATGATACGACAGATTAGTCCACGGTCATCTGTGAATGCCCTAACTATTCTTCTTGGGCTGCTGCTTCACGAAGGACAAATGTTTCCCTTTTTACACATCTATTTACTTTAGAAAATTTCCAGAGTTTCTTTTGTTTCCACAGTTGGCCTACTCAAGGAACCTTATCGTTTTTTTTTTCTTTAAGTGAATGTTCATTCCTGGTTTGTCCCATTTTGCACAAAGGGACTGTCAAAAAGATCATTCCACATTAAAAAGGGAGAGAGAGCGAGAGAGAGAGTACTGAGGTTAGAGACTGAAATCCTATGCACCTATATCTGGAAGTAAGCTCCACACAAACAGGACTTATTCCAAGCCAACACATTCTGAGAAAAATGAGAGCACTTTGCTCTTAAACCACCCAGATTAAAAGCCCTTGAAAATGCACATCAACTGATAATGAATTCACATTCAGCCATTTTCAGTATATACATTACACTTTGCAGATGCCCAGTAATCACCCTTAATCCATGTAATGTTGCTTCCTTCTGGTTGCTGACAAAGGAGGAAACTTGCCTGTGTTTTAATCTTCAGACTAAGGCCAGTTCTTACCTGTGGCCCTGCTGGCCATGCCTACTTTCTCTTTGAAAGGGTAGCATTCTCGATGCTCTAGCACCACTTGTGGGAGTCTCAACACAGCTGTGCCAGAGCCTCCCTCCAGCTGCAAACATGCCAAGCTGTCATCCATCCTTTGTAAATGTACACCAGTGTCAGGGACTCCCAGCTTTTGAGCTGGAGAAAGACAGTTCAGGGCAAAGACACTACAACCTTGTGACTCAAAACTGCAAAGGGAAAAAGAAACTTTTCTATTTCCTTGGCAGTTGCTGCTACGTGCAATTAAGCAGCTATATCAACCCTTGATGGAACAACAAAGAAAATAACCAATAGACCTATCTGACCCCCTTCTTTGAAGGTCTAAATGTTTGGGTAGAAAAGTCTACATTTTCTACAAACACTGAACTTGGAGGTCGCAAACTACTCATAAGCAAGTTCATGGGGTTTTTGTTGATGGTGTTGTTTGTTTTTTCAGGATTTTTGGAAGTTGCGGTGGTTGGATGCCAGACTAAAGGATTTTTGGAGGATCATCAAAATGGCATTTCTTTTTTCTACCTCCAGTAACTTCCAAGATCTTGTTTCCACTTGAAATCTCCGCTTGGTGCTTGAATAAGTTTTGCAGCCACTCAGAATCCAAAGGCTTTCAAATGAAACAATTTGCATGCCCTAATTCCATGATGGCGAACCTATGGCATGAGTGCCCAAAGTGGCACGCAGAGCCATGTCACCTGGCACGTGCGGCGTCGCCCGTTCCTCTTCTGGGTTTCTGGGACGCATGCACATGCGACGATCAGCTGGCCTTTGGGCATGCGGCAGTGTTGGAAGCTGGACGAGCTGGTCTTCCGTTTTTCGGCATGAGTATGCGCACCAGCCAGTTGATCGGCATGTGCGCATGCACGGCAGTAACTGGAAGACTTGCTAAAAATTAGAAGTACCTTATCCGGCACGTGCATTCTCCTCTGGACAGCTCCTCTTCCTGGTCGCAGCCCTGATGAGCACATGAAGTGCTCCCTTTTTGGTACTTGGTGGTAACTCTGCCAGAGAAAACGGTCTCCCAATCTCCCTTTTCAGCTGGGATGGCCTCTTGCAACCCTTTGCCAGTGAAAATGGAGCTGTTGTGTCGCAGACCCCAGCAGGTAGCAACAAACGCAGTCCTTAGTGAAAATAAACTTCATTCAAACAGCTGGGAATTAAGTCATTCCCAGCGGTCGTGAAACTCAAACAAAAGCAAAGGCTTCACAAACAAAACAGTCTTTGGTTATCTCAAACCTGGTTCAATTTGGCCAAGGCCTTTACTGATAAACCTCCAGAGCAGGGAACGAGGCAAGGACGCAGCTCCAACATTGCTTTCTGGCAAACTGAGATGCCGGTGCTGGTCTCCTTTTAAACCTTATGGGAAGGGCCAATCATCTCTTGGCCCTACTCCCGAGGTGACCTCTCAGCTTGAGCTTCTCCTGCCTTCTGGCAGCTCACCTCATGCGGGCATTAGGAACAGGCTCATCGCAGTCCGATTCCGCCGACAGCTCCGCAGGTTGCTGACGGATCACAACAGGAGCTCAGGAGCCCGTTTTCGCTGGCCGAGTGCTCAGGCCACCACAGGCGCCTCTGACATGAGTGACGCCAAGCCGGCCACGCCCACCCTGGTCACACCCACCCCAGCCCCCCAAGGTCAAACACAACCCTGATGTGGCCCTCAATTGATGTTGACACCCCTGAATTAATTAATTAAACAGCTAAGATTTTTTCCATCTGATAAGCAGATTTATGTAATACACTTTATATTACACTTATTTATATTACTTTATATTACACTCTATAATACACTTATTTGGGACAGTAAAGGAAAACGGTGTATTTGCACAAAAATGTCTGTATCCAAGTAATTTAAAAGTGAAGGCGGGCAATATTGGTACCACTTTAAAATCATAGTTGAAATGCTAAGCAACCAGTGCATACTTAGAAATCCCAATTAATATTTATAATTGTGGTCTGAAAAGTATTGGAATACAAGGGCAGGAGTTGAATGAGAACACAGGGATAATGAACACTACATCTGGCTTGGGTAAGGAAAGGCTGCAATAATCAGAAAAATGGTACACTCTATATTGTTTGAAAAGCACAAGCCAAATCAATGCATTACTTGTCAAATAAATGCATTATTAACATAGTCAGCATAACCAAAACACAACTAATAGCAACTAAGGCTTCCATCTTACACACTAGAAAATACACTGAATACAGCAGGACTTGCCTCTGAATTAAAATGAGGAAGATCCCACTACTTATCAACAAGAATATAAAATGATTAATGTACTATTATAGAACATACTAAGCCTTGAAAGTAATCACAGGCAATGTCATGTTTGGGATTAGGACTGTGGATATTCAGGGTCATGTCAACCTCAAAAGCAGAGGTGTACAATCTTGGTAACTTTAAGAGCTATGGACTTCAACTTTCAGAATTCCCCAGCCAATCCTGCTAGCCCAGTCTTTCCCTTTTAGCCCAACCTATCTCCTCGTTAAGCTGCCTTGAAATTTGGAGGATAGGTAGGTTATGAATTATAATATTAGCATAGCTAACCACCGTCCCCAAATTTGCCTAAATTGAAGTTGCACAGGTTGCAAAAAATAAGGCATGGATACAGTATAAGTAAGATGTCTTCTCGGATGTTGGTAGGGAAAAAAAATAGAATTTTGCTTTTCCAAGGGACAAAGAGAATAGAATAAATTAAACATAGTAAATAAAGGCAAGGAAATGACCTGGTGCCACTCCAAACGCAGAGGCAACATTTGCACATAATATGGAAACATGGAACATAGACGTAACATGGGCCTCTGTGGCTCAGGCTGCTAATGCAGTCTGTTATTAACAGCAGCTGCCTGCAATTACTGCAGGTTCTAGTCCCACCAGGCCCAAGGTTGACTCAGCCTTCCATCCTTTATAAGGTAGGTAAAATGAGAACCCAGATTGTTGAGGGCAATAAGTTGACTTTGTATATAAATATACAAATAGGATGAAGACTATTGCTAACATAGTGTAAGCCGCCCTGAGTCTTCGGAGAAGGGCGGGATATAAATGCAAATAAAAAAAACACCATGGATTCTTCAGATGTTTTGGGCCAATATCTGCCCTTCCAAGTAAATCTAATCTATAAGTTCTTCACCAATGCCAGCTAGTATTAAAAGGAGCTGAAGTTCAACATCTGCACATGGTTAGAGCCACTGATCATAGAACATTTGTCAGTACCTTCTAGATTTAAGTACTTGATACAAGCACAACACATCTTTCACACCAAGACCACTTTTGCACAAGCCATCTGCATACACTGCAGTCTGCACAATCCAGTTCTCTCATGCACATGTATCCCACTTTCTTAGCTTGCATTTAGAGCAACCAAGTGAAGCTTTAACCATTCAGGCAAAGGCACATGACAATAAGTGTTAGGTTGTTATTTCACACCTACAGTGTCACAAGAACTGAATGTTCTTTCAAGTCTGAATAGATCAAGCAGGGCTCAGCTGCTGGCTATCAGAGGCCACGTGCGCTACTTACGATCTGAAGGAAGAGGACTAGCAATGGGTGGAAATGGGAAAAACTGGGTGGCAGCAGGCTGTGGCCCCTCAGCTTCTGGGGCTCCAGAACCCCTTTTCACCATGCTTAGGACATCAGACAACTTGGAGGCTGGCGCTAGACAGATGTAAGAAGGCATGGAGGTAATCATAAAGTAAACAAATTAAAACAGATAAATGATGTGGGGAAAGGAGTCCTCAAAATGATATGTGAATTATTTATTCAGGCTCAGCACTTTAAAGGTAGGCAGGTCTTAACCTGTCTGTTCCCTTATTTTATTTAAAAAAACATCTGTCCCTGTAACAATCCTACTTCACAACCTAAACTGGTTTCTTATAGACTTCCAAGTGCAATTCAAGGTGCTGGTTATCACTTTTGTTATTGTGGCACCTGACCTCTCTCTGCCCTTCTCTCAAAAGTATGGTTTGCCCTGACCCAGTTGGTCTTCAGAAAGGCAATAAAACGTGGGTTCTTTTCCTTGGGCTTTGGGGTTGGGATGATTGGAGCTTCCTTTTTTGGAGAGAGTCGGGAATATGAGTTTCTGGTTGCCTGTTTGTGTTTTATCATCATTTATTTTTCATCATCATCTATTGCATGCTTCCCAGAGTTGCAATTTTTTAACCCATTCCATAAACGAATAAGCAAGGAAGCCCAACTTAAAAATTTTCCTTGTCTCTGATTCTGTATTAGAGTTAGGAAGAACTTTGGCTGAAACAAAGTTGACCTATTTCACAAGATAAATTATAATTCTGAGAACCAGCTGGAAACCTGTCTCTTCCTCCTGATTTATTAGAGTATCTTCAGCACAAATTACTTTACCAGGTACAAATTCTTGCTAGAGAACAGTCCCCAATGGAGCAGCTTTCTACTTCTTTGGAAGCATTTCAGCCCTGATGAATGTTATTTCCTTCACCTTCCCTTTCAGTTTTTGGGTTGCCATCGTGTTTGTTATAAAGCAATCTGACCTTGCCGAAAACCTCCAGAAGTTAGAGACTACCCACAGCTTTCGGTGGAAACCTCTGGAATAAGAGTTTTGCAAGATTAGAGTCATGCTGCTTGTGGGGGACTAGGGACAAGCTCAGCTACATCAAAGACAAGTCATAGAAAATCAACAATAATCTCTTAAAGGGGAGATCAATGGGAAGCCAAATTCCCGTGTTTAAAAAAAGACCCACAAAGGGCTCGTGTCAGTTGCAGGAATCATAATAGAGAAAATCCCAGGGACATTCCACTACTTACACGAGGGAGACAGAGGATTGGTGACAATAGAAGGTGGTCCAAAAAGGGGGCTGGAGGTCTTTGGCTCTTCACTTTCGGGGGGCGCAGAGCCCTTTTTCACCATGCCTAACACATCACAGAGTTTGGCAGCTGTGATGGCAGTAGATGAGAAAAGGAAGGGAAAAATGAGAAAACAAAACAAATGGCGCAACCAGCAGAACAGAAATGGGAGGGAAATCCCTCTTTTTGGAGGCAGAATGTTAAAGAGAATAACCACTCTTGCTCTCTTCTTGTGCAACTGCAGGAGGGAAATTATTTCTCTTTAAGCACAAGGACTTTATTTAGAGGAAAGGAAGGCAGAAAGCCGGAGGTCTAGCACAACTCGGTGCAACCAATTCGCCATGGCCAACTTGCCGCAGCACAATTTGCCGTGGAACAAGAATTACACTTGTTGGTGTAATGATGGCATATAATCGTTAAAGAAAGGATGGCAAAGGAGGGACAAAATTAAGTTGAATTGTTGAATTGTTCCATGGTGAATTGTTCCACAGCGAGTTGGCCATGGTGAGTTGGCTGTTGCAAGTTGCCCATTCCAAAAGCCAAAGGGATTCCACAAATTTGTGACATGCCACTTTAGAGGCAAGAGATACCCCTGCTACTTACACTGGAGAGGAAGAAGATTAGCAACACCCATGGATGGATTAGGCAGGGTAAAGGAAAGTTTTGGGTCTTCAGCATCTGGGGGTCCAGGACCCCTTTTCACCATGCTGTTTAGCAGCTAGGGTGAGATGAGGAAGAGAAAGATGAAGAAACAAATAAAATATATAAAAAAACCCCACAGAGATGGGAAAAGTAAAATAAAAGGACAGATTAAAGAAAGCATTCCATCGAAGGGAAGGACGTTCCTCAAACAATTAAGAAGCAAGTGGCTTGCATCAATATCCTCATATGTTTGCATGTTTAAGGCATTAATTAGAGGCTAAATTGTACAAAATGATTGCTGATTAGTTAGGGGCGCACAAGTCTTCTGTTCATTTGGCCCGCAAAAGTGATTGCATTTGTTGCTTTTGTGAATTAGCATTTAGGTGCAGTCCTGAATTTTGAGTGGAAGACTTTTTTTGCCCCAAGAATTACATGAATTGCATAATAAACATGGAACAAAATCTGATAAGGTTCCTAGCATGTGCCCATAAATTTATATCAAGCCAACACATCAATCCTTTCAGTGCACTTTACTGATTGAGTATTCCGACATTGAAAATATGTTCTCCCATAAAAAGCAAGAAATGCTAGTTCTGTAGAGCAGTTCGTACTCAACTGTTCTCAGAAACCTACTTATATTGGAGAGGAATGGGATTTGCAACAATAGAAGGTGAGAAGGGCAAAGTGATAGAAATGTTTGGTTTTTCTGCTTCAGAGCACTCTATTTCACCTGGCCTCATACATCAGAGAACTAGGCAGCTGGGACGAAAAAATAGGAATAGGGAAGGCAAGAAAATTTCTAAAATGTTGAGTTGAAAAATATTAGAGAACCGCATTAGGACAAGAGCAATAACAGTCTAACAGAAGGGACCTTGAAGGTCCAACCCCCTGCTCAAACAGGAGATGATATACCATTCCGGACAAATAATTGTCCAATCTCTTCTTAAAAACCTCCAATGGTGGAGCATTGACAACTTCTGGAGGCAAGCCATTCCACTGTTTAATTGTTTCCACTGTCAGGGAATTTCTTCTTAGTTTTAGGTTGGATCTCTCTTTGATATGTTTCCACCCATTGTTTCTTATCCGGCACTCAGATAGTTTGAAGAATAGGTTGGTCCCATCCTATCTGTGGCAGCCCCTCAAACACTGGAAGACTGCTATCAAGTCACCCTTAGTCCTACTCTTCATTAGACTAGACATACCCAGTTCTTGCAACCATTGTATGTTTTATATATGTTTGGGATCCTTTTCACATGTTCTAGAATTCTCTATCTTTGTGGAAATCCAGAACTTCACCCTGTTGTTATTATTATGGACTATTTCTTATTCCATTTCTACAACTACAAGAATTTTCCATATTCGGGACTAATTATTTTAATTTGTTGCATTAATAGTTGTTTTCCTGCTGAGATTAAAACAAGTTAATCACACTGTAGACCTTTTGATTTAGTATAATTTGACATTATTACTTCGCAGGACTTTCAAATGAATCATACAATCTTTGCTAATGAAATCCAAGCCAAGAATGCATTCAATTATATTTCATTAAAGCAATGTAAGACCTGGTTTAATAACAAGCCACAAATGCTTTCTAGCAACACTCTTTTTCAGCTACATAGCCGTTGAATTCTGCACATCCTAGCACTCATACACTACTTACACTGGGGAGGGAGAGAGCTTGCAATAGCTGGTAATATGCAGGGTGAAGAATTTGTTGGGTCTTCAGCCACAGGGGTTGTACCTGATCCCTTTTTCACCAGGCCTAATACATCAGAGAGCTTGGAGGCTGAGACAGGACAAATGAGAAAGGCAGGGAGGGAGAGAGAGAGAGAGGGAAGGAAAGAGAGAAGATAAAGGAAGGACAACGAAAAGTAACAGTGAGGTAGAAAAAAAATCTGAAAAGATGATTCAAAGATGCAAAGAATCCTTTAACCAATGCACCAAGTGTGTTTTATCTACTTAGTTATGGCTTTCTAAATCAAATTTCTCTTAGCTTCACTGAGGCAAATGACTTAAAGTTACATGGATATGAATAAGGGCTAAGTTGAAAGAACTTTGTCTAAGTTCAACTACTACGGTACTTATTCCCGCATTGTGGGTGTCTTTTTTTGGGTAATCATTCTTCTATATGGCTGAGCCTATAAGTGGCATAGGGATTTGGACTTCTACCAAGTTTGCAAGCAAGGTTAGGGGACCCAGCTTCTACTTTTTAGGTTAAAATAATTACAGGCAATGTGAAGCTGGCGCCATGATTTGAGGCCCAGCCAGAACTGAAGATTAATTGGTAAAATCATTACTCAATCTAGCCACAGCTCAAATATGAAGGTCCATCCAGAGTGGATATTATCAAACTCTGGCACATCAAAGAGGAAGAAATGAAAGAATTAAAGGTTCAGATAGGTTCATTCAGGTAACAGGAAAACCAGGGTTGTTGCCATAGCTGAATGAAACCCATGGCTTAAGGTTTATAATTAGGAGTCTTCAATGGAAGGTGGAACTGGGGACCATTTGATTGTAAGCTGCCCAGAGTTGCTTAAGATTGGCAGCCCTGTAAATTTTCCAAATAGATAAATAACAGATAAACCAACATTGGGGCCTTGCAACTTACAAGCAGCCGTGATTGCAGCAGCAGCAGATGAGATGACAGATGTCTGCAGGCTGGAAGGAAGTTCAGGGGCAGATCCTGAATTCACGAGACTTTTTACAAGCTCATTATCAGTGCTTTTAACTGGGGAGAATGTGAAAGAGTAGAAAAAGAAACAGAAACACCATAAAGACAGAAAGGAGAAAAAAAAATCCAAAGAACAGCAACACCTTTGGTGGAAGGAAAAAAAAACAAAATAGGAAACGCAGAATGGGAAAATTAAATGTATTTTAATAGAAAGAAAAAAAAAGAATAGGGAAATGGAAGTAAGATACACAGACACATAGAGGCAACATACTTCCAAGTATGACAAGCAGGAAGGTTTGATTACATTCATGTCCTGCCTGGGTAGGGACTTTTTAATAAGGTTATCTGTACTGGTTGAAAATTCAATTCTTCCTGGTGGGCTTCACCCCTTTAGTCCTAATAGACAACTGGAAACAGGCAATAGAGCATAAGCTGGCCTTCAATGGACTTTCCCCATTGTTTTTAATAAAAAGGCTACAACCAAGCCAAGCAAGTGGTTACCAGAAGAATAAGAGACATGGAGTCCCAGCTAGAACTTAACAGGATATCTCTCCACAGAAGAAATCAGATTAAATGGGGTGTGTGGGAACCAGCCAAGGTATCCAAAAGACCTGACTTTTCCTAAGAGTAGAACAGCAGCTTTTATAGCCAGACAATATCCTCCCCTCAGTACTCCTGCAGAGCAGGAATGATAAAATCACAATAGCTGAGCGAATATGTACAAGTGGCAATGGGGAAACTGAAGATATTTCACATGTCCTATTGCATTGCAAGTGCTACAGAAACATCAGATCAATGTATGTTCTCCTTCTAGCAAAGAGATTTCTAGGGAGATCAGATAACTTTTACCTGAATCATCTCCTCCAGGATTCAAATCCAGCCACTACTTGTGCAGTAGCAAAATTTTGTGCTGCTGCAATGATAATAAGGAAAAAAACATCTAAAGAACTAAAGATCTTTATTCATATTAATACTTTGCTTAGTTAATTTTCCAATAATTTCTAGATAATGTTTAACTTTTGTGCTGGTCTGTGACTGTAATAAAGATTGATTCTGATTCTTTATAAGAATTCTTTATAAGAAGAGCTAAACTGAGTCTAACCCACATCCTATGCTGCTGCTCAGACAGCAGCAGCATAGGATGTGGTTAGACTCAGCTTAGCTCTTCTTAGGTTCTAAACTCATTTCTCTTGATCACATTGATCTGGGACCATCATTTAAGCATCAGGGCATATTTCATAACTCTATCCTGGCACTGATCATTTGAACAATCTATGGAGAGAGTGAATGATATAAGAAGATGCAGATTATTTCTGAAACCACAGAGATTTGAGACAAGACTTGTATCATGTAGTCTTCACCCCTCATTTGTGAAAGGTTACATGAGGCGAAGGGACATGACAAAACTTTCTCCGAGGGTGGTCTTTCTGAGTTCTCCTATCACCTCTTGGGCTTTAGAATGTCTCCTCTGCCTTTTGCTTGATAGCACTAGAAGCCACGTGCCCACATTTTTCTCTTGGAAATGCAAGCTGACGGAGTCTTAATTAAGTCTTGTAGAAAACACAAGCTCAGTCTAGCATACATGTAAACCATGCACACACATGCCATCCATTACAGTAGAACTGTTACACAAATTAACCTTCATTAGACAAGGAACAAAATTTGACCCTAATACTGTAGCAGGAATCCCCCCCTCCCCTGCAATTGATCTGGAGCTCTGCTTTACCAAATATAAAAGGTTATGCTTCAAAACAGAAGTTACGGTATTTGGCAGAAAAGGCATACACAGGAAGTATAGCTACATGTTGGACAGAAGAGAAAGCTTAAGGTTACCCTGAAAGAGTGCTATCTCTCCTGGTTCGTTTGTGTATGTGTGTGTGTAGGTCTTGAACCCAAACAATACAAATCCAACCTTCTTTCCTTTCTCTTCCAACATAAGGTTATCTATAGAGCCGTGGTGGCACAGTGGTTAGAATGCAGGGCTAACTCACTGCTCACTCCAGGAGTTCGATTCTGAGCGGCTCAAGGTTGACTCAGCCGGAGGTCAGCAAAACGAGGACTCAGATTGTTGGGGGCAATATGCTGACTCTGTAAATCGCTTAAAGAGAGCTGTAAAGCATTGTGAAGTGGTATATAAATCTATGTGCTATTGCTATAGTGTCAAAAACTTTTGCACTGGTTGACTTGTGCACCATTCTGCCCATTCCTGGACCAGAAGGCCTTGCTCACAGTGATTAACATCCTAGTCATCTCCTTTTTAGATTTTAGTAACACACTCTTCATGAATGCCTTTGAAGAGCATTTGGAAGCTGCACCATGTCCAGAATGCAACGATGTGGGCAGTTTTTGATGTTTCCCATACATTCATATAACACCACTACTCTGTGAGCTACACTGTGTCCCAGTAGGCTTCTGGATTCAACTGAAGGTAATGGTTATCACTTATAAAACTCCTGCATAGCATAGGACTGAACTATTTACAAGACTGTTTTATGTTCCACCATCTCTGCTCATCCCACTATATCTAGCAGAGAGTATTCTATGTCCCCTCTGTCACTCAATGTCATCTTGTCGGACCTTCATGGCATCTGTCCTGTAGAAGATCCTGTGGGAAATGCTGGTGGCATCATGCTTAGAGGGGGAATCACAATATTCAGGTTGTTTTGATGGAGCAAAATACACAGTATCTTAAGCATCACAAAAGCTTCATATTACTTTCTGATCTTCCCTCTAGTAGGGCAAAACTGACTCATTCTATCTTGCATATCAATTTCTTCAAATGTGTTGTTTGAAAAGAGATGTGGTAAGCATGAGTTAGGTTAAGAAGGGTTTTGAGCCTAGACTTGAATTACCTCTTAAAACAAAACACCAGTAATTATGGCAGATACAGATTTCACGAAGGTGACATTTCTCAAGTATCCCTGAAGATCGATTGTCATCACCAAGCGTCAACAACCTGCAAGCATTGGAGTACGACATCTTCATAATAAGCCAGGATTCATCAAACATGCGAGAACATGCAAATCTGTTTTCCATTTGTCCACAACTTCCTTACTAGCTATGGTCTAAAACAGAGTCTGCATTTATCCATTTCTCCTATGTAAACTGCTACGGCTTCCAATATTCCATTTATAGTCAAGCGCACAGACAATCAGGAGTATGCAAGCGGAATAACTAACTCTCCATATGTCAAGCCTTTGACTTCTGGGCCAAATCCTTAATTCTGTTACCTTTCGTGTCTTCATCCTCTATGGTAGTGTTTGTGCTGTCGGATGATTCCTGTGGAGACAAATAGGAGTAGGAGAAAAAGAAAACAGAAGGTTAGCAGTTCTGGCCCCAAAAAGATGTTTGAGGAGATGGTGAGCATGTACAATTTGAACTTGAGACCAGAGAATCTGGATAGATCAGAAAAGAAACCATGGGATACTTAAAACTCTCCTTTTTCACATAACAATAAATCAGTATATTAATCAATATAGAAGTATCTGCCCCAAAAAACTAGGGTTCACAAAGTATACCAACTTTAAAAACAGAATTGTAGTTGGCTCGGTTTTTCTTGCTTCTTAAGGAAGAAAGAACTCAAATCT
Organism: Ahaetulla prasina; assembly: GCF_028640845.1. Taxonomy (NCBI): domain Eukaryota; kingdom Metazoa; phylum Chordata; class Lepidosauria; order Squamata; family Colubridae; genus Ahaetulla; species Ahaetulla prasina. Next base: position 23,973,484 of record NC_080547.1, on the reverse strand, counting down.
CATCTTTAGTAAGATTGATAGAGACTTCTCATGCAGAATTGAGATGGAAGTTCCATTTTTAATGTTGCAGTGTGAATCAACCGTAACAAGAAAAAATGCACAACTGGCATTTGCTTCTACATATGGGTGATCCTTGAGATAATTATGTCTCCCGGTAGTTGTGCCAAACCCTATTTACCACTGGAGCATCTGTCATGACATAAACTTACTCTTGTTTGCAGAGTTATTGGTCCAGCTCATAACTATAAGAATGTTCTCATTTCTCATAAGCATCTCGTCAAAGAATGTTATTCTAGAATTAAGATTTGTCAGATTGTCAAGGTGATCTGTGGCAGCTCAGCTTCAGCAGCTAAGATTTGGGGACTTCAACTCCCAGAATTTCCCAGCCAGCTATGCTAAAGTTGTGGAGGTTGAGAAACACTGATTTACAGCATGATATCTTTTGAGATGTGGGGCTGGTCAGGGGACAGATATTACTACTCTTCCTAAAAGTAAGGCTTATTTGGAAATAAATGCCATTGATTAGATTAAGGGGCCTGCGTAGAATATAATCTTATCCCTCACACACTATTAAGATTAATTCAAAAATTCAAAATTCCAAACAGAATTAGTTTTTTAAGACTCGTGTAACTTTTATAAAAATGTATATTAATTAATAAATTAATAATATCCCCCTTCTGTTCAATTATGTCTGATTCTTGGAGATTGCCTGGAGTCCCTGCAGTTTTGCTGGGGGAAGCAAATGCAATAAAAGCAGCAAATATGATATCCTCACAAGTTCTTTTGAACACAAACCACCTATCTCATCTGTCAAAAACAGAGTAGATTTAACATTATGGTAATATTTTAAAACAGTTCAGTTTTCTGTGACACCTTAAAGAAAATGGTTGCTCTCCTTCATGATGAAAAAGCTACGTTTCTAACATGAGTGGATTTTCCTCCCCAAACATTTGTAGCAGAAAGTAATATATTCTAGAAATAGTTGTAAATATGAACCTTAGTACCCTTCATTTATTGCCTAGTTGGAAGAAAGTCAAAGTCCCATATTCAACATAATCTCCCCAGATTCCTCATCCCAATATAATCTGATATATGGGTACCAGTCCCCAGATTTATAATTTTACTTCCTCTAAAAAAACAAGTATAATTAGAAAAACATTATCCTTTTTTCCCTTAAAATTCATCTGAAGCAGGAAATATTCTGTCCAGAAGAAAAGATAAATAAATGGGGAGGTTGGTACTAACATTGTTTCCTTGACCAGCCTCTATGAGATTTAACCTTTAAAAAACAAAAAACAAACCAGCCAACCCACAAAAAAAATTCCAACTGGTTCTCTTCTTAAGGCTGTGTCAGATGCACTGAGCGAATGGGCTTGAAGAGGTAGCATAAACATGGTAAAAAATCAAAGCCCCTGCAGCAAAGAATGGGTTAAGAAAATGCAGGTCTGGGTGGAAGTGAAGGCTGGGACCGATAATGAATGATTGTGACATGGAGCAACTATGCTGGTCCTCAGATCGTCCAGCCTCCTGGGATGTCTCTCTTTGGTCTGCCTGGCTGCGTTCTTTCACTTGAGCATGAAGGAGCTCTGGGGTCAGAGTTGAGGCTTTCTTCCCCATCCTATCCCCCAGCACAAAAATGCTCAGTTGAGATTTTTAGGAGTCTAGTTGGGATTACGAGAGTCTCCACGCAAATTGAGAACTTGAGATGGGGAAGGTTGCCCCCCACCCAACTGAAGTTCTTAGTCTGTGTGGAGACTGCAGTAACCCAAACTAGCAGACTCAACACATCTAGGACCAGAACAGGAGAAAACAGGTTTGAAGGACAATCCCATCTTCCAGAAGATCTAGTTCCAGGTGACAAGCGACTATCAATTTCTTCCCCTCAATTCCATCTGTTCTGTCTGGACCACCTTCATTAGCCTCATTGTAAACCTAAAAGACCTGGAACAAAATGTAGGGGACATATCACCAGCAAGGGAGTCATGGAAATTCTTCACCTTTCTCCCCAAATTGGAAAGTCTAATATTTGTGAGTCTTCAAGAAGGCCAGACCTTTCCAAAACAGTGCTGCAGTTATAATTTCATGCTTTCCATAACACCTCAAAAGGCAACCCTCTTCCCCCACCCTTAATTAGGCCAATGGATTAGAGTCTAGGTTGCAGGATTTTGGCTATACAGAAAAAGGCACAAGAGCCTACGGTCTGTCCCCAGAGGTGAAATTACACAGCAGTGCAAGGAGCAGAAAAAAAAAGTCAATTTTTATCCAAGATAACAAAAAGGGCAAAACTGAGGAGAAGGAAAGACAGGCAGCAGTACCTTAATGCTGTCCACTGGGTTATGGATAACGGTGGTTTGAGGTTCCTACAGAGGAAGGAAAGATGAACCAAAGAAGAACAGAACAAAGAAGAGGAAGAAATTAAAAAAATATATATATAAGGAGAAGAGGCAATAATTGGAAGAGGAGATGGAGCAGAAAATGATGGTAAAAAATATGAAAAAAGGGAAAAGGAAGGGTGGGGGGGAAAAGACCAAGACCCACATAAGAGCAGGGGAGGGGAACAAAATGGAAGGGAAAAAAGCAAAAGGCAATTAGTTCAGCAAAAGGCAAATGATTAACAAACAAAAAGTGGCAGAATAAATCAGGAAGAGAAGAATCAAAACTGGATTTTCCATGAATGAAACCAAAAAATCATATTTGAACCCCATGATAAGATTGCTGTGACCCCTTTGGAAATGGAGAGGGCAAGCGGAGGTATCTATGTTTAATCCATTTGCGAGCCAAAGAAATAGCTGCAATAGGGAGCAAGGTCAGGAGAACAAAGAAGAAACTTGTAGGTGAGAGCGGCAACCAACCCTCCCACCTGGGCGGTTAACATCACAACTTAGGTTCCACTGAAGATGGAAGGAGGGAGAAACGAAGCGAAAGAAGAGCAGAAGGTCCTCTGAGCACATTCCTCGGACTTGTGCTATGCTCTGAATTTTTAAATTAAGACCCAATCTCTACCCCACTCCATGGGCACATTCCATGATGATCCTGTAGTTTGGATCTCTCACCCATAGGTTCTGGGTACACAACAGAGGGCTGAGCAAGAGGTATGGGGTATGAAAAGTCCATCCAATATAATTCTAGAGAAAGCTGAGCAGAGGTTTTGCTAGCTGAGAACTTACCTTCCATAACTTATGTTGTTTTACAAACCTTCACTGCTTTTCTGACACTTTTAAGCTGTACTTACCTGGAAGCAGGTAATTCTAGGACACTAAATTAATTTGTTCAGTTTGCATGGATATGGACAAGACTTTTATGGCTTAGGGTAGGCAGGGTGGTAAAGCAAATTTGGCAGGAATAGGCAACATGTAAGAATGAGAGACTGGTCTCTTTTTTTACATGACTGTTAAGTATCAGCTTCCTACCAGGTGGTTTAGGAGGGGAGAGCTTGGGAGAAGAAGGACCATTCCAAAGCTGAGAAACTGCCAGAAAACTTGTCTGTAATGTATTTGATGTGGTCTAAGAATTATCCACACATATATCTCTACCTACTTCAGGAACCGTGAATGTGCATGCGTGGCCAATGTGTGCTAAATATGCTTAAAGGTGTTGTGTGAATGAAGTGGGGAAGGAGAAGAGACAAGATGCATGTTAATAAAGCTTTGAAGCAACTCAACAGTAAATAATGCATGCTTTGGTGCAAGATCGTCCAAATTCAATCTTTGGCACTTCCAGTTAAATGAGCACATAGCTTGAGATGATTCTTCTTTCTTGGGAACATTTAAAAAATCCTGTCAATCACTGTTCAGCTGCCTTCTCCAAGCTGATGCACTTCACACAAGGCTGGGCACCAGGGATATTGTAGTCCCAATGCATTTAAAGGAGATCAGATTGGAGAAGGCTACTGCTGACCCCACACAAGGTTAACAGAATAACAGAGCTGAAAGGGACCTTGGAGGACTAGTCCAAACCCCTCCTCAAGCAGGAAAGCCTAAACCGTTTCAGACAAACGGTTGTCCAATCTCAGTTAGATGAACAATTAATCTCAGCTGTTAAAGCAACTTCCTTGGTTCCTGCTTCTTAAGGTATTTTCAAAGTAGGCTTGACCCTAAGCTCACTAGCAATTCGGAGAGTAATTAAAATACATTTGTGCTGCGTTATGTCTTAGAACAGGGATGTCCAAACTTGGCCCCTTGAAGAGTGGTGGACTTCAACTCCCAGAATTCCCCAGCCAGCATGAGCCATAAATATGAGCAAATTGCTGGCTGGGGAATTCTGGGAGTTGAAGTCCACCACTCTTCAAGGGGCCAAGTTTGGACATCCCTGTCTTAGAACAACAGCAGCTATGAAAGGAAGTGCTGAACCAAAATCTAAAGAAATGGAGCATAGTTCAGTATTTTTAGATAACTGTGAAAGCAAGACATCTTTTTTCTACAGCTGATACCTACAATCTAGTTTGTGCAAACCTGCTAAGTATTCCGGGAAGAATATGAATTACTATAATGGCTCGTGTAGTTGGACTTAAAGGCTAGAGACCTAACTGTGCAAGCTTGGTACAGCTCAATAGTCCTTTTTATGCGAGGGGTTGGGGATCTTGAACAATGAGTTCATAAAAAGGCAGGTTTCGGTACTCACGTATTACCTATTGACACAGGCACCAGCGCTACCCATTTAAGAGGCTATTCAGAACTAGCAATAAAAGCAAAGCATCTTGACTGCCACTGAGAGGAACTGAATAAAACTATGTTTGAGGGTTGCAGATGAAAGTCAATTCCCATCTGAAGAGATTGGAACGATGGGTGGGAGTATCAGCCGGGGAGGGGAAGCGGGAGTGAATGGAAGCAAAAAACCCTTAGGTTTCACACTGCTTTTCAAGATCCAACCCTGTGTTTCTTGCCCCCAATGGCAAACTCTGAATTGATGCATTCTTCACCAGCCGCTCTGTAATATTTAATATGCCACATAGGACTCTAGCTATTGAAATCTCTGAAGGGTTGGCCTCCTTGCCTTCAACAAAGCCAAGCTCTTGCTTAATAGACAATTGGAGAATTGGGCTGGGGAAAAGAACCATCCATTTTGCTCAATCAAAGGCAGTTTTCAATCCTGTTTCTTTGGAAGGCAAATATTTGTTCCCCTTGATCACAGAAGGAATCTGTAGTTCCTGCCACACTGAAAAAAGCTTTTCCCAACATATATTATCATCTAGGGTGCTTCTATGCTGGGAAAAAAACTTCCAGAGTCCTATTAAGTTTATTCTCTGGAATCTTTCCTAGTATCAGCTACATAAATTGACTATAGAGAAATTTGCTATCTTATTCAATTAACGTTTTCTTGTTGAAAGGAAGGGCTAACAACTGACATAGCTTGGGAAATGAGCACTACCCACCAATGCTCTGAAAATAGCATTTATCATATAATGACAGCATTTCAAAGTGCCTCTTTTAAGCTTGTAAGAGAACCAAATTTTAACTGAAATACATAATGTTTTTCATCATTAAAACCAGTTCAAAGTCTAGTTTTAAATAGAATAATGACAAAGCTGTTGAAGATAAATGGGCTGTAAACCAATAGTGAATATGGGTCTCATAGAAGAAAAGAAGTAGTTTGCTATAAGAAAGAAGTTCAGCCTTGTTGGTTTGATCAATGATAACAGCCCATTTACTGCATTTTTAAATACTCTGCTACCTTTCTAGTGCACGTATAATGTAGATGTGCTCTATTCTCTTCTGCACAACTCCATATATTGTTTGGATTCATACAATTTAATTTAAACCTGCTGTCTCCATCCCTTTCAATAAAAAATGTCACAGGTATTTAAAGAATTAGTCTAATTTGTATCATATTCATATAAGCAAAGATAGCAGAATGCAATTACCTATAATTGCCCAGTATGTTTTCAATCTGCGTCCTTCTGAAGATTCATTAAAATCCCAGTTGTGGAATTTTATTTCCCTTCAAAAGCAACATAAACTTCAAGATAGCTTACTAGCCAGCAAAGCCAAAGTAATTATATATTAAGACTTCATGAAAAACATTATTACAAAACTGATATTTATTTGGTAGAAGAGCTCTACCCAAGCTACTGTTCCTGTGTTCAACTGCAGGACCTCCAAGTTAGTTAAAGAATTCCATATTTGCCACCTAAGTAAGGGGCTATTTACTGAATAAATTCATATTGCAATGATTTTTTTAAAGAAAACTATTGTTTAGTGTCTTCATCTGGGCTAACATGGCTTCATATAGAATTATTTAGACCAGTAATTGTTGCTTTAAAGAGTTCACACGAATGTGATTAGATTTGTTTCTTATCAAGTCAACCTGTCTTTTAGTTTGTTGCTCTCTTCTTTTTCTGTTTTGTCTTTAAGGTTATGGCATAATTTGTCTACCAAGAAGAGAAATGAAACAGAATAGATATGAGAAATCAATCCAGGTTTGATGTGGCAATGAACCTACTGAAAATAAAGACCAAAATAGAAGTATCTTTAAGGTTCGCAAATACAGCTTCTGAGAGCTTTAAAACTTCTATTATAATTCAAATTCCTTCACCTGTTAATGCTTCAGTGACTTATTGACATGGAGCAAAATGTGCAAAGTTTAAATAGCTCCTATACGTATTACCCTAATGCCTACTTTACAGCTTTTTCCTCTCTATATATATTTACAATAATTACATCATAATAATAATAACAATAACAACAACAACAACAACAACCTAGAATCTGTAACGCCTATGAAAACAAATGGAGCCCTGCAGATCAATTACTGTTTGCTATGCAACACAGTTATGTCCCAGAATTATTGTTCCAGGAGTTTTAAAACATTTATAATGTACATTCTTTTGCACTTTTTTACACTTGAGAAAAAGGCTAGGCTTGTGGAAACTTGGGATAGGCCCTCAGTGGAATAAAATGTTTAGAGAAAATTAAGAGATTTAAAATGGAAAGGTTGAACCTTCCACCATACAGAACCTGGGCCAGAATTGATCAGAGCAGTTCCAAAACAGAGGTCAAGAAATAGCGGCTTTAAATGGCAGATTTAAGAAACAGATTTCAGTTGGACATTAGAAAAATGTCAAATGGTTGTTCAATCAAGTAGTGCATTGCCTCTAGAGTGAAATTGCCTTTGCTAGAAGTATTTAAAGAAAGATGAAATGGACCCCTGTCAGGTGCTGAAACACTGAGGAAGGTCCTGGATTAAGGCTCAATTAAGGCTTCTCTTTAACTTCTCATATTCCATGATTATACAATTTTATCCTCCTTTTCTAACCAGGTATGTTCAGACTCTTTCTCAATATCAATCAAAAACACCTGGAAAGTACTAGATTGGAAATATCTACTTTATAATATCTATGTCTATATTTTTAAAATAATGTTGAAATCACATCATACTCAATTCATTTTGGATTTTTCTACTCAGAAACAATTGTTTTCATAGTAACCCAGAATTCCTGTCACTTTTAAGGAACTTTAGCTTTACTATTAATACATTACTCCCAAATGTGATCTATAATTATACCTTATTTTCTGTGTACTAGAACCATATTCAGGCAGTGTTCCTATAGGTCTTCAAGTTTTCATTTTTTGAAAACTGAAAAAGTTTTCATTTTGCTGGTTTCTCCAGTGGATTTCATACTTCCCCTATTGAAGTCTCATTTAGCACCAAATCGTAATGTAGCCATGAAGTTATGAATATTTATTTATTTATTTATTTATTTATTTATCGTATTTGTATACCGCCCTATCTCCCGAAGGACTCAGGGCGGTTAACAGGCACATAAAAACACATAAATACAGAGTAAAAACAATTAAAAAACTTATTCTAAAAGCCGAATATTTAAAACAATATAAAAATAAAACCCATTTAAAACCCATAAATTTAAAAACTAATTCAGTCCTGCGCAAATAAATAAGTGTGTTTTAAGCTCGCGGCGGAAGGTCGCGAATTTAAGTTTCTGTAACTAATGTGACCTCTGGATTGAACACATCTGGAAAGGAGTTTTTGATATTCAGGCACTAAGTACAAATTTGCACAAAGCAGACCACAGTGATATCCACAGATAGGATTCAGAGAGTTTAGAGTCAGGAAAAAATTAGTTGACAACCACAGCAATTGCTCCTAGAAGCAGGAAGCTGTAAACACCAGCCTGAAGATGACGAACAAGACTTCGTCGAAACGCCACCAAGACACTTCCAACTTTATGTGGAAGAAAACTTGAATAACCAAAGACATATATATATAGCATTTTTTTTCCTATTTTCTATTTAGAAGCAATTTAGAGATTCATAACCGTATCAGTTAGAGGTAGAACACAGAGTTGAAGTCCTTAAATCATTTACAATTGTATCAGCAAGCATTAAAGAGCAATTATAGCAGTAAAACCACAGGGAAACCAGTGTTCCAATTTTTTTGTATAAAAACAGAAAGAAAAATAGAAGGGAAACTGTACCAGTGCGGCTGGAGGAAGGGTCCCTTTTGGGCTGGTAACTCCGGCGCTGCCTTTGGTGCTGTTTGTCTGAGGCTGTATCAAACATACACATTTTTGTCAATGAAGAAATGAACACAAAAGCATTTTTCATTCAGATAATCCATATCAAAGCTATTTAAACTCATAAGGGGTGCATCACTTCATAATTTACCTAGCAATTATGTACCGATAAAGCTTTGGAAGAGATTGGGCCCTCCTTTCACCACTGTTCAGAAGGTTTTAACTTGTGGAGAATAGAAAAGTACTTTCATTTCTACCATTTAGCTACTTTGCTAATTGAATTCTGAAAATGATTGTGGGCATAGAGCAGAACAATCTCTCCCGTTAATATGGCACAAGCCCAAATCTTTCCCTGGTTTTCTCTTTTATGGAATGTCCCACAAAAACCAGAAATATATTTACCTTCACGCCGTCCGCTTTCTTATTCAGTAAACTTTTAGCTGCTGCATAAGGAGGGAAGAAGAGATTTTAGTGGTAACTCTCTTGGTGTCTTGGGGAATACTCTCCACTGTCTAAATAGTCCTCCCCCTCCCCCCCAAAAAACAGTTTCCCCATCCAACTGCTAAAAGGCAACTTGAGAACAATGACTAAGCCCCAACATCTCCAAGCCAGAAGTAGACTTACAGATGAATAAGTTTCACAAACGGGCAACCTCCCAAAAGCAGGGAGGTCAGCAATGGGTCTGCAATAATACAAAAGAGTGGAAGCTTTGCTCAATGGTATTTTAGTCACTGTTGTTTCTCAAACTGCCATTAGCTTGGCTTGGGCACACATTACTTTGTCCAAACTGTGCCCAACCACAAGGAGGGTGTCTCTGTACAGCAGTGTTCTGTTTAACAAAGCAGTAGTCTGAATAAAATGGGACAGGATCCTTCTATGGAAGATTCCCCAAGCATTCCTTCTCCCCTTTAGCTCAACTGGCAGAAGAACATGAACAGCTTCCTGAATATTAATTTTGTGCTAAGACCTATCCTAAGCACCTACTCATTTTAGAGACGCCGACATTTGCAATGAAAATGCCAGATCTTTTCAACAGAATTGCATGCAGGTTCTTTTCTTTTTGAAATAAGGAGTTATCAGTCTTTCTTATACTAGGTAAATCTTCAAGACAACCTTGAATCTTGGAGATGCCCCTATAACTATCTTGGTAACACTCTATCTTCTTCTAAGATGATACTATCATCACCATCATGATGCAATCTAATCCCACTGTCCTAGCATCCCCCAGGGGTGCCTACAAGTCAGTGTTGATACCTGGTGACTGTCTGGATTAGTCCTTGCAGTTTTCTTGGCAAGTCTTTTGGGAGTAGTTTGCCATCCTTCCTAAGGCTAAGACAGAGTGACTGGCCCAAAGTCAGTCTAACGTGGGACTAGAACTCAGAGTCTCCAGTTTATAGCCTGGTGCCTTAGCCACTACACAAATAGGCTCTCTCCTTTTGCACTGAGAATTTCCAAATTCTTAAACATGAGCTGTAACCCAAGTGCCAACCAACTGTACAATTCTGCTCCTAGCAACAATTTTTATCTTCGAAGCAAGGTTGGAGCTCATATTCTGATTTCTAAACAAGTCACATCTGCTTCTTTACTGAAGCTACTCTATTACAGTCCACTAAGCAAGCTGCTTTATTTTCCCATGTGTTAAGATTGTGACATTACGCCCAACATAGCATCTATCTGTTTTCCTCTGTAATTGGGATTTCCTTGTAAATGCTGGTATAGAATCATTTCACTTCCACCTACATCTTATGAGATATTGATAATCCTCAAAAATTCAATGATTACAGTACTGGCTTCTTATGTCAGGTTGGAGTATGTCATTCAGAGAATATGGATTTCTTGGCCATTGCACGATCGGTTTTTGTTTTTGTAATTGCTTCTTGTTGCTATTATTTGGCTGAGGAGAGACCCAAGAGTGATATGGGGGGGGAAATGCTGAATCGAAATGAAATGCATGGTAAGGCTGAGAGTGGGATTAAGAAGCGTGATAAGAGCAAGTGTGGTAGGGATTAAGACTAGAAACTTGGTTATCTCTTATTTGGATCTGGTTATGAGAACTTCAGGGAATCAACAATGCCATGAGAATCCTCTAGGGATTGAACAATTGATGACTATTGTGTTGTATCTGGGCAAAAACCAGGTAATTTGTATAGCTGAATGTCTAGTGTGCAGTAAAAGAAACCAGGTTACAATCTATTATTGGATCTACTGTGAAAGTGCTGATGTCAGATGGAGTAGCATCTGCGGAAGATGATACCTTCTGCTTCTGAATCCCAGCCTTATAACCCTCTCGGTCCCACATTAAGTCCACTCACCACCATTGATAGTTATTGTATCAAAGGCCAGAACTCAACAAAAAGTTTGCTTACCTTACAGAAATTTACAGAGGAGGAAAAGGCGAGAGAGACAGGCAGTAAGGAGGAGGAATTGGAGGAGGGATAGGGAGAAAGAGAGAGGGAGAGAAAAAAAGGGGAGGAGAGAAAAAGTGTTGAGACAGAAAGCAAAGCCTTTGGGACAGAGGCCCTGTCTTGACACCAAAGGGGAGTGAAGCAGCAGCACCAGCACCACAGAAGCAGCACCACAGAAGACTTTGCTCATACTCACAGGGAGGAAATGGGCCACACAATCACCACACACTAATGGAAGAATGGAAACGCAAGGATAGAAAATGGACTCCAAGTAAGACGACATCGTTTTCCACAATGTACAACTCTGGAACACCAGAATCAACATCACGCGGGTTTTCTTAAACACGTAACTCTTTTTCTACTCTTCCCTTAATGCTAAATATCCTGGCTTGTAAAGGCTTTCTTTTCTTTTTTTCCAAGTTTACCTTTGACTCATGTAGTTTGTGATGAAGTGGGGAATTTGTCCTAATAAACTTGACACTCCAAAAGTCAGTCCCTCCCAAACCTAGTTGTTGGAACTGCAAACCCCAGAATTCCTGAAATGGGACCAAACGGGGGAATTCCACCCTGGAGGTGGCTGCTAGATTGATGGCAGACTCCATCTCCTTTGTTTTCTGTCCTCCACCCATCAATCAGTAGAACAATTTGCCTCCAGAAGTTGCAGGTGCTCCAACACTGGAGGTTTTTAAGAAGAGAGTAGACAACCATTTGTCTGAAATGGTGTTGGATTTCCTGCTTGATCAGGACTAGAACCGTGATGGTAAATCTATGGCACGCATGCCCAAAGTGGCACACAAAGCCATATCGCCCAGCATGTGCAGCCTTGCCTCTTTGTCTTCTAGGTTTCTGGTGCACATGTGCACACAACGATCAACTGTCGTTTGCGCACGCAGCAGTGCCAAAAACCGGTGTGCACATGCATGTCGGCCATCTGATTGTCGGAAGTTTAGCTTTTCTGGAGCTGTGAGCCCTGACGAGTGTGTGTGCACACGTGATGTTTCCGCGCAACCTTTTCAGCACTCAGCCAAAAAGGTTCGCCATCACTTCTCTAGGGCTAGAGTATCCCTCCAGTGAGATAGGCAGCAAATAAATTTAACAAATAAAATAAATAATCAATAAACTCCAAAGATTGAGAACATTTTAGTCATATAACATTCTTGGAACATGACTAGAAGCGTTGCCGCTACCTTTTAGCTTTAAATGGCTTTGTATATAATATACATTTTGATAGAAACAATGTTGGCAAGTTCGTTTGTTGATGCGGCAATGGCTGATATATCTCTGAATGTTAGAATCACTGATCTAGCTATATACAATCCCTCCAAACGTAAGAAGAATCTACAACAGAAGGCATTACAGTTTATTACGCCGGGTGCAGAAGAGGAAATTACAGCTGTTCTTCAATATTGCTATAGCTCTAGCAGCATGCAAAGCCTCAAACACCCAAAAAGAAATGTGGAAAATCTGTTTATTAAGCATATAGCCAATATTATACAAGGTGATTCCCCCTAGTTCTCCTTCCTTCTGATCAATCCAAATGTGTTACAGAGAATCCTTCACATCTGCAAGAGATTTATGAGCTATGTTGAAAGGTGCTGTAAAAAGGAAAGGAGGAATCCATTCCACTAGTGAATGTGCTTTCATCAGCAGACAGATAGCACTGGATCCAATTGGATGTTCTTTGTTTTTAAGCCACCATAATCAAAACAATGAAGCTGACCTCAAAGAGTACTTGGAAAATACACAAGATGACTTTCTCCTCACCCCATCAGAAGGAGGTAGAATATTATCATTGTATCTTGATTTTGTCAGAAGTTATGTCAGCAAATCAGTACTTTAAATGAAGGTATTTTCCTTGGACTGGGTCCAGGACCTTCAGCTGTTGGGATAATGCAGTGGTCAACGTGTTGAGTGGTGCATCCAGCTATGTGCATAATTGAAGCAGCTGCAGTATTGGCTGCCAAGGAGCTATTATGCCAGATTCAAGGTGCCATTTTTGCTATATAAGACACTAAAAAAATCTGGACAAACTACTCATCACCATTACAAGCCTATGGATTGCTGAGGTCATCAGAGAAGTCTTGCTCCTACAGACAAGCCTCCCTTGTGGCCACCTGCACTTTGGCACTATTTCCTCTGAACACTGGGCAAGAGCCCTTCAGCATTTGTTATAGACCTCTTTTTTTCCTGTATCAATGTTGGAAGAGTTTTAGTTTAGTTTTGTTTTTTTTCCTTCCACCACCTTTCCAATGAATCTGTTTCTACCTTTTTCTTATTGATCTTATTTTGGCCATTTTTATGGTAGATTGAGAAATACTATCTATCTATCTGTCTGTCTGTCTGTCTGTCTATCTATCCATCCATCCATCTCTCTCCTCCTCCTCCTTCTTTATCATCATCATCATCATCATCATTTATCTATCCATCTATTTTAAGTGCCCAGAGTTTCTTTGGATAGTGGGATGGGTGGCATATACATTTAATAAACTAAAAAAGTGTTCATGGTCACCCATCTCTCAAAAAGTGATTCTGTGTGGTGTACAGGAAGTGTACGCTACTAAATATGGAAGCAGAATAAAATATATTAAATAATAACTAAACGAAAAAGGCCATGGCAACAACTCTGTTGCAAGAAAAAAAAATCAACATTTCTTGTGCTGGCAATTGTTATGAATCCAGTAAAAATCTTCCACTGCTCAGAATTTGGAAGGGAAAAGAATTGTGCTAGGAAAAGGTTCAAGAACCATTGACCATTCTTGAATATAGGCATTTCAGTCCCTACAGCAGTCTCTATATTATGTCCAACATTTGGCAGCAATATTTATAATATCTTCTAACAGACAGAGGACTATAGAAGGGCTTGGCTTCACTCCAAGAGCAGAATATAATCAGAATAGCACATATTAATCATCAACCTATTCTTGTAGAATCAGGAAGCTAAAGAAGAATAATGCACCTGAGAATTAGAGGACCGAATGCATTTCAAAACGTGTGTTGATCAGGCAGCTACCAGAAGAATGTATATTTATCTCATGGTTGTCTCTGTTCTCAGAGTTTCTTCTACTGCTTCTGTAGCATCAATGCTGTGTTTCTCTCTGAAAATGAGGAACTGGCTACATCAGTGTTTCTCAACCTTGACAACTTTAAGACCTGTGGACTTCAACTCCCAAAATTCCCCAACCAGCTATTACTTATTATCTGAAGTCTTAAAGTTGATAAGGTTGAGATGCACTCTGTTACAGTATTTCATGTTCAGCATTAGAAAAACTGCTATAAATTATTAGTTGGATAACATATTCCTGAATTTCAATTTTAGAAGAAGATGCTAAATTAGAGAAACAAGACTGGAATATCATAGATGATCACTGCAAAGGTTACAGGATTAATAGAAGCACTTTCTATGGTAAAGCAAAATCTGCAATACGTGAAGCAGCTTTAAATATAAACTGAGAATAAAGGGTGAACAAGAAGACTTGGAGCTTTAAAATATCTAAAATCCTTGCGGGGGCAATTTGCTGAGATGACAATAATAAAAGATGTTACTGGTGATTATGTAGCAGCAGTAGCCATAGAGGCAGAGTAGAAGAATCCGAATGGAATAATTATAACTGTTCCCAAAGACGAACACCTACTTATTAAGCCTTTGCTGGATCTTAAAGGAGGCAGTTTTAAGTTCAGTACAAAAATGAGCCTTTGTGTCTTTCCTTCATTTAAATTATGGGAGTTGGTCCAATACATGAAAATCCCTGGGTTGGAGAAGGCTGGAGAAGAATATAATGTACAGCTTTTACACTGTATAACAAGGCACAAAGCAGTAGGATATTTCGCTTTAAAGAATTGGCGAACAAAATCAAGGAGACAGGCAAAGCAGTAACATAATTTTTTTCTTTTGCTTCTTTCTCTCTGTTTCTCAAGCCTGAAATCTTAAGGTGGGTTTTCAAAATGACATTAACTCAAAAATAGCTGAGACCAGTCAAATTGCTGCTATCATACAGAGCTATCCATCTTGCATGCACATCAGCCAGTTTCAGCACATCAGAAGCACTTGTCCGCTGTCTGAGAAGAATTACTTCTAATTCTTCTAGTCAAGGCCCAAATCATGCACCAGGACTGCACAAATTCCATGCACCATTTACCATTTTCACACTATCACAAAACTGGGGTACAGACAAACCTGTGACTACACCAAGCAACAGGAAGTTCTGGCATGAATAAAGCATCAAGGGAAACGTACGTTGGTATGCCTCAAGAACTGTCTGGATGGATTAGATATGGAAAAAAGGTGTGCTCCTGGATCCTAAACCCCTAAAGCAATGAGCCTCACCTGTTTTCTCCACTCTAAGCTGCATTTCATCTTCAGATGATTGTAGGAGCATCAAGTATGCTCCAATTTTTGGTTTCTAGTCCTCCTACATTTTTCTACTAGTTCATCCATGTTTTCATCTTATCCATAACAGAAAATTATGAAAAATCTACCACTTGGTGCATTGCCTTCAATTTTGCTTTTATAATCCTTCCAGGGTATTGAATCAGAAGCATATTAACCAAGGTTAATTTATGGCTCAGCTGCAAATCTGTAGTCAAAGGACAGCAGAGTCCGTTTGACTGCATATTTCATGAAGCTTAATGATTACTGGATGTATTTTTATCAATTGAAACCAGTGCCAAGCCATCTTGGTAAAATCAAGATGATCACCAGGCTTTCTCTATCCTGGTGTCTCTAGATCAGGGATTCCCAATCTTGGCAATTTTAAGACATGTGGACAGTTCCAAGAATTCCAGTGTGTGAACCCCTGCTCTAGATGTTTTTGTACTTGGCTCCAAGAATTCCTAATCACCGAAGGGTCATGATGGCTGAAAGTTATAGGAGCCCAAATTCAAACCATGGTGAGGTTGCAGGTGATGGGAGAGGTAAGCATAATTAGTTTCCTGAGATAAAACTTTTTTTTTTAGGTTTAAGATTTAAACAGCAGAACAGGGAACATAATGATCTCTTAGAAAGGATGGGTCTACATCTTCTGTAGGCTAACAAAATAAGCCTGATCTATAAATTTACAGTTCTCTTTAGCAAAGGAGAACATCTCCACCAGAGTTCATGCCTGGTTTCAACAGGGAAAAAAATGGCCCTACTAATGCAAAAATTGAACTCAAGAGAAAGTCAAGCTATGAAACAAAGATCAAATTTGCTCTGATGCATGGGTGACGCACTGTTATAGCCCAGCTCATGTAGTGCATATTTTTATTAGCACCAACAGGTTCAGCTGAGCAAGAAGCAGTCCTTTTTTTTGGGGGGGGGGGAAAGAATTTAACTCCAACTCATAACAAATAATCAGCAAAGCAAGAGCGGAAATAGATATTCTTCCTTCTGCAATTCAAATGCTTAAGCTCCAAATCAGAGAGATTGGTCAGGCAGCGAAGTGGGCAATGTTCCAAAATTCCTATCAAAGTGTAAAAATCAATTTGTTGGTTGGTTGTTTATGAAAGAACCAACCCAAAAAGTATTTCCAGTGTTAAATGACACTGGAGGAGCTTCACTGCTGGCAGTTAAATGAATACAACATAGCCCTTTTCATGACTGGAAGAGGAAAGAGCTATGTTAGAAATATTAACATATTTGAATTCTGCATGCAAATAAGGAAATGCATGGGTGTCTTTTAGCAAGCATTTCAGCTATAATGAGCTTAACGGTTCTTAAGGCTCTGAAGAACTCTCTCTTGCTCCAGGAGATAAGGCAAGCTCTGGTGTTTAAGGATTCTTGATTTAACCAGGGCAACCTGGATTATATGTTGTTACAGTCGTTTTTAACTTTTACAGTTAGTTCTTGACTTACGAACAATCACTCAGCGACCATTCAAAATTATGATGGACCTTCCTAGAGTTACTTATGACCCGAATTCACAGTTCTGATGGCCGGATGAAGGGGGGCCTCCCAGTCATGTGACTGCATTTTGGGCGCTCGGCAACCAGCCCGCATTGATGACATTTGCAGTATCCCTGCAATCGACTATTTAGTTTCAGTCATGAAGACCAACATAGCAATTTTTTATGAGACATCATGTTCAACACCTCACAATCTCACCAAACACCTCACAAGTAAGGAAAGTTGGGGAGGAGGGAGGACAGATCAAATGACAATTAGATGCAGTCTAATCAGGCAGTCACCCTCTCTCCTTTTATTAAGACTGCCACTGTTCTTCATTGTTTCCATGTTCTATTGGATGTTCCATGTTGTTAGAGTAATAGCCTCAGGTTAATAATATATGATAATATATTTACAAAATATGCTAAAATAATATCCACCCACCAGATCCTCAACCTCTAGCAACAGCAGCATGACTTAGTCTGCAAATCGTGCATTTCCTTTCCTGTCATTGGTCTGCAACTTTCATCCTGCTTCATACAGTGTCTGGAGACTGCTGACTTGCAACTTTCACATTAGCTGATTTCAATCCCTTCCTGTAACATTTTCATGACCATTTCTAATCACAACTGAATGGAGCGCAACAGAACTGACACCACTAAACAGACAGACTTCTACAGAGGTAGCTCTTGTTTGGGCTTTTTGGAAGTGAAAAGGCTAGCCCTGAATCTTACAACAGGGTGGGGATGAAGTGCTTTGGATGGATGACACAACATGCACTCAAGATTTCAAAATGAGAAAGGGGAAAGTGAGGAGGATCTCTTCCGGACATGTCTACCTTGCTCCACCAACCCAATGGTGGCACCGGAGGCTGCTGCTGCTGCAGACATGGTGGCAGGAGCGGTGGTCTGTCTGCCCACTGTTAGCACCAGAGTGGAAAACAAAGAAATAAAGGACAGCAAGTAGGAAAAGGGATAGGGGAAAGAGTTAGAGAAGAGCGGAGGCAGAGAGAGAAAGAAAGAAAGAAGAAAAGGCAGAAGGAAAGTAAGAAGGGGAAAGAAAGGAGACAAAGGAAGCAGAACAAGATTAGAGTTAAAGTTGAGATGAAGAGACATGACTATTGGTAGCAAATGTGCATTCACTTTTACACAATCCATGGATCTTTTCCATCAGATCAAGAGTTATTATTATCTTCTTTCTCTGCACTGGAAGCCCATTAACTGGTTTAGGCTTATAACTTTTGAAGATGCTCTAAAGTACTCATTCTGCTACGGAGTCCTAGAAAGCATGATGGCTAGGAAATGCTTCCGTAGGACCAGGATTAATCAAATGCAAGTGGAATGAACAAGGTCTGCTGAACATTAAAGTCCTACTGTTGTGGTTGAGAATTCCTAGATGTTACTAAAGCATGGAATGCAGTATGGGAGCCATGCACCTCTTCTGCTGTTGGTTTCCTGAGCTTCACTGATGTATTAAAACACTGCAGTCATCTTTCTTCCACTTCTCGGGTTTCCTCCACTATGATTCCGAACCTCTTAATGGAAGAAACACTTAGCAAGGAATGCTTAAATGCCAAGATTGAAAGCCTCAAAAACCAGAAAATACTGTGATTCCCAAAAAAATTTATGGAATTTGGAAATCACCATAAAATTACTTATGAAGAAGTAAAAGAAACTCATGGCAGAACACAGGTGCTTTGCAGCCATCACCTGTTTTCCAGCTGGGAGGATCAGGCTGCCATTAAAATCCAGTAGCTTAACCAGCTATAATTCCAGGAGATCCCATCAATCCCCTGGCTAGCAACAGGCTAGGAGTAGAACAAAAAGTTTGAGATTTATTTATTGCTGAAGATCACTGATTCTTTCAACATCTTTGCCCATCTTCCTTCTTCCTCAATGTTCCCAGTCACTTTGTCAATCATCAGCACCCAGTTTTTCCCCTGAAATTCCTGCATCCTGAGTATGATAAAACCTCCTTGTTGATGTTAGCAGATCATATCTTTATCTAGAACTAACAGCCCTTTACAATCCCTGCTAGCTGCAGAATTTGAGTTTTCATGGTGCAGAAAATGGATTGTGCTGTGATTTGCTGGAAATTTCATAGGGCTTTGATTAGGCCCATGAACAGTGATGGGAAAAGAAACCCCCGTAGGAGAGCAAGGAAGGAGAGACAACAGTAGGGGTGGACTATCGCTTGAGGCATCTACTCAGCCATCTTTCACCCTCATTTTTTTAAAGAAATCAGATGCGTTTGTTTCCTCTTTTTTGGCAGGAAAAGCAACTTATTTCCCTTAGTAGGAAAGTACTTGGCTCTTTTAGAAAGTGTTTCCAGGATGGATGTCCATTATGAACTAAGACCCACAGGTGGAACAACCTGGCTGCAATTCTGCCTCCCCGGGCCAAGCAACTCAAAGAATTAATGCACTACAGTCCAAAGCATGCACCTTCTCAAGATCCCCCTTCTATTTTCCTTCCCCCCTCCAACAGGCAAAACCAAGGAAACAACCTAAGGAATCTGCCCTACTTAAACCAGGAACAGTTTTCGAATAACAAGAGAACTGTTTCAGAGACAGAGGAAAAGGACTTGGGGGAATTTGCAACAACTCCTAAAAGGTCTATGGTAGAGTCAGGATTAAACTAGGATTCAAGCTAGGTTAACTAAATGTAAGGAGGAATCTGAGAAATGTAAAATGAGGACAGTTTGGGGAGCAGAAGGAGCCACACAAAAAGCCTGCATAGCTGGGTATCCCAGTGCTAAAGCATCGAATACGAAGACTTTGGCTGCATTTATTTAGGACAATGAAGGAGGAGAATAGATCCACAGGAAGTTTGGCAGGGCTCATGAAAGCAAGCTTGTTGGAAGGCCTTTCGTGGCCATTCAGGGTTTTTTCCCCTGCCTTTTAAATCACTGATGAATGAATAAATAAATAAAGTTTGGGTCATACCTCTGGTCCCAGTTTAACCTTTCTGATGATAATATGACCATGCCAAAGAACACAGAGCATTAAGAGAAAAGGGATGAATGTCACATTTCGAGACTGAGGCTAAATAATAGTGGTTTAGAAGAATTTCTTTTTGCTTGCTTACTTCATTTTAATTAAAGGAGGTTTTGAAAGCACTGAGGTTTTTTTTCTTTTTGTTTCGGCTTGTCACTTAAGCAAAGCAAAGCTTTTCTCACCTGAAAAGTTTCTTGTTGCCAACATAGTAGTAAGAATGGCACCCTAAAAAGGAAGAAAGCAGAAAAAAAGTAAATAGACGAAAAAAGGAAATTCTTGAAAGAATTTTAAACACAAAGGAAAAAAGTGAATAGAATTTATGTAGCATAAACAAAGACAAAGCAATGCACCAAATCATTTTCTGTGTTCTTAAAGTTCTGTGGGAAGAGGTGTTGTTTAATCCACTGTAGCCTTTTTGAGATATTTATGTATCGGTACAAAATTCTGTGCTAGAAATTGTTCAGATCTCAAAGGATGACAGCAAATCTCAACAGATATGTTGGTACATCACTGTACATCATATTTGTATTCTAACATGACCCTATGCCCAGTACAGATAGTCCTCGACTCCTGAGCCCAAAAATTTATGTTGCTAAGAGAGAGGTGTATTAAGTGAGTTTTGCCCCATTTTACGAACTTTTTTTGCCACAGTTAAGTGAATCACTGCAGTTGTTAAATTAGTAACACGGTTGTTAAGTGAATTGGCTCCTCCATTGACTTTTTAAAAAAAGACTTATATACCGCTTTACAGCCCTCTCTAAGCGGTTTATAGAGTCAGCATATTTACCCCAACAATCTGGCTTCTCATTTTACCCACCTCGGAAGGATGGAAGGCTGAGTCAACCTTGAGCCTGGTGGGATTTGAACTGCCAAATTGCAGCAGCCGGCAGTCAGCAGAAGTAGCCTGCAGTACTGCACTTTAACCACTTGCTTGTCAGAAGGTCGCAAAAGGTGTCATGAAAGTATGAAAAATGGTCTTGTCACTTTTTCAGTGCCATTGTAATGTCGAACGGTCACTAAATGAATAGTTATAAGTCGAGGACTGCCTGTATTGTCCCTGCTGCCCAGTCAAGTGACAAAAGAAATGGTCATGGATTGCTGAAAGTTTATGGCCACATTTCTCACAGTCCTCCTATTCTTTCAAGCCCAAAGACAGGGTCTCCAAGAGGGTTGTAATCTATCATTAAGTTCTCACCCTTTTCCATCCCTCTAAAGCACAAAAGGGTTATTATCTTCATAATAGGTCTCTGAGCAAAGTCAAGCTGAAATAATAATACTACCTGCCTAAAATCATCTCTTGACCTTCACAAGAAATGGCTCACCAAATTCCACACACTAATATTCTGCTTTTTGTGTTTCTCATTATCCCAGCTGCAATCCACTTACATAACAACACTATCCCTGAAACAGTGAATTTTAAAATGAAAATAAAACTAGTATTAAAAAGATAATATAAAGCTGGCGGTTGCTTCTGTCTTTGGAAGGTTTACCAACTAAATAGAAATAAAGAACGCAAACTAAGATGCGACTAAAACTTGATTCATTGAAGAATAGCAGAAAAATCTCCCTAATTGCTAAAAAGAACTACTGATTTAATAAAGAATTTCCGAAGTGGATTGTTGATTAACATTCAAATCTTTGCAGAAAAAGATTAATAGAGATAACATGCTGTTGGGCAAAAAGGAAATAATTCCATTTCTTTCATTATAGCTAACCTTTGCCATGCTTGGAAGGTTAAAGACATTTTGTCGAATAAATCAGATCAATTAGTATGAGACCTGGAGAATGTACAGAAGATAAATGCTTGTGCCCTAAGCTGCCCATTTTAATAATATCACTTTTTCAATACATGGAATATAGGTGAAATAATGTGTAACAGACATAGAATTATCAGGTAATGAGTGCATTGTAATGAGAAATAGGCCACTTTTAGAAAAGAAACAGATGTCTAAACTTTGGGGCAAATTTCAAAATTATCTCTAACATGTCCTGAAGGATAATCATTTTTACTTGCCTCACCAATGTCTCTCTCATCCAAAGCAGGAGCAAAGGGTTTTAATTTGATTTTAAAACCAACAAAGAACTGAAGGCAGTTTCTCTTGCTAACTTAAATGTTCCATAAACTTCATCTCCAGTTTATCTTGTGTGTCAAATGTCACATTGGCCTGTTAGGAAGGCCGCATGTCTGTATTTTCCCATCATATGAATATACTATATAAAATAGGGGTGTCCAACTTTGGCCAGTTTAAGACTTCTGGATTTCAACCTTCAGAATGCCCCAGCCAGCATGGCATGGCTGGGTGGGGAATTCTGTGAGCTGAAGTCCACAAGTCTTAAAAGTGGCCAAGGCTGGACATCCTTGGTATAGAACAAAAACATAACAGTGAGACTCTCACTTAGACATTATTTTCTGAGCCATGAATGGGTCATTTCGTCCTTAGAGGATGGATATTCCTCCTTCGTTTCTTTTAATCTATGAGATTCCCAGAAAGCTCCTTCATCTTCAGCCTATCACAAAGAACAATCTTATCTTTTCCCAGCCTTAGTCCTTCCTGCTCTGATGGAAACATACCTGAGAGAAAGAAGAGCTTAAGTCTTCACAGCCTTTCTCATACAATACAACTGTAACTTCAGCTACTGTCTGTTTGTCCATCAACTGCTTGCTCTGGTGGGGCCAAGAGACATTGGGGACTAATGTGTGTTGAGTAAAGATGTGGCAGTCAACACATTTGGGGGACAGGTGATGTCCCTATATTCTAGATGCAACCCGGCATCAGTAACATCAACTACTAAACAATGCATTCAGTCTACTATTTGTGTGTCGAGACTGTCTTTGAATTCAGGAAATCAGGGCTGAAACATCTGGCTTAAAGTTTTACTTTCCTTACATGTAATTTTATTCTCTATCATCCATTTTCACTAACAGCTATATAAAGGACCGGTGCAGCTATGCTTGCTTTTCTAAAGATCAGTATTATCACCAGAAAACCAACCCGAGTTGTCATGGTTCAAAACATGGCATTACTTCTGTTACCTTTATAAGAATTATAATAATTTTAATTAATGTCAATTAATTTAATTAATGTCATAAATTAATTAATTAATTTTAATTAATTAATTAATTAATTACATTTAATTTTAATTAATGTCAAGAAGTCATAATGCAATTAGCCTTAGATGGTAGAAAAAAAGTTGGTCAACCTCATCCTAACAAAAAGTTAATCAGGTATTTTTTACTGTTTTATTCTGGTTTTAACAAAAGGTACGGGGTGACTAGAGTGTTCAGAAAGAGAAAATTCAGTATTTTTATCACTTTTATTTCTATAAATGCTATTTCATGAGTCTGAATATTTCCCATAGGGGAAAAAAATAAAAGCACTTTACCTCCTTAAGATAATTCAGTATACAGATGAAATGGGGGAATGGTAAACTACGAATGTGTATCACAAACCTGGATTTTAATAGTAAATTCTAAGAGAACTGGTGATTTTTAGAATGGAAAAAAAGAACAGAGTGAGCTCACATCAATATTTTCAGATTTTAATGAGGAAAATTGATAGAAAGATGCATATAGACACAATTAGACGTACGGATATGTTGAAGATGGAAATATGATTGGGTATGACAAATCTTAAGAAAACTCCCTTTTATGAACCTGTAATCCCTTAATTCGGGGTAGAGTTGGGGCAACTGAATGGAGCTAAATATTTACTGGTTGGATGCCCTTCCTGACACCACGTAGAGTTCACAGCAGATATTTGCAGATCTTAAGAACAGCAGCCCAGAAGACATCACAAAAACCAAAAGAGTAGAGAAGTTGAGAAAGTGGAAAACAATCATACTGAGGCAATGGACAAAGAAAAATTGGAACAGGGCCTCTGGTGGCTCAGCAGACTAAGTCCGTCTGTTATTAACACAGCTGCTTGCAATTACTGCAAGTTCAAGTCCCACCAGGCCCAAGGTTGACTCAGCCTTCCATCCTTTATAAGGTAGGTAAAATGAGGACCCAGATTGTTGGGGGCAATAAAGTTGACTTTGTATATAATATACAAATAGATGAAGACTATTGCTTAACACAGTGTAAGCCGCCCTGAGTCTTCGGAGAAGGGTGGGATATAAATTCAAATAAAATAAATAAATAAATAAATAAATAAAAAAACAGGGATTGAACAAAACATGGAAGGCCATGAAACCTGTGATTACAGATAAAATGATTGAGAAGGTTAAAAAGATAGGAAGATGATGACAGAGAATATGAAGAGGAAAAGTTGTAAGCTGACGTAAAAGAAGTTAAATTTGTTCAAAACATGATAGACAGTGAAAGAAAGTCGTTTTTATATGGTGAAGGAAAGAGACTAAGGATGTTGATTTATATTACTAAGGACAGAGTCAACAAAACTATTTCACTTACAGGACCCGCAAGAGAGATTCGGCACTGAAAGTCCTTATGCATTTCCACCTTCATATCCCCTTAAATCGCTTACCTTGAGCTTCCTTCTTGCATTGAACTTTTTCAGACACTCTACGGTCTCCTGCCTGTGCATCATTGAGGCCACTGTCGAACGTTGCTGCAAAAAGAATATTATAAGACATGAGAGTGAGATAGGGAAGCCAAGGGCGAAAGTCTAAAGCATTTGACCTGGTATTAAAAAAAGGTGTATGCAGAAAAAACGGGGGGAAAGTCAACAAAAAGACAGGGTGAATTGGGTTTGTGGGGAAACAGAGGCAGACTCTACTGCCCTCCTGACTTGCTTCGGTGTATCTAAGACATGCAGGTTCCTAAAATAGCTTAGGGACAGTTAGCTATATTGAGTGCACTGTGAAGGAGGTCCTTGAAGCAGTCCATGAAAAGGGTATCTGCCTACCCAGGCAGTTTTCCCAGCACCATGCAACCCATTGTTCTGCAGATCCCCAATAGCAACATATGTAGGTCAGCTTCTTGGAGAGGAACATTGGTATCACTAACAATAAGGTTAGTCCAAACAAACTGTACGGGGGACCAATAGTGAGCCTCCTTGTGGCTCAGTGGATCCTCCCTAGATCATCCCCATCTAGCCTCTTCTCATTGGATCCTTCTTGGATCATCCAAGCTCTTTTAGTCAGCTTCCCACAGAATACTCAAAACAGTATATAAACAAGGTTATTTAAAACTTCTCAGTAGAGGTACTTTCATAAAAGCTTTTTCGAAGCTTATGTATCCTTATCATTATTTTGCTAATATCCTATCTTAGAAGGTGTAACTATTGTAATCTCTAAGGGAATTAAAGAAGGAAACTTGGGATTCCTTTGGGATTCCTGTTTGAGCAGAAAGGTTGAATCTAGGCAACAAGGAAAGCGCAACCATACTTACGCAGACCCATGGATGTTTCAGAGCTTCGTGGGCTGTGATTCTCTTTGCAGGGTTGATGGTTAACATCTGGTTTATGAGGTTTTTTGCTTCAGGAGTGACTGTGTCCCATTCAGGGGAAGGAAACTAAGGGAAGACAATATTGCAGGAAGACAACGTTAATATTAAAAGAAGAGGGTCCTCTCTGATCAATTATGTTGGTATTTCTAATAAAAATGCTAGAGTAACACAAAGACACAACAGAAATCTGAGGCATGAGCCAAGATTTCATTCACAAATTGCTGCTAAATCTTGAGGCATTCAGTTACAGACATTTTTTAAAAAGTATGTATATGATTTATTCCATTTGAATCTTTTGTTATCATATTTGGCAGTATTTTTTTTTAAAAAGGACATATTATTCTAAATCAGGCATGACCAACCCATGGCCCTGGACAGCTGGTTACAAGATCGTAAACTTTTAACATTATTATGTGATTTTTTTTTAGAAATAGTTACTATATTATATATTTTATTATGAGGCAATTCCTCTTCACTCAATGCGATCCAGGCAAGCTAAAAGGCTGGACTCACCTGCTGTAAATCATGATTTCTTTATTTCATAAATAATTAGTTGAATGCAATACAGCATATTAGGGCTTAGGGTGATGTGTAAAGCCAAGCTATCTATCTTGACAGCTATCGATTGAAGAAAGAAACAAATGCCCACAAAGCATCCCTAGATCCTTTGGATACTCAGCCTGCTCACAATCTCAAGGAGACTTAAGCTCCTGCTGAGAAGCTTATAATTGGCAAACGTGATTTTAAGAAAAGCAACTTCTGAACATTTTTCTTTGGGTAGTGAAATTTCACAGGTTGTAAGACAAAGGGAACGCAAGCAAAAGAAACCACTCACATCGTAGGCACCAGCCTTAATCTGTTGGTACAGCTTGTGCTGATCCTCATCCCAAAAAGGAGGATACCCCACGAGTAAGATGTAAAGAATAACACCTGGGGGGGTGGGGAGAGGAATGGAACAATAGCAAATTGATAAACAAACAAATGACATGTTGCAATGTGATTTGAGATGGCCATTTGATTAATCAATCAGCAATAATCTAAACTGAACTAAGTAAGTGAACAGATCCAAATCTTGAGTTGCAAACTCTACTCATCCTGATTTGGGACAGGAAGAAAGCAAGCAAGGAAACAAGCAAATGATTTCTGATCCTCATCTTGCAATCTACAATAGATTGCAACAAATTGTAGGCAAGGGTATGAGGAGTTGAAGGCTACTTCTTTTACCAGGCGTGTGCGCTTGTGTGTGTATGTGTGCATGAACAAATGGGAGGTCAATAGTGATTGGAACAATCCAGCAAGCAAAAGGACTTGAGAGGCACATCCCATTTAGAATGTTCACTGGTTTTCACCAGAAGGTGAAGATCTGGAGCGAAAGCCTTCTAGCCATGAGCGTCCACAGAAAAGTCAACATGCTGACCATAATGGTGTGATTGCCTGGTTTTTGTTTGTGTTGTACACGTGACCCACAAAAACAAATGGAGCTTTGATAGTCCTGCCATCTTCACCCTTTTGACCACAAGATTTTATATGCTCCATCCAGTCAAGCACAGTATCTGGTGACCACATAGGCACACCCATGTAATTTTCCTGGCAGCCATACGGAACAGAACGTCATCATGCATTTGACTATTTTTTTTTGGTTTACATTTATATCCCATCCTTCTCTGAAGACTCAGGGCGGCTTACAGTGTATAAGGCAATAGTCTCATTCTATTTGTATATTTTTTACAAAGTCAACTTTATTGCCCCCAACAATCTGGGTCCTCATTTTACCTACCTTATAAAGGACGGAAGGCTGAGTCAACCTTGGGCCGGGCTTGAACCTGCAGTAATTGCAGGCTACTGTGTTCTAATAACAGGCTTCTTAACAGCCAGAGCTATCCCGGCCTCATATTTTGCTCATATTAGTGCTAAATGTAGTGTTTATTATTGCAAAGTGGGCTTTTTTTTTTTTTTGCTCTGGGCCATCTTGAAAATTCTGTAAGGAGAACATAAATTTATAGCTATAGTAATATGTGACTTCAATCCCTACCAAAACAATTTACTCTACAAAACTGTCTTCCAGTTAGTCTTCTATCACAGTTCTCTATCTGTGTTTGTCTTCTACCGGAGTTTTGAGGGCAACACATCAACTTTTGTGAGCTGCTCTGCAGAGCAGTGCTGAGCCGTGGACTAAATGGGAAACCCTCTCTGCACCTCTATGGGCCCACCATGATAGAGCAGAAAGATGTAGCTCTCTCTTACCGCATGCCCAGATATCCACAGGTTTCCCATAAGCTTCTTTGCGTAGAACCTCTGGAGAAAGATAGCCAGGAGTACCTGCAAAGCCTGAGGAAGAAAGCAAAAATTGCCAACACACGTATGTTCACACAACCATCTGGCTCCACCACACAAATCAAGAAAAGAGGAAGGGAGCGTAGTTCCACCAGCACTCACCAAACCAGGCCTGCTGGTCTCCTTGCACCTCAATTGCCAAGCCAAAATCTGCCAATTTCACCGCTGCTCCTTTGCATTTGCTGGCCAGAAGCAGGTTCTCCGGCTGTCGGGATGACCCAACAGAATACAGGGTGACGTTTTCATAGTCATGTATTGTTTGTGGTTAGTTTAAATCAAAAGGGAAGGAGGAAGAAAAAAGAAACAACAACAACAACCAGTTTGCAGAAGCCGTCAGACATTTGCAATCCTCCCCTCCCCTCCATACAGAGTGAGAGACAGACAGACCTAGAGAGAACCCATTTAAGTGGAAGATTATCACTAAAATTGAGGCACTCCATCGTACAGCCCAACTTTGCATGAACTGGTGGTGGACTGAACGGTTTTGACCTCATAACTAAACCCCCTGCTAGTTATTTGCGTGATTTGATTTTGCGACATCATGAGAGATCCAATGTGCTTTTGTGCCAGTATTTCTACCAATGCAATCCTATATGTACTGAACTTGGGGACTCAATCCATTGAAGGTGAGTAGGCATGTTTAACATTGGCCTGTTGGCAGTCCAAGATCATCTCTGCTGCTTGTGTATCTATAACATCATAGTCTAACTTGTAATTAGTGGCATTCATCCAGAATTAGAGGGAGATATCTTAGCAGGTTCAGAAGCAAAAGCTTTCTACAGTTCCAAGTAAGCTGTTTTTAAAATGAGTTTAAGTTGGGAAAAGAGATTCATAATTTATTTTAAATGTACTACTATGTGTCTATATTGGGAGGGGATACATACAAAAATTGCAAGGGGCATAAATAACCACTAGCTTGACTTGCCTTTCCTAGCACATGTTTTTTTCACTATATAGCTGTGACTTTCATCCCCTTGATTTAAACCTGGCTCATGATATATATAGTGCCCTCCCTACAGCCCTCTTACTGTCCAACCTACCGATACCTTTTTAAAAGGCAAGGTGTGATACTAAAGAGCTAGAGAGGGCTTTGAAGCATCCATGATGTAATGTTTTGTGTTTACAAATTAGCATTCCAGGGGAAAAACTAATTTCTTGGGAAGATTTGGGAGATAGATTTCACTCCTGCTTGCAATATTGTTTGCTATCCTAGAATTGTTAAAGAGTTTCCTAGCACAGGTAGTCTTTGATTTATGGCCACAATTGAGCCCAAAATTTCTGTTGCTAAGTGAGACAGTTTTGCCCCATTTTTACAACCTTTCTTGCCACAGTTGCTAAGTGAATCACCGCAGCTGTTAAGGTAGTAACACATTCGTTAAGCGAATCTGGTTTCCACACTGACTTTGCTTGTCAGAAGGTCACAGAAGGTGATCACAGGAAGTGATCTGAATTTTGATCATGTGACCACGGGGATACTGCGATGGTCTTAAATGTGAAAAATGCTCATAAGTCACTTTTTTCAGTGCTGCTGTAACTTTGAACAGTCACTAAATAAACTGTTGTAAATCGAAGACTACCTGTAGAACATCTTGAGGATGCTTCCCTTACAATTTGAGGTTTTGGTTGCATTTGGTTTTGGAGATTCTGCGTTCTGACCACCTTCCTTCTTGCTGGTATCATCCACTGGTTGAAGGGATTAGATCTTTTCCATGCAAGAAGTATGTAGTGTGACGCTGAATTTCCTAGTATCAGATTGGGCCAGACTGGATGGTGACAGGTTAGGTAAGGCTAGATTCACTCTTCCACTTCTCTCTGGTCATGTCATTACTGTAGCAGAATGGGATGACTATGTATATATGTATATGTATGCAACATCAAAGAGAAAAGGAACATAATGGTGGGTCTCTGTTTTTCATTTGATAAACTGAGGACGACACAACAGACAATATTCGACCCGCCAAACATGCACAAGGGCTCCCCTCCATTCCATCCTTTGTTTGAATTTCTTTTTTTTGATCCAAGAAATATGGATTAATAAGCTCCACTTTGCATCCCATTATAGCTGGTGTCCAAATAGGCAATCCAGAGGCTAGCTGCTCAAAAGTTAGCAGACACAGAAGTATTCCTGTCGAATGCATTCCTTAGAAAATGTTACAAATTATAGAGAAAAAGAATGTATGCAAGCTCTGGAAAAAGATTAGGAGCAAACTGTGGCTGCCAGTATGCAAGCATGCACTGCTGAGTCTATGCACCATGCAACTTTCTTCTTAAGGGGTTTAAGAGGAACACCTTAAAAACAAAAGAACTTAGATTCTACAGATTGTACTAATGGGAAGTCCAATAATCATTGATAAGAGATACTGTATATCCCACTGAAAAAAGTAGGGCTTGATATTTAAACATTTAGCTATGCACTTTGGGATGAACATCCTTGAATGGTGTGGGAGAATGAACGGACTTTCAGAAAAAATGCAGACTACAGTAACCATTTGCGCTTCTGTCTGAAATGGAGACAACACAGACTCATCCCCAACAGCCTGTGCCTGTGTTCAACAGTGAAGGGCCCCAGGGCAGAAAACATCCTGCAGAAAACCCAGCTGCACAGTACAGTCCTTTCAGCAGTTCCAAGAAGGCTCCACACCCATTGCACTGCTCAGGTGATCCTGAGGACACAGACAAACCTCCAAGTGGCCTCAACGACTCTCTAAAAGAATGCAAATGATCAGTTGTCTGCAAGGAGTATAAATCCTTCCATTCGCCACCATCCAGGCAGAGCTGAAGAAGCTTCTTGGATGAGAAACAAAACGTCTTTGATGTTAAACAAAGACAGTCCAGTTGCCACTTGAAAAAGCACATTTAGGACAATGGTGACCTGGATGACTGAGAAACTCCGTAGAAATA
Source organism: Ahaetulla prasina (assembly GCF_028640845.1). NCBI lineage: Eukaryota > Metazoa > Chordata > Lepidosauria > Squamata > Colubridae > Ahaetulla > Ahaetulla prasina. The sequence continues at coordinate 23,943,112 of NC_080547.1, read as the reverse complement.
AGGCTTGATATGCTCAAGATCCTTCTAACTAGCCATTAATTCACAGACACCATTACATCTCTTTGAGACAAGGAAGAAGATCACCCAACTTGGAAGAGTCCCAAAGGTGTTTTTTTCAAAAGGGAACTGGACTTTCTTTAACATTGAAGACATTTTGTTTCTCATCCAAGAAGCTTCTTCAGTTCTGACTGAATGGTGGAGAATGGAAGAATTTATATTCCTTGTAATCATCTGGTTGTTAGCACTCTTTCTGAGAGTCATTGAAGCCACTTGTGTCCTCAAGGTCACCTGAAGAGTGTCAATGGGTATGGAACCTTTTTGGAACTGCTGAAAGAGCAGTGTTGTAAATCCTTCCATTCCCCACCATTCCGTTAGAACTGAAGAAGCTTCTTGGATGAGAAGCAAAATGTCTTCAGGGAAAAAACAAAGGAAGTCCAGTTGCCTTTGAAAAAAGCTACTTTGGGACAACCTCGATCTGGATGACTGAAAATCTCCACGGACAAGGGCCTGTGGGCCTTATTCCATCCATTCTGATACAGTCCAATCCGAAATATAATCAACTGCAGAAGAGGAATCTATAGGTAGATGAGCAATGGAAAATCCATGAGGGCAATGCAATGTCAGCTTCATTTACTTTACTCTGGTGTGCCTTTGTAGAAAAAGTCCACCCACACCCAGAGCCAATCTTACTCTGAGATTGAAAATGTCTAGCTCTCAGTTCTTCATACTTTTCTGCCCTGAAAGACCTAGATATAGCTTCTTAACTATTGTGGGATGGCTATTTCTTCAGAGCCATGGTTGTTAAGGAATGGAAACATATTTCCAGCAAAAGTCCCCACTGCAGTTAAGGAACATCACTTTCCACCAGGATTTTACAACTATCTTAGGCTTCAGTTGAAAACTTTCAAGGTAGAGTGCTTCATTAAACTATAATTCCCAGCTAGGAAACTCCAAAACAAGCTGGAACATCTATTATAACCAACCCTTAGAATGAATGAGAATTAAATTAGTTGTCTAACCCTATTGGTTCAAAGGCAGCTTAAATAATACTGAATCTTGGAACTAGTATTATGAACTCAGGCCAGGGTATTTCCTGGTGACACAATATGTTTCCCGGCCTTCCTTTCCCCCCCCAATAAGCAACATCAAATTAAGATACAAAAGTAATGCAAGGAAGAACTTCCACCCTACAGTCATTGGCAGACACATCCTAGAAGCTCCATTAAATGTGGAGGGAATCACATTTATAACAAACTATTTAGTTATTTATGTATAATCTCAATAAGACCTTTCGGAATAGAAGCCAACATTTAGCCAAGTTACTGTACTGAATATTTCTATGTGTAGCAGCTAAGCAATTCAGAGGTCTGATTTGCATATTGCACTAAACATGCTTTGTTCAATAAACCCTAAGAGGCTGGATTTGTACTTCATACTCAGCTGGAAATCAAACTTCCTAACTACAATGACTGGTTTCACACTACAACATAACCTAAAATCGAATAAGGCACCTTATGTCTTAATATGATATATGAAGCTCCAGGCTGTCTTTGGAATTATCTACGAATCATAAAATAGCTAGAGACCAATGTAGCTAGTTGGTCACGCCTTTCCCCAGTAGACTTCTAAGTCAACTTGAGAGTCCCTTTGGTTATACTTTATGGGCAATTTATAGTCACTATTATAAGTCAAGAGAACTATTGCACTTTATTGAGTTCATGCAAATATCTACTGCATACAGTTATTGACTAATCAAGAGTGAAGTTCATTAGGAAATTATGTCCATTGAATCTTTGTCCAAAAAAGTAAAACTTAGCTCTAAGCTATAAGTATAAAACCGTATTACTGAACCCTACACTAACTTCCACAGCCCATTAAGAATTGACAATTATACTTTATCTTCGTTTAGTGATTTCATTCTGATTCTACTTTTCTGCAAGTGGCTAGAAAATGAACTGATAAATTCAATTAATAAAAATTAAAGAGATTTATTCATAAGCAGACTTAATTTGGTAGTGCGTTCGATTATAATCAAGGAGGACAAACATGCAGAAAAAAATTGCCTATAATTTGAATGATGTGTTTTCTAAGGGTCTATGACAATTTGCTGTGGCCAACTTGCCATGGCTAACTCACCATGGTCAACTCACCACAGCCAACTCGCCATGGCCATCTTGCCACAGGACAACTCACTGCAAGACAAGAATTACACTGATATCAAAGAAATGGTGGAATAGAATCATTAAAGAAAGGATGCAAAAGGGGGGGACAAAATGAAAACTGAATGACAAAAATTAAAACAATTTTTATTTATTTTAAATAATTAAATTGAATTGATAAATTGTCCTGCGGCGAGTTGCTCCGCAGCAAGTTGTCCCATGGCGAGTTGGCCGTGGTGAGTTGACTGTGGCAAGTTGTCCCATTTCGATTTTCTTATGTCACTGAAAAGCATCAGAAGAAAGTATCAGCTCAATTGCCATTCCGTCTTCCTTTGAAGAAGAGAGGAGTCACATACCTTGGGACTATCTAATCATGTTTTCGATCAAAGTCCCAATCCTCATGTTGAAGATGGTATTAGCTGAACTCTTACTTTCCTAACCACACCAATATCAGGTCTATGACAATTCGCCACGACCAACTTGCCACAGGACAACTCGCTGCAGGACATGAGTTACACTAACGTCAAAGAAATGATGGAATAGAATCATTAAAGAAAGGATGCAAAAGGAGGACAGAATGAAATGTGAATGGCAAAAATTACAATATTTTTTATTTATTTTAAATAATGAAATAGAATTGTTAAATTGTCCCGCAACGAATTGTCTGGTGGTGAATTGGCCTTGGCGAGTTGTCCTGCACCAAGTTGCCCGTGATGAGTTGGCCGTGGCAAGTTTGTTGCAGTGAGTTGGCTGTGGCAAGTTGTCCCATTCCCCCAATACCACACCAAGCAGTGCATTTGTTGTTCAAGCCATTAAACCTTACTATAACCAGAAAATCTTTTTTGGCACAATGTGGTTAAGCTAATTAAATCTGTAGGGCATATGATCCACTAAGACTAAACTTCTATAGAATCATAGTGGAAAAATACTTTAATGTATAGGCTGAGATCCTCCATGATATTGTGTTGTGTCTGCGCCCCCCGAGCCGGGCCTCCTGCCAGAAAGTGACTTGGACAGTGAGGGGGAAGGGCCGTCAGGACTTACCTCGGGAGCACCGGCTTCCCTGACTCAGCTCCAGGAGCCAGAAACAGGTCAGGTGGAAGAGATAACGAGGCCTCCGTCCCCTGACTCTTCCCCCCCCAGGCCACGCCTGCAGACCCAGCTGACGGCAATCAGGCTTGGTTGAACCCTAGGTTTCGTAGCCAGGAGAGGAGGGAACAACAGAAGCAAGGGTGGGGCAGGCTTAGGAAGTGCTGAGTCATGGAGCCACACCCCACAGGATATAAAAGGCAGCGAGAGCTGCTGCGTCTCTTTGTAACAGGCAAATCCACTGATTAAGAGCTGAAGTTTGTTTCTGGGTGACTCACTAGTGTCGTGGAAGATATCGGAGGCTCTTGGCAGACGCTGGCTATTCTGCTGCCAGAGCTGATAGTGCCGGCTAATTAAGCCATCACTCGGACGGAGGCAAGGGAGGACAGAACATATTCACTGCATCTATCTTCTTTGCTATTCCTCTTTGATGAATTAAAAAAAACTGTCTAATTTTATATATTTATTAAATTCATTTGCCACCCATCTCACCATGCCCATCTCACTCGACTGGGTGGCAGAGTAGCTGTGCTCATATATGAATAGCAGAGTTGGCAGGGACCTTGGAGGTCTTCTAATCCAACCTCCTTTCAGGCAGGAAACCCTATACCAGTGATGGCGAACCTTTTGGGCACAGAGTGCCCAAACTGGAATGTGCATGTGCATGCAGGCATGCCAGAGCACCAGAAACCCGAAGACCAGCTGGCCAGTGCGCATGCATGCGCCAGCCACCTGGTCTTTGGGTTTCCAGCATGTGTGCACCGGAAACCAGAAGAGCAGCTGGCAATGGCGCACGTGCCCACAGAGAGGGCTCTGCATGCCACCCATGCCACAGGTTCGCCATCATGGCCCTATACCATTTCAGACCAATCTCTTCTTAAAAACCTCCAATGATGGAGCACCCACAATTTCTGGAAGAAAATCGTTCCACTGATTAATTGTTCTGTCTATTTCTCCTTAGAACTAGGTTGCTTCTCTCCTTGATTAGTTTTCATCCATTGATTTCCATCTGTTGCTTCTTGTCCTGCCTTTGGAGAATAAGTTGACCCCCCTCTTCTTTGTGGCAGCCCCTGAGATATTGGAATACTGCTGTCATGCCACTCCAGTCCTTCTTTTCATTAAAGTAGACATACCCAACTCCAACAACTGTTCTTCGTATGTTTTAGCCTCCAGTCCTTAATCATCTTTGTTGCTCTTCTCTGCACTCTTTCTAGAGTCTCAACATCTTTTTTACATCGTGGCGACCAAAATTGAATGCAGCATTCCAAGTGTGGCCTTACCAAGGCATTATAAAGTGGTATTAACACTTCAGATGATCATGAGTGCAAAAGTATTTTATATTTTAACTCTGAGCTTGAAAATAAAAAAAAAATCCCTTTTAAAAATTTACTTATTTTTCAGAAAGATAGTGGAAAAAGCCTCCCTTGCCACAACTAATTTTTCAAAGCATCCAGTTATTATAAATACTACGGAAGACATTAGGAGATAATGGGTTGCTTCCAGATTGAGTTATCTTTAGAACAAACTGAAGGAAATGAAAAAATTGTGACTAAATTTAGTCCCCTTGATTTTAGTTGGTCCTCTGGAAATACTAAATTTAGAACTGAAGCATTTAGGCTGCATTTCCTCATGCATCTGCATAAAGTAATACCACATGAATATTTTCTTTTATACTTTATCTTTGATTTGCATAAAATCTGCATCAAAGGCTTTGTTTAGTCACAAATATCAGAGTAAATATATTAACAGATGTGCTAAATGGATATCCTTTTGTCATAAAGTATGAGTACACAAGTGTGAGTTATTAATGCAGGAACTTTTCTCCTCACTACAAGTAGTTCTCACTTACTGACCACAATTAGGACCGGCAACTCCATCATTAAGCATTGTGGTCAGTAAGCAGAAAAAACACATGACCACAGTGACCTTACAATGCCACTTCTGTTTCCATTGTTAAGTGAATCACTATGGCCATTAAGCGAAACATCATGTGACTTGTGATTCCACTTCTGCTTACTCCATTAATTCTGCTTATTGGAAGCCAGTTGTGTAACTTGCAAATGGTGATCATGTAACTGTGGGAAACCGTGACACTTGTAAATGCAAAATTGGTCACAAAATTATTTTCTTTCCAAGTGTTGTATCCTCCTACGGTCACTCAAACTGACAGTTGATAAGCGAGGACTACCTGTACACTCTTACAGATTACCATAGGAGGATTATCATTGGCACTGTATTATCCCAAAACTGCACACACAAAAGCCCCTGCCTTGGAATAATAGAAGCTGGTTTAAAATTGCACAACTCCATTTAGAAAGCAAAGGAAATACCCCTACGTTATCCCATGCATGTGAAATCACGTTTTATCTCTCAGAGATTTTATTTTAGCAACCATGAAGAACCACAAGCTCTTCCATACCAAACCATGTTACCATAGGCAAATCTTTGGCAGAAAAGAAAGCATTTCAACCATGGAATGGAAAGCAAAGGTTTTTCCTACTTAAGTAACATTGTCCAAGGCTCTGGAGATATTTTTGCACATCTTGCCTGGTAAAGAGTTTAGGTAGGTTTATGCACAAACTTTATTAGGCATTTGTGAAGGGAATTCCACTGCAAGCAAAGCCAGCTGCTCAAATAGACCAAATAATGTTCAGGCATGGATGCTTTGCTTGACTCCAGAAATGAACCCTTCAATTAGCTTGACACCCCAAACAATTGAGCCCTGCTTATGTTGAACAGAAAGTTAAAGATGTTAAGCAGTTTTGTCAAGTTTCTTTGTTTATTTCTTTTTTTTTTTAATCTTAAAGGGTTTAACCTCTGGTCAAATTCCTGTTCCAAAGTCTAACAAGAATTAATAACCACGGAAGTGGAATGAGAGGGTAGCCCAGTTCTTTCGTGTTTTTTTTAAATAAAAGACCAACAGAAACAGACACAGAACTTTTCAAAAAAAAAAATTCCCAGCACACAGAGACAAAGGGAGGGGTGTCTTGTCAAGGTTCCCCTCCTTTATTGCCACTACAACTCACCCAGGCATTGCTGAGCCCGTAACCACCCATTAAACTTATCAAATGCGATCTCTTTATAACACCCCAGTAACATCTTAACCCAAAGGAGTGTTATAAAGAGTCCGGACAGGGAGTGTACCACAATCAGAATCCCAATACAGGAAAACTTAAAGAAATAAATCATTTGCACACATTTAAACCAGACATAGAATGCATGCACACTTCTAGAAGAAGAGAGATTACAGCTGCTCTGTCTACAAACATTACTGTTTGGGTTAAAATCTTGACCCAGACATCAAAGCACAGGAAGAAAAAAAAGTTGGAAAGGGTGGGAAAATGAATGGCTAAAGGAAAGTGGAAGAAGGCAAGGAGTAAGTTGGGGAACCAAATGATAGTTCAAGTTCGCTGAAAATATTGGGATTTGGCTATTCCTACGTTCTACCCTATGGACTCCCTGGCTGGTCCTCCAACAGCTACCCAGAAATCAGCTCAAATCCATCAAACTGCATGGAAGTGCAAGGATCAAAAATGCCATGCAAGCATGCAGAAAGGAAGGCTTTCTTACATGGAGCCCCAAAGCATTTTGGCAATGCTGGGAGGGGAAGATATACAATTACAGAAGATACAACAGGATGGATGGATGGAACTGGAAGGTTTTCGTTGCATTAGGAGATGATCATGAAGTATGGTAGCTCTCCTATTAAGAAAATGTCTTGCAGTCCAGGACTCACTAGGGACCGTCTTTCGAACTTCAAACTTTGTACAAGGCAGCGATAGCACAGAGTAGTTTTGCTCCAACATGGCCAAGAACATAGAAAGACCTCTGAGGTCTTTCACATTCCAAGACTTGCTCAAGTGGTCCAAAGAAAACTGCTAGGCAGTTTAAACTGCCCTTGTACAATCCATTGGTTATGTAAAATCACACAAGCTCTAGAATTTAGGTATCCTGGATATATAGCACTCCTGGTACCTTACCATGAATTCCTACTAAACATCCTCCTTCAAGCATGCTCTATTTGATCTCTGAATTTCAATGAAAGATGCAGTCTGTTGTTTGATCACTGAAGGGAAATGGTTGCAACTCATTCTTCCATGTCCCTAAAAGCTAACAATCTCCTAGTTCTGCAAAACCCAGAACAAAACAACTTAGCTTCCCAGTTATACTTCTGCAGCTTGGTAAAGTAAGACCGAATCAACAGTCTCTTTAACATGTAGAATCCAGATTATTTTGGCCTTATTTTTGCTCAAGGTAGCCTATTATTATGTTCTTGATTTACTGGTAAACGTGGGGTCATACTTTGCCTAGTTTCCTGGCTTATTCTGAGTTTAGGTATCTTTATTTTTTTTTTAATCCGGACTCTTGGGGCTCTAGAATGCATGTTACATGGGAAAAGAGGGTAGGTACATGCATGCACTGGGGTGGGGGTGGGGAGAAGTAAGCTGGAAAGCAAAAAAAATTCTGCAATTTTCAGATGCAAAAGAGAAGGAAAACAATGCAACCCAAATCAGCAGTTTGATGTAAGGATGCTGTGGGGCAACATGAAGACCACATATCCCATCTCTCTAGGCAAAACAAACCAGCTTATCATGAAGTCAGCATAGCTGGGTCTTCTTCAAAGCCTACAATCCTGTTATGCTGAGGTCCTGCTCATGAACTTCCAGATGACCTCTAAAGGAATAGAATACTGGGCTTGATAGCTTTTTTTTGGTCTAGCCCAACAGGATTCTAGTCACCTCTAGAGGGAACTCAAAGAATGATGGTTTCACCCAGTGCTTGGAATATTAAGATGATAAGGTTCATCAGGCAGTAGATCTCCCCTATTTGTCTAAGCCAGGCTAGTTCACAGGAAAAAACATACAACACAGCTGCCATTAAATTAAGCTGATTTCTGATATCTGTCAGAGGGATGACCTAATAAATCCAAGATCAAGAAACAAATTGTACAACTATCTAAGGACCCTGGAACACATTTTTCAGGAAATTTAGTCTGAACCATTCAGAAGTGATCCAACTTCTTTTTTTATGGAAGTTAAAAAAAAACATGCAAAGATACAAAGACGGACAGACGGACAGAGCAGTGGGGAAGAAAACTCACCTTGAGGTCTCTGTGGACGACCCCCATTTGGTGGCAATGGAGAACAGCCTCCAGGATCTGCTGGATGCAATGACTGCATGCAAACACCAGGGGGCGTGTTAGTTCACAGTGAGTGGTAACAACCGCACAGGCTGGTGGGTGGTGGGGTGGGTGGAGGGAATAATGCAGGAAAAATAAGGAAAGGGAAAACGGAAGAGGAAAAAAAGGAAGAGGAGGAAAGGAGGGCATGGGAAATAAAGGAATCTGATTTCCTCTCTGCAAGATGAGAAACCCAAGTTACAGATACACACTGTGGGAAAGTGAAAGTGCAGCTGAAGAAGAAGGGGGGTGTTGCCTCCCCCGAGAGAGGGAAAGGACCAAGAACTAAGAGGGACTGAAACCCTACCAGCCAAGAGACACAGCTTGCAGCAGATGGATGTCTGACGCTGCACTCAAGAAAGGCAGAAGAACAGAGTCACTAGTGAGATCATAAGAGAATGACAGCAATCCCCTCTTCTATCTTGATCTGGACATAAAGTTCCCAGGAACAACAAATCCAGCTTGCTATCAGCATTCGGCATCTTTCAGGCACCCCAAAATCCAAGTGCACTAACGTCTCCCCTGAACCCTCTATGTGCAGCAGCTGTCATCAGTCCCCTTCACATACCTTCACTGCAAAGTTGGGATGGATCACTGTAGGAAATTAACACGGAAGCCTCCTACTAGCAGGGATGTTATAATGCTCAAAGCTAAGAGATGATTCTTCACCAGTGGTCCTCTCAGATCTTTAAGCTCAACTTGGTAACCAGTTGCTCGCGGTCCAGTATCTTTCCTCTTCAGGAAGATCCTGGAACTGCTTGGATTGAGGGGACTGTATAGGTCAGGGGTGTCCAAACTTGGCCCCTTGAAGAGTGGTGGACTTCAACTCCCAGAATTCCCCAGCCAGCATGAGCTATAAATATGAGCAAGTTGCTGGCTGGGGAATTCTGGGAGTTGAAGTCCACCACTCTTCAAAGGGCCAAGTTTGGACATCCCTGGTATAGGTAGTCCTCGACTTACAACAGTTCATTGAGTGACCGTACAAAGTTACAACAGTGTTGAAAAAAGTTGACTTAGGACCATTTTTTATACTTATGACCGTTGTAACATCCCCATGGCCACTGTGATTTATATTTGGATGCTTGACAACTGACTCACATTTATGACGGTCGCAGTGTCCCGGGGTCACGTGATCCCCTTCTGCAACTTTCTGACAAGCAAAGTCAATGGGGAAACCAGATTCACTTAACAACCATGTTGCTGATTTAGCAACAAATGTAGCAAGAAAAGTTGTAAAATAGGATAATATTCACTTAGCAAACTTCTCACTTAACAACATAAATTTTGGGCTCAGTTGTGGTTGTAAATTGAGGACTACCTGTATTAGGCTTATTCCGGGGCAGGGTGAGATACTTTAGATTTGTTATTCATCCCTAACCCTTACAATCCCTTCTATATAGTTCCAGGAGACATTTTCAGAAGAATATCAGTCCATTTTGGAAAACTGGGTGTTCTGATAGGCACAAAGCAAATTGTTGTGTCTTGCCCGCCCTCAGAGCAGCCGGGGCCTTCTTATCTGCTCCCGAACACTGAGGAATGTATGCCTCCCGGCCCAAGTCCTGGCTCCATGCCCAGACAAACTGCAGAAGAAGGAGCATCTCCCGGCCCCAGCCCTGACTCCATGCCCAGGCAAACGGAGCAGCTAGACCCCTCCCCCTCCTCCACAGCAGGTGAGCCTGAGGAGGGTTTACTCCCAACAACAGCTGATTGGAGTGACCCTCGCATCAGAAGATTGGAGAGGCGGAGGCAACAGAGGGAAGGGAGGGGCAGGCCTTAATGAGTGCTGAGTCATGGAGCCACACCCCATGGCCTATATAAAGGAGCTACTTTCTGGCAGTCTCTGAGTCAGGCAAAGTCGAACTTATCTTGCTGAAGTCACTTACTGGTCTCCTGCCTGCTCTGAGGACTTTGCTAGGACTTTGGGCAGAGCTGCAGAGGCAAGCCTGATTCGGATTTCCCTGACCCAGCCGTCAGCGGAGGAGTGGGACACGACACAAATCCATTTCTTCTGCCACTGAGCCATCACTAGATAGATTGTCAGTAGATTATATCCAAATAGCATTTGAAAATGAGACCAGACATCTGCAGAAGACTTTGCTTAAGGGGAATGAAATTTTTATTTGTCCAAATCCAATCTGCCCAGCCTGCAAATTTCCCAAAAATATACTGATGGCATTGCGTGAAAATTAACCCACAACTGTGACAACTTTCTAAACATTCTCTGTCAATATTCCTTGTGTTAAATATATTAAGCTTCCAATAAATTTAATGCACCAATGTTTGTTCGTGAAACAATTACACCCCTAAGATTAATAATTAAAAAGGTAATTTTTGACTCTACTCCTTTTGGCGATGTTACTGGATGACTGCTAGGCTCATGTAAAAAAGAGAAGTATCCCACTTGTCAAAGGGGATATACCTGCTCAGATTATAAAAGGAAGTTTCAAGCAAGACTGAAGGAATCTCTCAACTATTTCCAGTCAACTCATTTGTGATAGGACAATAACCCTAGCTTTTGTAACAGGGAAAGGGTTTTGTAATCAGCATACAGACAATTTTTTTTCTTTAAAAAAATGCCATTAACTAGTGTGATAACCAGGAGTCAGGAAAAGGCACCAATTTTCCTTCCCCGAAACCCATTTCCACAGACTACACAGTAGCAAGCCTACAATAACAATATAATTTGGTCAAGCAGTTGCAAGCCGGTCTGACTTTCTTGGGTGTGTATCAGTCAACATGGCACCCAAAGCTACTCCATAAATATGCTGTAACTTTAGTGCAAATACACTGAATGTCCACCTAATAATGAGATAGCTCTTACTCGGAGTAATTTATCTGCAAAGTAGGTATTAACAAGAAATAGTAATTCCTTCTTAGACACTATTGATATATTTATTCCTAAAAAGTGAATGACTAAGCTGAACTAAGGATAGAGTATTCATGTTCTGCTGAATACTCTGTTGAACTCTGTTGATCTTTAAGATTGTGCAAAGCTTATCTTCCTCTATACAGTTCTGTTGTCGAGGGGAAATTATGGTCTAAAACTATCACAAAACACAGTTGCTATGTTCCTCTTAGAACCTATGGCATTTTTATGGACAAAGATATATTCTTTTAAACTAGTGTTTCTTAATCTTAGCAACTTTAAGATGTGTGGTCATGAAGCTCAAACATCTCAAAGTTGCCATGGTTGAAAAACTTTAATTTGTACCACTACCTGATAAAACAAAAGTATGGGATCAACCTAGGGTATTTTTTAAGAAACATAAATTTTAAATGACTTTTTATTTGCCTCTGGGAAGATTATTCTACTCACACCTTGGAGTGTCCTTCTTTTTTCCGTACAAATAGAGTAAAATGGCTCTTAATTCCACACTGGGAGACATCAATCCCTGGTTCACCTTTTTTTTTGGGGGGGGGGACATTTTTAAGGACAGAAAATGGCAGAGTCCTAAAATTTGTCCTTTAGGTGAAACATTGCAGTGGAGAAAGGACTCAGTTCAATAACACTGAACTCATCTGCTAGTTGTTGTGACTTTTCCATTAAAATATATTTGGTTATTTTGAGACATTCAAAAATGAGTTCAGGAAGCTATCAGGCTTAAGTCTCCTCCTAGGGTTAGCCCATTCCCATTTTGTTTTCCTGGAATCACGGCAAAGAATCTGTAATTGTGTTTTTTTTTTTTTTACTTTCTTAACTGTATTTATCCTATCATCCATGTCCAACTAGCTCATATGGCTCATTAAAACAAGTCAGTTATAAAACTACAATGTAGGGTCTGACTATCATCAGGACCCAATTTTCTGCATCAATAAATCTCCCAAATTATATTCTTGAGAACCACCATTAGGTAAGCTATTGAGAAACCTTCCTTATCTCAGTATTTCTTTTAATTTACAACTTTATTTACTTCCTCATCTTTCCTAACTTGAGTTAGGACATATGAGTTTCTTCTCATTTTATTCTCAGATCAATTTTGTGTGGGAAACTGGACTGAGCAAGAAGAATTGGCCAAAAGTGACCCCATGAGCTCCATTATTAAGGACAGCCGTGAACCGGGTCCCTGTCCAACTCTCATCAACCAGCATGATAATTCCTGGGTTAGATTAATATGGGAATTACAGATTCAGTGTTTTTGATAAGCACTTGTTTGGAAAAATTTGGGGCAGGGGATTAAAACTGATATATACCCAGTGGTGGGATTCAGCCAGTTCGTACCACTTCGGGAGAACCGGTTGTTAACTTTCTGAGCAGTTTGGCAAACTGGTTGTTGGAAGAAATCATTAGGGCAGAGAACTGGTTGTTAAATTACTTGAATCCCATCACTGTATATACTCTAAGACTGCTGAAGGCATCACATCTCCTGTTTACCAGCAACTACCTCTTCTTTTTTGTCTACTTCTGTCTTCTTCTTTCTTTCTCTGCTGACTTGAACAGCTACCCCCCAAAAAAGTTGCCGGGGTTCAGAGTGACATACAAGCCATGTCCAAGTAAACCAGATGGCAAGAGTTGTCTGCCAGCTTTTTGCAAAGCAAATGAGGGGGTTGTGTCCCTTCTCATTAGTGCTTTCAAGATATCATGGCACAACTATTCTCATTACCAGGCTGCTGTCATAGTTGCTACAGGGATCCATGTACTAGCTAAAACTAAACACAGACCAGTATTTATCCTATTGGTGAAAACTCTCCCATTCCCATTTTCCCCCCAAAATGAAACTTTGGATTGACCACTGTGGAGTTATAAAAGTGAGTGCAGATAATCTTCTTTAGGGCATGAACAGAGACTTTTAAAGAAGCTAGAAGCCCAGAAGGCAAAGTGGTCATTGAATGTTGCCTCCATATACTAAGTTCCCTCCATATACTAAACCTTTCTTTCTTGCTGCATCTGAGATCAATAAATTTCCTTCTCCATTTTATGTATTAAAATTAATAGTCTATTGAGAAAGGGGGCGGGAAAACTGAAACAATTTGTTGCTTTGATTGAACACTATTGATCCATTTGATCATTTCAAATACAAAATTATATGCTGGAAGAGGTCCAGGGCAATCACCCTATTGCCTTGTGGGAATGACCTTGGAAAACATGGGGAGAATCCACAGCCAGGGGAATAGTAAGATAAGAGCTTAACCCACGGTTAAGGAATGTTGGAGTGACAAACATCTCAGAAGGGACCCTCCTTAGTTTCTTGGGCAGTAAAGTTGGCGGGGGAGAAATGTACTTTCAGACTTGCAAGATTCTGTTAATATAATCTTACAATAAAGTAGAATTAGTCCATTGGATCCAGCTTCTTGTCTGGACTATCTCGCTAGCCTAATACTTTCCTGCCCTCTTCAAAAAAGCTCTGGTTATGAAGACTGAATTATTACTAAAGAAAAGTGCAAAGCCAATGTTGTAATCAAACAGCTGAGTTGGAATAACAGCAGTACCAAGAATACACCCACATATAGCCAACTGAGGGTTGTTCATGGCTATGTAACAAATCATGCTTAAAATCTTTGCAGTGTTGGGGATTATGGAAAGGAACATAAAACTATGTCTTATTATGGACCTGGGCCGTTCGTTGCTGCAGATCTGTTATTTGCTACAGAAAAAGGTAATAGATACATTAGCACATGGCAGCATCTAGAATGCCTTAATTGATCTCACACATGAAACAGCGCTGGTCCAGTTTGGGAAATTGGACACCTCCAGGAAAATAGCAGGAGTTTATGCTAGATGGGGAAATCCGTAAAACATCCCAGAAGAAAATGGGACAAACCATTTCTGCACTGTGGCCAAAAAAAGTACATGGAGGAATCTGAGCCACCGGGAGATGAGCTTGACTTGATCTCTGGAGAGGCATATTCTTTAATGTCAGCTGTGGGCTTCTTAGGAAAGCCAGAAAAATATTTCCTCTAGGAAACTGGAACGTGGTACGGTCAGGATCCAGAAATAGCGCTGTCCTTTCCTAAAGGCTAACTTGGCAGAGCCATCTGCACATTATGGAAAATGATGCCAAGTGTTAGAAGAGCTTTGGAATCTAGCCCAGCACATGTGAACATCTTTTTTGAAGCAAGTCAATCTTGTGACTACAGAAGACCTTACTACCATTGGGAGTTGTATTTAGCACCCATACTGGTGGTTCAGTTATTATTTGAGACATGTAATTAAAATATTTTTTTTCTGCAGATTCGATGAGAAGAGATACCTTGCTTGCCATATACCTGTCAACTATTTTTAATTTAATAGCAATAGCAATAGCACTTAGACTTATATACCGCTTTACAGCGCTTTACAGCCCTCTCTAAGCGGTTTACAGAGGCAGCAGATTGTCCCCTGCAATTTAATGCTTTCAACTTAGGCGCCACCAGACTCCAAGACTCTGGAAAGCTCACAATACAGCAAAAAGTAAAATACTGTGTGATCAATAAAAAATAAAACAAATACAGAACAAGAAAAATAATAACAAGACATGGGAAAAATATATTAAAAGGTGCTCCATCCATCTAGTTCAAGGCTTGGGAAAACAGGTACCTTCAAGGCCTTTCAGAATATCACTAGGGTGGGAGCCACCCAGATCTCAGCGGGTAACTTTATTCCAGAGGGCAGGCACCCCATCAGAGAAGGTACATTTCCTGGGTCATGAATACAGTGACTAATTGAAAGGCCCCAGAGTGAATGGACCCTGTCAGGTTGTATTGGCTGGACAGACATCATGGGAGACAAGCTGTCTGTCAAATAACCGTGCCCTGTGCCCTGTAGAGCTTTCTAGATCATAACCAGGCTTTCTGGAACTTCATCTCCCAGAGGTTCTCAGTAACCAACGTACATCCTTAGATCAACACATAAGTAGAAGTTGCCTAGAGGTGATGTAGTCCAAGGCTTCAGCCATCCAGATACTCAAGGCAATGACTAAGGACATGGCCAAGAGATCCTCAGGGAGGGGGGGAGGATCCACAAGCCACAAGCTTCCTCTGGAATCCCACTGGCTCTACCAGTAGCTTGAAGATGCTTGCACTTAAATATGTTTAAGATGTAACCATTTTCTCCCTGGTGTTATATGGGTTATTGTTCCTCCTGAACAGAAGGAGAGAGGACACCAAATTTCTCTTGGTTTATGAAGTAAAATAAGCTTTGCAAAACAGCTTCCACCTAGCTCATAGGCCCCTGGATATATGTCTCATGGTGATAATTTCTGCCTTTTTTTGTTGTAAAGCCCATACAGAGAGCCAACGGTATTTAAAGGACTATCTAGATCACTGGTGATGTCCTCCTGTAGTTGTTACAATAGACTTCTAACCCACACGTGGCCAGCCTCCCAAATCCTCTTTTCCTACTCCTTCTGAAATTTTCAGTGCCAAAATTCAGCAATTAAAAGACACATTACAGTGCTGTGAGTTTCCACTTAAAGAAAGAAAAAGCAATAAAATAGATGCACTAGAAGGGGAAGCCCAAGTTTTAAAATCTTAAATATGAATAGATGGAGGGCTGGGAATTTTTCTGTTCTAAAGATCAGTAGAGTCAGAATTAGAAAAAAGCTGGCTTGGGGTGGGGGGAGGTTTGAAAAGAAATCAATTGGGGTCAGGGGAAAAATTTCTTCAGTCTGCATTTTAATACCAACTAAATCACTTTTTTGAAACTTATATGAGAACCGGAACATAATGATAAATGCACTTTTCAAAATATTATGACAGAGATTACAACTTTAACAACACATGTAAATAATCCCTAGGATGGAAAATTTCATGCATGCAAAAATATTTATGAAGAAAAATGCCCACACAACTGCATACATTATTTCTTACATTCATGAAATCAGACAGAAATGCAACAGCCTAAATCTGAGATTGGCAAAAATGGAAAACAGAGTGAAATGTAATTCAACATGCACAACCATTCCCAGAAGCATTTCATTCTTGGATTTTGTTTACTCAGTTCGCTATACTTTATTCCATACAGTTAAGAAACAAATTAAGAAACATTCAACCAAACAGATGGTTAGAAGATCACAGAAGAGGGGGGCAAGGATATTTGCCAGACTGGTTTATTTGAATGTTTTTGCTAGAGCCAGACAGTATCTAACAAACAGAATGGAAATTACCTTTTTTTTTTGGAGTTAAGAAATGGTCTCAGAATGGTTGATTTAAGAACCTGAAGAACACGACTTGCATCTCTGTACAACTCCCTTATTGCACACATATTTCACTGAGCACTGGAAAATCCTTGCTTCCCCAGCCACCACTCCCCATATCTAGTCAAATGGAACCGGTAACAGTGCATTCAGGTGGGTGGCCTGGTTTGCAAATGAATTTCAGAAACACAGTGACACGCCTCCTCTTGGTCATACTCTGTTCTCTGGAAGCCCAAATGCAAGCTTAAAGATGGTGACAGCCATTGCGTCTTTGTTCTCTTTCAGGATGGTAGAACAAAGGTCAATGTTTCAGCTTTCCTTGGCAGAAACCCATAAGGTCTATTTTCCATAAAAGCTTCCTATCCTTTCAAATAGTCAATTATTCCAGAGACTTTTCCAACATTCTGTGCTGTTATAAACACAAATGAATCTTCTACAAGATGAAGCCACTTGACTGAGATGTATGGACTGTAATCCGCATGCACAGATGCAATATGTTTACATCTTTCTACTTTGTTCAGTTCCATTTCCTTAGAGCTGACTTTAAATCACTTCTGTCCCCTTCACTGTATGACACTCCCCACCCAAAGGAATTAGGATTTGACTGGATGTTTTGTTTCTTCAATGGCTATTATGCCAGAATGGATGCTAACCTTTGAATGAATCCTTTTCCCCCTCCTCTATTCATTCAAAAATGATCAAGGGAATCCATCTTGCTTGTCCCCCTTCTATTTTCTCTTCTCCTCTGTCCCCGATAGATTTTCAAGGAGTTTTCTTTTATGGAGAGAAATCAATTTCTTTTAATTAGATTTTCTTTCCCCATTCTACAACAACTTTCAGAAGCTGGGATCCTGAATGAGAGAAACCACTAGGTATTTATGTAATAGCACCACATTCTGAGTCACTAAATAAGTCAAGAAACTGAAGCTCCTATCAATATTGGGCATAATGCACTCCAAAGCAATGAAAAAGAGTCCACAGCGTCCCATTCCCTGTCACAAAGCAAAGGGTTCAAGGGAGGCTGGCTTAATGAGCCCATTGTCTAAGAAAGTCTAATCTAGAAACTATTCTCGATCATCCAGATGGACTAAACATCCTGAACCAGGCTCTGGGTGTTCCTTTATTTGCATCAATGGCATGCACTCCAGCCCAACCACAACCTGTCCTGTATCAATTCTGATCTTGAGAGGACGTAAGATGATGCTTTGGTTCCAAAGGAAAAAAAGGACAAGAGTTGGGAAGAAACAATTGTGGTAAATCATCAGTGTAGACCAGGAAAGAGAAAGAGGGAGAGGGGGAAAGAGAAAGAGCACACACACAAGCACAAGTGGAAAAATGAATGGATGAAGCATGCCACATTGACTTTGCCCCTTCCCCATGTGCCCAGAAGGGGTTGTTGCCCCAGGATAATCTGGAATTGGGAATATATCTGGGCCTGTGTGATGATGTGGGAGAGACATCCCAGATCTCCTACCTGCCTGCACCCATCTGACCTTGCTGGAATGTTGCACAGAGGAGAAGGATATAGCCATGCAGGTTCAAGGTGGAAAGAAACCATCTCTGAATAATTGCACACCCCATATGCCAAACCAGAAAAGGAAGCTGGCACTGCGAATCCCCAGACCTGGCCAGGTTCAATTTATTATGGCAGTGCCCTATCCTCCCAACCCCACATTCTAAGAGGGTGAAAGGCATATGTATACTGACCTTCAAATCCCTGTGCACAATGGCATAGTGGTGAATGTAAGTTACGCTTTCTAATATCTGATGGATACAGTGACTGCAAAACAAAACGGGAAGGAAAGGAGGGGAGAGAAGGGGGGTGGGGAAGAAGGGGGAGGCCGACAATAGGGATTGGGAGGGCGAGGAGGAACCACACACAGAAGAGGAGCAGCAGGGAGGAAGGACAGAGAGAGAGAGAGAGAGAGAGAGAAAGAAAGAAGAGGACAAGGAGGTAGGATGGAGAGATTACCCAAACAGAGTGGAGTGGAGACAGTAACAAAAATATGCATGGCAGGAAATCAAAATCAGGAATTCCAAAGGAATGCAGGGAAGGGAACGATCCACAGGACAGACAGATGGACAGACAGAAAGGGACAGGGGGCAGGGGGAGATATGGGAGAACGAGAGAAGGAGAGAAACAATGTTGTGAAAGCTCAGAGACCACAGCAGGGTTATCACAAGATGAGTGCAGGTCAGTGACTGTTAATGGCACCATAAACTGTGCCCAGTCAGGGTGTGAGAATGGGGAAGCCAAGCTAGACAGCGGATTTCCCCTTCTCTTCCAACCAAAGATGTTTAGGAGGACTGAAGTGGTTGTGCAAATAAGCCCAATATTAAGGGTGAAGAGCCTCCCCCCACTTCTAAAAGAGACACTTGGCATTCAGAGACACTTTAAGGGGCTATAGTTCATAAGCCATCTGAAAAAAGAAGAGAGGAACAGTCTGCCAGGCAGTGAAGGGAGGAGGAGGAAATCCATGAATTTGACTTTTGCATTTTTTTTTAAAAAAATGACTTTTTTTGTCAAAAGCACGAGGCGTTCCCAGGTTGAAAGGATTATTTGGTGACATCACAATTGCCCTGGGGATGCCCAGTTGGAGGCTCCTTTCTTGTCCCTGGCAGGAGCTGGAGTGACGGACGAGAGCTCAACCCCGCCCCATGGCAGCTCTTGGGTCTCGAAAGCAGGCTTGCTAATCTCCTGCCCAGTCTTCCAATCACTCAACCCACCGTGCTCCTATGAATTTGACTCAGAAGCAATAAAAACCACCTATAGTCATGACCTGATAAAGCAGGGGCTTCCATACCTGCATACTATATTGTCTAACCATGTCTACAACCTCATCAGCTGCTGCTTGTTTAGATTTCCTTCGGAACAGCTGGGTCCAGCTAATGTAGCACTACTTCAATTGGGAAAGAAAGAGAAACACTCCCATGTGTCCATACAAAACGCTAGTAGTGACAACATGGTTTTGGTCCCCCCTGGGACATAACATGGAATAAGGGATTGATCATACATGTATATCAGGGGTGTCAAACTTCATTTCTTTGAGGGCTGCCTCTGGGTTGTGTTTGACCTTGGGGGAGGGGGGAGGGGGGGATGTGGCCATGGTGAGCGTGGCCAGCTTGACATCACTCCTGTTGGGGATGCTGCTGGTGGCCTGAGTGCTCTGCCAGCGAAAACAGGCTCCCAAGCTCTGTTTTTGGCTGCCACAGCCTCCTGCAACCCTCTGCCAGTGAAAATGGAGTTCCGTTTTTATTGGCAGAGGGTTGCAGGAGACCGTGGCAGCCAAAAACAGAGCTCGGGAGCCCATTTTTGCTGGCAGAAGCACCAGAAACACCTTCGCTGTTTCCACAGCGGCTCCACAGGCCAGATCTAAGTTCCCCGCAAGCCGGATCTGACCCCCGGACCTTGAGTTTGACACCCCTGCTGTATACGGACAAGACTTACGATAGGTACTTCACTCAATCCCACTGATTGAGACTCATCAGTCCAACCTAATATTCTGAGTGTAGATTCTTCCTCGCTGCCTCTTTCAATCCTAGCCAAATTCAATTCATGCTCTTCTACCACCATGCTTCTCTAGATCTGTCTCTCTCCCTCCAGGAATCTATTCATGGAAATCCTAATCTGACCCATCAGTGCCTCTTCTTTCCCAGTCCTGTGCTTCTCATATGGGAAATCATTCCAGTCAACCTCTGTAGTTCTATTAAGATTGTTGTAGATAGCTCATAAGAAGAGCTAGGCAAAAAGAAAAAAATCCTTAAGACAATTTGTTCCAGCAAGAATTGCTAGACAACAGTTCTCAGAATTCTTTTTAGCTTTCTGATGGCTAAAGATTCTAGGTGTGGCAACTATAAGTGCCATATTGGGAAATGCTGATAAAAATCTTATTTTGAGTACAGATTTACATAATAATTTTTCTGTTAAATTTGCAGCTATTGATACCTTGGTAAAGTAACTGTCTTCAAGATTATATTCGTATTTGCACTCCAGCACTGAGGACTTTCTTTAGCAATACCTTTCCCTCATAATAAGAGAGTTTAGATCAAATATTCTAAATAATTAGGTGGCATCAGATCACATCCTTGCGCATCCCACGTCAAATATTTCCTATTAATAGAAAGACCAGTCAGTTTTCTCCCAGAAGAAAAATGCTGATATTAGGCATGTTCCAACACATAGTCCTCCAGCTACAATCTGTAGTGGTATAGTCAAGGAAGGGCTGTACCATCTGGCAGTTCTGAATACGTGCTTTAGTTCTATCTGGTGGGTCAGGCTATGAGCTTAAACGCTTCGCATCCTATTCTGATGCCCACAGAATATTTAGGATACTGTCTGGAAGGTCAATGGACGAACCTTTTGCTCTGATTTGCTCTGCCGCTTGCTTTAGAGAACTCCTGCAATGAACTTGGGCTTAAAAAGAGATGAAAACTCTGTTAAAGATACAAGCGGTAGACAGCAAGATTCCATTTCAAGAGTCAAAAAGCACAGAGGACATGAGGTTGGCGAATGGGAAACAGTCACTGATTTTAATTACCCACTCTCATCATCATCCTAGCACTCTCCAGACATTATATTCGATAGTTCTTCTGACACCCCCCTGACCACTGGACTTCCAAGTAGACATGAGGGCGGTTGTAGTTCAAAGCATGAATGAACTTGAGACCATTCAGTTGGACAGCAGCCAATTAAATATTCTGCAGTTGTTCTGGATTTCAGTCCTATCAAGGTGCATGGCCAGCAGTAAAGGAAGTCCAAAACATCCAGAGGTCATCGGGTTGTCTACCTCTACTTTAACTGAAACCTCAACATGGATACTCAAAAGGAAGCAAATTTTCCCACTGACAACACCATCTTGGTAAGCTTCCTCTTCACCAACTCCGCCCACAAAGGAACATTAAGTTTTTAATCAGGCAATAGCAACCTTAATAATCAAGGAAAAGACAGAAGCTGACCATAAATGGTAGGAAGCCTAAATTATATTATGTTAATTCAGAAGAACACAGAATATGGCACAGCAGCCACAAGTATCTTTTTAAATGCAGAAATAAGGCCTTTGACCATTTAACTTTTTTGTTAAAGTTTTGGAAGATATAATTTTTTGGGGGGGGGGGATTACAGAAAGGGTGAAATTGATCTATACTTCACAGATGGCCAAATAATTGTTTATGTGGATTTAACCAAACCATGTGATATATAAAATGGAACAAGGCAAGGTTGTCCATTGTTTATTTATTTATTTATTTATTATTTAAATTTGTATACCGCCCTTCTCCCGAAGGACTCAGGGCGGTTCACAGCCAAGTAAAATGCACAATACATACAATTAAAATACTAATAAAAAACTTATTTAAATTGGCCATAATTAAAATTTGGAAGTAAAACCCATTTAAAAACCCATAACTTAAAAAAACTAACCCAGTCCAGCGCAGATAAATAAATAAGTTTTGAGCTCATGCTAAAGGTCTGAGGTCCGGAAGTTGACGAAGTCCTGGGGAGCTCGTTCCAGAGGCGGGGCCCCACAGAGAGGGCCGGTCCCGGGGGTGTCGCCAGACGACATTGTCGCGCCGACGGCACCCTGAGGAGTCCCTCTCTGTGAGAGCGCACGGGTCGGTGAGAGGTATTTGGTAGCAGCAGGCGGTCCCGTAAGTAACCCGGCCCTATGCCATGGAGCGCTTTAAAGGCCTTCACCAACACCTTGAAGCGCACCGGAAGGCCACAGGTAGCCAGTGCAGCCTGCGCAGGATAGGTGTCACTGGGAGCCACGAGGGCTCCTCTATCACCAGCGCAGCTGCATTCTGACCAACTGCAGCCTCCGGATGCCCTTCAGGGGAGCCCCATGTAGAGAGCATTGCAGTAGTCCAGGCGAGGCGTCACAAGGGCGTGAGTGACTGTGCACAAGGCATCCCGGTCTAGAAAGGGGCGCAACTGGCGCACCAGGCGAACCTGGTGGAAAGCTCTCCTGGAGACGGCCGTCAAATGATCTTCAAAAGACAGCCGTGCATCCAGGAGAACGCCCAAATTCCCCCCCCCCCCCATCGGGGCCAATGACTCGCTCCCGACAGTCAGCCGCGGACTCAGCTGACTGTACCGGGATGCCGGCATCCACAGCCACTCCGTCTTGGAGGGATTGAGCTTGAGCCTGTTTCTCCCCATCCAGACCCGTACGGCTTCCAAACACCGGGACAGCACTTCGATAGCTTCATTGGGGTGGCCCGGTGTGGAAAAGTACAGCTGGGTGTCATCAGCGTACAGCTGGTACCTCACACCAAAGCCACTGATGATCTCACCCAGCGGCTTCATATAGATGTTGAACAGAAGGGGCGAGAGAATTGACCCCTGCGGCACCCCACAAGTGAGGCGCCGCGGGGTCGACCTCTGCCCCCCCGTCAACACCGTCTGCGACCGGTCGGAGAGATAGGAGGAGAACCACCGATAAACGGTGCCTCCCACTCCCAACCCCCCCAACCGGCGCAGCAGGATACCATGGTCGATGGTATCAAAAGCCGCTGAGAGGTCTAATAGGACCAGGGCAGAGGAATAACCCCTATCCCTGGCCCTCCAGAGATCATCCACCAACGCGACCAAAGCCGTCTCAGTGCTGTAACCGGGTCGGAAGCCGGACTGGAACGGGTCCAGATAGACAGTTTCCTCCAGGTGCAGGGGAAACTGATATGCCACCATACTCTCTACAACCTTCGCCGCGAAGCGAAGGTTGGAGACCGGACGATAATTACCTAAAACAGCCGGGTCCAGGGAAGGCTTCTTGAGGGGCCTCACCACCGCCTCTTTCAAGGCGGCGGAAGACTCCTCCAACAAGGAAGCGCTCGTAATCCCTGGAGCCAGCCTCGTGTCACCTCCTGAGTGGCCAGCACCAGCCAGGAGGGCACGGGTCCAATAAACACGTGGTGGCATTCAATCTACCCAGCAACCTGTCCATGTCCTCGGAGTCACAGGGTCAAACTCATCCCACACAACATCACCAAGACCGCCTCAGATACCTCGTCTGAATCGCCACAATTTTGGTCCAGACCGTCCCTAAGCTGAGCGATTTTATCGTATAGATAACCGTTAAACTCCTCAGCACGTCCCGCAGCGGGTCATCCCGCTCCCCTGGTGAAGGAGGAGCGGGTCACCCAAACAGGGCAGCTGGGCGGTTATCTGCCGGCGCAATGAGGGAGGAGGCGAGGAACGCCGCTTCCTCAGTGCCACTAGGTAGGTCCTGGTATAGGATCTAACTAGTGTCCGATCAGCCTCTGAGCGGCTGGACCTCCAGGAACTCTCTAGGCGTCTTCTCCGGCGTTTCATCCCCTCAGCTCCTCGGAGAACCAAGGAGCCGGTTGGGATCTGCGCCGGGTCAGAGGTCGCAAAGGCACGACACGGTCTAAAGCCCCAGCCGCAGCCCGTTCCCAGGCTGCAGCTAGTTCCTCTGCCATGCCGTGAGCCAGACCCTCAGGAAGTGGCCCAAGCTCCGTCCGAAACCTCTCTGGGTCCATCAGGCGCCTGGGACGGTACCACCGTAATGGTTCCGTCTCCCTGCGGTGTTGGGTAGCGGTCAGAAAGTCCAGGCGAAGGAGAGTGATCTGACCATGACAAAGGTTCAATGACTATTTCCTTTAAGTCCAGATCTCTCAACCACTGACCAGAGACAAAATCAGGTCCAGTGTGCCTCCCCGATGTGAGTGGGGCCATCCACTACTTGAGTCAGGTCCAAGGCCGTCATGGAGGCCAGAACTCCCGAGCTACCGTCGATGACGAGCCGGCAGATGGCAAGTTAAAGTCCCCATGACTAAAAGTCTGGGGTCTCCACTGCCACCCGGCAAGCACCTCCAGGAGCTCGGGCAGGGCAGCTGTCACGCAGCAAGGAGCCAGGTACGCCACCAGCAAGCCCATCTGACATCTATGACCCCACCTCACAAGAGGATTCACACCCGGCAATCTGAGGTACAGTGGTCTCCTCGGCTCTAGACTCTCTTTAATAGCAACCGCCACCCTCCACCCCTACCCTGGCCCTCGGCTGATGGAATGCACGGAAACCCGGTGGGCACATCTCGACCAGGGCACACCCTTCAGTGCCCAACCAGGTCTCCGTAACGCCTATAATATCCGCGGCACCCCCCTGAATCAGATCATGTATTAGGGGGGCCTTATTGGCCACGGACCGTGCGTTGCATAACATCAGACGAAGGCCCAGGCTCTGAGGGTCTTGGCCATCCGGGGAACGGGAGAAGTCAGGGGGATCGGGGCACGCGATCGCCTGCAAACATCGAACGCGTGACCCCCTATGTCGATACGATCCCCCCCTTCCGCCATATCTGCCCCTCCCACTTACCGTGCAAATAAACTCACCTCACACAAAGGAACACACTCCCCCCCCATAACCTCCGAACCCAATTGATAGTCGCCACGAGCATGCGCTGGAACTGGTTTCCCTCCCGACGGGCTACCCCCCTCACCCACCCTAACCCTCCCACCCCCACCCAACACTACCCTCCCCTTCCAACCCAGACCCGTCAGTTCCCACCTCCCTTAAAAGTCCCATTAAAATTCCCTTAAAACCCTATTAAAATAATTAATTAAAATCCCTGAGTCTCCTATTTTGGCATGCCATCTCTCGGGTTCCAAAACCCGTCCTCAAGATGGGCCTCGATAATGTGGGGCCAGACCATGAGAGAGGAGTCTCGCAGGGCAAGAAGGTCAGCCGCTGTAAATGTCCGCATGATAAAGTCCGGCGAACAGACCCATCCTGGACCTGTCAAGATGGAAATTGACGCGCCAGTAGTTCCGAGTAGAAGACAGCCGGGATATAGGTCTTGGGCGGTAGATGAACAAACCGCCATGATTCAGTCAGAGCTCCAACCCCTCATCTCCAGTCCCGAGGGGTGGTCTATGGGCGCGGGGGGGGAGAGAGAGGATATAGTCCTACAATAGACAGGCTAGGATTGTCCAGGACAATCCTCAATTCCCCCTGTTGGGGACCAAAGGTCTTCAAAAGATCCCCTACCGACGAGGCATCTCTCTCCAAATCCGGGGGGGGGGCAAAGGATTCAAAAAAGCCCCCATAGACGGTCCATAGACGTCCTCTAGATGGTAGCGAGGGCGTCCCCTGGACCCGTGGACAACCTTCAAGATGACAAAGAAGGCGACCATCGGGCCTCTTCGTGGCCGCCAAGCCAGGCCTCCAGCTGGAATAGGCCACTCACCCGTCGGGTTTGCTGGGTCAAGCCACGGTTCGCCGGACCCAGTCAACCACCAACAGGCTAGGCCCTGGCCAAGCCGGTCCAGCCAGGCCGCCACTTATTTGTTTTAGTTCTTGAAATATACAGTAAAATAGAGACATAAGACAAGATGAGAGAATCATGGACCTAAAATTAAAGAAGAGTTATACAAATTAAGAGTATTTGTGGATGACTTGGTTCTACTTTTAGCAAACCTTTAAACTGGACTTTTAATGAGTAAATTAAAAGATTGGGGGCTGTAGTGGGTTTCAAGAGTAATAAACAGAATACTAAAATGTTAACCAAAAAGTTAAGATACAAGTTGAAACAGAATTAATGAATAAAACGAGATTTAAGATTGAGAAGATGAAATACTTCACTATTACTATGACAAATATGAATTGTATGCTATTTCAAAATAACTATGTTAAGACATGGAATGAAGTTTAAAAAGGCATGATAAGTTGGGATAAAGTATAATTGTCACTGTTGGAGAAAATTGTGACTAAGATGAATGTTTTACCTAGAATGTTATTTTTGTTTCAGTAATAATTACCTTGACAATTGATGTACCATTTAAACAGCAACAAAGGGATATATCTAAATTTGTTTGGTAGGGGGAAAATCCTGAGTATTATATACAGTATTATAAGATGCAAAGGAAGAAGGGGATTGGGTCTTCCAGATTTCAAATTATACTTTGTGGCTGTTAATTTAGATGAAAGTGGATGTTGTTAAGAAATAGAAGGCTGTTGGAATCAGAAGAACATTAACTGAGATTTGGGTGGCACAAATATATATGATAGGAAAAAGCTAAGATTAATGTAGATTTCATTAATCATTATGTCAGATGGGCTATTTTTAGAGTATGAAATAAATAAATCTAGGTTATCCCCCAAAATACCTTTATGGCTGTCAGCTAAGAAGCATTTTATAGATGATAAGTGATAAGTAAAAATAAATGTTTAACTTATTGGGATATTCTAGGATTTTCTCAAGGAGATTGCAAAATAAAAATAAGAGAAGATTTGACAATAGAAGGATATATTTGTCAATAATTTTCCTATGCTCAATTATTAGAAAGATTTAAAATGGATAAAAGATTTTACAGTTTTGAACAGTGCAAGAGTGACTTTGAAATGGAATTATGTGCCAATGAGACGATTATGTTATTGCTAAAAGGCATACATTTTAATTGAAATATGAGACAGAAGAACAAGCGAAAGAATGTATACTAAAATGGGCTAAATATTTTGGTTACACTAAACAAATGGATTAACAGGAAAACATGTGGTTGAAAGAATTGGAATTTAATTATGTTCTAGTCTTAAATGAAATTGTTAAAAACAATGTACCATTGGTATTGGTCACCAGAGAAATCATCTAGAACACGGGTGTCAAACTCGCCATGTCATGTTACTGTCATATGACATATCACATTATTTTTTCCCTTTGCAGAGATGGAGTGGGCGTGGCCTGTGCATGGCACATTGCCAGTTTGACACCCCTGATCTAGAATGTATAAAGGGTACTTCAAATTTATGCTGGAAATGTGAACGACATGAAGACACATTTTATCATGTGTGGTGGATGTTAAAAAAAAGCAAAAAAAAAAAAAAGATACAAATACATACACTAATTCAGAAGATTTTAAAGTCTAACAACCAATTAAATCAGAAGTTTTTCTTTTGGGATTAATGGACAGACATCTAGAAAAAAGCCATGGAATGTAGTTTTTATACATGACAACTGCAGCGAGATTATTATATCCCCAAATTGGAAGGATTCTGCATCACTCACAATGGAAGAATAGTTGGTGAAGATGATGGAATTTCCAAAGATGATTAAAATGACTTCCTTGTTTAGAGAAAACATAATATCTACATTTATGGCTGACTGGAAACTCCTTACAGATTATTATTTTTTTGCATGAAACAGAAAAAAAAAGGCACAATGAGCTTTGGTCTTAAAGACTAGAAAATAAAATTAAATAACAGAAAAAAGATGAGGGTTTGTTTTTGTAATCATAGTGTAAGGGAGAACTCATATTTATATTAGCTGCAGAGGAAAATGGAAGCTTTTTCTTTTAATTTCTTTTTATATTTTCTTGCTGTGTTTTTGCTTTTTTCTTTCTCTGTTTTCTTTAGTCTGTATTAGTTTGCATCACTTTTTATTTTCTCTTTACAATTTATATATAGATAAAAGCAGCACATAAGATACTGGATACAATTACAAAGTGAGGAATTCATCTGGGGACTCCTTCAGTTCACATCTACATGACAACTGAGTGGAGTGATTGAGTTAGTAAGTGGAGTTATTAAGAAAAACAAAGCATATACTATTACAAAACGTAAGTCTATGTGCAGGGAACACCCAGCGCACTTGCACATTTCTCTTGCTCTAGTTTGTTGAACAAGCTAAAATGACTTGGTTCATACATTAATGTGAAGCACACAAGGGCCACCCTGGCAAGCTATGTCAAAACTCAGCAATACAGTGGCTCAACTAAGTCACTTGGGGTACTAGTCCATACAAAAGTGATATCTCCCCCACCCAATAGTTTTGTGAAACTACAAGGGAAAGGCCAACTTTTTCATAAAATGTGTGTTTTAATAATTCTCATGTGCATGAATTACATCCTATCCCATTGAATCTCTTTGGTCCTGACCTCTTGGACAAAGCCTCTCATTTCAGTAAGCTTGTCTGGCCCACCACACCTTGACGCATGTGTGTAGCTTGCTTGTGTAATTTCCTGAACTCCCTGCATAGGTTTTATCACTCCTGTTCTTAATTCAGTTATTTGGGGTATTATGCTATTAGCTGTGCCTAACTTCTCTCTAAGGCTAACTGAGCATAACTGCTGGAACTGGGAATGCATATTAATCTGTCAATGTCCAGTGTTGGAGCGTTCACAATTTCTAGAGGCAATTTGTTCCACTGATTAATTGTTCTAATTATCAGGAAACTTCTCCTTAGTTCTAGGTTGCTTCTCTCCTTGATTAGTTTCCACCCATTGCTTCTTGTTCTACCCTCAGGTGCTTTGGAGAATAGTTTGACTCCCTCTTCTTTGTGGAAGCCCCTGAGATATTGGAACATTGCAATTATGACTCCCCTAGTCCTTCTTTTTATTAAACTAGACATATCCAAGTCCAGCAACCATTCTTTGTATGTTTTAGCCTCCAGTCCCCTAATCATCTCTGTTGCTCTTTTCTGCACTCTTTCTAGAGTCTCAACATCTTTTTTACATCATGGCAACCAAAGCTGGATGCAGTATTCCAAGTGTCGTCTTACCAAGGCATTCTTAAGTAGAATTAACACTTCATGTGATCTTGATTCTATTCCTCTGTTAATGCAGCCTAGAACAGAGTTGGCTTTTTTGGCTAAAGAGAACATTGCTTAATTTGGGCAAGAGATAGCAGACTAAAGAGGAAGTTTCTAAGGCAGTATTTCTCAACCTTGGCAACTTTTAAGATGTATGAACTTTATTTCCCAGAATTCTCCAGTCAGCTGGGGAAGAAGTCCATACATCTCAAAGTTGGCAAGATTGAAAAACACTATTTTAAGGGATCATCAGGCTTTTCAAGATGAAGGTTTCAATTTCATAGATTGGATTTGGAACAGTGCTGGGCTTGGCAATCATCTTGCACGCACACTAGTTTCTGCCTTCCTACTTATAGTTCCAATGTGCTTAGCAGGGCTGTTCTAAAGGCAAATACAGATAGTCCTCAACTTATGACCACAATTTAGCCCAAAATTTATGTTGCTAAGTAAGAAATTTGTTAAGTGAATTTTGCCCCATTCTATGACTTTTCTCACCACATTTGTTAAGTGAATCAATGCAGTTAAATTAGTAACATATTTGGTTAAATGAATCGGGTTTTCCTATTGACTTTGCTTGTTAGAAGGCTGCAAAAGGGGATCACGTGACTCCGGGACCCTGCAACCGTCATAAATATGAGTTAATTATGTCAAGCATCCGAATGTAAATCACGTGACCTGCAACGTGGGTGCTGCAATGGTCATAAATGAGAAAAATGGTCATAAAGTCACTTTTTTCAGTGTTGTTGTAACTTTGAACGGTCACCAAATGAACTGTTGTAAGTCGAGGACTACCTGTATTTAGGATTAACAGAAGATGCTTTCCTATCACTAGGCCCTTCTTTATGGGCAGGAAGCCACCATGAGAAAGGATCGAAGGTTTTCATGCAGGGTTACCATCAAATCAAAGGTGCTTAAACAAAACACAAGATGTTATTTTCATTATCTATACCAGACTATCATTGTCCCTGATCTTTTACAGAGTACAAAAAAACAGAGATTGCTGTTCTAAGGAGCATACAATATCAAAAACACCTGGCTGGAATTTATGGTAGAATTATTCTGTGCTCCTGTGGTTATTTCTCTCGTTGCTGAAGCACTAGAGGAAAAAGATAGGAAAGGAACAACGTAGAAAAACTGAATTGTGTGGGAAGAATTACACCAGATTCTAAACTTTGGGATTGCTATGGCTTCCCTCTCTTAGAATGTCTTCATTGCTAAATGTCTGGAACACTTGGGAAATGGCTATGGGCATCCAGGTTTCTTAATTCAAACAGAAATAACTTCACAATGTATTTCTTCACGTTCATGCCTTGGTCAACAATCTCTTGTTAGGAAAGCTTTAAAGTGACATCTGAATTTCTTGCTGTCTCTTTGGTACCTCCTGCTATCTCCTCAGCCTTTGCTCCTCTACACCACTCCAAAGGCTGGAACTCCTTCCAATCTAGGATGACAAACTTCAGACACCCAGTTGTCGTTGTATTGTAGCTATGAACACTTCTCAAATGCAACTCTGTTTTGTAATTTGGTGGTCTTTGTGCATCAACTCTGAAGCTCTTTGCTAATGGCAGATACTTTGCCCAGCAAACACTAATTTCCGTTCTGTCCCATCCAATTTTTTTATTCCTTACTGTCAATACTCCTGCATCCTTGCACACCTCCAGTTCTTATCCCAACTATCCTGGTTAGACTACATCTGCAAAAGAGAGCATACAATCTCCAAACTAGCCCTAGAGCAATACAAATCTCTCTATGGTTGAAGTAGGATGAGAAAATTAAAGTGAAAAAGCACTATCAAGCACTCCTTTATAAGAAGGCTAAGACCCATTTGAACTTGAGATACTCAACCACAGATTAAGCCTTGTTTATAATAGTAGGAGCACACTCCAGCCATCCTAAACAAACTTCTCTCACCTATCACACTTCCTTTAGCAAAGAACGGAGCTGGTAGCTGGGGAGTGACCTGCTCTGATGAAAGTCCATTTGGGAAAGAGAGTACCCTTAAACGATCAGATGTTATGACAGCACTTACATCTTATATAAATGGGAGGGCGGGGGAGGCACAGGATGAAACCAGGATAGGTACATCTCTTCTCACCCTGCAATGACTCACATAAATTCTATCTTCTTCACAACTGTAAGTTGAACGGGACCTCCCACCCTCTGCTATGTAATCAAGTGCAGCAGTCCAAGGGTGTGTATGGGAAGGTTGGCTGGCATTGTATGAAGCAATGGGGCACATTATGGCAACCACTGGTGCCAAAGGATGTGAGAATGTCGCTGCAATCATATGAAATCTTTTGAATACAACCATGTGGATCCAACCCCCACCCCTCCACCTCCCTGATCACAGATGGGTTCATATTTCACAAGTTCAAGCTGGAGTGGGATCTGGGAACAGAGAGAGGGGGTGGGGCTGGAGGAGGGAGAAGGATGGAGGGGGGACAAGTGGATGTGGAGTTACCACTCACCTTGCATCAGCTTCACTGTAGTATTCTCTGGCAACAATGTCTTCGAAGAGCTCGCCGCCCGTGACCCTGCAAGGTGACACAAACAAGATTTCAGCCAAAGTTTGACATTTGTCAACAGGACATTTGGAGAGTATAACACTGTCAGCCCTTTACAGCAGACCAGACTAGGAAGTTCAAGGTATACATGTCAATACTACTTTACGCAATACTGAATGTAATTCTCCACACCCTATCCCTTTATTTCATGAGAACAAAAAAGGGTCTTCCCAAAAGTGCTTTTTAAAAAGGCAACTGGACTTTCTTTGTTTTTGCTTGAAGACGTTTTGTTTCTCATCCAAGAGGTTTCTTCGGAACTGAAGGTTACTTGCATATTGAAGATTCCAAGAAGCTTCTTCAGAACTGAAGAAGCTTCTTGGATGAGAAGTGGAAACGTCTTCAAGCAAAAGCAAAGGAAGTCCATTTGCCTTTTGAAAAAACATCTTTGGGACAACCATGACCTGGATGATTGAGAATCTCCATAGACAAGAAGGGTCTTGTCTGAGAAACTTTCTCATGTTATAATTCTGGCCAGGACTCAGATTTTTTTTTTTAATCAGACTTTTTTCCTCGTGTTCCTCAAGGTTGTTCCTTCTTGTCATTATAACCACTGAACACAACTATTCCTGAAAGGCTTGGAGCATTTGCTGCAAATTCTAGTCTTCTTTCAGCCTCTTGATAATTGCCTGGCCCATCACCCATATAAATTGTCATGGACCCAATTTCTGTTCCATCGAGGAATCTCACCAAAACCCAATGTAAGTCTAGCTTGTTGAGCATCTGTCAAGGTTTGCTAATGTGACAAAATTATATTTATTTAATCAGAAAAGGCCTAATTTTTCTAACTTTATTTTGAAAATTAATTCTAACTTTAAATATATGTAGTTTAAAATCTCACTGCAGCTACCCCAAAATGGTATTTATATTGAGGTCATTTGTCCACTTTCTTTTTCTTCTTCCTCTCTTCTCTTTGGGAGAAGTTCTTATATTTTATCTCTCATCCAGATAGAGGACTAATTATTTCAGGGTACAGAAAACAAGTAAAAAATAATAAACCAAAGCCATTTAGGGCATGAATTAAAAAAGGGAAGAAACACAGCTAAGTTTAATTTACATGACTACCATTCAGTAGGTTTCTATATTTCGTTTTCTCCTTACAAGATATTCTTGTTCATGAACTGATTCATATCTTGCCTTTTGTTCTTGAACATGTTCATTCTTTCTGAGGATCTGATCAACTCCATCCAATTACAGTTTTCTTAATCTTCCACTTTACTCTTGATCCATACCACTACTTTTCTGCCATCTTAAATTTCTCAAAACATTTCCCCATTTTTAGCAAACATTCCATCCAGGAATTCAACAAATCCATCTGCTTGCTTTAGTTATGCGGCATTTATGTATAACTTGCAACTACCCATGCTATCTTCCTGGATAACACCATTATTGATTTTGATATATTAATTTTCAGATCCATACTCTTTATTGCACAGTACAATTTACTCTACAGATCTTTTGTCTATGGAGATTCAGGTCATCCAGGTCATGGCTGTCCCAAAGTACTTTTTCAAGAGGCAGCTGGATTTTCTGGTTTTTCTTTGAAAACATTTTGCTTCTCATTCAAGCTCCGAGCTAAAGAAGTTTCTTGGATGAGAAGTGAAATGTCATCAAAGAAAAACCAGACAGTTCAGTTGCCTCTTGAAAAAGCACCTTTGGGACATACAGATCTTCTCAGCTAACAATACAGGGTCGTCCACTTACAAAACTACGTATACATCCATATTCCCAACAAATACATCCCTAACATCACCACAAGTGTACCTTAATGCGCTTATCCCCAAAATACCTTGAACAACCAAGGAGGCATCACATCCTTTTCTTTCACTCAGTATTGAATTATTTGCTAAGCATTCCGTTTATTTGCTTTACTTCCATCATATACTGTTCTTGTTTCATTCAATGCACAACTTTCAACTACATCTTCATGACAAAAATAATAATCTAAGCCTATTCGCTTTTTCATATCCTTTCCTTTCACCCTCTTTCTCCTTTTTTAAAACTCCCTTTTTATGACCCTGTAATTTTGGAGTAGAGTCGGGGCAACTGGATGGACTTAAGCATTTACTGGCCAGATGCCCTTCCTGATGCCCATGTGGAGTTTGCAGCAGATATTTTTTTTTTTGCATCCTAGGAGAGAAACACCTGCTGCTACCTAGGATTGAATTCTCAACCTTCCGAGTGAGAGGTAAATGTCTTCACCACTAGGCCACTGTGCTGCTCCCCCTCTAAATCAACCAACGTGTAATTACCTTCCTCCCTTCTTCCCTCCCTCTCTTTGTCTTCTTATTTGTCTTAACCTGTTGAAGAACAAAAATGTTGTCTGCCCAGCATTAAGCCACATAGCAGTTCTGAAATACTATTCATTTCAGAACTGCTATTCACTTCTCAAACTTTCCATCAGAATTCCACCAGATATCTTCCTAAGAAGTTAAATCTCCTATGGGTTTTTAAAAACAGTTTTGCTTTTGGAGAATTTTTTTGAGGTATGGCTTTATTTTATTTTGATTGTTTCACTTTTGTGCTGTCTATTATGTTATTAGGCCACTTATTTTTGATGCCAAAATAGACAACGGCAGAGACATTATCATCAGCACATTATATCTCAACCGGGATAAAAGCAGGCAGCCTCCCTCAGCCTTCAGGTGAGGCACTAAGAAATGTCATCCACACACTAGAGCAACAATGATCATACAAATTCACATACAATACCATTAAAGGCAATGTGGGGTAGGTAGAAGACAGATTATCCAAGGCTCTATTCAGATGCCAAGTATGAAGAATGGCAGATGAGCACTCAGAGTTCAGTTGTACTTAAAAAATCCATATTTGCTCAACAAGATGGGTGGCGTAATGGATGAATGAATGAATGAATGAATGAATGAATGCTGCACTGGCTTCCGGTGATCTTCCGGGTGCAATTCAAGGTATTGGTTACCGCCTTTAAAGCGCTTCATGGCATGGGACCTGGTTATTTACGGGACCGCCTACTGAGACCGATGGCCTCCCAGCGACCAGTGCGCTCCCACAGAGTGGGCCTCCTTGGGGTGCCGTCGGCTAGACAATGTCGACTGGTGACCCCCAGGGGGAGGGCCTTCTCTGTGGGGGCTCCAACCCTCTGGAACGAATTACCACCTGGTATTCACCAACTCCCTGATCTCCGGACTTTTCGACGCGAGCTGAAAACATGGCTGTTTCATCGCGCAGGACTGGCCTGATAGTTTTAATTGGGAATTTTAAATCGGTTTTAAATAGAGTTAGCCTAAATTTAAATATTTCATTTTAAATTATTTTTAAATTAATTATTGTTTTTTATATGGCTGTAAACCGCCCTGAGTCCTTCGGGAGAAGGGCGGTCTAGAAATATAAATAAATAAATAAATAAATAAATAAATAAATAAATAAATAAATAAATAAATAAATAAATAAATAAATAAATAAATAAATAAATAAATAAATAAATAAATAAATAAATAAATAAATAAATAAATAAATTGCCCCACTGACCAAAAACACAAGAAATGGTGATCAGATGGAGATAAGGAAATTAAACTCATCACCAGGAATAAAGAATAGCCACTTAAATCACTATCCTTGCCCCAAGAATTTTGTTTGATTAAACCTGGTCAAAATATTGGGCTATTACGATTGTGCAAAACTAACGGAAGGCTCCTAAATACATTCACCCCAATGGGAGGCCCATTGAATTCAATGGAATGCAAGCCCAAGAAACATGTTCCTGTACAGATGCACACCTATATCTGAGCCAGGAACGTGGCTTTTGGTCTAAAATTTGGTCACCTTAATTTAGATTTATTCCTACATTCCATTACAAATAAAAATAATTCATTCTGACCACTCTACAGGAATGTGTATGATTCTGTACTTTTCTCTTTAAGCCTCCAAATGTTAATTGATTAATTAAAAACTTTGAGAGAGGCTAGAAGGGAGAGGAGCTGTCATGTGTTAAATAGCTGGATGCCAGAAATGCACAAGAATGATTCCTCTTTGATACAGAAATGCAGAGATTAGGAAACAGAATGGAGTGGATATAAAGGTTACAACAGAGGCCCAAATGGATGATTCAAATCCCACATCATTACTGCAACTGATTACTGTAGTGTAGATCAAGTCTTGGGCATTAGAGGCACTAGAGCTCTTCAAACACCTTCACTGGATGACCATAACCTGTTCCTCTTCCATCCCCTCATTTCACACAGGTGCTCCTGAGTCTGCCAGGTATTCAAGGAACCCAGATTTGGCACACAAAGTAATGGCACACAAAGTAATTGAAAAGAGTATTGCACCGGATGGGCACAGAGCCACCTTTGGCCACTGCAGAATGTACATGAAAGGAAAAAATCTATCAGTAGCGTTCAATTCTTCCTGTGGCCATGCCAAGGTCTGTGTGACTCCAAGCACAGAGAGAGAGAAAGAGGGAGAGAGAGAGGGAGGGAGGGAGGGAGTGGGAGAGAGAGAGAGAGAGAAAGGAGAGAGGGGGGGAGAGAGAAAGGAAGGAGAAAAAAAGAAAGAAAGAAAGAAAAAAAGGAAGGAAGGAAGGAAGGAAGAAAGAAAGAAAGAAAGAGGGAGGGAGAGGGAGAGAGAGAGAAGCAGGAGCTGCACTGACTCAGAGGACAGCTAAATATAGTTTGCTGCTTAACTGGAGCTGTCAGAGAGGAGGAGGAGATGAGCTCACTGGTTTCTATATCTGGAAATCAAGTGAGAGGCAGCCAAGCAAAGCATACCATGTCTCTGTGCCTCCCCCCCCACGGTCAGATACTTTGCCCAGGACATGGCCTACCAAATGAAAGGGGACAAGGAACCAAGGCACAATCACCATCTGGAGCCCTGGAGCCAACCTTCTGGGTGGTTCCTAGCTGGCTTAATCTAGGTCTTCAAACAGGGTAGAGCAACAATGGGCCTCTCCAGCCTGCCAGGGTCCCCGAGTCACAGCTATCATCCCAATAACCCCCTTTCCCTCTCTTCCCTGCCCACCCTTTTATGCTAATGGCAGCCCTGCAGCTGCAGTCTTCGCCCACCTACATCCATTAATATGGCAATGCCTGCCCAGCTCCTGAGGCAGCATGCAAACATTTGCTCAGAAGGTGCCGGAAGGCAAGGTGTACGGCTATCCTAAGCAATCCACAAAGAGGATGAGCAACTTGTGGCAGTCAAAACACATTGCCACAAGGAAAAGCACAGAGGAGAAGACTTATAAAGATGAGCAAATTCCAGAAAGACCTTGGCTGGTACAGAGTTTCTTCAGAACCAAGTATTACTTACAGATCAAAGACGAGGTAGTGGAAACCTTCCTCGGATATGCTGTCATGGAGGCGAACTGCAAAAGAAGCACAACAGATTTGTTACATTGGGCAAAGAGCTTCCTAAATTCTGCAGTACCTTTCATTATCCTTGCCCCACTTTTGTCTACTTGATGCACTACATCAGAGGTCTTCAAACTTGGCAACTTTAAGACTTGTGGACTTCAACTCCCAGAATTCTCCAGCCAGCTATGCTGGTTGGAGAATTCTGGGAGTTGAAGTCCACAAGTTTTAAAGTTGTCAAGTTTGGGGACCCCTGCACTACATAATCTCACAGATCGCAAGTCCAGGGAATAGCAACATCGCACCCATTGTAGCCAGTTCACAAAGTTCTAGGATTCAGCAACATAGCTCCAAGAAAGATCTGTAACAAAATAAGTGACCTGCAGCTTCCCATCACCTCCAGAGTCCAAGCATCTTGGCATTTTTACTGTCCCATTGCTTTATCTATATTATTTATGGTTATTGTATTTTTATGATTATGATTATCACTTGTTGCTTGTATGTAAACTGAGAGCTTATGCACCCGAGACAAATTTCTTGTGTGTGTCCAATCACACTTGGCCAATAAATAAAGAATTAACTAGAATAGAATAGAATAGAATTTTATTGGCCAAGTGTGATTGGACACACAAGGAATTTGTCTTGGTGCTTATGCTCCCAGTGTACATAAAAGAAAAGATATGTTCATCAAGGTACAACATTTACAACACAATTGATGGTCAATATATCAATATAAATCATAAGGATTGCCAGCAACAAGTTATAGTCATACAGTCATAAGTGGAAAGAGATTGGTGATGGGAACTATGAGACGATTAATAGTAGTGCAGATTCAGTAAATAGTCTGACAGTGTTGAGGGAATTATTTGTTTAGCAGAGTGATGGCCTTCGGGAAAAAACTG
Organism: Ahaetulla prasina; assembly: GCF_028640845.1. Lineage (NCBI taxonomy): Eukaryota > Metazoa > Chordata > Lepidosauria > Squamata > Colubridae > Ahaetulla > Ahaetulla prasina. Next base: position 23,905,247 of record NC_080547.1, on the reverse strand, counting down.
TTCTTGTGTCTAGTTGTTCTGGTGTGCAGTGCTCTATAGCGTCGTTTTGAGGGTAGGAGTTGAAACAGTTTATGTCCAGGATGTGAGGGATCTGCAAATATTTTCACGGCCCTCTTCTTGATTCGTGCAGTATACAGGTCCTCAATGGAAGGCAGGTTGGTAGCAATTATTTTTTCTGCAGAATTCTATTTCTATTATCATCTCCCTCACCTCCCCAATCTTGTTGGATTTGGATCTGTAATGCCCTTTGTGATATCTGTACTAGGCTGTTCCCTATCAACAAACCTATTTGGTGGGAGAAAATGAGGCCATAATTACAGTAAGTCTGGATTTTCTGCCCTAGAATCCAGAGGTCCATCTTGTCGAGAATCCCCTTTTCAAGAGCACTAAAGAAAAACAAGCAAAACCTGACAAACATAGATCCTGACTGCTATGAAGCCTTCATTTTTACTAACCTCCACCATTGGCCCATTGATTTTTGTAAGAGTCTAATATCCACTATTTTTCAAATTGAACCTACGGTGCTCAGTACTCCATTATGGGATATGGTTATAAATCCCAACAAAGTAGGATAAAAAGATACCTCCAGTGACGGTGAAAATAAAAATCAATTAATGGGGTCTAAAACCTAATCCACTAAACATGCAGAAGTTTTTCAAACATGGTTGTAGTTCAAAATGTCCCAAAGGGGCTTTTTCAAAAGGCAACTGGACTTACTTTGTTTTTCTTTGAGGACCTTTCTTATAATATAATATAACAACAGAGTTGGAAGGGACCTTGGAGGCCTTCTAATCCAATCCCCTGCCCAGGTAGGAAACCTACACCATCTCAGTCAGATGGTTATCCAACATTTTCTTAAAAATTTCCAGTGTTGGAGCATTCACAACTTCTGAAGGCAAGTCGTTCCACTTATTAATTGTTCTAACTGTCAGGAAATTTCTCCTTAGTTCTAAGTTGCTCCTCTCCTTGATCAGTTTCCACCCATTGCTTCTTGTTCTACCCTCAGGTGCTTTGGAGAACAGCCCGACTCCCTCTTCTTTGTGGCAGCCCCTGAGATATTGGAACACAGCTATCATGTCTCCCCTAGTCCTTCTTTTCATTAAACATACCCAGTTCCTGCAACCGTTCTTCATATGTTTTAGCTTCCAGTCCCCTAATCATCTTTGTTGCTCATCTTTCGCTTCTCTTCAGTTAGAATTGAAGACGCTTCTTGGAGGGGAAGCAAAACGTTTTCAAGGAAAAACAAAGAAAGTCCAGTTGCTTTTTGAAAAAGTAGCTTTGGGACATCTATGACCTGGATGACTGAGAATCTCCATAGACACGTAGTTCAAAATGTACCAAAGTACTTAGCAACATGAAGGGAGGTGGGACTGTAATTTTAACAAATGCATACATATTTTAACAATATAGCAATGAATTTAATTTGCTCCAGCTGTTTTTTTTAATTAATGATTCTTGGCTGCATGTTTATTTGAATACACCGAATTTTAATAGGACAAAAGGTAAACGGGTCTCTAATGGCATGCCAGCACTGTAATTCTGTTAAGGAGAAAGCAAAACAAATCCATAGAGATTCAACATTTTGGGGAGTAGGAAGAAGCTGGCAGGGCAGGGAACATTCTTATAAATACCTCATATCCAAAAAAGGACTTTCTTGCATCCCATAGAATAAAATCGGACTAAAAATTAAAAATAAAATTTTTAAAGTGTCGAAGCCTGTTAAAAACAGAACTGAAGAAGGAACAAACTGGCAGATCACCTAGCAAATACGGTGGGAGTCTGGCCTTGACAGCTTCATTCAAAGCAGCAAACTTTCCAAATTCTGCTAAAACTTTACTTATCCATGGAACACATTCCCTGCAGCATATATATTCCTGACCCTTCTTTCTTGCCCTACAGGACTGTTGCCCAGATATATTTGGCTGAACGACAATGATATACCAAAGTCATCCAAATTACAAGTGTCCTAAAGGTGCTTTTTCCAGAGGCAACTGGACTTCTTTGTTTTTCTTTGAAGACATTTTGCTCCTCATCCAAGAAGCTTCTTCAGCTCTGACTGGAAGGGGGGTGGGAATGGAAGGATTTATACTCCTTGCAAACAGCTGGCCATTTGTATTCTTTTAGCGAGTTATTAAGGCCAGCTGGAGGTTTATCTGTGTCATCAGAGTCACCTGAATGGTGCAAATGAGTGTAGAGCCTTCTTGGAACGGTTGAAAGGACTGAATTGTAGACTGGAGATAGATGATGTCCTATCCCTCCCGCTCTGTTGAACATCTTTGAAGAAAAAGAAGGAAGTCCAGTTGGCTCTTGAAAAAGCACCTTTGGGACAACCATGACCTGGATGACTGAGAATCTCCATAGACATCCAGTGTGATTCATAGTTTGGAACGGGGGTGGTGGTGGGGGTGTTTGAGCCCAGCTCCCTACAATCCTAATGTGAGGTTCTAAGTTCTACACTGCACTGACTTACATAACTACATATGAAATCACAAGCCAAAAGAAGAGACTGATTCCTGATGCAAGAGGGACTTTTTCAATAAGTGGAAGAAACCTTTTTATTACTACAGGTAGTCCTCGAATTATGACCACAACTGAGCCCAAAATTTCTGTTGCTAAGTGAGACATTTGTGAAGTAAATTTTGCCCGCTTATACGACCTTTCTTGCCACAGTCATTAAGTGAATCACTATAGTTTTCAATTTAGTAACACGGTTGTAAAGTGAATCTGGGTTTCTCGTTGACTTTGCTTGGCAGAAGGTTGCAAAAGGGGATCCCATAATCCCGGGACATTGTAACCGTCATAAATATGAGTCAGTTGCTAAGTGTCTGAATTTTGAACACGTGACCATGGGGATGCAGCAATGGCCATAAATGTGAAAAATAGTGATAAGTGCTGCTGTAACTTTGAAGAATCACTAAACGAAGAGTTGTAAGTCGAGGTCTATCTATAATTGAAATACAGTTTTCGAAGGAATACTTTCACATCATGATCATAAACAGGAATCTCTCAAAACATAGACCACATCATCCAAGATCTAGGATAAAAGAAGCTCCCCCTAATGATCCAATTGAGTTTCCTGCATGGTCCAGGGGATTAGAAACAATGGTTTTCATGGCATCTCCCCATCATTATCACTTTATTTTTTCCAAAAATCCCTTTTGGATCTTAATGTAACCAGTATCTCTTTTCCTCCCAACCCCATAACTGTACTATGTTTCTCTAGAAAAAAAATTTGGGTGAATATAAAGTAGTGATAAATTTATAGTATTAGGAGGAGAACCACATTATATTCTAACTTCAACAGCTATTTCCAGGACTGCCTTACACCTGGTTGGAGAATTACCCAGGATGCTATACAACTCCTAATAATCCACCACTTCCATGACATTAAAAGGGCTGAAACTAGGAGATAAACATTGTTCCATCACAGCATCAGCTTTACAAAAATAGGTCCCTTTGGATATTTATGGAAAAAATTAAAAACTGAGTTATTCCAGAGAGCCTTTGACAATTGAATATCACTTTGCTATATATGCTAGGTTATATTGGGGCATATTGGGTGATCATTGCAGGATGGTTGCCCTTAGGGATATTATTAACTAGCTGGATCCCTGTGCTTTGCTACAAAACTATGTGATTGGGCTTGATAAATCGACACTTACAGCTTGAATCCTCCCCTATCCTCTACCCTTCTCTCCCTCAGGCTGGCCCCACAGAAACATCTCCTATCTTATGCTCTTCTCTCCCTCACGCTTTCTAGCCCCTTCTCTCCATGAGGCAGTCTTGCCCCACAGAAGCCTTTCCTACGCTATCCCATTCTCTCCAGAGTTATTTTCAAGTTGGGAGGGGGAGTAGAACGTCTAACTAATTAGCATCAGAGCATGTTATAATCATATAGGAAATACTAATGATCTGATGGTAAAGATAGGTAGGTAAAATCCTTTCTTAGTTTGCACCTAGAAGCCAAAAGGAACATACGTGGCAAATTTCAAGTTTGTACGCTTTACAGTTCTGGAGTTTTTGTGATTAATGCGTGAGTGGTTTTCACTTTTATATATACAGATTGAATTATAGAGGTAGAGCGTTACATTATTTTTTTACTTGTAATCTTTTTGTTTTTGCTGTGGACATTAAAATGTTGACTTTTTGCCAAAGTCCACTGGAGATAGGTGACTAATAAATTCAAATTAATCATCATAATGAAAGAAGTAATAATTTGGGAGGGAGGGAGGGAGGGAGGGAAGGAAGGAAGGAAGGACCAGCTTGGATGTGGCGCCTTATTTGCAACACGCCAAGATCAGCTCTGGATGCAGAGGAATGAGCATCTGCAGGAAGACTATTCAGCAGGGTTGTCTACAGAGCATGGGGGGGAAAAGACAAGATGAGAGCTGGGTTGTGCAATTAAAGCAGCTCCATCCATTTTGAGTGGATATGTCTCTCTCTCTCTGTGTTGCATGTGATACACATAAAAGCCAAAGAGCTTCAATCATACCATCCCAGACATCAACTTGCCTTCTTTTTAAATCATATCGTGCCAACATCTCTGTACTTTAGCATTGGTTATTTGGAGAAGAAACCAGGCTCAATACTTAGCTTTTTTTCAGTAGTATTGAAGCAAAGCATAGCATCATTCAACACAGCAGGGAAATCTTGGAAGAGCACAAAGGGAAACACAAATCATTCTTCTTCCAAAAAGAAATTTGAGCTAAAAATTGTGCAAACTTCAACATGGCTTCTATGAACCATAATCGGAAGCAATTCCTTGGTTCATGTTTATTCTTACTTCAACCATGGCATTTTGTTTGAATTCAGATGGGGATGTATTTATGATAAAAAGGGTTAACTGTCCCCTTCTAGTTTCTGGACCTTAAAATGGAACTATTTCTACCAATAGAATAACAGACTTGGAAAGGACCTTGGAGGTCTTCTAATCCAACCCCCTGCTCCTGCAGGAGACTCTATGCCATTTCAGATCAATGACTGTCCAATCTCTTATTAAAAATCCCTAATGTTGAGAACCTACAACTTCTGTAGACAAGCCATTCCACTGATTAATAGTTCTCACTGTCAGAAAATTTCTCCTTAATACTAAGTTAAATCTCTCTTTGATAAGTTTCCATCTTTTACTTCTTATCCTGCCTTCAGGTGCTTTGGAGAGTAGGTTGACCCCCTGTTCTTTGTGGCAGCCTCTTAGATATTGGAACACTGCTATCATGTCACCCCTAGTCCTTTTTTTCATCAAACTAGACATATCCAGTTCCTGCAACTGTTCTTCATACCTTTCAGCCTCCAGTCTCGTAATCATCTTTGTTCTCTTCTTCGCACTCTTTCCAGAGTCTCAACAACTTTTTTATACCATGGTGACTATAACTGGATGCAGTATTCCAAATGTGGCCTTTCCAAAGCATTATAAAGTGCTATTAACACTACACATGATCTTGATTCTATTCCTTAATTAATGCAAACCTAAAAGATTTGGGAATACAGCTAGTTTTTCTCCAACTTGCACATCTTAATTCTAATTAGACCGTGATGTATATACATTTGTTTTTTAAGTAAATAAATAGACAGTAATAATGGTAGCAAACTGCTGTTGGCAATGTTTACATGTTATGGTCTTTGAGACAAACCAAGTCTCTTCTTACCTATAGTTAATGTGAAGCTTGCTTAGTGTTGTGTACACACTCATCTACTTTTCTAAAAGCACCACTTCAGGCTAAAGCACCCCAATGCTGCCAAAATCCAAGAGGAGAAGATTTAATTTGGCTGCCAAGAATTGGTGTAGGGAAATAAGAGCAGTGGAAAGGAACATGATTCTTTCCCTGAAGAACTAAGGGAAAATATGCCTTTCAGAATTTTGCTTCTGCTACGTGGCTTTAGGAGAGATATATTACTCCTTGCTAAAAGGAGGTTAATTAAATTGAAAAGGAGGGGTGGGAATAGTTGGAAAGAGATGCTGATGCCTTAGAAAGTTTTGCAATCAAGTGTGCATCGAGAGAAAATGTCTAGCAGAAAACACAAAAACAGTGCCAAGCTTCTAAGCAAGATACAGGTTTGATTCTGATTTCAACTGCTTATCTGTCCTCAGATATATTATGGATAATGTCTACGGTGATTCTCAGTCATTCAGGTCATGGTTGTCCCAAATGTGCTTTTTTCAAGCTTCTTCATCTGTTCTGACTAAATGGTGGAAGGATTTATATTCCTTGCAATCATCTGGTCATTAGCACTCTTTCTGAAAGTCATTGAGGCTACTTGGAGATTTATCCCTCAGGGGCACAGATAAATTATTCAGGTGACCCTGAGGGCACAGATAAACCTCAGAGTGGCCTCAATGGCTCTCAGAAAGAGTGCTAATGACCAGATGACCTCAAGAAATATAAATCTTTCCATTCTCCACCATTCAGTCAGAACTGAAGAAGCTTCTTGGATGAGAAGCAAAACGTCTTCAAGGAAAAACAACGAAAGTCCAGTTGCCTCTTGAAAAAGCACCTTTGCGATTATTATGGATAATGCATTCACTTCCAATGGCCAGGTCCACCTGCATTGCTACAACTTATATTACGAAGCCAAATGTATGGAAAATTGAATATGACTGAGAGGGATACAAATCTTTTCAACTAACAAGAGAAATCTACTCCACAGCAAAGGAAAAAGGTTTCAGTTTTTTTTTGTTTTTGTTTTTATTTGAATTTATATCCCGCCCTTCTCCGAAGATTCAGGGCGGCTTACATTGTGTAAGGCAATAGTCTCATCCATTTGTATATTATATACAAAGTCAACTTGTATTGCCCCCCCAACAATCTGGGTCCTCATTTTACCTACCTTATAAAGGATGGAAGGCTGAGTCAACCTTGGGCCTGGTGGGACTCGAGCCTGCAGTAATTGTAATTGCAGGCAGCTGTGTGTTAATAACAGACTGCATTAGCCTGTTGAGCCTCCCAGCCCAGTTTGGGGGAGATCACAGATTTTCCAATTAATGGAAAACATAAGGCATACCATTTTTCACATTATACCGTTCATAGGGACTATGACTCCTATCCAGTCAACAGAGCACCTGTTGCAGTTCAGGGGATAATTGCCACCTATCTAATTTCACTATTTCTAAATGAAATAAGATTAATGGACCCCATATGATTAATGCCTCCTCACCTTTCCTGACGATGAACACCTAACTTCCTTAAAACTCTTTGAGGAAATTCAGTTTCAAAGCCTAAAGGGCTTACATTACAGAGAGAGACCGGGCACTTCCGTCAGTCAAAGCAAATCCACGATTTGCTGAGTAAACCAAAATTGGACATTGTCCTAAGCCCTAAACGGCTGTTCACAGACATCAAGGCTGCTTCACATATTGCAGGCAGTCAAAACCAAGCAAACTACCCGACAGCTTCAGGCAACCCAACAGAATCAACTTTCTGGACCCATGAATCTTCTGTTCCTGTACTGGTCTTCTATATCTTTCTAAGATCACTGGAGCTAAAGTGCATCTATTTCAATTCCATTATACAAGAATGTTTCTTTTTCTTTTGCACTTGTGGCTGTCTCTAAATCTACTCAGAAGATACCCATGACGACACAGTTTCCATAGAAACTAATGCATTGGGAAGAGGGGGGTTGAGAATAGAAGATTTTTCTAAAAGAGCCAAAAAGCTCCATAAGGATTAAAACAGAATAACTAGCACACTGAGTCCATTACAGCAAGCAGGGGGTTCAGTTTTAATTGCCTACTTGGTTGAGATGGAGAGAGACCTGGTCAAGATGATGCTTCCTGGAAGCTCGTCTTCTACCAACCTTGTCGTCATTAGCAACTGCAATGGATTTGCAAAAGTCTTTAAAGGTGCCTCCATGCAGCACTCGGAACAAAGGGGACAGGTTGACCTGTTGTTCAAGCAAAAAATGCACGTCCACCTTTCATAATAAAAATTGTGGAACTTGTTCTTTGAATTTATAGCCCGCTTTTCTTCAAAATAAAGCAGAAGAGGAGACACCATTGGCATTCATTCGATTTACAGGGTATTTTTCAAACAATCTTGGGAGATAAAACGGTGGGACGCTCTTTTAGGATTTCACAATAACTATTTAATGCTGTAAAGAGTAAGTCTAAATTTCAATTTCATGAAATTTGGTAGGAGTGGTTTCCTGAAAAGACTTAAAATCAGGCAAAGTGATATAAAGGCAGAACTGTTGTCCCAAATGAAGAGGAGTGAAGTGGCAAGCCAAACTTTCATGCATGTTGATCATGGACTGAAATCCAGGGAGATCTCAAGAATAAATAATGCACAGATTTGGGTGACAGTTGTAGTTTGATTTGAAGACTACATTTTAAACTCATCCTAATTTCACAATAACTCTTAAGTATAAATCACTCTGCCATCTTTAAGAGTGTGTATAGAAAAACATTATTACAGCAGGTATCTCTCTCTCTCCCTCCCCCCCCCCACACCACCTACCCACACACCCCAAAAGATCAGCAAAGAACAACCTCATCCCACTTTCCTTTTGGGAAGCATTCAGCTTCCTCCAAATTGAGACCTTGCCAGGGGTGTGAACTTCAGTTACTCCTACACATTTCTGGATTTAAAGTCTGCACCCTGATTTTACGTCAGAAACAAATCTGGAGCCAACAGAAGTGAAAAAGGGCAAAATATGGTCTATCTTACTAGGATTTAAAAAAGAAACCAACTGGGTCAGCTGTCCAAGGCAGGGTTCCGTAAAGCCAACCAATATCAGTGAAAAATTCTCTAACAAAGGCACCATAGTATCACACTAGAATTTATATTTATGTAGAAAATTCACAAATATAAGAAAAAAATCACCGTCAATCAGTTCTTTTTTTAAAAAAAGTGTCGCACTTTTCTCTCTTTCCTAGTACTTAAAGGGACAGCAAAGCGGAAATCTCCTGTAAAGTTTTTACTGGTTTTACTGGAAGAGTACTCAGAATATTTTTAATATTATTCAATACAAATTGTCTAACTGTTTGGCAACTTTAAGAGGCATGGACTTCCCAGAATTCTGGGAGTTGAAATCCACACATTTTAAAGTTTCCCAAGTTAAGAAATATAGACAATCTTGATGTTTGCCATGTACATCATCCCATCCCATCCCATCCCATCCCCCTCTTTTCCATTTCCATCTTAACCAAGCAATATTTACCAATGTTGGAATGCTTCAGGAGACGGCAGATGCGAGCTTCTCGCTCCAACTTCTGGTGATCTGGAAAGAGAAAAAGAACATGCATCCCTTAGCATGCCATGGATGTCAGATCCCATAACATTAGTTTTTTTACCAGAACATCAAGGAGAGAAATCAGCATTTTTCTGAAGACAATAAGTTAGTTCAGAATTCCATTTCTTCCAATAATAAGGTAGAAAAGTTCCTTTGCGGGCTATTGGCTATAACAAAAAACAGCACCAAACAGAGGAGCCCAATGCACTGCTCCCATCGGCTAGTTTTCTATTTGAATTTCAAGTGTGTGATTTCAACTACCTTCTTGCATATATAAACAAAATCTACTGCATCATTTCTATACATGCATTGACAAACCTCACTATTGGGGAAGCTGAGAGAATCTAACTAAAGCAGTTATGATGTTGAATGTACAAACTTTGTAAGTTTGTTAACTGAAGCAAAATATCTATGAGGGTGAAGGTTCATTCTTATAAACAGAGGAACTGACACACTGACATCCCCTAAACTCCACTGATGATGTTTCCTAGCCTGGTAACGAAACATTCAGAAACCAACCCATAAGCTCGGAGAATTCACTTTCATTCTATATCCAAGCTACAGATAATCACCACCATTGCAATAAAATGCAAAAAAGTTAAGTAGGGATACTAAGTATAAACCGTAAAAAAACAACAACACAGAGGCTGAGCTGGAATCAGTGAGATTCAGAAATCAGCTGAATAAATGACCCTTCATTTGGTACTAAATCGAAATCAATATTAGTATTAGCCTGTTATCTTAAAGAAGACATTTGATAAATGTGAAATGCTGACATCTCTAGAATATCTCGCTTTCCACTGTATGATAGCAAAAGAGGAAAACCCAACTCTATTCCAAAGTGATGGTGACTCAAATAAGGGTTAGTAGTAGTCCTTGACTTACAACAGTTCATTCAATGGCAATTCAAAGTCAGTTGTGACCATTTTTTGCACTTTCAACCATTGCAGGATCCCCAGGGTTATGTGATCAAAATCCAGACACTTGTCAACTGACTCATACTTATGGCCATTGCAGCATCCTGGGATCACATGATCACCTTTTGTGACATTCTGATAAGCAAAGTCAATGGGGAAGCCAGATTCATTAACACACAGGTTACTAATATAATAATAATATAATATAATATAATATAATATAATATAATATAATATAATATAATATAATATAATATAATATAATATAATATAATATAATATAATATAATATAATATAATATAATATAATATAATATAATATAATATAATATAATATAATATAATATAATATAATATAATATAATATAATATAACATAATATAACATAATATAACATAACAACAGAGTTGGAAGGGACCTTGGAGGCCTTCTAGTCCAACCCCCTGCCCAGGCAGGAAACCCTACACCATCTCAGTCAGATGGTTATCCAACATTTTCTTAAAAATTTCCAGTGTTGGAGCATTCACAACTTCTGCAGGCAAGTCATTCCACTTATTAATTGTTCTAACTGTCAGGAAATTTCTCCTTAGTTCTAAGTTGCTTCTTTCCTTGATCAGTTTCCACCCATTGCTGAATGGGTGGAATAACTGAATTGCAGTGGTTCACTTAACAACTGTGGCTAGAAAGTTTGTAAAATGGGGCAAAACTTACTTAACAAATGCCTCACTTATCAACATAAACTTTTGGTTAAATTGTGGTCATAGGTTGAGGACTATCTGTACTTAGGAATCAAATTTCAGGAACAGTGATATGTTCAGCCATTTTACTATTTATTACCGTTCCAAACCACTCAATAATCAAACGTTTGGTCTATTTTCACCGAAATGAAGGTCCAGCAAATGTTACAAAAATCTGTGGGTTTTTTTCTGAACGCACTCAAATTGACCTGCTCTAAATATATACATATCTTGTTATTTTACCAAATCAGTTACTCTTGAAAGGGATATAATAATTAGTTCGATCAAAACCAATAATATTTAGGATTAAAATGTTTTAATGGTTTCTGTTATATTCCACCTCAGATACTTTATCTTTTCAATGAAAAGTGGCTCTCTTTTGATTTGAACAGAGAGGAAATTAAAAAATGGGATTAAGAAAGCAAAGAGAGAGAAGCAATTCTCTCTCAAAACTGGGGAAATTCAGAAGAATTTAGTAGAAACTAAAGGAAGTACTTGGTGCAAGACATAATTAACATTTTTATATCTCAAGAGAGTGTAACATCCACTGCTGTTCTTGAGAAAGAGGCATGGATCCATTACTCCCATCCTCAGAAGCCTCACTCCTGTGTCTCTGCAAACTGAATGAAAATGATCGTAACTTGTAATTATCACTTCAGTAGAGGCCTATAAGATGAGGTCAGCTTTTAAAAAAAATCTTCAGCACTCAAATGCATTATAAAACTGCGCTCAAATTGCCATAATGGAGGGAAAGACAGAGTTTATTGCAGTCAGAAACCGGAGTGCAAAATAAAATATGTTAACAATAAAATAAGAATAAAAACGGTGGCAGGTTGGATGGAAATGCATACTGGCATAGCTGTTTGCTGCCTCCAATTTTATAGTATGGCAATTCCATGTATGTATGTAAAGTAGGTATGTCTGTAAATGTATAGGCATTTTTATTCAAGGTTCAATATGTTTCAGTATAGGACAGTAAGAGAATGAAGCTGGCTTCTCATGCCAATTTTATAATACGACAATTTTGTATCTATAGGCAGTCCTTATTTAGCAACCACTACTAAGATCAGCAATTTGGTCCTTAAGCAAAGCAGTTGCTAAACAATACCACAACAGTACTTGTGATTTCACTTCAGTTTTACTTTGCTTTACAGACAAAGTCTGGTAGTTAAGTTATTTTTTCATCACTGTTATAACTGTGAATTGCCAAGACACTTGCTAAATGAAAACTGCCTCTCCCCCTCCCTCTATCTATATATCTATCCATCCATCCACACTTTTATCTAAGTTAAATAAGTTTCACCATGCAATAATAAAAAGAATTATGCTGTTTCCTCAGTTTTTCTTTCTCAGAAGTTGTGTCTGCTCAGAAGGCATTCAGTACTTAATTCTCAAGGTATATCTGTCTACCTTTGGCCTTGGAAGATTTAATTTGTGATACACTGGAAAGTACATTTTCTAGCTATATCATCTAGACGTTATGAGTGAATGAAGCACTGAAGGCACTTATTATGAATCAAGTGAAGCATGAATCAAGGGGCATTGATTCCACCCAACTGAAAAGTGATTGTAAGAAATATTTATATGGTAAAATATGACAGAGGAAGAATACAAATGGATGTTTGCTTTTATGATCTAAAACCTCCAAACTACAGCTGATTATTTCACACACTCAGAAAAATTGTCTTGACTTCTTACCTCTAAATCTCTGGATTGCTCCTTTTTCTGTATACTTCTTTAAGAGTACAGAATAAAGGTGGCATACACATTTAGTTTAGACACATTTAATTTAGACTCACTGGAGAAGATCCTGCTGGGAAAGATTGAGGGCAAAAGAAGAATGGAATGACAGAGAACGAGGTGGCTGGATGGAGTCTCTGAAGCAGTAGCTGTGAGATTAAATGGATTCCGGGGAATGGTAGAGGACAGGAAGGCCTGGAGGAATGTTGTCCATGGGGTCGCGATGAGTCAGACACGACTTTGCAACTAACAATAACACCACATTTAGTAATATTAATAAATGTACAATACTTTGATATAGCTCAAGGGCTAATCAATAAAGTAAACTCATGCCAAGCAGTGTTGTAGGAGATGACCAGGCTGACCCTGAGGGAGGGGTCAAATGTGTTATCCATCATGAATCCCTTCGCACCCACAGGAGATCAAAATCCAGCCCACCTTGAATGCTTTCTTAATTCCTGCTCATTTCCCTTGACCATTAGTAGTTCAGATTCTTATAGAGAGCTTAAGCTTGCAATAAATCTTTATACCAGGACCCAGGTTGTTGGGGGCAATATGCTGACTCTGTAAACTGCTTAGAGAGGGCTGTAAAAGCACTATGAAGCGGTATATAAGTCCAAGTGCTATTGCTATTGCTATACTCCTTTGAACTGTCTGAATCTTCTGATTTCCCCAGCGCTTGAGAAGCGTCACTAATTCCCCATTGATCTGAATCAGAATTTAAAGGAGTGCGGCTGTGTAATGGTATGTGGGAATGAAGACAGGAAAAAGAGCTGCAAACCAGGGAATGGTCTGATGAGTCCAAAGGAGAGATTGGGGTGGCAAAAGGAGCAGCCCAAGGAGCTGCTGGTACAATTCTACAGAGGAATTATTGAGTCTGTCATCTGCACCTCTATAACTGTCTGGTTTGGTTCTGCAACCCAACAAGAAAGACACAGACTTCAGAGGATAATTAGAACTGCAGAAAAAACAATGGCTACCAACCTGCCTTTCATTGAGGACCTGTATACTGTACGATTCAAGAAGAGGGCCATGATAATATTTACAGATCCCTCACATCCTGGACATAAAACTGTTTCAACTCCTACCCTCAAAACGACGCTATAGAGCACTGCACACCAGAACAACTAGACACAAGAACAGTTTTTTCCCGAAGGCCATCACTCTGCTAAACAAATAATTCCCTCAACACTGTAAAACTATTTACTAAATCTGCACTACTATTAATCTTCTCATCGTTCTCATCACCCATCTCCTTCCATTTATGACTGTACGACTGTAACTTTGTTGCTGGTAATCCTTATGATTTATATTGATATTGATTGTTCCTGATTGCTTATTTGTACCCTATGATTATCATTAAGTGTTGTATCATTAAGTGTTAAATTGTACCCTATGACTATCATTCAGTGTTGTAAGTGTTGTACCTTGATGAAGGTATCATTTCTTTTATGTACACTGAGAGTATATGCACCAAGACAAATTCCAATCACACTTGGCCAATAAAATTCTATTCTATTCTATTCTATGATGAAAGCAATACGTTTATGGAGATTGTCAATCATCCAGGTTATCTCAGAAGTGCTTTTTCAAAAGGCAACTGGACTGTTTTTTCTTTATGGAAGAAGAAGACAACGTTTGGCTTCTCATCCAAGAAACTTGATCACTTGTGACTCACATCAGTCATAACTGATGAATCTTCTTGGATGAGAAGCTAAACACTGTCTTCTTCTTTCATAAAGGAAAAACAGTCCAGTCACCTTTTGAAAAAGCACCTTTGAGAAGAGAGTAGTATTTTCAGATTTGCAAGATTTTGTTAATGCAACTGCAATAAAGATAGAGCTAGTAATCAGACCTATGGGTCTTCTCTGTTATCAGCCTGTTTAATGTCAGGCACTAAAGAAACTGGAAAGGCTCACCAAGCATTTTGCAACACTTTTTCCAGGTCTTTTAGCTGAATGTGACAAATTTCTAGTTTCAAACTTCCTTTCTTTATTTCCAAACTCCTGCCTTCTTTTTTAATTTTTCAGCATATCTTTGAAATGTTTGATCCCTTGTCAAAAATCTTCCTACTCTCTCTGACTCTTTCATCTGTTTTACTTAATTATTTTAATTATGCTACAGTTTTAACTGCTATGAGATGCTTAGGGAGCTGATTTAGAACGGTAGTAAATTACAAATCCTTCTGCCAAAAATATAAACACAGATCGTACCGTAATAATCCCACTACAACTTTCTAACTTAATGGCTATTAGCACTACTAACCGTATGTGGTAAAGTGTTATGTCTGTTTAACAGCAGTTTCGTTCCATTTTCTATTACTACAGTGGTCCTCGATTTATGATTGTAAGGACCAGAACATTTATCGCTAAGTGGTACAGTCATTAAGTGAGGCATCAAGTGACTGCATCCAATTTTATGACCTTTTTTTACTACAGTCATTAGCCAAGACATTATGTGATTCTGATTTGCAACTTTTCCTGTTGGCTTCCCCACTGACTTCGCTTGTCAGAAACAGGCTGGGAAGACCACAGACGGTAATGTGATCAGATGGACACTGTGATGGTCCTAAATGCGAGGACTAGTCATAACTCACTTTTTTCAGCACTGTTGTAACTTCAGATGGTCACTAAACTCAAGTCAAGGGCTACCTGTATTCTGTTCTGAATTGTGCACCTGAACCCTGCAACAAGAATCATTTCCATTATGAAACTACTCTGATTCATTGAAGAATTAAAACAGTGGATTTCACTGGGATCAAAGCATTTCCAATTGTAATCTTACTGTGTTTTTTTCACACCACTTATCTTTTAAAAATGTGTTATGGAGGAAATGCCTTAGAATGTCTGCACGCAATCTTCTCATTGACAGACCTTAAACTGATCTGTTTCAAGGCACCCATTTTCTAACTATAACAGCTGTTCTTCTGGTCACTCTCTTCAACAACTTAAAAGAATTATATGCTGTAGTTTTTCATGATTTGATTGTACACATGGTTTGTAATAAAAGCCAGTGTAGTGTAGTGGTTAAGGTACCAGGCTCAAAACTGGGAGTCTGTTCTAGTCCTGCCTTAACCATGAAAGCCAGCTGGGTGATTTTGGGCCGATTACCAGGAGATGTTGAGTACTAGTCCCACTTTAGCCATGAAAGGTGGCTGGGTGACTTTGGGCCAATCACCAGGAGATTGTGAGTTCTGGTCCTGTCTTAGCCAGCTGCATGACTTTGGGCCAGTCATTATCTCAGCCCTAGGAAGGAGACAATGGCAAGCCACTGTAGGGGCTAGTAGAAGCAGTCACCAGCAGTCACTACTGTCTTGAAAACACTAAAAATAATTTACAATAAGGGGCTAGGACGTTGAGCTTGTCGATTGAAAGGTCGGCAGCTAAGCGGATCGAATCCCTAGTGCTGCCGTGTAACAGGGTGAGCTCCCGTTACTAGTCCCAGCTTCTGCCAACCTAACAGTTTCAAAAGCATGTAAAAATGCAGGTAGGAAAAATAGGGACCATCTTTGGTGGGAAGGTAACAGCGTTCCATGCGCCTTGGCGTTGAGTCATGCAAGCCACATGACCACGGAGACATCTTCAGACAGCACTGACTCTTCAGCTTTGAAATGGAGATGAGCACCGCTCCATAGAGTCAGCAACGACTAGCACCTATGTGCAAGGGGAACCTTAACCTTTACCTTTACCTTACAACTAGTTGGATTCATAGAATACTATAAATCATGATTTACAAATCACAATGATATGAACCAGTCTGGAATCATACGGTGTGCTTAATACAAAGTCAAACTACATTATGGCTTAGTTTGATATTTACACAAAGCTAGTGTTCCCATTTTAATTGTTCATCATTTCATTCATTTTTATTCTGCTTTGTTGTTATAGAACTGAAAAAAAAATTGCTACTGCTTTCTTGTGACAGAACTGTTTCTGTGAACCAGCTTCTTAAAACTTTTAGTTGAGCTCAGGTTATTTCTCACACAGAAAGGGAACAGGGTTTGTGTTCCAAATTCTATTTCTCATGCCACTGTTAGTTTCTAAAAAGAATTTGGGTTTTGTTACTTCCTTAAGGATAAATAAATTTCTGGTGCAAATGGACTTCACACATGTCTCGCAGCCTTTGCACTTCCTGCTTCCAAGGCACATGTGTCACAAGCAATGCACGTACAATGTTTCCAAAAATAAGAACTGCCTGGTCACACTTTCCCAGGAAGGGGGAAAAGCATTCTTAATTATTCAGATAGTACTTTGCTCTATTTCTCACTGAAATTCTATCAAGCCATTCTCCATGCAAGAGATAGGAGTATGGAAATTCTAATTCCATCCAGGATGTGCATCCTGCTAAGACATGGTTTATTTAGCTCATCTTTGTTAAATAAATCACATTTTCTCTTAAAGTGTTATATGAACTCAGGGAAAAGTATGGTGCCCTCACCCCAATCATTTCTGCTGCTGGATGCAGAGCCCATTTTCTGGAGACTGTTAAATGTGGTGTAAATTACAAGTTCTGAAGCGCTTCCGAGGAACTTAATCTCTTAAACTTTTACTCTGAAAAGCTCAATTATCTTCTCTCCACAATCAGTGCCTTCCATTCATTGACCAAAAACATCCAAAAAGACAGACCAAGGCAAACGTTTGCATGTTTGGGAAGGGAAAAGTAGAAGAGCAAAACTAGTAAACCCCAGGGACTGACAGATGGCCATCACCAGAACAAATGCTTTATTTAATAAAAGTGAAGCTCAGGTGAGCAGGAGAAATCCTGCCATTGACCTCCCTAATAGTTTCAACCCTCCAACCTCCTTCAATGTTTTTGTAAGTTCACCAATAGAGTCTGTAACAAAAGCACAAGTATAAGAATATCTTGGAGCTAGTGACTGTGGAGGGGAGGGGAGGGAAGGGGAAGGGACAGGAAAGAAGAGGTCATTAGAGGGAATCTGTATTTTCTTCTGTGCAAATTAGTAACGTGTGTATCTGTACGTGCGCTTCCCACCAGGGATTAATCATGGGCTGGTGCCTCTGTGTATGAAAGAGAAGAGGGAAGGTCTAATCAGGATATGTGCCTATGCATTGTGTGTATGTGTGTATATTTCTACCCTTCTCTCACATTGTATTTGAATATATCTATGCACTGGGAGGAGACTGCCTGTTCTCCATTCTGGATCATGAAACCAGGAAGAAGGAAGAACGAACAGTTTATATACTTAACTGCTTTTTCCATGGAGATTCACTATCATTTTTTTAAAAAAACTCTGCACATCCCAAGTCTGATCTACTTAATTTTCAAACAGAAATTTATTTTACCAGTTTCTTCTCCACCATTTAAGTCTTGGGGAGTTGGGGGAGTTATCATGCTGATGGACAAACAGATCTCCTTTACATAATTTATTCCTATATACAAAGAGTAGGTAGGAAAACATTTAAAAAGAGTTCAGTTTTGTTTAATATAGCATCTTCTTTTTCCTGTTGTTGTTCCCCAGCTAGCAGAAACTTAAAAAATAAAAACAAAACAAAAATTGGATTTGCTATTGACAGAGCATGGAAATTGCATGCAAACATTGCTGAACCATGACTGCTATTGTCCCAGATGTAGGGACATGAGGCCAGATATGAGAAAAACAATATATATATTTGACAACTTCTAAGCAGACATCAGATCTGAAAAACAGATACTGTTTGGAAGAACAGCGAGTTAAAAACACATCTAATTCAATGCAACTGAAAGAGGATACTCCTCGAAATTGTGGCTGAAGAAGGGAGGGAAGAGAAAATGAAGAAGAAAAAGACTTTTCAAATCTGAACTTCCAGTAATCTGTTATTTTTGATGGCCACAGCAAGACGATCGAAAAGAGTTATATGCCATTTGCAGTGATAAATCTTACGGGTTTCACAAATTGCACAAAAGACCCTTCCAGCTTTATCCTTTTTAGGCTCTGCACCATTCACGAAAATATAAAATGGGAGACACCAAATTTATAGTTAAGTGCAGCCCAACATTATCATGGTTGACTTTATGGTTATAATTCAAGTTTTTCAACCTTGGCAACTTTAAGAGATATTGACTTCCAATTACCAGAATGCTGGTCGGGGAATTCTGAGAGTTAAAGTCCATATATCTGAAAGTTGTCAAGCTTGAAAGACAGTGTTATGATTGCTTAAGGGGGCAGGAACACCCTCTTGGGATGTATAAAACAGGGAGATCCAGACAATGAATCTTGGGGGAAACTGGATTGTGAGAACAGTTCTCTGTGAGAACCCCAGAAATATTCAAGGTCATTTCCTTGGGAGAAGAATGCCAACATGTAGAGATATTTCCAAAACATCTCTTTTAAAAGTTGATTGGACAATGAGAGACAAGCAACGGGAAGGTACTAAGGGAGGAAAGTTAACTGGGAAATTTGGCACGCAAACCCATAGTTCTGGCTTTGCACTATTGTAATTCACTTGACTTCTAGTAAACTATATCTTTCTCAACAAATGGAGTTAAGGATCATTTTTGCTTAGAAAGCCAAGCAGGTCTGATAGCCAGGGTGATTGCCAATTTTAAGAGAAAATTCCAAGGTTCTTTAGGAGGTATGAAATTCCAAGCACCAGCCACGCCACTGGTCTGGCTCTTGCTGACAAGATAGGCAGCATCATCTGCTGCTAGTTCTTGATGCTCCTTGCTGGGGCTGCCTATTAATCAGGGACATCTGCAAGCCGACAAGCTGTCTCCGCTGATGCTCAGGGATCTCCCCTCAAAATGACACGTCAGGAGCATCACCACAGCAACCAACTGCTTTCAAACACAATGTTCAGCAAAACAGTTGTTGTGTTCAAAGGCTGGGGGAGGATATCCTGCTGGTGTGCAGTTGCCCTGTTTTCAAGGCAGCGTTCCTTTCTTCCAGGGTTGGAATCAGTGAGGAATTTCCCTCCCTTTTCACAAAAGCTAAAGGAAAAATGATCTTTTTCTTGGAAGTTGAAAACTGAGTTAAAAATCCCTAGAAGATGAATATTTTCTTCCTTTTTGGGGTATGGGACCAGGGATGAGTTCAGCATAGTCTCATTTTCCCCTACCTTTGTAAGCCATCCAACTGATGGTTTCATCCAAGTTAACTTCCCAGTGGAAGAGGCAGGCTGGGCAGAAAATCATTGGGACTTTTGTTAAGAGCCAGACGGCCTTTAAAAAGCAGTGCAAGTAATCCTCGACTTACAACCATTCATTGTGGACTTCAATTCCCATGCTAGTTGGGGAATTCTGGGAGTTGAAGTCCACAGGTCTTAAAGTTGCCAAGGCTGGACACTCCTGATTTAGATTCTACAGTCAATGCAAAATGAAAAGGCATGGAGCAGATTTTGCCCACCATAAAATGCTTGCATTGTTCCTCAAACTAGGCTAGGAAGACCTTTCAGCTCAAAACCATAACTGGTTCCATAAAGGTGCACCACAGTTCACTTGAAATAATTCACCTGACATGGCAAGAGTGGGAAGGTCCTTAGCAAAGTCAAAGGTGAAGCACATTGTCCACCCAAGATCCAGGATTAAATTACTATGTCTCTAATCAGGATCTCAGAAAGGTCTCTGTAAAAACCTGAATAGCTGCAGCTATTCATGCAAACAATAGTGAGGTAGAGAGATCAAAGTTTATCGTGATTTCTTTGATTTTGGCTAAGCACAGGGTGCGAAACTGTTTTGGTCCATTCAAGAAACCACAACTTGTATAATGTAAGGCCGTTTCTTAACAGAAATACTTTTTAATGTTCACACACATAACGTATATGAACATTGAATCATTATCTTCTTCTTCTTCTTCAACTTCATCATCACCTTCATCCAAAATTTTTCCTACCACTTTTCAAGCTGGGGTATATTTTAAAACTCTTGGAGTTTGTTGTTCCTTTTCACAATGTATCCACTGCCATTTCCTATACAGATAGTCTTCAATTTATGACCGCAATTGGAACCAGAATTGCTAAGCAAAGTGGTTATTTATTGAGTTGCACCCAATTCTATTACTTTTGCTATGGTTGTTAAGCGAATCACATAGAATAGAATAGAATAGAATAGAATAGAATAGAATAGAATAGAATAGAATAGAATAGAATAGAATAGAATAGAATAGAATTTTTTATTGGCCAAGTGTGATTGGACACACAAGGAATTTGTCTTGGTGCATATGCTCTCAGTGTACATAAAAGAAAAGATACCTTCATCAAGAATCAAAAGGTACAACACTTAATGATAGTCACAGAGTACAAATAAGCAATCAGGAAACAATATCAATATAAATCGTAAGGATACAAGCAACCAAGTTACAGTCATACAGGCATAAGTGTAAGGAGATGGGTGGTGGGAACGATGAGAAGATTAATAGTAGTGCAGACTTAGTAAATAGTTTGACAGTGTTGAGGGAATTATTTGTTTAGCAGAGTGATGGCGTTCAGGAAAAAACTGTTCTTGTGTCTAGTTGTTCTGGTGTGCAGTGCTCTATAGCGTCATTTTGAGGGTAGGAGTTGAAACAGTTTATGTCCAGGATGTGAGGGGTCTGTAAATATTTTCATGGCCCTCTTTTTGACTCGTGCAGTATACAGGTCCTTAATGGAAGGCAGGTTAGTAGCAATTGTTTTTTCTGTGGTTCTAATTATCCTCTGAAGTCTGTGTCTGTCTTGTTGGGTTGCAGAACCAAACCAGACAGTTATAGAGGTGCAAATGACAGACTCAATAATTCCTCTGTAGAACTGGATCAGCAGCTCCTTGGGTAGTTTGAGCTTTCTGAGTTGGCGCAGAAGGAACATTTGTTGTTGTGCTTTTGGTCTACCACCATTTCTACGGTTTTGAGTGTGTTCACTTCCAGATTGTTCCGGTTGCACCACGAGGCTCGTTGTTCAACCTCCCATCTGTATGCGGATTCATCATTGTCTCTAGGTTTTTGTCACAGAATTTGTATATCATAGTTATATCCTGAGACCAGCTGTTGTTGATATATAAGCATAAGCCTCCACCCTTCTTTTTACCAGATGTTTCTGCAATTCTGTCTGATCGTTGAATCTGAAACCCTGGGATATGCAGGCTGCTATCTTCAATTGATTCATTTAACCAGGTTTCAGAGAAGCATAGGGCTGCTGAATTGTAAAAAACAGAACTGTATTTGTTTAAAAGGAGTATTTCATCCATCTTATTAGCAAATGAACGTACGTTGGTTATGAAAATGGAAGGCAGAGGAGTTTTATTTCTCCTATTTCTTAGCTTGATTAAAATTCCTGCCCTTTTACCTCTCTTTCTCCTCTTCATCTGTTTGTTTGTTTTGGTAATCCATGGTTCTGGGGAAATTGCTTCTTCCTGTGTTAGAATCTCCTCTGTATTTGTAAAAACGGGTGTATGTGCGTGTGAGAGAGAGAGATCACAGAAAGATGCTCCTTAAAGAAATGTTTTATAATTTTTAGCAGATGGTCTCGTGAGTAAGAAATCTGTAGTGAGTCGCAGAGAATAATTAAAAATAAAGAAACCATAGTCATTAAGCAAATCAATTTTCCACCACTGACTTTCTCTAAAACTGGCTGGGAACCTCAGAAATGGCAATCATATGACCCTCCAATACCCAAACTATTGTAAACATATATTGGTTGCCAAGGATCCAAATTTTGATCGTGTGACCGTGAGGATGCTGCAACCATTGTTAAGTAGGAGGACCAGTTGTCAGTCACTTTCTTCAGCAGCTGCTGTAAGTTTGATTGCTAAATGACTGGTTGTAAGTTCAGGACTATGTGTACAGTATGTAACAACATGGTATTTGTGAAACCAAGAAGACTGATCAATGGAAGATCCATAGGGAAGAAACCAAGTGGAAAAGAAAAAGAGGAAGATTATTATCTTTCATAGACATTTAGCAGCAAAATATTGTTTTTAATCAGCAAAGGACAATCTTTGGAAGAACAAATGGAACAGGTTGCGGAGAAACAAATAACAGCAGTTGGGGAAACGCTTCAGGAGCGACCTTTGGTTCATGACATGATGTAAGCATGTCCCTATTTTAATCTACAAAATGGGGGAGGACAAGCTCAGGACATCTACTGGAAACAGCAAGGAGAGAGGGATTTGAGACCAGAAAGGGGGTCAGTTATTTTAAAAAGACAGAAGGAGGCAGCGATGGGAGAGTTCAGAACAAGTGAAGTTTGGAATAATCAGCAGAAATGGGGAAAGGTCAGAAAAGTAGGCTACAGGAAGAAGTGTTTCTCAGGACAGTGCTGTCAGCAACAGGATTACACCCAAATGCATGTCCCCAGAGGAAGTGGAACTGGAACAAAAAAGGAAAGGAGGGAGGGAGAGGCGGCGGCTGGTGACAAGGAGGGATGATCCTGGGCTCTTGGAGACAAGAGCAATAAACTGGGAAACAGGCCTTCTAATTCAGCACATCCAAGTGGAAAGCTTGTTCTATTAGAAAGAACATATCGGGAATGTGGATATCACACTGGATGGAGCAGCTTGATTCAATTTTGTTCTCTGAAAACACTCTGAAAAAGCAAACCCTTGGCTATCCAAGCCAATCTAGCAGCTCCTCCTCAAGCAGGCTCAAAAATGTGATACTAGAAAATGAAGTTCCCATCTCGCCTTAGGCATCAAGGGGATTCCATTGCATAGATCTATCATGGAAAGAAAGGCACCTCGGAGGACACGAGCTCTGCCTCTCTGCCTCTCAGTATCTTCAAGATAACCATTTCACTGAAGGGATTTAGTATGGAGAATTTGGCAGCATGAAAGAGAGGTTCCTTTAATATGAAATACCAGGAGAAACCAAAGCAGCCGGCAAATTGGGCTTTTACATGCTAGAGATCTGGATTCTACTACAAGTAATCCTTGATTTATGATTGCAACTGAGCTCAAAATTTCTGCTGCTTAGTGAGACACTTTTTAAGTGAGTTTTGCCCCATTTTATGACTTTCCTTGCCAACAGTTGTTAAGACAAACACTGCAGTTGATAAATTAGTAACCCTCTTGTTAAGTGGCTCTGGCTTCCCCACTGACTTTTCTTGTCAGAAGGTCGCAAAGGGGATCACAGGACCTGTTGTGTCTCGTCCAATCTCACCTCACCTTCTTATCTGCTTCCGAACACGGAGGAATGTTCTAGTATGCCTCCCGGCCCCAGCCCTGGCTCCATGCCCAGACAGGCTGAAGAGGAAGAAATACCTCCAGCCCCCAGCTCTGGCTCCATGCCCAGGCAAACGGAGCAACTAGACCCCTCCCCCTCCTCCACAGCATGTGAGCCTGAGGGAGGTCTATTACCAACAGCTGCCGACTGGAGTGACCCTTGCGTCAGAAGACTTGATAGGCGACGGCGACAGAAGGAAGGGAGGGGCAGGCCTGGATAAGTGCTGAGTCATGGAGCCACACCCCATGGCCTATATAAAGGATCTGCTTTCTGGCATTCTCTGAGTCAGGCAAAGTCTAAACATATCTTGCTGAAGTCACTTTCTGGTCTCCTGCCTGCCCTTAGGACTTTGGGCAGAGCTGCAGAGGCACACCTGATTCGGATTTCCCTGACCCGGCCGTCAGCGGAGGAGTGGACACGACAGGACCTTGCGACACAGCAATGGTCATAAGTATGAACCAATGCCAAGTATCTGAATTTTGATCACGTGATCATGGGGCTGCTTCAAAGGTCATAACTGTGAAAAATGATCATGTCACTTTTTCAGTGCCGTTAAATCTTTGAATGGTCACTAAATGAACTGTTTTAAGTGGAGGACTATCTGTATGTCTTTTAGGTCTCTGCACTGTCAAACATATTGCCTCCTTCACTACAACCATTTCTTTAGTGAACATTTGAAGTTACAATGGTACTGGAAAAAAAAGGGACATGACGTCTCGCACTTACATTGCACTTATGGGACAGCGTATTCCTACGGTCACATGATCAAATTTTGGGAGCTTGGCCACACGCATGTATTTGTCATACAGGTAATCCTCAACTTATGACCACAATTGAGCCCAATATTTATGTTGTTAAGTGAGAAATTTGTTAAGTTAATTTGTTAAAGGGCCGTGATAGCTCAGGCTGGTAAGACGCCTGTTATTAGAACACAGCAGCCTGCAATTACTGCAGGTTCAAGCCCGGCCCGAGGTTGACTCAGCCTTCCATCCTTTATAAGGTAGGTAAAATGAGGACCCAGATTGTTGGGGGGGCAATAAGTTGACTTTGTAAAATATACAAATAGAATGAGACTATTGCCTTATACACTGTAAGCCGCCCTGAGTCTTGGGAGAAGGGCGGGATATAAATGTAAATAAATTTAAAAAAAAGTGGATTTTGCCTCATTTAACGATTTTTTCTTCATTTGTTAAGCGAATCAACTGCTGTTGGTAAGTTAGTAACATGGTTATTAAGTGAATCTGGCTTCCCCATTGTCTTTGCTTGCCAGAAGATTGCAATGGGGGATCATGTGATCCCAGGACACTGCAGCGGTCATAAATATGAACCAGTTGCCAAGCATCAGGTGACCGTGGGGATGCTGCAATATGATGAGTGTGAAAAATGGTCGTAAGTCACTTTTTTCAGTGCTGTAGTAACTTCAAATGGTCACTAAATGAATAGAATAGAATAGAATAGAATTAGAATAGAATAGAATTTTTTTATTGGCCAAGTGTGATTGGACACACAAGGAATTTGTCTTGGTGCATATGCTCTCAGTGTACATAAAAGATACGTTCATCAAGGTACAACATTGCTGTAAATCGAGGACTGCCTGTGGTTGAAGCATTTGCAAACTTTCCAGCCTGCTTTGATGAGCAAAGCTGGATTTGCTTAACAACCTCCTGCTTTACCTAACAACTGCAGTGACTTGCTTAACAATCACAGCAAAAAAAAAAAAAAAGGTCCTAATGTCAGGTGCGATTCGCTCAAGGCCTGCAACTACGATGGGCAGCATAGAAATTGGATAAATAAAATAAAAAATAAATTAGCAACCGCTTGCTTACCCACAGAATTTCTGTTCCCAATCCTGGTCATAAATGGAGGACTGCATGCATACATTGCTTCAGAACATAGGCACCACCATATACATGCCTGTTAAATTGAGCAATTTTTTTATTTATTTGCATTTATATCCCGCCCTTCTCTGAAGACTCAGGGAGGCTTACACTATGTCAAGCAATAGTCTTCATCCATTTGTATATTATATACAAAGTCAACTTATTGCCCCCAACAATCTGGGTCCTCATTTTACCTACCTTATAAAGGATGGAAGGCTGAGTCAACCTTGGGCCTAGTGGGACTAGAACCTGCAGTAATTGCAGGCAGCTGCTGTTAATAACAGACTGCATTAGCAGTCTGAGCCACAGAGGCCCCTATTGAGAAAGACTTGCAGGAGGGAAAAGACTCTTGGCACAATCATGGATTTTCTGTGGCAAAATTTGTCCCAGGGTGGATTTGATTTAAATCATGATTTAAATCACTAGTAAATCAACTCGATTTAAATCATAATTTTTAAAGAGCAACTGTCATCTGTATCCTGCAGTGGCTCCTCCTCTGACCCGTTGTTGACTCACCAACAGTCCCAATATTGCAGAATATGCAACCTTGTGCTACATAACTAAGCTCCATTTCAAGCTGAATAAACTAAATTATTAATGTATCTTAAATAGAAAACTATCTTTAGATACATTTTTACTCCCAAAGCATTTTATTAAAATAAATTTGATAAAAATAAACAAAAATCCAATTTAAATAAAAAAAACCGATTTAAATTTTAAAAAATTCATATATATTTTTTAAATCGATTTTTATCCACCCTGGTTTGCCCCGCAGATGGGATCGTTCTAGGCTAGAAGTTTACTTGGTGCAAACACCAAAAAGCACAGGAGGTGAGAACCTGAAAGCTAATGGCCCAGGAATCCCCAGGACTATATACAGGCTACACCACTCAAAAGCAGCATACAAACACACATCTTGGTCTCCTGGGGAAAAAAAAGCAAGTGTCCAAACCTTGCCACAAATCTTTTTATAGGAAGGGCAAAAGGATTTATAAAATTAAAAAAAAAAGAGTTGTGTTTTCCAAACCCTTCCTGCCTCCACTCTCTAAAAACCACCAAGTCATTTGATTTTGCGGGAGAGGGGGAAGAGGGTTGTCCCTTCCTATTATGTGATCACCCTTCTTCTGATGACATCACCTCTTATCTTCCAGGCACTTGGGAACAAGCTCTGACCCCTAGTTCTCGATAAGCTGCTTCCTGATTGATATTCTCATGCCTACAGTTCTCATGCAAAGCATGAGATTAGAAGTCAAGATGCAATCCATAATGTCCAGGTTCAAATGTTGACAATTCTATATGTTGTGTTAATACAGGTAGTCCTTGATTTACGATCACAATTGAGCCCAATTGAGCCCAATTGTGGATTGAAAACTGATGCAATCTACAAATGTATGTCAAATCAGGAGCCTGTTTCGGGAAAAACAGTCCACTTTCTCATAAATAACTATCCAGGTCTGTGTTTTTGGTTAGAAGGCAAAAAATACCATTTTCATCTGGATCCCTGGAACAAGTACTCACAAATCTGTCCGATAGCTGCACCAATTAATATGAATTCAATATGATTAAGCCACTCTTCTGCAAACAGTCATTTTAACGAGCAAAGCTCATGTCTATCAAAAAAAAACCCCACCCCAGTCAGCTCCCAAAATTTTCAGATTTCAAGGTGCACATTAAAATTCATAACCATTAAGGGAAATAGAATGATACGAGATAGACTTTTCCACACGGGTTACACCAATTAACTTGTCATCTTACACTGCAGATGAGGAGGAATGGCTTGTACCACCTTTGAGATATAAAAACAATCTCCGCATTGTAAGAAGATAAGGATTCCAAGCTTGCTTGAGAGTTTTCAATCCTTTCTGTTCAAAACTGCCATACTTTTCAACACCCATCCTTCTTTTTCTAAAGCTACACTCGGATTCAGAGCTCTCCAAAAATAGACACAGCAATCAAACACATCATGCAGCTAGAAAGGGCTGAAAAATACACAGCTTACTAAGCCCTATTAATCAGCCTTTCAAAATAAGAGAAGAAGCTGCCTAAATCTAAGGTAATAAGGATGGCATTGCAATAGGAAGATGAATGCTTTGGTGAATTTTATTTCCAAGCAATGGTGGCTAGGTCTTCAATACTAACTTTGCCTCTGGAGCTAATCAGCCTTTGTAGCCTGTAAACCTTTATTTTTAAAGAATCAATGTCCTTTAAATGATATAGCACCAAGAGAAGCCAGGGGAAATTAAGATGTAGGCGGACATTCAGAGATGTAATTCTTAACACAAGAGTTCCCCAAGTATGCCTTATAAACATGCCTGCCCAGAAATTCCTACAGCTGATGGCTCCTATGTCTCTATCAGGGGTGTCCAACTTTGGCAACTAAGACCATGCTGGCTGGGGAATTCTGGGAGTTGGAGTCCACAGTTCACCCATAGTGAACACTGGGCTCACTTAACAACAACAATTATTTATTATTACAGTCTTAGACCAGAGATCAGAACAATTAAAAGGAATGTTGGACCTACCTGAACGTTCTTTCCATGTGCACTGCAGGAGAGTCCAAGCATGGGTTCAATTCATCTGATTGGCCAGAGACTGGGTTGCAAATTCTTTAGCCACGCCTCCTCCTTCTGGCGGAGCCTCAGTTTTTTCAACGAAGACCAGGATCTGGAGAAGACGTAGTCCAACCGATGAAATCAACCACTCCTGGATCCCAGATCATAATAGAACCAGGGTGGGATTGGACTCTCCTGCAGTGCACATAGAAAGAACATACAGATAAGTCCAACGTTCCTTCTCCTGTGCGCTGCTTGGAGAGTCTAAGCATGGGTTATACCCAAGCTAAATTGTCATTGGGCAGGGGACAGATTGGTCCAGGGTCCCCTCGGCCGGCAGGCTCACTGTAACACTTGTCTCCTGTATTTTCTATGGCTGTGAGATGGACAGTGTCATCAGATCTGCAAACCATGGATGCCATGGCCAGTGAGATGCCACGATCAGCACCTCCATCTCCTCCTCCAAGATCTTTCTGATGATCCTTGGTATTAGGTGGGTCAGAGGAAAGACGTACAACAGGTCAGCAAGCCACAGGCAATGGAGGGCATTCACCTCCTCAGCCGCTGGTGTCCGGAACCTGGAAAAAA
The DNA here is from genome assembly GCF_028640845.1 of Ahaetulla prasina. Lineage (NCBI taxonomy): Eukaryota > Metazoa > Chordata > Lepidosauria > Squamata > Colubridae > Ahaetulla > Ahaetulla prasina. The sequence continues at coordinate 23,876,483 of NC_080547.1, read as the reverse complement.
ATCTTGGAAGTTGAGTGTTCTGTGGACTGGCAAATAAATCCAGGACTGGATTACCAAATCTTTCTTTTATCTGGTGAAATAGGTCTGGGTGGAGTCGCCATTCGGACTGGTCGATAGTCGTTCTGCTCAATCAGTCCACTTGAGTGTTGGACATCCTGGAAATGTGTTCCACTCATAAGGACCACAGATGTTTCTCCGCCCAGAGACATAAGTCTTTCGCCTTGTGCATCAGAACCCTGGAGCGGGTGCCTCCCTGCCTATTGACATGCGCTTTGGTGGTCACATTGTCCGTCAATAGAAGCACGTGTTGATCTGACAAGTCAGTTTGGAAGTGACATAGCACCAGATGAGCCTGTCTCAGTTCCAGTCAATTGATATCATTGAGGAGATCCTGCTGAGACCACCGACCTTGAGTCACTTTGGAATTCAGTTGGGCACCTCAGCCAAATAGACTGGCATCCGAAGTTACCACCAGTCAGGCAGGTTCTCAGAAGAGACATCCTTCCTCCATAGTGGCTGACATCCACCAGTCCAGGAATCAGAGAACCTGCTTGGGGACCCTGATCTTGGACATTGAATTGCTGCGCCCTGATCTCTGACTGGGTAAAAGTAGCCATTGTAAGGCCCTTGTTTGCAATCGAGCCCAAGGAACTATAGCCAGGCAGGATATCATTTTCCCTAATAATTGGGAGAGAAGCAGTAAGGGAACTAGCTCTAAAGACTTGACCTGTCCCACCATCTCCCTTATGTGTCTCGGGATTGCTGAGACAGAAATACCTGTGATAAGCGAGTGTTGATCACCGCCCCCTAGATGAATTAAACTGGTGGATGGTATCAATTGGCTTTTCTCCCAGTTCACAGAATATCCGTGATTCTGGAGAGTTTGGACTGTGATTTGAAGGTCCTGTTCCACCTGCATGAGGGACGATGACTGAATTAATATGTTGTCCAGGTAACATTGCAGGCAGATGGGTCTTGCCCGCAGATTCGCTGCTACGATATCTAGCAGCTTGGTGAAGGTTTGCAGGGCCGAGGAGAGGCCAAAAGGGAGCGCTCTGTATTGCCAATGGGGGCCTGCATAGGAGAATCTGAGGAACCTCCTGTGGGACAGTTTGATGGGGACATGGAGATATGCCTCTTTGAGATCTATCGATGTTAAAAGATCTCCCTGTCTGATGCAACTCAGGATAGTATGTAGGGATTGCATTTTGAACCTTTTGTACTTTATATGTACATTGAGTTCCTTCAGATTCAAAACTGGCTCTCTGGCTCCCCGAACTCTTGGGAACTAGAAAGAGGATGGAGTAAAAGTTGAGACCCCTCTGACCCACTGGCACCAGCTCTATGGCCTTGATGTCCAGCAAATGCTGACTCTTGGCCTCTATCATAGCCCTTTTGGTGGCATCCCTGGGAATGGAGCATTGACTAAATCGGCGTGGGGGGCTGGAACAAAATTCTAGGGTAAGCCTGAGCCTTACTATTTGTAATGCCCAAGCACTGGTAGTGGTATCCTTCCACTGGCTGAACATCTTTAACCGGCCGCCAATGGGGATATGTGACTGAGAGTCACTTTGAGCGGCGGTAAGGTTGGCTACTGGCACCCTTTAGGGCCATCTGGATTGTGATTGATGAGCCCTGTCTTGGAAGGCTAATCTGTCCTGTGCCCTATTCATACTGTGGAGATACTGTCTGTGATACTGTGGGGCGGGGAATCCCACGTCAGAGCCACGAAAGGGCTGCCTGAGGTAAAAAGGGGTAGGTCTCCTGTCCGTTTGCTTGTAAACATGAGGAAAGACCTTTTGTTTGTCTTTTCCCTCTATCAGGATTGGATCTAACACTTCCCCAAACAGATGACGTCCCCTGAATGGAGCAGATGCTAATCTCCATTTGGATTTCATGTCGGCTTGCAGCGATCAATTTACTGATATCCTGTTGCAGACGGGTATCCTCTGGAGAGGCCCTGGTCTGCATCTGCTGCAACCATAAGAGAGATGTTCTAGAGAAGAAGGAAGCGGCTGTGGCCGATCTAATTGCCCAAGCGGCTGTCTGGTGAGTTTTACGGGCAGACCGTTCTGCTTTCCTATCCTATCCAGCCCTCAATCCTTCTGCAGTGTCAGGAGAATTGCGGCCGAAGACCAGGTGGCCAGCGGGGCATCCACAGCTGGGATTGGTAGGAGCTCCTCTGGTTCCTGTTCCACTGTATATATTTTCTTGTCCAAGTCCCTAGGGGCAGGAATAGATCCAGGCTGATCCCACTGCCTTTGAATGACATCCACAGAAAACTTAGGTGAGAGAATCACTTCCTGTGCCGTGACCTGCTCTGTAAAGAGGCTGGCACAGGGATCCTGAGATTTCATGGGGTCCTCATTAGTGCTCCCCATCCTACCCTACCAATGTTGGCTGTCGTTTTGGCCTTAAGCAATGTCTTAAAAAGGTTGGGGCGAAAAAACCTGGAATACGTGGGTTTGTCTGGGGAGACCCCTTCATCCTTGGAAATTCAAAATCCCTCAATTCTTCTTCCCTTTTCAGCAAGGACTCATTATGCATTGATGGAGGTGGGGAATGATGTTCTCCAAGATAGCCTTTATCTGGCTGCAAGTGATGGTGTAGGCCTCCAGACCGTAAAGGTCCTGGATTTAATGGCCTCATCAAACCCCTTTGGGTAAGTGCTGCATCAATACCCTGGGCAATAGTCTGCGATTATGGCATTACGTAATTCTACAGACAAGCCCTGGTCTGGATTCTCCTAAGGGCAGAGCCCTGCCGCTGTAGGCATAAATGCGGCAGATGGAGTGGAAGGTCTATTGCCAGACACAGGTAGTAATCCTGAAGCAGACAGGATAGAGGCATGATCACTTCCTTCCTGATAGGGAATAGCATGAAATTCCTGCAGCTCTGGTATCACATTAGGAGACCAGTTTAGCTGGTCATCCAGCAGTGTTTGCTAAAGACATGCCAGGCACAGTAGCACTCCCAGAAATCCTTGGGGCTCTCACTGCCTCTGCCTGCTTTTGGGTCTTTGCAAAATGCTTTTCCAGGGCCTTTTGCCTTCTTTTGGCATCTTTTTCAGATGCTGAAGAACTTGATTTGGACTGCTTGGCCTTAGATCTGGTAATAGGCCTTTTAGATTCTGATCTTGCCTTCTTTTGGCTCAGAACACTCAGCCCTCTTCTGATTGGCGGAAGAAGCAGCAGAATTACTACTATGAAAGGCCACGCGGTCCACCATTATTGCTGTAACCACTGGTAAAATTAGCCTAGAAATCACACACTGGAATTAATCCTTTAAAAGGAACTTTCTATCACAGATCAGTAGTACCAGGGTACTCATTGCACAGTCCAGGCCTCAGGAATAGCGCCAAACCGGCAACACAGTTTGTTAGCGGAGGACAGGCTGCAAGGCGGCAGCAGCAACAACAGTAAAAAAGGCGCGAGTCCGGCAACATGGTCACAAATGCCACAATCAGCGTGTGGAAACTGGCAACACGATTTACTTGCATATAAAGGCTGCCTCCCTGGCTGACCGAAGCCTCGGCTGTTGCAGGAATGCTCTCTGCTCCAATGTTCCTCCAAAGCCTTCTGGCCCATTCTGCTGTTCGCAGCAGCTCCAACAATAATGGCTGCCGCCCACAAAATGGTGGCTATCAGCCTTCCGATCTGTGCGTGGCACAGCAAGCCGCGGCCGACACTCACTGCAGCCAGCTAAGCCTTGGACCAAAGCCTTGGTCCTCCAAACGCCAGCTCCAACTGCCTGTCACCTCGGCTGAGCTAATTAGCCACCACATGGCAATGGCAACTACGGTGGCGATCCGAGAGCCACTCCCAGCGCGGCAGGTAACTCCGTCACTCTCTCAACGCTCCAACCACTTCAAGCCGAAAGTTAAAAGTCTTTTTTTTTAAAAAAAAATGACCAATTGTCCTGATTAGAATTAAATAAATTGTAGAATGAACTCAATATAAGTCTCTCTAGGCCAACTGAGTTGAAAAAACTGAGGCTCAGCCGGGAGGAGGAGGGATGGCCAAAGAATTTGCAATTCAGTCTCTGACCAATCAGACGAATTGAACCCCTGCTTGGACTCTCCAAGCAGCGCACAGGAGAAGCACTCAGTATATATACACATACAAATTCTAGTATAAAATAATAAACAACAACTAAAATCTATAATAAAATCCAGTGTCAATTATACAGTGGATAATTGACACTGTATAATAGTCAAACCACAATTATATAGTGATCTGACTATTCGATAGTTGCAATCCCTAAACTGTCTGGCCCATCGTAGGTTCAAGGCTAAAAGGGAAATAACTAAGCAGTGCAAAGGGTTTACCACAATTGTTATATACATCGCTATGGTGGAGAAGACACCTTTGTGACAAATCCACAGTGCTACTGAGCAGAATCCAGCTATCTGTGCTGTAGTTATGGACTGTTCATCCTTAAGCAGCCACTGAAGATCGGTAGTGTTGGAATGGCCAGGATACCTAGCAGTTATTGGCAGAATTTTTCCCTAATCTCGGTATAAAAGGAACATCAAAGGAGCATGTGACCCACCGTTTCCACCTCTCCTGAGCCGCAGGGACAGTCTTTCCGTGAATGGTATTCTTTTATACTTGCCATACAGAACGGCTGATGGAAGCACATGACACCGGGTGAGTGCAAATGCTTTCTGGTGGTTTGTTGATTCCAACTGACTAAGATAGCTGGCAGGAGCAACAACACATCTAATGGCATCTGGAGCCAGAAACAGCGGAGCTTTCCCTAAGTCCGTCTGCCTCTCGATGTCCTCCACCCTTTGTCACAAGGTTTGTCTTGCTAGATCGTAGTCTATCTTGAGTATTAAAGCTGGGGAGAAGCCTAGTTTGGCAAGGTTGCACTTGACGGCCTTGATCCATGATGAAGAGAATTTGTCTTGGAGAATTAAATTCACTTAACACATGGACTATTTACTTAAGAACCACCTGCAAAAAAGGTCATAAAAATGAGTCCAGTCGTATGATGACCCGCTTTAAGACCATCACAAGTTATGGCTCTAATTGCGATGCTCAGTTTCAGATGTAAGATGAAGACTATCCGTATATCATTACATGGGCTCAAGCCAAGCAAGCATTTGGTTTGCAGGAGCTGATCTACTCAGCAGTGGTAGTCAAAGATCTTTGCACATATGCCTTTACTCAATTTTATTCCACCAAATATGATCATTGTTAACCCTCATTTGATTGATTGAATGCAGAGGAACATAGTACAATCTTATTTGTAAGAAGCCAGTAAAAGAGCTCTAAATACAGAATAATAGAGATGGAAGGGACCATCAACGTCTTCTAGTCCAACCCCCTGCTCAAGCCATTTCAGACAAGTGGCTGTCCAGTCTCTTCTTAAAAGCCTCCAGTGATGGAACACCCACAACTTTTGAGGGCAAGCCATTCCACTGATTAATTGTTCTCACGGTTAAGAAATTTCTCCCTAGTTCTTGGATGCTTTTCTTCCTGATTAGTTTCCATCCGTTGCTTCTTGTCTTGCCTTCAGGTGCTTTGGAGAATAGGTTGACCCCCTCTTCTTTGTCTTCTAAAAGGTTTTCAGCCTTGGTCTTGTGCATGTATGCAGTGGTGGGCTGTTGCTGGTTCGGACCAGTTCTGTCGTGTCCCACTCCCACTCTGACGAATGAGTCAAGGAAATCTGTAACAAACTTGGCAACGAAGCCTCTGAAGCTTGCCAAGTTCCTTCGAGGTTTATCAGGGCAGGCAGGAGTCCAAGTTGTGACTTCAGCGATAGGGTCCGATATCAGCAAATTAGATAAGACTTTGCTTGACTCAAGGTTGGAATGCCAAAAGCAGATCCTTTATATAGGCTGTGGGGTGTGGCTCCATGACTCAACATTTATCCAGGCCTGCCCCACCCTTCCTTCTGCTGGCGTCGCCTCTCAGATCTCCAGAAGTGAGGGTCCACCCACTCGGAATTGTCTTCAGCTGGATCTGCTGTCAGCGTCTGGGAAAGGGAGGGGTCAGAGGGAGTAGGCCCAGGTAATTCCACCACCTGGCTGGCTTCCTGCTCTGAAGGCTGAGCCAAAGGAACACACGCTGTATGAGTGAGGTTTATTGGGCTTCTCCTTTCAGTCTTTGAATCCTCTCTGGGCATGGGGCCAGGGCCGGGGGCTGGAGTCATGACAGGCCGTTCATCTTCATTATCAGACTCCGAGTCTGATAAAAGGCCCGGTTGGAGATGGGAGGGGCCCGGCTGAGGAGAGGAGGGAGTACGAGTCACAACAAGTTCAGGCAAACCGGTAGTTCCGACAACCGGCTGGCCCTGCCTTATCCTGTCCTATATCTCCTTCTTTCTGGATCAGCTGATTCGCTCAGCACAGCTGATTTCTGCCTCTTCGTGTTCTACTTACCAGGGCTGCCTTAGAAGGTAAGCAGCTGAGCTTCAAATTGCTGTATTTTGAATGCTGTGCACAAGTGCGTTAGGCACACGCGGGCGCAAAGTATGCATGCCCACGCCCACCCGCACTCACAGAACCAGTTGTTAAACTGGTTGCAGTCCACCACTGCATGTATGTATGTGCCATGTATGACATAAGGAATCAGAAACTACAAACTGGAATCTGAGCAAACAGATTCAACAACAACAACAACAAAATTGGTAGACCAATGGAAATAAAAACCAATTTACATGATTTTGTTTTCACAAATGAGAGAGCAAGAGTATTTGTTCCTTTATAAACAATTGGAATCGTGGAAAGAATGCCACATCTAAAAGAAAGCAAAATTGAGTCATGTGCTTTAAAATACATTTGTGGAATTAAATGAGTGATGATAGCCCAGCTAGCAGGATAATAAATCAGATTCTTAAAAAGCCCCTAAAATTGTAGATAATTTTAACAGCATCAGATATTTCGGCCTCTTATTCTCCACAAAAAGTTTCTCTGCTTTCAGTTCATTTATATAGCTGACCTCCTCCTTTGAAACTGGTCTGCAGCTGTCTGGATCCTGATTGTTGCTTATCTAGTCTAGCAAGATGTGGAACATCCAAAATAACAACAGCAACACAAATCTCCCGCAAGAATTAACACTTCTAGCAGTTCCTTCCATCACATATACTTACATTCAGGTTACAGGGCTCAGTTCAGCTGGAGCTTAAGACAGGAATTTGGATATAGGTGAAGTTACCCTCTTTCCCTTCCAGAGGCATTCTATACTTTAGAGCAGCACTTTTCAACCTTGGCAATTTTAAGATGTATGGACCTCAAATCATTATCCCAAACTGCCCACTGGACTCATTCAAGTATTGATTTAGTGAGTTAGCAGAAAACATTTACTTTTTTACCGGCAAGTGTTAAAAATAATGATAACACAGCAGTTAAGTGAAAACAACTTGCCAATTACAAGGGGAAAGTAAGGCTTCATAAAAAATGGATTCAAGAATTTCTCTTTCAACCATGTTCAAGATAGACAAAGGCCACTTTCTATAGGATGTGATATTATATTTTTGGAAGCATAAAAAAACCCAAGAATCTTTATTAAAACATCCTTATTTGGGTTTTTAAGGCAATATCAAGCCTGCACCTTCTTAATCTCGTTTTCTATCCCGTAACCTCAGCAAGCAGCCATACATGTATTTTTTTCTGAAGTCTATTCTTTAATTCTTGTGTATGATTCTCACTGCATTGTTGCATGTTCAGACAGTGACTGGCTTCATTAAAGAAACCTATGATCTTGTTCCTGCATATCCTTCTTGCAAAGCCTTTATGATACATCTGTTTCTACTTCCTAGCCCAGAGGTCTTCAAATTTGGCAGCTTTAAGACTTGTGGACTTCAACTCCCAGAATTCTCCAGCCAGCTGGAGCATAGCTGGCCACTCAGAAACACACACAAAGCCCTGAGCAAAACTAGAATTTTCTGAAAGTAAAAACTTCCTCAAGTCAAACTCAACTGTTGATAACTACCTGGGTATCTGCGTCAAATGGTTTGCTGCTGCATTTTGCAGGAATGGTTTTTCAACTTCCAAGTCTACAGATAGTTCTCAACTTACAACCACAATTGAGATCAGAATTTTCATTGCGAAGCAAGGTGGTGGGTGGTTAAATGAGTCACACCTAATTTTACAACTTTTTTTGCTATAGTTGCGGTTTCCCCATTAACTTTGCTTGATGGAAGCTGGCTGGGAAAGTCGCAAGTGATGATCATATAATCTGGGAGCACTGCAATCATCATTGCCAAGCACCTGAATTTTGATCACATGAATGTGGGGATGCTACCACAGATATAAGTGTGAGGACCAGTCATACCATTAGCCTCTCACCGACCAGTGCGCTCTCACAGAGAGGGTCTCCTCCGGATACCGTCAGCTAAACAATGTCGGCTGGCGACCTCCAGGGGGAGGGCCTTCTCTGTGGGGGCCCCTACCCTCTGGAACGAGCTCCCTCTGGGGCTTCGTCAACTCCCCGATCTCAGGTCCTTCCGCCGCGAGCTGAAGACGTTGCTGTTTCGAAGAGCAGGACTAGCTTGAATGTAGTTTTAAATTGGGATTTTTAAAAAAGGGGTTTAAATGAGGTTTTAAATTTGTATTTAAAAGTTACAGCATCAATTGAATTTAACTATCTATTCTTTTAGCTGTTTTTTATATATTATATGTTTTCTGTTGTTGTTTTTTTGACTGTGAACCGCCCTGAGTCCTTCGGGAGATGGGCGGTATACAAATATAATAAATAATAATAATAATAATAATAATATATCTTCTTTTTTTAGTGCTGATGTTATTTCAAATGCCCACTAAACAAATGGTTGTAAGTCAAGGATTGCCTGTAGTTACAGTATATACCATGGATTCTCTTGTACAGGTAGTCCTCAATTTACAACCTCAATTGAGCACAATTCTGTTGCTAAGCAAGACACTTAAGTAATGTTTTCCCCATGTTAGGATCACTCTTGCCACAGTTGTTAAGTGAATCACTGCAGTTGTTAAGCTAGTAGCACAGTTGTTAAGTGAATCTGGTTTCCCCGTTGATTTTGCTTGTCAAAAGGTCACAAAAGGGATCGCATGACCCCAGGACACTGAAACTGTCATAAATATGAGTAGGTTGCCAAGTGTCTGAATTTTAATCACCTGACTATGGCAGGGGTCTCCAACCTTGGTGCCTTTAAGACTTGTGGACTTCAACTCCCAGAGTCCCTCAGCCAGCAAAGCTGGACTATGGGAATGCTACAATGGTCATAAGTGTGAAAAACAGTCATAAGTCACTGCTTAAATCTGGCCCTCAGGGCTACCCTGGAAACAGCAAAGGACTGGCCTGCATTGCCTCTGCCAGTGAAAACAGAGCTCAGGAAGGCCACATGCAGCTCCCACAGGCTCCATTTTCGGCTGCGATGGCCTCCTGCAGCCCTCTGTCAGTGAAAATGGAGCTCGCATGCGCCTCACATGCGGCCCCTCCAAGCTCTGTTTTTGTTGGCCATCGCAGCTGAAAATGAGTGACGTCAAGTTGACACAGGTGACGTTCAAGCTGGCCATGCCCACCCCGGCCACACCAACCAGGGAGCCCGGACGTCAGACACAATCCTGATGTGTCCATCAATGAAATCGAGTTTGACATCCCTGCTCTAAACTAAAATTACACATATTCATCAAGGGTAGCTCTGTCAACATCCATTAGTTACATTACCTCATACTCATGTTTTGCTAGGAGTCACCACAGAGCAAAAGGAGAACTACGTGGTGTTTTGATTCAGCGAAAAAGCTCTGGTTATGATCATATGGCCAGCTGCTCGAACTGGGGGCTGCAAAGCCAGAAACTATATCCAGTGAAGTGGGCTGGATTTCATAGGAAAGGTAAGTGCACGCCACCATTCCACTCTGTGGAAGAGAGGATTTGTAACATGTTGTGCCTTAAGGTGCGTCTTAAGGGCTTACGGTATATTAGTTTGCATTAGTTTTTACTCTGTCTTCGTAACTTATTTATTAGAGGTAGTGGTGCTGGAGAAGTACCAGGGCCTAAGGAGGAACTGGAGTGGATGTGGAAATTGGAGGCCAAAGTGGTCCCAGTGGGGTTAGGGGCACTTGGAACTGTGACTCCAAAGCCGGGAGAGGGGCTGCAACAGATCCCAGGAACCACATCGGAGCTCTCCGTCCAGAAGATGCAATGTTAGGAACAGCTAAGATACAGGTAGTCCTCAACTTACAACCACCATTGAGCCCAACATTTCTTGAGACATTTGTTAAGTGAGTTTTGCCCCATATTACGACCTTTCCTGCCACAGTTGTTAAGTCAGTCACTGCAGTTAATAAGTCAATAACCTGGTTGTTAAGTGGATCTGGCTTCCCCATTGTCAGACGGTTGCAAAGGGGGATCACATGACCTGGGAACCAGTTCAGTGGTGGGTTGCTACCGGTTCTCCCCAGTTCTTGCGAACCACTAGGAGAAATTTTGAGTAGTTCGGCGAAGCGATAAATATCACCTCTGCCTGGCCCTGCCCCCAATCTATTCGCTGCCTCCTGACTCCCAACTGATCAGCTAGAAGGAAAAAATCAGGGCTCACTTGACAAAGAAGAGAAGGAAAAAAAGCCAAGACACTGTCGCTTTAAACTGAGAAGCCAAGCAGCCTCCCAACTGATCAGCTAGAATGAAAAAATCAGGACTCACTTCTCAGTTTTGAATGAATTTTCTGCCTGCTTCCAGCTTCTACTTTCTATTATCTCTAAGCACCGGTATCTGTTTTCTTCTTACAAAGTTTCCTTTATGCAGCTGGCAGGAATGTGGAATGAGTATCAGGCAAGTTCCATGTTAGAAGCTTGATTTTTCCTTGCTTTTCTGAGAGCCTTTTCTTATGAGTAATATTTTATCTGGGGAAATGAAGAGGGGGGAGTTTGATTCCTTCCCAGAGCAGGTTAGTGGGCTGGGGGGGGAATGGGGATTTTGAAGTAACCTTCCCCTGGAGTGGGGAGGGAATGGGGATTTTGCAGTATCCTTCCCGTCACACCCGCCATGCCACGCCACACCTACCAAGCCACACCCACAGAACCAGTAGTAAAAAAATTTGAAACCCACCACTGCATAAGTCCATTTTAATATGCTATTCCAGGTATGTGATGTTGGGTTTTTTTTGGAATTTATATCCCGCCCTTCTCCGAAGACTCAGGGCGGCTTACACTGTGTTAAGCAATGTTTTGTACACATACAGAGAAAGAAGCACTCTTGTAATCTTTAACTTTTAGGCTTGCTGTCAAACATCACCCGTAATACTAATGACTGTTTTGAACAATATGCAGGTTGTATTGCACGAATGGCTATTTTATATGTGAAATTATGACTGAAACCTATATTGGTTCACACTGTCAGGAAGTTTCTCCTTAATTTTAGGTTGCTTCTCTCTTTGTTCAGTTTCCATCCATTGCTTCTTGTTTTGCCTTCTGGTGCTTTGGAAAATACATTGCCCCTCCCCCTTCTTTCTGGCAGCCCCTTAAAAAGCCTGTTGCCTATCACACTCTTGGCCAAAGCATATGAGCCATTTCCTCCTTTCAGTGATCCATGAAAGTGCATTTATAGTATGTAGATAATAAAGTTGAAAAAAGGTGAACAACATTTGTAAAGAACTATAGATACATTGAGGCTGGGTGTGACAAGGAATGGCTGGGAGGGGAGGGGCCAGGCGAAGCACCCCTTGAACTGAGTGACATTAAGTTGGCCACGCCTACGCAGTCACATGATCATCAAGCCATGCCCAGTCACATGATCATCAAGCCACACCCACAAAATAAGCCACGCCCACAGAACCGGTAGTTTAAAAAAATTAGAACCCACCCCTGAACCAGTTGCCAGGCATCTTAATTTTTATCATGTGATCATGGGGATGCTGCAAAGGTCATAAGTGTGAAAAAACAGTCATAAATCAATTTTCCCAATGCTGTTGTAAGTTTGAATGGTCACCAAATGAACTGTTGTAAGTCGAGGACTACCTGTATTATGTAGAGCCCTCAACCTCTCAGGCCCCTGGTTGAGGACCCAAGACTGAAGAAGACACAAATCACCCCCCTTGGGAGGGAGGGGAGGATAGATAGATAGATAGATATTTAGATAGATCGAGAGAAGACAGACAGACAGACAGACAGACAGACATAGACTGTTCACTATTATTCTGATTGCCTTTGCGTTAACAGAATACAGGCTGACTGACTGACTGACTGACTGACTGACTGACTGACTGTCCTGGCTTGCTCAGTGTGTTCCACAATTGCTCAAGGGAGATGGAGGCACACCAAGAAGCCCCTTATTTCTTCCCATGAGGTTGGCAAGCCAGTAAGAGGGAGGAGCAGAAACCCCCAAACTGCTTTGTATTGTTTTGTGCCTCTCAGCCCTCTATTATCGTTCCATCAGGAGAAAAACAAGCGAGAAAGAGAATCTGGTGCTGGTCCATGCAACCTCTCAGCAGCCTAGACAAATTAAAGGCTCGGGAGCGTATAGGTCAAGCTCCAAAGCAGCTGAACATAGGCCAAGCCTGCTAAGGCTGCCTAGGCTGGGTGCTGTCAGTCAAATGTGCAAAGCTGTGCTCTCACTGGCAGAGGAGTGGAACGTGCGATTGAGCATGCTCCAATCTACCTGCATTGCAGTGGCTCAAAATGTCCTCTATTAACCCAGCTGTATGCTAATCCCATCATGCCCACCCAGGACACTGATTAGCACAGCAGCAGAGCCAGAGGAGGGACTTTTTGCTCTGAATACGGGAGGGTGGGGAACGGAGCAAGGAGGGGAAGCAGGGAGAAAGAGGGAAAAAAGAGAAAAGGGGAAGAACAAACCCATCTCTGTAGCAGATTAAGCATAAGTGTCTCACTATCATTACTATCATCATCATCCACCTCCTCCTCCTCCTCAGCATCTAAATGATCTTTTTTCTTGAGAAGCAAAATTAAGGCTTAGGTGCTGCGGACCAGTGTCACCAGAGACTTGGAAAGCCTGGTGGAAACTCACTGTCCATCTTGCTGGCCTCCGCAAAAGTTGTCTTTGAGACTGAGAAGATCCCAAGATTGGTGGGAAGGAGAAGGTCCTTTATCAGGGAGCATAGACGTATATTTGAAAGACTATACTGTACAATGGTCTCTTGCCAATTACGAGGAAATAAAACTGGAAGGAAGACATGGGAAGTGAGGTCCTTTTACTCCTTGGATGAGAACCGCTTCTCCTTCAGTCTTCATCAGACAGCCTCTGCAGAGTAAGAGGGAAATGTAGAGGCAGGAGGTCAAGTTCCTTGCAGCCCCTTATCCCCCAGGAAGCTAGATTCTCACTGAATCTTGTTAGCCACATTTATTTAAAAGAAGGGGTTAATTATACACATTACATTACACCCAGTGGTGGAATTCAAGTAATTTAACAACCAGCTCTCTGCACTCATGATTTCTTCCAACAACCAGTTTGCCAAACTGCTCAGAAAGTTAACAACCGGTTCTTCCGAAGTGGTGTGAACCGGCTGAATCCTACCACTGATTACACCCAGTGGTGGGTTTCTACCGGTTCGCCCCAATTCGGGCAAACCAGTAGTGGTGGTGGCGGGAGGTTCTGCCCACCTGCCCGGACATCATCACAGATGCTCTGTGCATGCACAGAAGCGCTGCACGTGAGCGAAGCAAGCACGCACACTTACACACTCCCGATTCCGAACCAGTAGCGAAGGTAAGTGGAACCCACTACTGATCACACCCCATTCATCACTAAATATCTTTAGGCAAAGGATAACAATAGCAATAGCACTTAGACTTATATACCGCTTCACAGTGCTTTACAGCCCTAAGCAGTTTTCAGAGTCAACATGTTGCCCCCAATCATCTAGGTCCTCATTTTACCAACCTCAGAAGGATGGAAGGCTGAGTCAACCTTGAGCTGGTCAGGATTGAGCTCCTGGTAGTGGGCAGAGTCAGCCTGCAATACTGCATTCTAACCACTGCACCATCAGGGGGTTCCTTAATCTTCTTTCGAACCACAGGGGGAAGGTAGTTGCTCTTTTTCCTGATACAGGCGAAACATAAAGGTATTCTGAACTTACAATGTGTTGTGACTCATCCTCCCTCCTCTCCTCAGCCGGGCCCCTCCCATCTCCAACCGGGCCTTTTATCAGACTCCGAGTCTGATAATGAAGATGAACGGCCTGTCATGCCTCCAGTCCCCGGCCCTAGCCCATGCCCGGAGAGGATTCCAGGAGTGAAAGGACAAGCCCGATAAACCTCACTCATACAGTGTGTGTTCCTTTGGCTCAGCCTTCAGAATCACTCGTCCCTACTCCCTCTGTCCCCTCCCTTTCCCAGAAGCTGACAGCAGATCCAGCTGAAGACAGTTCAGAGTAGGAGGACCCTCGCTTCCGGAGATCTGAGAGGTGACGCCAGCAGAAGGAGGGGTGGGGAAGGCCTGGATAAATGCTGAGTCATGGAGCCACACCCCACAGCCTATATAAAGGACCTGCTTTTGGCATTCCAATCTTGAGTCAAGCAAAGTCTTATCTAGTTTGCTGATATCGGACTCTATTGCTGAAGTCACAACTCTCACTCCTGCCTGCCCTGATAAACCTCGAAGGAACTTGGCAAGCTGCAAAGGCTTTGTTGCCAAGTTTGTTACGGACTTCCTTGACTCGTTTGTCGGAGTGGGAGTGGGAGTGGGACACGACACAATGTTTGGCAAACTGTTAACCTCCTTCTCAGCCCTGAGGTCTATTGTGCATTTTTTGATTTTCAGAAAAAAGACCATCTTCTTGCTCCTTCTCCCCATATGTTTTCATGCCAATTGCTCCTTTTAACAAGTGCTTGACAATCGTTAACAAATGATTAAAATTGCTTTATTTCCTTTTCCCTCTTCTCTCACTTTCCTTTTGTGCTATGCTTTGTTCATTTTAAAAATCTGTTTCCTAAGGGACAGGACTGCCCTTAAATAAGATGCATTATGAAACTCATTGATTGAAAACGCTTTAAAATGATCATAGCATGTTGTCAACAAAGTAACATTGTTGAAAATAAATCTGATTATGGTACCTGCACTAGTATGTGATATTATGCCACTCCCTGTCCTATTAATTTTTGCCCCCAAAATGGGCCTAAACTGTGAACAAAATCCTGACATCCTTCAGATACTTGATGCTCATCAACACCTCCAAACCTTTGCGGAAACAGTATGATTTTAACAGCAGCAGCTCAAAATACAGAATTGATATGAAGCGAGCAACAACTGGCTTTGACCTCATCCACCACTCCTGAGGTCAAGGCGAAAAGGGCTGCCAAGGAAAGCGAGATGACAATGGAAGTGTGCCCAAAGAAAGAAGACACACCGAGTCTAATGGGTGGAAGATGGAATCAGCAGGTGAGGGTCATCCATTCAGCTAGAACATGTCTCCATGGAAACACTTCATGGAAGTTCAGACTTTCAAAGGGGAGAAGCAGTTTGATGTAGGGTGGTGAAGCTGTGGTACTTTTTGAGTTGAACAGCCTCCCCAAATGCCTTTACTTCGGACAACCGATAAAAGCTGCACACACAGCGAAGCACTGCAAGCCTGCCCATTAGACACCCCTGGGCATGCTGCAAATACAAGCTCATTAATACCTAGAAACCAAATATCATAAGGGAAGCAGTTAAACTTGAGATGTAGAGAGCTCTATAGAGAAACTAGCAGAGGTTAATCTCTTAACACTTAATGCTTCTCACCTTTAAAATTGCCGAGGTACTGCTTTATTCTTTATAATTGGGGGGTAGTTTGATGGTCATTTCTTGCCCCACAGCTGCTACCCCACTATTTGAACTTGCCTTCTTTATATACAGTAATGGCTCTAACTTTTTGTAGGGCACCACAATGCCATCAAGATGAGATGCCTCCAGTATGGGTCTATCATCTTGCAATCACCTGTGTGATTTCTTTGCTAATTCTTCCAGGCAACCCATAGGTAGCTTTGGTGGTTTCCTGGATATGACTGCTGAAAGCCTTACAATAGGCACATGAGGCAAAGTCAATCCCTCTTTCCAGCCAAGCTTGACTTCTGCTGATTTCATGAACACATTCACATAGTTTTCTTGGCAGCAGTACCAAAGGGATTGCTTCTTCCAAAATGCTTTTGACTTCCCAGTCTAATTTATCAACCATGGGAATTTCTGCCTCTCAACCAAAACACAACATAGCTGAAACTAATAAAGGATAACCTCCATAACATTCCCAAAATTGCAGCTAAAAATGTGCAATTTTCTGAATCACATATTTTTGCTGCTGTCCTATTCACTTTGTACCATTCTCTTGACCACTGATGTCTTCAACCCTCTTGACTGAACTTCTCTGATGCTACCTAGGCTTCATTTTTTTTATTTATCAAATTTATTTGCCATCCATTTTGCGGTTCAGGTGACTTTAACTCTTAGACCCAATGCTCCATCTTGTTTAGTTCTGTCTATGCCAACTGCCAGTTGATCTTCATGGTTTCTAGCAGAAGTCTTTTCCAACAGCCATGATCTAATAATTTTAACTGGATGTGCCAGGAACTACGTTTTGGATATCTACATGAAAAATTCTTCAACTGAGTTAGTCCAGAAGGGGCATTGGTCCTACCATGAACGCCGTTTCTCCAGTGCTGTGGAATGGGCCAGGAATGGGTTGATACAGTGGATCTGCCTAAAGACTGAGTGATAATTTTGATGGCCATGCCTCCATATGCCTCCATCGACCCCAATTTTTCGGTGAAGACAAGTCTGAAAGAGAAGCTCAGCCAGAAAGTTAGTAGGTGTCCAGCTCTAGACCACCAAGGTGGGCCGGGCTGGCCCATTCCACAGCATTGGAGAAACGGCATTCATGGTAGGACCAATTCCCCTTCTCCCAATAGGCTGTGGAATGGGCCAGCAATGGGACATAACAAACTTTGGCAGTCCTAAGGGTGGGAAGCTGTTGGCTCTGGAGACCCTGAGGCCAAGTGTACCTGCTGTAAGACTTTCCTGCTGAAGGACGCCTCCACCAAAGCGAAGACGTCCAGTTTGTAATGTCTGATAAAAGGTGAAGGAGTAGTCCAGGTAGCTGCCCTGCATATTTCCTCAAGGGAGGCTTCTGTGGCCCATGCAGCGGTAGTCGCTGCACTATATAGAATAGAATAGAATAGAATAGAATAGAATAGAATAGAATAGAATAGAATAGAATAGAATAGAATAGAATAGAATAGAATTTTTTATTGGCCAAGTGTGATTGGACACACAAGGAATTTGTCTTGGTGCATATGCTCTCAGTGTACATAAAAGAAAAGAGAAGTTCATCAAGGTACAACATTTACAACACAATTGATGGTCAGTATATCAATATAAATCATAAGGATTGCCAGCAACAAGTTACAGTCATACAGTCATAAGTGGAAAGAGATTGGTGATGGGAACTATGAGAAGATTAATAGTAGTGCAGATTCAGTAAATAGTTTGACAGTGTTGATGGAATTATTTGTTTAGCAGAGTGATGGCCTTCATTATGTTGATATATTATTATATTATATATTATATATATTATATTATTCATTATGCTGAGTGTGCAGTAATGCACTTTGGTACGGGCAGTGCATGCATGTCATTTGCTCAGGCGATGCATGCCCGGATCCAGCGACCGACAGTAGAGGTCGCCTGGAAGGACAAAAAATAGAGCCTCGGACTTTCTGGTAGGCGCAGTGTGAGAGCTGTAGACCTTAAGGGCCCTCAGGACATCCAAGGTATGCTACCTCCTCTCCAAGACATGGGAAGGCCTTGGACAGAAATTAGGCAAGATAACCTCCTGAGCCCTATGGAAACAGGAGTTGACCTTGGGAACGAATGAGGGGTCTAACCTCAGGACTATCCTGTCCAGATGAAATATGCAGAGGTCGTCCTTGACTGAAAGTGCTGCCAGCTCTGATATGCGCCATGCCGATGTAATAGCAACCAGAAATATCACCTTAAGGGTGAGATATCTGAGGCTTGTAGTCCTTAGCGGTTCAAAGGGAGATTCGGTAAGCGCCCGCAAAACCTGGGGTAAATCCCAAGTAGGGTAGCGATGGATTTTAGAGGGACGAAGGTTATGTGCATCTTGCAGAAATCTACGGATGACGGGGTGGAGTGCCAATGGCTCGCCACCCCGTGGTCCTGCTCAGGAAGTCTGCCTGAGCATTCAATGTGCCAGCTATATGTTCTGCCTTGAAGGAGAGGACATTCGTTTCCGCCCATCTCCCCAGGTGGAGGGCCTCCTACATGAGGTGCCTGGATCACGGCCTTGGCGGTTGATGTGTGCTTTCACCATGACGTTGTCCCTGAGTATTACGACGTGATATCCTTGTACAGTCCGGTGAAATTGTCTTAGAGCTAGATGGATTTCCCTCAACTCCAACCAGTTGATGTTGTTGCCGGCGTCCACTGGTGATCAATGGCCCTGAGCCACTTGGGAGTTGAGGTGGACTCCCCAGCCGTAAAAGCTGGCATCTGATGTGATTGTAATTCTTTGTATGTCCATGAAGACGGACCCTTTGTCTATAGCACGAGACGTTCATCAGTGGAGGGACCATCGAACAGCCAGGGTGTAAGAATTCAATGACGTGGCCCGCTGATGTGGCAAGAGGAACCATTGGAGGCCTAGTAACGCCGACAAGGTGACAAGAGGCACCTTTGATTCCAACAGGATTTGTTGAATCAGGAGTCTGATATTGTCCCTCCTTTCCTGGGAGAGGAACACTTGGACTTCCTCAGGTAACCCACTCAGCTGTAGGTCAGTGGACCTTGTGCCGGGCTGAGGTTCAGGATCCCTCGCAGAGATTGAGCAAGCGAAAGGATCCTCCCGTCTGCTGTGGTCCTTGGCTGCCGTGAGTGTCAAGTTTGGTGAGAGCTAGCCATCCCTCTCAGGCGACAAGGCACTGGGCAGTGGATTGGCTTGGTCTGTGCCCAGATTGCGACTCTCAGAGTGACTGCTGCTTGGTGACTGTGCTTTGAGAAGGGTCTGTTTCTTCTCAGCCTGGGAGACCTGCCTTTCCAAGGCCTTCTGTCTCCTTTCTAAGTCCTTGAGCTCCGCCTTACAGGGCTGTTGGGCCTTGCATCTTGAAGCTGATTTACAGGATGCCTTCTTTCTGCCAGAGGCCTGAGCCTCCTCCCTGGCTTTAGAGCGGTCCGCCATCTTGGACATCCAGGCAGGCTGAGGCCTGGGAATTAAGGTGGAGAGAACTGTGGCGGCTGTGCCGGGATCCGGTTTAGCCTGTAGATGAGTCAGCCCAAGTGAGCTGATCAAGGATGGCTTACCCAGGGGAAAGACCTGGATGTTGCCAGCTCCTAAAGGTTCCCCCTCAGGGGCTCCGCTGCGATTAACAGCCTAGGGGACTGTTAATGATGCTGGCAAGGTGCCAATGGCCACTATGCAACCAATGTTGTGTGGTGCTTACATGGCTCGCCTGCAAAGTCCAGCCATGTGGCTTCTGAGCTAGCGCGGTGAGTGCGCTGGGCTCGCACGGCTTCCCTCACAGATCACCTGATGTCTGGGCAACCTATTGTCCTCATGCTGGGAAGTGGGCGATGGCGGCGTCTAAGCAACTGGCCTGGGAAGCTCAGCAATGGCAGCACCCCATTCATTGACGGGGTGGCGCGCCAGGAAAATGCTTGCAATGGCGGTGGCCCATGTGGCACCTTGGGAAGCTCCGCAGTGACGGCGGCTAACTCGGCAGGCAGAGTGGCTCGATAAGGTGGTCGGCTTGAAGCCGTTGCTCTGCTGGGCAGCACCGTGGTAGGTCCCATTGGGGGGGGCAACAATCAATCACTTGCCCCTTATGCCAGGCACCTGTCAAGGAGTTTGAGGGCCTGCAATGGTTGTGGCAGCGTTTTCAGCCGAAGCTGAAGTGGCCAGCACGCATTAATTGAGTAAACCGAATCCGAGGGAAAAAACAACACCTGAATATAGTGAAGTCCAGATGTCCAGGACTGGATTGAATCAGAGAAATTGCCAATAAGTCAGATCAACTGAGTTGAAAAACTGGGGTCGATGGAGGCATATAGAGGCATAGCCATCAAAATTATGACTCAGTCTCTAGGCAGATCCACTGTATCAACCCATTCCTGGCCCATTCCGCAGTCGAGAAGCTGCTTTTAAAGTATATACATGTATGGGAATATAAGTATGCACACTTGTACATAAAATGTATATGTGTGTGTATATTGTTTACTTTCAATAATCTGCATGCAATGTTCTTCCACTGAATTATGGCTCTTTCCAGAAACTGCTTTTTAAGAATGTATAGGTGTGAGTGTGTGTGTGTGTGTGTGTGTGTGTGTGTGTATGCACACATATGGGTATACATTTATTGTATACTTGTCAATAAGAGGAACCATGTACGTATTCTATATAGCTAAATAACCAAATTGTTTCTTTCTCTTTCAAAGTAGCCATTTGTGTTTGTGTTCCCTACTTTTTGGTACATGGTGTAGTGTACATCAGATGGGCAAGCAGTTTTTCTACAAGAAAGCAGCAGCCCTATCAGAAAATTCTTAATCATGAAGCGGCTGAGAACCGCTTTTGCTGTGACAAAATCAGCCTTTTTTGAAAGGTCATTGAAGAAGAAAAAGAACCAGATATTTACCCCAATGGGAAAGCATAATTCTTCCTGTCAGACACATTGGCTTTAAAATAGCTTCTTTCCTCAGCTTGTCAACAAAGAGGTAAGGACAGAGATGTACTGCTGCTTAATTAAATCAGTGATTCCAACACCATCCTAGAAGTTAATATATTCATGACCAAAGCTATATTCTTGAAAACTGTGTAGGGAGATCAATCATCTTGGATTCCGGCCAATCTGTTGCGTTCAGCTACATTTGCAACCATCTAAAGTTATCCAAAGATTTTATAAAGAGAACAGGGTTGTTCACACTACACATTTACAAACCAATCTTACTGCCCGCGGAGTGATCTGACTCCAGAATGGCCAATAATTAAACCCTGCTGCTCAAAGACTGCCAGATTGGAAGAATAAAAACGCTTCTTTTTTAATTCTCCCAGGTTAGAGAGATCTGGAACACTGGATTTGGAAGGACATCCAAAATACACACAGACACAAACACACACATTTATATACATATTGAACGAAAAAGCATCAATGTTAATAATAAAATTGAGTAGAAAAATTGATCAAGTTTGCGTTAGAATTCACTCTTCGTAATCTAAAACGTGAAGTACATGAAGACACAATTCAAAAAGTGCAGAATTTTGTGATGTGGCTCTCCATTTTTTTTAAAAAAAATCTGTATGTGTGACTATTGGGAAAACTAAAACTAAAATATTAGTGAAAAATAGCAATAGGAACAGCATTTTGACTTATATACCACTTCATAGCGCTTTTCAGCCGTTAAGCATACAAAATGAAGAAAAGGAAGGAAAACTGCAATATATTATGGGAAATATAATAAACCGCCTACGTTTTCAGGAGCCTTTTTTCCACATTGCAAACTAATATGGAAATAAAATGAATCTGGGGAAGGGAAAATTGAGAAAAACAGAAATTGAAATTGACAGATTTGTCCTCTCTCAATAACACGTCTAATAAAAACATACAGACAATACGTGCTTAAGAAACAGACTCTTCTGCTAAAATGAAAAGGACTGGAACAGGTTCAAAGTTGCCTAGGTTATGTCCTTAGTGTGAATTAAGCTGAACTGAATTGAGGAATTAGAACATATGAGGCTCCCACAGGGACACAAGATCTTCTACGATGGTGAGAACAGATGGAAATATGGAAAAGGATGAATGGAGCTATAGAAATGGAAAGTCAATTAAATTATGGATATAGTGGTAAGATGCTTTATAGAGAAAGAAGGTGAAGAACCACCTATTCCCAAACTAACGTTTGATCCATTTTATCGGGATCCTACCCAAGTTATCAGCAACTTAAGAAAGATGCCACTTCGTCCCTTCTGCAACACATATCCTTGATCACCTCAGCTTAAGATCCCCCATTTGACCTTCCACTCGGTACCTATCTGTTGCTTTTTATTTATTTATATTTTATTTATTTGTAGCCTGCCTTTATTTTTACAAATAACTCAAGGTAATGAACATCTTAAAACTCACCTTCTTCCTCCTATTTTCTCCAGAACAACAACTCTGTCTGGTGACTTGAGCTGAGACAGAGTGACTGGCCCAAAGTCACTCAGCCAGCTTTCATGCCTAAGGTGGGACTAGTACTCACAGTCTCCTGGTGATTGGCCCAAAGTCACCCAGATGGCCTTCATCCCTGTGGTGGTTCTAGAACTCAGTCTCCCACTTTCTCATCTCCTTCCCCACAGCCCAAAACACATCACCCTCCTACTTTTCCATTCCCTTTTTAGAAACATTTGGCTGTAGCATCAAACCTGTAATCAATCACATAGAATAGAATAGAATAGAATTTTTATTGGCCAAGTGTGATTGGACACACAAGGAATTTGTCTTGGTGCATACACTCTCAGTGTACATAAAAGAAAAGATACGTTCATCAAGGTATAACATTTACAACACAATTGATGGTCAATATATCAATATAAATCATAAGGATTGCCAGCAACAAGTTAGTCATACAGTCATAAATGGAAAGAGATTGGTGATGGGAACTATGAGACGATTAATAGTAGTGCAGATTCAGTAAATAGCTTGACAGTGTTGAGGGAATTATTTGTTTAGCAGAGTGATGGCCTTCGGGAAAAAACTGTTCTTGTGTCTAGTTGTTCTGGTGTGCAGTGCTCTATAGCGTCGTTTTGAGGGTAGGAGTTGAAACAGTTTATGTCCAGGATGCGAGGGGTCTGTAAATATTTTCACAGCCCTCTTCTTGATTCGTGCAGTATACAGGTCCTCAATGGAAGGCAGGTTGGTAGCAATTATTTTTTCTGCAGTTCTAATTATCCTCTGAAGTCTGTGTTTTTCTTGTTGGGTTGCAGAACCATAGGGGTTCATTGAGGCCAGACTCCTTCACTGGGCAGGAATCTGAATTAAAAGCACAAAGCAATGCCTCTCCTTATCCAAACCACTGTCCAATTCAGTGCTGGGCTTCTTTGTTTCTCCAGAAGGCCTACAGCAGGAATAGACACACTGAGGTCCCACGAAGACTTCCTGCCTTTGGATCCTTAATGTTGAAAATCAGCAACAAAAATCTTCCATTCTTCTTTAGCCAGGAAACATGAGAATGGCAGCTAAAGCCTTAAAATAGCGGAGACGGAGACAGAGCAGTAGAAACACAAGTATTTACCCTCCACTTGGTGCATACTTGTTGCTTTTTATTTAGTTTTATTTATTTGTAGCCTGCCTTTATTTTTAGGAGGAAGAGGAAGATCTTCCCCTATGCTCCAGAAGTGTACCAGCTTGTTTCTATGCAGACTGAGAATCTTCAGGTTCTACTTACATGCGTGGAAGTGCCCTCCAACCAGGTTGCATCACCGTTTTAGCCCACCACAATTGACCATCAAAAGCAGATTCTTCCCTCATGCTTCCATCAAAAGCAGCAGAAGACAAGTACCAATTTTCTTTTCCCCGCCATGCTAAGAGTAAGTAGGTGCGTGGGTGGGTACTCAGTTGCACTCTATTCAAATGTAGCCCTTTCTAAAGGACCAGTTAACACTGGTATTTCCAAGACCCAGTTCTCTCTTTTCTCTTTCAAATTCAACGCACTATCAATATTCAGAGAAAGGAAAACCCTTCAGCTCAAAGATTAGGTCTAACGCCTGGTTGGATCTATGCATTCTTTTGGTTAATTGCTGTGCTTGGTTTCTGCTTCTGAGCTGAACTTATTCCTGCCCCCTCTGAACTGTGAAAAACTCTTTCATTCCGTTACCTTCTGTTTTCACACAGCTTGCAACAGGTAAAGAGATTGTGAATCTAGAATCAACCAATTATAAATACCTTTCAAAGTCCCAAATGAAATCTGAAGTGTTATTCAAAAGAAAAGCTGATGTATCAAGTGAAGGTTTGATGACAAAAGGAAGAACGGAGGGCAAGAGAAATTAAGATTGTTATTTAAAGACCTGTCAGGTTTTGGGGAGCAGAAATTTCCAAAGAAAGTCCGACAGTTAAACTTAGAAAGTGATGCTGGAGAATATATATAAAAAGAAAATAATGAGAAATAAAAGCAAACAATTAACAAGGGATTACGTAAGGTAAAATTAATTTCTTACATATTATGCGGTAAAGAATTGGGATTTCAAAAGAGATGCTTGGAAAGTTTTAAATACGATCAACTTTTTAAAGGAAAATACTATCTATTCGTCTATAAAATGCCAAGCAGCTTTTTAGATTTTTTAAAAAAATCATTTTTGCAAAATGGCTAATAATTCCCCATATGTGGTGACTCAATCTGTGTTAGATTCCACCCACCCTGTATTTAATAGCCCAGAGAGAAGAGAGGTCCACATGATTGATTGAGATATTATATCTATCTATCTATCTATCTATCTATCTATCTATCTATCTATCTATCTATCTATCTATCTATCTATCCACAAATAACACAACATAAACCAGACATCTTCCACTTCTTGTGAATCAGGCTCACATGGACATTCATCCACAGGTAATCGTGGCTAGTTAACTATTAAGAAGCCTTTCAAATCTGAGGGTGATAAATACCATTCCCAATGAACATAATCACAGTTCATGAAAATAACTCTCAAAATGATGTGGCTCTTTTATATAACAAAACTAAAGAGGGAGTAAATAACAGTCTTGAGTCATAGGTCTTTTGTGTAGCTAAATCCCATAATTTATTTTGAATTCCTATTTAGATCTGCAAAAAATCTCTACTTGTTAGGGTCAGTATAAACTTAGAGCAAGTGTTTCCTAACCTCCCTGTGCGCAACCACCAATATATTAGAACTAGAACTCCCAGATTTTAAAGAAAACTGGGTCTGCATTACATTAGCTGTGGTGGCGCAATGCAGTATTGCAGGATGACTCTGCCCACTGCCAGCAGTTTGATCCTGACTGGCTCAAGGTTGACTCAGCCTTCCATCCATCCGAGGTCGGTAAAATGAGGACTCAGATTGTTGGGGCAATAGGCTGACTCTGTAAAGTGCTTAGAGGGGGCTGGTATATAAGTGTGAAGTGCTACTCCTATGAGGTGCAACCAACTAAAAACCTCTCTCTCTCTATTCCTAACTAAGGAAGGGCATTCTTACAGGGGGAATCATACTCCTTTAACGATCTGGTTCCTTAACTATTCAGGATTTTATTTTTATCCCACCTTCATTATAATTTATAAATCACTCAAGGAGGCAAACAAATATTCCTTTTTCCTTTTTTCCCCACAACCACCCTGTGGGATGGATTGGTCTTACAGTGACCGGCCCAAGGTCAACCAGCCAGCTTTCATGCCTAAAGCAGCATTAGAACTCAGTGTCCCTTGTGATTTTCAAGGAAATCACCAGTATTTTAAATTGTACAAACGGAAAATGAGGGCAGCAGCTGTAATATTAATGGGGTGTCAGCTTTGCGACTCCTCGGAATACTAGCTCAACCAAAAGCTTCTCTCTCTAGTCCTAACCAGTAATTCAGATCAAGGTGACCGTATCAGAGTCGCAAAACTATGGGCAAAAAAATCTCTTTGCTGCCATGTAGTATTCTTGATCTTTGCAAATCAAATATCTAATTCAGGGTATTTTGCAAGAAACTGAATCAAGACTGTAATGCCTCTCAAAAAATACATACTGTATAAATAATAACATGGGTACATCAAAACAAACCTCATAGTTCAGATTATTTTGAGTATTCTGCTAAACAGGTGCTTGTTTTATCATATTATGTATGACCAATTAGCTCAATGCACACAGCACATTACATATAGTTGGTGGTTACTATAATATGAGAAGAAACCAATCTCACATACAGGTAGTGCTTGACTGACAACAGTTCATTTAGTGACCATTCAAAGTTACAGCAGCAACTTTAAACAAGTGACATGACTATTTTTCACGCTTATGACCTTTGTAACATATCCATGATCATGCGATCAAAATTCAGATGCTTGGCAACTGATTCATACTTATGGCCACTGCTGTGTCCCAAGGTCATTAGATTCCCTTTTGCAACGTTTTGACGAGCAATGGGGAAGACAGATTCACTTAACAACCGTGTTAAGTTAACTTATCAACTGCAGTGATTCACTTAACAACCATGGCAAGACAGGTTGTAAAATGGGGCAAAATTCACATAACAAATATTCACTTAACAACAGAAATTTCAGGATCAATTGTGGTCGTAAGTCGAGGACTACCTGCATATTTAGAAAACTACAATGACACATCTCTTTCTTGTACACTGTAGGAATATTTGTCCTGAGGTTTCTCATTAAAAAAAATACTTTATTTATTTATTTATTTATTTATTTGATTTTTATACCGCCCTTCTCCCGAAGGACTCAGGGCGGTGTACAGGCAAAAATAAAACAGATAATACAATATACAAATTTAAAATGCAATTTAAAAAACTTATTTTAAAATTAGCCTGAGAAGTAAAAATATACAATAAACTAAAAACCCCATTTAAAATTAATTAATAAAAATTTAAAATTAATAAAATTCAATTTAAGCCAGCCCCGCGCGAATAAAAAGATGTGTCTTCAGTTCGCGACGGAATGTCCGAAGGTCAGGTATTTGGCATAAACCCGGGGGAAGCTCGTTCCAGAGTGTGGGAGCCCCACAGAAGGACCTTCCTGGGGCCGCCAGCCGACATTGCTTGGCGGACGGCACCCTGAGAAGTCCCTCTCTGTGAGAGCGTACGGGTCGGTGGGAGGCATGTGGTAACAGCAGGCGGTCCCGTAAGTACCCAGGCCCTAAGCCATGGAGCGCTTTAAAGGTCGTAACCAAAACCTTAAAGTGCACTCGAAAGGCCACAGGTAGCCAGTGCAGTCTGCGCAGGAGCGGTGTTATATGGGAGCTACGCGGAGCTCCCTCTATCACCCGCGCAGCTGCATTCTGGACTAACTGAAGCCTCCGAGTGCACCTCAAGGGGAGCCCCATGTAGAGAGCATTACAATAATCCAAGCGAGAGGTAACAAGCGCATGAGTGACTGTGCACAAGGCATCCCGATCAAGGAAGGGGCGCAACTGCCGAACCAGGCGAACCTGGTGGAAGGCCCTCCTGGAGACGGCCGTCAAATGATCTTCAAACGACAGCCGTTCATCCAGGAGGACACCTAAGTTGCGCACCCTATCCTTTGGGGCCAATAACTCGCCTCCAACAGTCAGCCGCGGCTGCAGCTGACTGAATCGGGGTGCCGGCATCCACAGCCACTCCGTCTTGGTGGGATTAAGCTTGAGCCTGTTTCTCCCCATCCAGACCCGTACGGCTTCCACACACCGGGACAGCACTTCAACAGCTTCATTGGGGTGGCCTGGGGTGGAGAAGTACAGCTGGGTGTCATCAGCGTACAGCTGGTATCTCACCCCAAAGCCACTGATGATCTCACCCAACGGCTTCATATAGATGTTGAACAGAAGGCGAGAGATCGACCCTGCGGGACCCCACAAGTGAGGCCCTCGCGCCCACCTCTGCCCCCTGTCAACACCGTCTGTGACCGGTCAGAGAGATAGGAGGAGAACCACCGATACACGGTGCCTCCCACTCCCAATCCCCCCAACCGGCGCAGCAAGATACCATGGTCGATGGTATCAAAAGCCGCTGAGAGGTCTAATAGGACCAGGGCAGAGGAATAACCCCTGTCCCTGTCCCTCCAGAGATCATCCACCAATGCGACCAAAGCTGTCTCCGTGCTGTACCCGGGTCGGAAGCCGGACTGGAACGGGTCTAGTGAAAAGTGAATCAAGTGAAAAGATATATTACTGTTAAATTCATTGTACAATTCACCTCTGCCATTTATTCCAGTTCAACTTCAGTTCAGTTCACCTTCTGATTGCAGGTTTGTATAGAGGTTATATTACAAGATTATATAAAAGCAGGAATGATATTTGGACATTACTAAATGTTGATACAGCTTCTAATGATCTTTTGAGCGTAAGCCATATTAAAATTTATTATTATTATTGTTATTGTTATTATTATTACTATATGCTATCACCTAACATATCACTATCTACTTTTCTGTGCTAAGTTGGGACAACAGGACTGTAACCTGTTCTCGTCCCATGGACTTGCATTTGCGATGGAATTAGAAGCAGGGAAAAGGAATAAAACAATAAAGTATTGAACAAAACCATGCTGACTTTTCATAAAAATCAAGCAGGGGAAAGAGTCCTCCAAATTCAGGAAAAAGTAGAGATTCAAATATCTTTCAGGTGTAATTGTGATGGTGTGTGTAAAACTGGGTTAGAAATGCCTCCAAACTTTAGCATGTAAGACCTGGATTGAGAAAAACAAACCGAGCGTTCAAATATTAAGAGAAACAAGGATCAATATGAGTTCCTATTTAAAATCTTGAACGATACGAATTTCTGCATCAGGCTTCATACAGGCCAGAGGTGGGTTTCAGCAGGTTCTGACCAGTTCTGGAGAACCGATAGCGGAAATTTAGAGTAGTTCGGAGAACCAGTAGTAAAAATTCTGACCGGCCCCACCCCCATCTATTCTCTGCCTTCCAAGTCCCAGCTGATTGGGAAGAAATGGGGATTTTGCAGTAACCTTCCCCTGGAGTGGGGTGGGGTGGGAATGGAGATTTTACAGTATCCTTTCCCCTGCCACGCCCACCAAGCCATGCCACTCCCACCAAGCCACATCCACGGAACCGGTAGTAAAACTTTTTGAACCCCATCACTGATACAGGCATAACTAAAAGCCACAGATTTTCAGTCAATAATCCCCTTGTTTAAGCATTGGCTTAATTAACAGAAGCCTTCCACAGTAGGCGTAAGACTAGATTAGTTATTTTACTGCAGACAAGAATGATACCATATACACCCAGCAGACACATCTCCTGCAGTATATAGGACTCGAAAATGATAAAAAGGATGATCTGATAATCATGAACTGAAATAAAGATTGATTGACTGACTGATGGAGTACTTGAAGGCAGGACCAGAAGCAATAGATGGAAACTAATCAAGGAGAGAAGCAACCTAGAGCTAAGGAGAAATTTCTTGACAATTAGAACAATTAATCAGTGGAACAATTTGCCTCTAGAAGTTTTGGATGCTCCAACATTGGAACTTTTTAAGAAGAGACTGGATAAACTATTTCTCTGAAATGGTATAGGGTTTCCTGCCTGAGGAGAGGTTGGACTAGAAGACCTCTAAGATCCCTTTCAACTCTGTTATTTTGAATCAAGCAGATGTTAAGATGCGTACAAGGGTTTAACTTTTTAAACTTATTCTTCCAATGGATATTTGGCTTTCTTTTGAAGATTCTGGAAGTCAGGTGACCCATTTATTTCTAGCCTGGCTTTTCTTCAATAAATCAAGGTCCCACACAAATTATTCTCTCTCCTCCTATTTTTCAACAATAGCCCCTTGGGGTAGGGTCTGTACAGTCTGGGGAACACTGTTTCCTGTCTTATCTTGAAGACCTAATCACTAAAATGAACACTAGAAGTTAGTTCAACCACAAAAATCCCCTCAACTACCATCTTTCTTTATGCTTCTTATGTATTTGGTTATCCATTCATATATGGCTAGTCCTCGACTTAGGACCACAACTGAGCCCAAACTTTGTTGTTAAGTGAGACATTTGTTAAGTGAGCTTTGCCCCATTTCACAACCTTTCATGCCACAATTGTTAAGTGAATCACTGTGGTTTTTAGGTTAGTAATATGGTTGTTAAGTGAATTTGGTTTCTCCATTGACTTTGCTTGTTCAGAAGGTCACAAAAGGGGATCACAGGACCCTCCCACACACTGCAACCATCATGAATATGAGTCAGTTGCCAAATGTCTGGATTTTGATCACGTGACCATGGGGGTGCTGCAATGGTCGTAAGGGTGAAAAATGGTTATAAGTCACTTTTTTAGTGCCATTGTAACTTCGAATGGTCATTAAATGAAATTTTGTAAGCCGAGAAATACCTGTATATATAATCAGAATGATTTGATGAAATCATTTTTTTCCCAAAAATATTTTTGCCTGGCTCTTGTTATATATTGTTATATGACAATATATAAATTGTGTGTTCTTGTTATAAATTGTGCGTTCTTTATGTACATTTTAAATTGCCTGAACATTGTATCAGTTTCTTCTCCAACAGTGTTGAAGAGAATCAATAAACATGCTAATTGGCCTGTAATTAGCAGGATGATCCACTTGCTGTTTCGAAAGGGTTTGCTAGAACATTGCTTTTTCCTTTCAAATGCTTTCACAATATTCCAGGATTTCCTGCTAAGCTACACAATGAACAAAATCAACGGAGTCCCTCTTTGAGAGCGAAAGGTGGCGCAGAAATGTGATAAAGAAAAAATTAAATTTTCTCAAAATATTTAAAACCCAAGTTTTAGAAAAAGAAAAGAACCTCTGTAAAGATCCACATAATACTTAAACAGGCTCTTTCAGTGCTAGAAATGTTCTTTAATCATCAAGGATAATTTGATTTGTACCACAGAATTTATTTAACCGCCCTGAGTCCCTCGGGAGATAGGGCGGTATACAAATATGATTAAATAAATAATAAATAAATAAATTTAGGACATATCCAAAAAAGGCTTTTACTATGCAATCAACGTTTAAAGAAAAGCTGAAGTTTATTTATTAAAAATATCTCCAGATAGCTTCTCATTAGTGTAATTTACAATAGCTGTAAAGTTATTCCAGAGTAGAATAAAGTGGGGGGGGGGGAACACGGCAGAATAGAGCAAGAAAAAATGGAGGCTGGTGAAAGTTGGCATTAAAAGATGGGTTTTTAAACAACTCCTGTCACCATCCGTGGTGGCACAAAGCAGATGGGAAGTCATTCTACCCAGATGTTATTTCAGAGAAGACCCATCTCTGATTCACCATCAAGTAGCAATTTGCAAGAGAGGACATGGAGAATAGAAAGTAAAATATGTCTCCAGTGACAGATTTCTCCTGAGATCATGGATGCTTAGGAGAAACTTATCAGTGCAGACATATGTTAATGTAATGTAGGCTTGAGCTATTTAGAGGATAGCACCCTAACATCAATGCCTTGAATCTAAATGGCAGAAGTCTGGAAGCCAAGGCAATAATGCAATCACATTTTGTAGCATTCTAATTTCTCATCAGGAAAGGACTGTATTTCAACAGTGTTTCTCAACCTTGTTAACTTTAAGATGTGTGGACTTCAACTCCCAGAATTCCCCAGCCAGCAACCATGATAAGGTTGAGGAACACTCCTTTACAGTCATCCAGTCTGTGGTAATGAAGCACCACAATCATGCTACTCTTATCTAGGAACAGAGCAGCTGATGTATTAGCGTCAGCTAAGAGCGGTTTCTCCTGTGTACAAAAATCAACTGAGTGTCCAGGAATAGCAATAGATCTATAACAGAATAACAGAGTTGGAAGGGACCTTTGAGATCTTCTAGTCCAACGAGCCCCTGCTTGGGCAGGAAAACCTATTTTAAATAAAACCCATTTCAAATAAAATGATTGTCCAATCTTTCCTTCAAAATTTCCAGTGTTGGAGCATACACAACTTCTGAAGGCAAGTTGTTCTACTGATTCATTGTTCTCACTGACAGGAAATTTCTCCTTAGTTCTAAGTTGTATCTCTGCTCAATTAGTTTCCATCCTTCCATCCTAGTTTCCTTCTTGTCCTGTCTTCAGGAGCTTTGGAGAATAGGTTGACTTCTCTCCTTAGATATTGGACTACTGCTATCATGTCACCCCTGGTCCTTTTCATTAAACTTTACATCCTTGGGACCTCAAATCCCAGAATTCCTGAGCCTGCATGAAGTCCATGGGTCTTATATTTACCATAGGTTGCCCACCTCCGATCTAGAACCTTTTCCAGATTGCAAAACTTTCTTTCAGAGGGAAAGGCAACACAGCCAGATACTCCTCATATAATCCATTTTTACATATCCTGCCTTTTCCCCTGGTTTTTCCTGTCACACTTTCCTAATTCCAAGACAAATATATCAGCAAATATAAATGAGAGGGAAGAGGAGGAGGTGGATAACATACTGGGGATATCCCTCCTTTATTACTTGTCCAGTCTTGGCAGCTGCAGAGGTATTTTGTATTCTGCAAGCTCTGTCATTTCTCATCTTCCAAAGGTTCGTCGAACTTACAGACAGAGATTGTCTCGAAAACAGATATATTTATTTCTGAGAAAGCATGTGAAAGGTGCAGCTATGAGGTTGCAGAGAGTGGAGATTGGGAAAAAAATTAAAAAGAAAATCACCATGCCGGAATCACTCTGAAATCATGTACAAGCTACGGACTTTCATATTTTTTCTAAAATAGACAGGCAAAACTTGAGACAACTTTTAATTTCAACAGCGTACTCCCCTGTTTCCTTTGAAGACCCAGACTTTGGAATCCTTCATCAAAAGGGGGCTCTCTTCAAGAAAAAAAAAAGGAATGAGCCTCTAAGGAGATTCTCCAGCTTTTTAACCTGGTTGTTAAACTGACTGGGAAATTTAAAGGGCAGAGAGGCGGATGGGAGGGAGGGAAGAGTTTGAAATTGATTAGCGAATCACCCAGGCAAATTTCCCAGGAGGATTTTGAAAATGACAATGTACATCTTGTTGAAGATAATTAGTTTACTGTATAAACAATATATAAACAATGATAATGGTATATACCGAACAAGCTATATTTGTCTGGCACAGTTTAAACCAGGGGTCTCCAACCTTGGTCTCTTTAAGACTTGTGGACTTCAACTTCCAGAGTCTCTCAGAGAACTCTGGGAGTTGAAGTCCACAAGTCTTAAAGGGACCAAGGTTGGAGACCCCTGGTCTAAACCATAATGGCTAACTCAAATCAGGTTACAGAGTGATACAACGTGTGAACCCAGTCAATCTGTGTAAAAACTATGAGCATATTTTTCTTTTTTAATTAAATTACTTATAGTGATAGACCAAAAAGTTGATCTATGATTAGCTCTTGAAATCATGAGAAAATTCATCCTTGCATTTTAGTCCTTAGATGTTTTATTTAATGTTCACTCAAATAGAAACAAGCTTCATAAAATTTATCAGCTCCTGTTTGTTCTTTGTGAATTTTTGTAATTGTAAGTCAGTCACTCTGGATAATGAGATGAGCTGCATATAAATTAAATTAAATACATTTTGTGCATGCTCAGGTTATTCATTCACCCAGCTTCTATTTACTATAATCTATACTGAATAAATCCAGGAGCTCACAAAGACAAAAATAAGACTTAACATTTTTAAAGAACAAACTTATAGGTGAAGCTATCAAACATCATGATCCTCATCATCAGCGCCTTTTCAAGTAGCCAACCTAACTTTTAAAAAATGCACAGCTAATAGTTTCCAGACTTCCCATTTTTTACCTCATAAGCTTTTTCCATCGGAATTTGACACTTTAAAAAAAAAGATTTATCATTTTCATCCTGCTTTCTTTGCAAAGCAGCTTATAGGATTAAAACACAGAAAGACAATTAAAACATAACTGAAGCACAGTTATAATAAGAAACCAGTTAGCATCTTAAGGAGATAAAAGAGTCCCAACTGGCAGGTCAAAAGCTACATGCACCAAATGGTGAGAGAGTTTAACAAAATGAATCTGAATACAAAATATATAAATGAGGCAAGAAGGTGTGCTGTATATCAGAAAAATATATGGGGGCCCTACTTGATGCAGAAGCGATATTGGTCTAAGCATTTCTTGTCCTATAGAAACCAACTAGATGTCAATCAAGCGTTTGTATTCCATATTCATTTAAGTTACAACTGAAATGTTCCTATTATGAAATAACATATTTATATTTGCAAGTAGCTTTTTTCTCAATCTTTGTAGCTATTGTAATTCACAGGAGCCCCAAGAAATGCATAATTGGTGGTGAGGTTATTATTACGAACATTATATTTGAACTTAGCCCAAATGCTAGCCAGCCTATTGCTGTTTTTCCAATCCTGTTATTCAAATCTTTTTTCCCCAATCCTCCCAATCTAAAAGAGCAATTTAGACTTCCTTAGGAAATATGGGGCTTTCTTTGTAACAGAAGTTATTGACCTGTTGTAGGTTTCCAGAAGTTTCAGTAGCTCTGCAAAGCAAGAAAATTCTACAGCTCATTTATTTGTGTTATTTTTAAAGAGACATTTCAAGCTCATCCCAAACCCACAGAGTTATACATTTATTTCTTCTCTGCCCCAATTCCCCATCCTCATTCATAGCTACAAAAAGATTTGATGTCCACCAGATCCAATATAGGGATCCAGCAAGCAATGTGGATGTACAACATAGATTAGGAATTCAAAGTATATGAACTTCTTGCTAATTGGAATGGCACATTTTTTAAAAAAAACAACCCAGATGCAATTAGTTTTCCCAAAGGTGCTTTTCCAAAAAGCAACTGGACTTTTTTTCCTTTGGAAATATCACACTTCTCACCCAAGAAGCTTCTTCAGAACTCTGTGGGATTGGGATGAGCGCGACATGTCTGTCATTGAAAATGAAATGAATAAATGAGTTGTAGGACTTTCTTGCTTTACTGAACTACTGAAATTTCTGTAAAGCTGAGAACAGGTTAATAGCTTCAGTGTTACAAAAAAAATCCCATTTTTCCTAAGGAATTCTAAATTGCTCTTTTGGTTTGGAAGGAAGGGGGAGGGAGAAAGATTTGAATAACGGAATTGGAAGAAGAACTGAAGAAGCTTCTTGGATGAGAAGCGAAATGTTTTTTTAAAAAAGCCAAGAAAGTCCAGTTGCCTTTTGAAAAGTACCTTTGGGACAACCATGACATGGCTGATTGAGGATCTTCATAGTTACGCAATCAGTTTACTTTACTTTTCTGGACAAAGGACACTTCTTAATGCAGCTCGCAGGAAGAACATAGAAAAGCTATTTAAAATACTAGTCATTGAATTCCAAACATTTTCTTCCAGCTAGAGTTTGGTTGTGCCTTGCTAGAGGCCCAAATGATACTGTATTGGTTGGAACCTTGGCTGAATTGAGCATTTGAGTTCCCAGCCCTGCTCACCAAGCTGGTAATTCTCTTCTCGTTGATTGGGCTCACTGCTGACTCTCAACCCACACTTTATTCATGCTGGTTGTAGTGGGGGAAAGCCAACGTTAATGAAGTGGGTTTTTTA
Organism: Ahaetulla prasina; assembly: GCF_028640845.1. NCBI lineage: Eukaryota > Metazoa > Chordata > Lepidosauria > Squamata > Colubridae > Ahaetulla > Ahaetulla prasina. Next base: position 23,841,360 of record NC_080547.1, on the reverse strand, counting down.
AATTTCAATTTAAAGATGATGGGGGCTATAAAATAGGTAGGCCTTACCAGAACTCCTATATGTTTTTCGGGAATAACATATTGTAATTCCCTATAAGCTCTCAAAAAGCATTGACATTGGATGAGGTTGGTCTCCTTAGCCTCAGAAGTGATGGAGGGGAGATTTCACAACATGCCTTAACAACAAACCCTCTACGTATGCCCAGATTCAGAGAGTGAACCAATCATGCATGTTCTTTCAAGCTGCCTCCTGCACTGTACTAATGGTAAACCTCTAAATCAATGGTTCTCAACCTGGGGGTCGTGACCCCGTTGGGGGTCGAATGACGATTTGCCAGGGGTCGCCTAAGACCGTCGGAAATATGGGAAGTATACTTGCGAGTCGAAGAATCGCGCTCCAATGGTTGACTCCACAAGCCAGCTGCAGGCTCTTCAAATCGCTAGCCGAATTCGGCTTCAGGCGCGATGAATTAAAAAAGAGAGAAATCTTTGCTCTGATGTCTCCCTCTCAAGCCAGCTGCAATCACTCCCAATCGCTAGCCTAATCTGGCTTCAGGCGCGATAAACTTAATAGGGGAGGAGTCTCTGCTTTAATGCCTCCGTCCTCAAGGCAATCGCAAGCAGTTCAGATCGCTAGCCAATACGGCTTCAGGCGCGATAAATTCAAAACGAAAATAATTTTACAGTTGGGGTCGCCACATCGTGGGGAATTGTATTAAAGGGGTCGCAGCACTATAAAGGTTGAGAACCACTGCCCTAAATTATCAGAAGACATTCCAATCTTAAATTATGAATTTCGTACTCTTTATTCCTCATCCTTTGCCTCTTGCTCCTATCATTATCATCATCATCGCTTTTTCCCCCTTTGCTTAATGTGCTGCTATTCCCTTAATCTGATGCACTTAACTAATTTCTTATTGCTCCTTTGGTCCATAGCTACTAATATAAAATTCCAAACAGTTCAAACCCAGACCAGGAATATGAATTGAGTTTAACAGGAACCTCTACAGCGACCTAACTGGATTCTAATACAGGTCTTCAGCAAAGTGAGAACAAAAATGGAATATGGATGTTGGCCTGAACAAGGAAGGCTATGGTGGAATTCAGATGTTGTAATTAATCATGTATAAAGGTGATTTACTGGACAATCAACAAACACTTAGGCACAAACCATAGATAAAATCCAGCAATAGATGTATTTATTCTGGGCAAAATCAAAATCTTCCCATGTACAACATTTACAGGCAGTGTGGAAATATTTGTGTAAAGCTGCATTTCTGTCTGGTCTGATGTAATATCTGTAGAGCTTAATAGATTCAGATCCCCATAAGAGGAACAAAACACTGGCTGATCCTACTTGCTTCCAATACTGTACCTTTCAGTCTTTTACAGCTATGCCATAGTCTGACCAAAAATACCTTTTGATAACTACTACTTACAGGCCCTGTGCAGCTCCTGTACCATTCTCCACAGCCTCACATAGAGTTAATCTACTAATAATCATGAACATCTTTTAAATACTTCAGTACTGCCATTAATCAGCTTCTCTCTAAACTCCAATATCTCAACCTCAGACTCCTTTGCATCTAAACTTTACTACGGTAATCCAATTAGTAAGTTAGTTACCCTGCCTAGGCTGTGCCTGGAATTTATCGTTAAGCAATCATCATTAAAAAGCAAGTCAAGTTTTCCTCTGGGATCCTACATTATGCCTTCAAAATTAAATTATAGGAAATGCTAACTATTCGTGTGGAAATGGACAGAGAGATGATGATGCCACCTGGAAAGGGGGAGCTGAACCAAGCAGAATGTTAGATCTTATTTAGCAATCCCTCTTACCCTGAACAGAGGCACCTAAGTGGGATCTTCCACGTCATATAAAGTACTTTTATTTTCTCCTGTGGATTTGATCAGAGAGTTGGAAGGAAGATAACAGGTCATCAAATCCAATCCCCCAAACAATGCAAAATTCACCATAATCCCTGCTTGAAAACCTCCAGGGACGGGAAGAAAGTGCTCTATGGGCAATCTATTTCACTTCTATTGTCAGTACTTACTACCAAGAAGTCCTTCCTAATTCTAATCCAGTATTTCTCAACCTCAATAACTTTTAAGTTGTGTGGAGTTCAACTTCCAGGATTCCCCTGCCAGCCTGCCTAAAATCATGGATGCCATATTCTATATGTAATGTAACCAACCCAGAATAGAGAGGAACAACATTTTTTCTTGATTTTGGCTCTACACTTTAGCTGTTGCAGCCTCGGATTGTTTTGCTCTTTTGACATCATTTTTTGTTGGCTCACATTCAGTTTGGGATCTATCAAGGCATTTTTCACATGTACTGTACCTCAGTATAGGTGAGGAACAATAAAAGAAATTGCAGAAAAGAAAATTCTGCGTGTCCTTCTTGGTTCTTAGGCCCTGACATTGAGTCACCATCTTTGTGTTTCCAAATGGGACTGGAACAGATTATTATGTGAAATTCTGAAATTCTTGTCAGAAAAGAACTAAAAGCGATGTATAAACCAAGTACAAAGTAAAATGAATTTTCTCACTTTCATTGCTGCTTAAAAGATTCCTAAAATTAGTATTTCATGGCTTAATGACTCACCTACTGCCTGGCTCTACTGTCACAAGGCCCAGGTCAATTGTTCCCAATACTATATCTTCAGCAACTCAATTTTTTTTCATTTTGTCTTTATTATCCCCATAGACATTCCTTTTCACATACAAATTTCCTCTGCCAACTAGTTCATTCTACTCTATAAAATATAAATATCTGGGCCCTTTGAGCTCATCATAAATTTCAAGACTCCAAGGGCAAAAGGGATGGTTGGAAAATGGTCTTTTCACCTAGTAACCGAAAGAAAGAAAGAGATGCAAACTACTTTTCAAAATAACTTGTGGAAAGAACTATTGATTCTTCAAGAGCCTTTCCATTTTCTCCTGTTGATAAGCAGTAATTTCTGCACTTGTTATCTCTGGCAGCTTTGCCTTGTTTGCTAGAACTACCAATCTATTTTCTCATCATTCCACATGTTGAGAGTGTCTCTTTAAACAGGGCAGCAGCTTGGGGAGTCAAAACAACAGAATTCTCCTAGAGCAGAAATATGGTAAGCACAGCCATTTTGCAGAAAGAAGGAAACCAACTCTACCTCTTGCTGAGAGCTTCTTGGTGTTGATAATCTTGGCGGCATATTCATGTCCAGTGCAGAGTTTGACACAGCGTCGCACCACGGAAAAAGCCCCCCTGAAGAAGGACAGGGAAAAAGAGATTGATTAATGACTGCATGGCAGGAGAATTTCATTGACATGCTCATTGCAAAATTCCTAATCCACCTGTTTGTTTGTTTGTTTGTTAAGGAAAAAAAAGTATGGCTTTGCAACCATTTGATTAGCATGCTAATATTTAAACTATTTTTATCCTACTGTCTAGTTAACACTTTTACAAATACCCCTAGTCCATTTTCACACCCTAACAAATCTGGCAGACAAGGAGAAGGTGATGGGGAAGAAAGAGAAAAGAACAAATTCAGTCATAAGCACTTAAGCTTCAGGTCGCAACCAGCTGGAATCAAAGCGATTCATGACTTCTCAAGTTACCTTTCCACAGGTAAGCAGGACCCTTTGATCAGATTAGAAGAATCTCCACCAACAGAATCTCTCCCTGAATTACATTTATTCTATTAGTTTCAACCATCTCTGAACTGCTTCCAGATCTGTTAAATCATACCACAGCTTTTCTAGGCTTTCTAGGTAAGTGGAATACAGCAATGTTGTCCCTGATATTCATAAATGCAACCCTACAGATTATTTCACCCAATGGCTATCAGTGGTTATAAATCAAGAAACAAGACTGAGTATTCAAGAAGACAGTGCCTATCAAGAAAAGTCCTCAGCCTTCACTTTCTGAGCTCTCTTGTCCAAGATAGATTAAAAACATAGTCCTTGACTTACAACCATTCATTTAGTGACCGTTCGAAGTTATAACGGCATTGAAAAAAGTGACTTCGACTGGACCTTGCACTTATGATCATTGCAGCATCTCCATAGTCATGTGATCAAAATTTAGATGCTTGGCAACCGGCACTGCAACTTCCCAGCCAACCTCTGACAAGCAAAGTCAATGCCGGTTGGCGGCCCCCGGAGGGAGAGGGAGAGCCTTCTCTGTGGCAGCATCGGCCCTTTGGAACGAGTTACCTCCGGGGTTACGCCAACTCCCCAACCTCCGAACTTTCAAGCGGGAATTGAAAACTTTATTATTTAATCGTGCGGGACTAGCCTAAATGCATTTTCTTTATAGTTTTTAAATTTTAAAGGGTTTTATGTCGGTCTTGACTGTTTTAGTAAATTGGCCAATTAAATATTCGTTTTAAATGTGTTTTAAATTTGTTATTTATATTATGTGTACTCTTGTGTTTTTAATACGGCTGTAAACCGCCCTGAGTCCTTCGGGAGAAGGGCGGTATAGAAATTGGATAATAAATAAATAAATAAATAAATAAATAAATAAATAAATAAATAAATAAATAAATAAATAAATAAATAAATAAATAAATAAATAAATAAAATCCAGGGAGCTGGATTCGCTTAACACTTCACTTAACAAATCACTTAACAATAGTGATTTGCTTAACAATCATAGCAAAAAAGTTCTCCAAAATCGGGTGTGATTCAATAATCACATTGCTCAGCAATGGAAATTCTGGTCCCAATTGTGGACGTTAGTCGAGGAGTCCCTATAATGTTTCTCCCCCTCTCTTCCTAGATTTATACAACAGCTTAAACTGGAAAAAAAACAGCATTCTGATTTCATGGGCTGTGTGAATAGACCAAAAATGTTGGGAGTAGATGAATATTTGGTCTGAGCTCACCTTATATGCTTAATACGTTGGGCAGCTTCTGCCTTTAAATCTGAATACTTATTGGATCAAGAAACTTTCAAAGCTCATAAGGGATTTAACACAGGTCTTGTCCAGTGAGTTTATCGTCTGAACAAAATTGTTTTTTATCAAAAAACTCTGATACTACCTTTAACATTTGGCTTTTGTGTTAAAAAATGCCTTTATTTTTCTCACAACTAAGAGGCTTTAAAAGTGCCTCCCCCCATCTCTCAGGGATTGTTAAAACTAATTAATCCTGTACTATTGTGGGACAATGAGCTTTTGGAAATATCATTCTATAACCTTTTCCAATTCTCAGAGTGGTATACATTAGCCAGTAACCTCAGATGCTCTCCTGTCAACAACTCCTAACAGCTGTCTTTTCCTCATGCCACAATTCCAACCGATAGGGAAACCGTAGGATTAAAATCATGTGAATGTCACATTTAAGACCAAAAGCTTGGAGCTGCTTGTTCTTCACTAGCTGCCTCCTAGGAAGAAACTTGGTTTATAAGAGAGGATCGATCGTAAGGTCGGCAGCTCGGCGGCTCGAATCCCTAGTGCTGCCGTGTAACGGGGTGAGCTCCCGTGACTTGTCCCAGCTTCTGCCAACCTAGCAGTTTCGAAAGCACGTAAAAATGCAAGTAGAAAAAATAGGGACCACCTTGGTGGGAAGGTAACAGCGTTCTGTGCGCCTTTGGCGTTGAGTCATGCCGGTCACATGACCACGGAGACGTCTTCGGACAGCGCTGGCTCTTTGGCTTTGAAACGGAGATGAGCACCACCCCCTAGAGTCGGCAATGACTAGCACGTATGCATGAAGGGAACCTTTACCTTTTACCTTAAGAGAGGATCCAGGGTGTTGTTTTAATTGTGGACAACTGGATTCTGATGGGAGGTGTACCAAGCCTACAAAGGCAATAACCATCTTCCACGGTTCCTTCTCTTTTTCATCAGAGTGATATCTGGGAATTGACCCAATTTCACTCAAATGAATAAGACTGAAGTTAGACATGACAGATATTAGTCCCATTGATTACGTTGAGCCTGTCCAACACGTATTTTATCAACATATTGTCTTTTAAAATCATATTGCAAATCATTTGGAATTATTATTAACTATGTCTGAATTTTGACGGACAATTCACAAATGTAAAAATGTAACGATGATTCTATCTAACTATCCATTTACTTGACTTACGAGGTCATTGTTCAGTGCCCAATTTTACAACATTTCTTGCCACAGTTAAGCAAATCACTGCAGTTGCTAAGGGAATCCAGCTTCTCCCCATTGATCTTGCTTGTTGGAAGCCAGATGGGAACGTTGCAGTGATCACATGATCCCAAGACACTGCAACCATCATGCCGGTTGTCAAGTTCCCAAATTCTAATTCATTTGAAGATGTTATAACAGTCAAAAGTGCAAGGACTAGTTGCAAGTCATTTTTCTCAGTGCCATTGTAAGTTTGAATGGTCACCCAATGAATGGTTGGGTGACCATTCATCCAATGGTCTGCTTGTAACAGCCTGTAACAGCCATTGATAAGGACACCGTTGCTTCAAGTCATAGCACAGAGATTCCATAAACAAACCCCCAACTGTTGCACAGTAGAAATGCTGATAACTTGTCTCACTTTTTAAAATTTTTCTGCCTTGTTTTGCTTTGGAATAGTTGAAATCTTGACAGTCCCAATGGTATTCTTATTAAGAGAGAATTTGGATGGCTATCACCGTATGGGGCACAAGCAGAAAGTATTACAAAATAACAAGTGAAAAGCAAAAATAAATGCTTAAGGAAATATACCCTGGTGATTAATATTTAAGTCGGCCAAAGAATGCTAGCATCCAAGCACATTTTCACTGAAAATAACTTCCCTGAATTCTACAGGTAGTCCTCAATTTAGGACCACAACTGAGCCCAAAATTTATGTTGCTAATCACACATGTGTTAAGTGAGTTTTGCCCCATTTTACGACCTTTCCTGCCACAGTTCTTAAGCGAATCATTGCAGTTGTGAAGTTAGTAACACAGTTAAGTGAATCTGGCTTCCCCATTGACTGCTTGTCAGAAGGTCACCAAAGGTGATCATGTGAGATCGCGAGACATTACGACCGTCATAAATATGAGTCAGTTGCAAAGCATCTGAATTTTGATCATGTGATTGTTGGGATGCTGCAATGGTTTTAAGTGTGAAAAATGGTTATAAGTCACTTTTTCAGTGCTATTGTAACTTTAAATGGTAATTAAATGAACTATCTGTATTGTTTTATTCCTGAGTGGATACATACAGCATCTAATGTGGATATTCAGACTATGTTAAACCAAGTACAACCCAACAGGATTATATCAGCTTTTGCCCACCAAGTACCCACTCTACGTGATGGGACCGAAATACCCGTAATTCTCAAGCAGCAAACTCTAGAAGTTGCAATTGCACAGAGCTGAGGTGGCACAGTGGTTAGAGTCCAGTACTATAGGTTACTTCTGCTGACTGCTGGCTGCCTGCAATTTGGCAGTTCAAAACTCACCAGGCTCAGGGTTGACTCAGCCTTTCCATCCTTCTGAGGTGGGTAAAATGAGGACCCAGATTGTTGGGGGCAATGTGCTGACTCTGTAAACGGCTTAAGAGAGGGCTGTAAAGCACTGTAAAGTGGTATATAAGTCTAAGTGCTATTGCTATTTGGACATTTAAATGACAATGACTAAAGTGATGTTTGTTTGTTTGTTTATTCATGTCAGAAGCATATAAAATACAAGATTAAAATATATACAATATAGGTCTTGCCCAGAAACTAGCAATATTAATTGCATTCTGTCATTAATTCTGTCAAAGCGGGGCTTTCTTAATTGTTTAGTTTATAATTTTAAATTTTTAGTTTTAACTGGGGTTTTTAGATGTTAATTATTTTAATTTCGGCCACACTGTGTAATAAGTTTTTTAATTTATTTTTTAATTGTATATTGTCTCTTTTTATCTTGGCTGTACACCGCCCTGAGTCCTTCGGGAGAAGGGCGGTTTATAAATCTAATAAATGAAATGAAATGAAATGAAATTCTGCCATGAAGTCCTCAAATGTACCCTGATCAGGGCACAAAAGGCATTTGTATAGGTGTTGTTGTCTGCATGTCACCACAATCCCAAAAAGCATACACTGAGTCAAAATATGTTTATTGCATAGCTGACTAAGTTCACACAACTTAGCAAGTCAAAAGTAATGGTTAATCGATAATTATGGCTAGATGTAGGATATGTTCCAATCCCCTCTCCTCCCTCCACCAAAATAAAGAAAAATTAAACAAACCACTATCAATACCTGGGAAGATCCTGGAAAAGATAATTAAAAAACAGATCTGTGAACAACTAGAAGCAAATAAAGTTAAAATAACCAGCATGGGTTTGTTAAAAACAGATCATGCTAAACCAATCTTATTTCATTCTTTGATAAAGTGACTAAATTAGTAGACCAGCGAAATGCTGTGCACATAGTATACTCAGATTTCAGTAAGGCATTTGACAAAGTAGACCACAACCTACTTCTTGCTAAGCTAGAAAAATGTGGAATAGACAACATCACCACCAGACCAGTGGTGGGTTGCTACTGGTTCGCCCCGGATCGGGAGAACCAGTAGTGGTGGCGGCAGGAGGCTCCACCCACCCGTTTGGGCACTTCTGCACATGTGCAGAAGCATCACATGTGCGCGCAAGTGACCATGAGCGAACCAGTAGCATTGAAATTGAAACCCACTACTGCACCCATTGGATTTGTAGCTGGCTGACAAACCGGACTCAATGAGTAGTCCTTAATGGTACCACATCCACATGGAGAAAAGTAAGCACTGGGGTACCACAAAGTTCTGTCTTAGGCCCAGTACTCTTCTGTAGCTTCATAAATGACTTAGATCAGGGAACAGAATGGGAAGTCATCAAATTTGCAGATGACACTAAACTGACAGGAATAGCCAACATCCCAGAAGACAAGTTCAGGATCCCAAAAGATCTTGACAAACTTGAACAACGGGCCCTATCCAACAAAATGAATTTTAATGTGGAGAAAAGTAAAGTTTTACATTTAGGCAGGAAAAATCAAAGGTACAAGTACAGATTAGACTAGACCTGGCTCAAAAACAATAACTGTGAGAGGGACCTTGGAGTCCTAGTGGTTGATCATTTGAATATGAGCCAGTAGTCTGCGGTAGCAGCCAAAAAAACTAATACAATCCTTGGTTGTATAAACAGAGGCATAGAATCAAGATCACGTGAAGTATTACTACCGCTTTATAAAACCCCAGTAAGACCACACCTGGAATACTGCAACCAATTTTGGTCACCATACTACAAAAAAGATGTTGAGGCTTTGGAAAAAGTGCAAAGAAGAGCAACTAAGATGATCAAAGGCCTGGAGACTAAAACATATGAAGTACGGCTGCACGTTTTGGGTCTGGCTAGTCTAAAAAAAAGAAGAATTAGAGGTGACATGATAGAAGTATTCCAGTATTTGAGAGGCTGCCACAAAGAAGAGTGGGTCAAATTATCCTCCAAAGCACCAGAGGGCAGGACAAAAAACAATGGTTGGAAACTAATTAAAGAGAGAATCAACCTGGAATTGAGGAGAAACTTCCTAACAGTGAGGACAATTAACCAATGGAACAGTTGCCTTCAGGAGTTGCTGATGCTTCATCACTGGAGGTTTTTAAGAAGAGACTGGACTGTCACTTGTCTGAGATGGTATAGGTTCTCCTGCTTGAGCAGGCAGCTGGACTAGAAAACCTCCAGGGTCCCTTCCAGCTCTATTCTATTTTCTGGATTTAGGATTTGTATCAAGACCAAGCCAAGCAGACATTACAGTTCAGGACAAAGAAGAATATCAGTCTGTGTTTTCTTTAGTAATTTCCAAATTTGTTTGTAGAACCACGGAAATAGCATGGGCCTGATTAAAGCTCTAGCTCACAACAACCTGGTTTAATTTAACTGGGTTCATAGCTTTACACATTTAGTCATGGGTCCTTACATCTCATCCACGGTTCTAGGTTTGAAAAAGATAGGGACCGTTATTCAACTTCATAGAGAATGATATGCCTGCATGTTGTAGGGATTAAGAAACCTGAATTGTTTTCCTAATCTGAGAAAAAGAGGATCGTTTCATGGTTGTCGAAATGCCCTCATGCAATCCGAAAGACAGCAGTCTAACAATCCTATGTCATTCCGCCTCCCCATTAATCTTGTATGACCAATTCTATTCATTTACTAAATTGCAGAATACAATTCATCCTTAATTGTTTTGCAAGAACGAAGATGGAGAAACTGGCCTTGTTCATTACTAAGTGAGTTTTGGTGTGGAGCAATTGTGTGTCATTTCTGTGACAATGCAATTTGCGTGGAACTGCAGGCTGCTTTTTGCACTGTGTGCCAATTTGCAATTAACTGTGATGAAGGAACATGTGCTCCTTCTGGTCTTTGTCTTTCCTTTCTTCAAGTTACATATAGTAAATGCCTAATCTATCACTTTTCTCTGATTTAGAATAGGATTCTAGCATTATTTTATTACTTGCATTTTCCCCACAAGTTTACAGCCACACAGTAATGGATTTAGATCTAAATCCATTTTCACCACTAAGAAAACTGTTGTTTGCATAAATAATCTTAACTGACCCAGTAAGACTGTCAGTGCATTTCCAATAATCTACAAAAAAAGAATTGGTCACAGGAATATCAACAGATTTGTGATGATCCACTCTGAGTGGCACTAATAGGATGGGATCTATATTTATAAATAAATAAATGAATAATTAGATTGGGAAAATCTAATCTAAGATGCATCTAATAGATTAAATCTAATAGATTTAAGTATTAAATCTTAATACTTAAGATTTTTAAATATACTTTCTATCCTGGAAATTAGAAAAGTCATCAAGTATAAAGAAAGAATCAGGATAAAGACAGGTAAACTCCATCACATATAAATTAAATAAATAGATGGAAAAGCATAGCACATATTACGTTTTGATTAAAGAAACCAATAATTTTATTCAACAAGATTTATTTTCTTGTAACGGTGTGCAGCCAGATTTAGTATAAAGAAAAAGAAAAGAGTCCAATGTTATTTCATTAATTATAATAAAATTCCATGTTCATATTACATGACTGCTTTGTATATTGAAAGTGTAACATACACACATGCTCAGTTAGATTTCAAAGAAAGCTTCTCTATAAACAAAGCCGCCACCTCTTTTTTCTAGCTCCTTTTTGCTCTTTCTGATTCAGTGCATGTTGAGGGTGACACAAATAACTTTTGCCAAAGATTTGAAATGATGCTTGTAGGCAACTTTAAAAATTAGATTGCATGCTGCTGCATGAAGTAGGCTGGAACTCAGCACTGTGTCATCCACCAGATAACTAAGAGCGGGACCTGCCCCTTTAATAAAAAATTATAATGGCACATATCTGGCAGATAGATGGTGAAGAAATGAAGGTAGTGACAGATTTTATTTTCCTGGGCTCCAAGATCACCGCAGATGGGGACTGCAGCCAAGAAATTAAAAGACGCTTGCTCCTGTGGAGGAAAGCTATGGCAAATCTAGACAGCGTATTAAAAAGCAGAAACATCACCCTGCCAACAAAAGTGCGTATAGTCAAAGCTATGGTTTTCCCAGTTGCAATGTATGGCTGTGAAGGTTGGACCATAAGAAAGGCTGAGCACCAAAGAATTGAGGCCTTTGAACTCTGGTGCTGGAGAAGATTCCTGCGAGTCCCTTGGACTGCAAGGCGAACAAACAAGTCAGTTCTAGAGGCGATCAACCCTGACTGCTCTTTAGAAGGCCAGATCCTGAAGATGAAACTCAAATACTTTGGCCACCTAATGAGAAAGAAGGACTCACTGGAGAAGAGCCTAATGCTGGGAAAGATTGAGGGCAAAAGAAGAAAGGGACGACAGAGAACAAGGTGGCTGGATGGAGTCACTGAAGCAGTAGGCATGAGTTTAAATGGACTCCAGAGGATGGTAGAGGATAGAATAGAATAGAATAGAATAGAATAGAATAGAATAGAATAGAATAGAATAGAATTTTTATTGGCCAAGTGTGATTGGACACACAAGGAATTTGTCTTGGTGCATATACTCTAAGTGTACATAAAAGAAAAGATACGTTCATCAAGGTACAACATTTACAACACAATTGATGGTCAATATATCAATATAAATCATAAGGATTGCCAGCAACAAGTTATAGTCATACAGTCATAAGTGGAAAGAGATTGGTGATGGGAACTATGAAACGATTAATAGTAGTGCAGATTCAGTAAATAGTCTGACAGTGTTGAGGGAATTATTTGTTTAGCAGAGTGATGGCCTTCGGGAAAAAACTGTTCTTGTGTCTAGTTGTTCTGGTGTGCAGTGCTCTATAGCGTCGTTTTGAGGGTAGGAGTTGAAACAGTTTATGTCCAGGATGCGAGGGATCTGCAAATATTTTCACGGCCCTCTTCTTGATTCGTGCAGTATACAGGTCCTCAATGGAAGGCAGGTTGGTAGCAATTATTTTTTCTGCAGTTCTAATTATCCTCTGAAGTCTGTGTTTTTCTTGTTGGGTTGCAGAACCGAACCAGACAGTTATAGAGGTGCAAATGACAGACTCAATAATTCCTCTGTAGAATTGGATCAGCAGCTCCTTGGGCAGTTTGAGCTTACTGAGTTGGCGCAGAAAGAACATTCTTTGTTGTCCTTTTTAATGATGTTTTGATGTTAGCTGTCCATTTGAGATCTTGCGATATGATAGAACCCAGAAATTTGAAGGTTTCTACTGTTGATACTGTGTTGTCAAGTATTGTGAGAGGTGGAAGTATGGAAGGGTTTCTCCTAAAGTCTACCACCATTTCTACGGTTTTGAGTGTGTTCAGTTCCAGATTGTTTTGGTTGCACCACAAGGCTAGTCGTTCGACCTCTTGTCTATATGCGGATTCGTCATTGTCTCGAATGAGACCAATCACTGTTGTGTCATCTGCGAACTTCAGTAGCTTAACAGATGGATCATTGGAGATGCAGTCATTGGTATACAGAGAGAAGAGAAGTGGGGAGAGCACACAGCCTTGGGGGGCCCCTGTGCTAATTGTACAGGTATTTGATGTGATCTTGCTTAGCTTCACCTGCTGCTTCCTGTTTGTTAGGAAGCTTGTGATCCACTTACAAGTCTGTTCCGGTACCTGTAGCTGGTTTAGCTTAGTTAGGAGAATGTCTGGAATGATGGTATTGAATGCTGAACTAAAGTCTACAAAAAAGACCCTTGCATAGGTCTTTGGAGACTCAAGATGTTGTAGGATGTAGAGCAGAGCCATATTAACAGCATCATCTGTTGATCTATTTGCTCGGTATGCAAATTGCAAGGGGTCTAACAGCAGATCCGTGATGGTTTTCAGGTAGGAAAGCACTAGCCTTTCAAAGGTTTTCATGACTACAGATGTTAAAGCAACTGGTCTGCAGTCATTCAGTTCCTTGATGGTGGGCTTCTTCAGCACTAGGAAGGCCTGGAGGAATGTTGTCCATGGGGTCGCGATGGGTCGGACACGACTTCGCAACTAACAACAACAAAAATGGCACAGGAATGTTGCTGATCTCACATAAGATGTTTTTTTTTCTTTTTCTAACTATTGACAGCTAAATTGGGCTAAATATCTAATTGTGTGATGCTTTTCCTAACACTAACGGGATTCATACATGCATGTAGCTAAATCCCACAGAACAGCAGCCCCACTTTTCAAGATAGAAAACATTTCAATCACTAGGTTGGGTGAGAGCTCAAAGTCACACACCCTACACAAAAACTAATGAGCACAAGTATAAACATGCAATACTAACTTGCAATCTCTCAATCTAATTAAGGCAACAGCAAAGAAAAAGTTACTTATCACCTCTGAAGAGTCATCTGATATACAGCAAAGGTAAGTATTTTTTTGAGCTTTTCAATCATCTCCACAAACTTTAAAGCCACAATGAGCAGAGATTATGGTACAGGCAATCCTCGATTTACAACAGTTCATTTAGTGACCATTCAAAATTACAACAGCACAGAAAAAACTGACATGACATCTGTAGTCATGAAAACTTTTGAAAGGCTAATGCTGCCCCACTTGAAAACCATCATGGATCTGCTGTTAGACCCCTTGCAATTTGTATACCGAGCAAATAGATCAACAGATGATGCTGTTAATATGGCTCTGCACTACATCCTACAACATCTTGAGTCTCCAAAGACCTACGCAAGGGTCCTCTTTGTAGACTTTAGTTCAGCATTCAATACCATCGTTCCAGACACTCTTATAACTAAGCTAAGCCAGCTACAGGTACCTGAACACACTTTTAAGTGGATCATAAGGTTCCTAACAAACAGGAAGCAGCAAGTGAAGCTAAGCAGAATCACATCAGATACCTGTACAATTAGCACAGGGGCCCCCCAAGGCTGTGTGCTCTCCCCACTTCTCTCTGTATACCAATGACTGCATCTCCAATGATCCATCTGTTAAACTACTGAAGTTCACAGATGACACAACAGTGATCGATCTCATTCGAGACAATGATGAATCCGCATACAGATGGTAGGTTGAACGACTAGCCTCGTGGTGCGACCAGAACAATCTGGAACTGAACACACTCAAAACCGTTGAAAACCATAGACTTTAGGAGAAACCCTTCCATACTTCCACCTCTTAAAATACTAGACAACACAGTATCAACAGTAGAAACCTTCAAATTTCTAGATTCTATCATATCGCAAGATCTAAAATGGACAGTTAACATCAAAAACATCATCAAAAAAGGACAACAACGAATGTTCTTTCTGCGCCAACTCAGAAAGCTTAACTGCCTACGGAGCTGCTGATCCAGTTCTTCAGAGGAATTATTGAGTCTGTCATCTGCACCTGTATAACTTTCTGGTTTGGTTCTGCAACCCAACAAGATGGACACAGACTTCAGAGGATAATTAGAACTGCAGAAGAAACAATTGCTACCAACCTGCCTTCCATTGAGGATCTATATACTGCATGAGTCAAAGAGAGGGCTGTGAAAATATTTACAGATCCCTCACATCCTGGACATAAACTATTTCAACTCCTACCCTCAAAATGACACTATAGAGCACTGCACACCAGAACAGTTTTTTCCCAAATGCCATCACTCTGCTAAACAAATAATTCCCTCAACACTGTCAAACTATTTACTAAATCTGCATTACTATTAATCTTCTCATTGTTCCCATCACCCATCTCCTTCCACTTATGACTGTATAATTGTAACTTTGTTGCTTTTATTCTTACGATTTATATTGATATTGTTTCCTGATTGCATATTGTAACCTATGACTATCATTAAGTGTTGTACCTTATGATTCTTGATGAAGGTATCTTTTCTTTTATGTACACTTGGAGCATATCCACCAAGACAAATTCCTTGTGTATCCAATCACACTTGCCCAATAAAAAATTCTATTCTATTCTATTCTATTCTATTCTATTCTATTCTATTCTATTCTATTCTATTCTATTCTATTCTATTCTATTCTATAACATATAACATAACATAACATAACATCAGAGTTGGAAGGGACCTTGGAGGCCTTCTAGTCCAACCCCCTGCCCAGGCAGGAAACCCTACACCATCTCAGTCAGATGGTTATCCAACATTTTCTTAAAAATTTCCAGTGTTGGAGCAGTGTTTCACTATTCTATTCTATTCTATTCTATTCTATTCTATTCTATTCTATTCTATTCTATTCTATTCTATTCTATTCTATTTTCACTCTTATGACCGTTGCAGCATCCCCGTGGTCATGCAATTTACATTCAGATGCTTGATAACTGTTTCCTATTTATGACAGTTGCATGTCCTGGGATCATGTGAGCCTGTTATGACCTTTTGACAAGAAAAATCTATGGGGAAGCCAGATTCATTTAAGAACTGTGTTACTAACTTAAATAGCTACAGTGATTCACTTAACAAATGTGGCAAGAGAGGTTGTAAAATAGGGCAAAACTCACTCAACACATTTCTCACTTAGCAACATAAATTCTGGGCTCAATTGTGGTTGTAAGTCAAGGACTACCCGTAGTTGGTGGCAAGAGGCTGCTGGCTTACAGGCAGTCCTCGACTTACAACCATTTGTTTAACGAGCAAAGTTATAACAGCACTGAAAAGAGTGAGTTATAGCCACTGCAGCATCCTCACACGATCAACATCTGGGCGCTTAGCAACCAACATTATTTATTTTATTTTATTTTATTTTATTCGATTTTTATACCGCCCTTCTCCCGAAGGACTCAGGGCGGTGTACAGCCAAGTAAAAATCACAATATAAATATTAAAAGAAATTAAAACAAACATATTATAAGGTGACCGAATTTAAAACAATTTAAAGCATGCCTTTATGACGGCTGCAGCATCCTGGGCTCCTATGATTGCCTTTTGCGACCTTCCCAGTTGGCAACCAACAAACTAGGTCAACGGGAAAAGCCAGATTCCTTTTACAATCACATGACTCACCTTAACAACTGCAGCAATTTTGCTTAACCACCATGGCAAAAAAGTTGGGTGGATCATGTGGTGCTTCAGTTTATGACCATTGTGACTTACGACAGAAATTCCAGACTCCACTATGGTCATAAGTCAAGAATTACCTGTACTTACTAATATTTTAAATCTGAAAATGTAGCAATTACAGGTAGTCTTCGACTTACAAAAGTTCATTTAGTGACCGTTCAAATTTACAATGGAACTGAAAAAGCAATTCATGACCATTTTTCACACTTATGACCACTGCAGCATCCCTGTGGTCACATGATCAAAATTCAGATGCTTGGCAACGGACTCCTATGATGGCCACAGTGTATTGAGGCCATGTGATCCCCTTTTTGCGACCTTCTGGCAAGCAAATCCAATGGGGAAGCCAGATTCATTTTACAACCGTGTTGCTAACTTAACAACTATAGTGATTCACTTAAGATCTGTGGCAAGAAAGGCCGTAAAATGAGGGAAAATTCACTCAACAATTGTTTTGCTCAGCAAGAGAAATTTTGGGCTCAGTTGTGATCGTAAGTCGTGGACTATCTGTACTTAACAGGAGAAATGGGAATTTTGAATTTTGGGAGTCCAGCACACCTGGGAGACATCCTATGTGAGAAGACCGTTACCAGGCAGCAGACTAGAATTCCAAATTAAGACTGCAGTGCTATACATACTTCAGCAGTAGATGAGCCATGAAGCCTTGCTTTGACTCAATAATTGCTTTATATTTTTTAAAAGTTGATGTTCCATATCTGGCATTTCTAAACAATATGGTCAGAGAGCAGATAATGGGATATATTTTTTTATTCCTTGAGACTCCAAGAAAAAAAAAGACAGGAGTCAGAGCAAGCAAGAGCAGCTTAATTGGACAAAACATCCTGGCCTACTTTAAAGTAGTTCCCTTGACAATGGTCTGCAGTTCTCATCTGAAATCCTAGCTCCAAAATAAAACACCCAAATATCTCTAACTAACTACTTTTGGCCTCTAGATAAGTCACTTAGAGAAAGGCAATGATCTGCATCCATTTCCCACCATATACCAATGAAAGTTCTAATTTTTATCTTTTTTCCCCCCATGTGTGTTTCTTCTTCTTCTCTCCACATATTTTAATTCAGATTAGAAAAATAAGTTAGAATGACATAATTAACATTATTCCAAAGGGAAATGAAAATGATTAATGCATGAAACCAACCACGCTTCAGGTTTTAGAACTAATGAAAATCAAAACTCCGTTTATTTCAAGGTTTAAAATTGCTCCTTAATATAGCAAAAGAGGGGATGCCATTTCTGGAAACTATCGTCAAGAACTATGGAGAAGAGTTTGCAAACTGCATATTGCCACCCTATAAACATGTTCAACTAAAGTGATCTACAGAAGATTTATTTATTTATTTTTAAATTTATTGGCCACCCATATTACTACACGGTAACTCTGGGCTTACAATATTAAAGAGATAAAATGATACCCCGCCTATAAACAATAGAAATAAAATACTATAAAAATACAAATACTCAAGCTTAACAACAAGATGGGGAGGGGGAGAGTTGGATGAGCAGGGGGGAGGTGGGAACTTTTTTTAATCTATCAACCATCCCCAATGTAAAGCCCCCCTATTGGGGCCCCAGGCCAATTGGCAGATCTTATGGAAGGTCAGGAGGGTTGAAGCCAACCTCAGTTCAAGGAGGCAAGATGTTCCAAAGAGTAGGCACAATGGCAGAGAAGGATCTTCTCCTGGACTTCACCAGCCAGAATTCCCTGACTGATGAGGCCCCAAGGATGCCTCTTCTGTTGGCATGGGCCAATCCCAGTGAGATGTGACTGTCCCTCTAATAAATTCCGTATTGCCTGGAGAATGATGCTGAAAAGCAATATCAAGAACCTCTTAGACCAGGGGTCTCCAACCTTGGTATCTTTAAGCCTGGAAGACTTCAACCCCCAGAATTCCCCAGCCAACTTTGCTGGCTGGGGAATTCTGGGAGTTGAAGTCCTCCAGGCTTAAAGTTGCCAAGGTTGGAGACCCCTGTCTTAGACCATGCATGAAGAACTTTAGGTCTGTGGGCCTCATTCAGCCCTCCAGCCCGACTCCTCTGCTGTTCACATCCTCACCACCATCAGAAGCCAAGCTGATACTCACAGGAACACCTTCAAGGAGTGGTGTCTTTTTTCATCTCATTCATTGGTTTGAAAGCCTTCTCTGCTTCCTATCTTCCCCAATCCATTTTGTTTATTGAAAAAAATATTTAGCAGAGCTTTGGAGGGAAGAAGAGGCTTCTTTGCAAGCCACCAAAATTACATTTGTGCTTACCACTCAGAGCAACTATATTTCTAAATCTCTACTCAATTGGAAATACATCTCTGACCTTTCAAAAAGGCCAGCTTTTTCATTTTAATTCAGAAACCTTCAAAATGAAGTTAACTGTCACTTTCACCAACTTCTTTTGTTCTACAGGTTGATAATTTATCTTTCGAGTAGAAGGCTAGGCTGTAGAGGGAAACCAACAATACTAAAAAGTCTGCTTCACGGACCGTGGGGGCCACACTATACCAAAGAAGTTTATTATTCAGTAATTATTGGATTTAGGAAGATGCTTTACATCAATAGAGCTATCTAGCTCAATATTGTTTTCTCTGCATTGGCTGATAGAGCTCTGGACCATTACAAAAAAAAATATATTTCCACATTTGATTTGAGAGACTGCTCCTTAGGTGTTCTGCATGCAAAGCATAAATTCAGAGATATTATGTTTATGTTCTCTTAAACCATGTGTGCTTATTCTTTGCTGAATAAGCTACAAACAAGTAAATTCTTTGTAGGAGCCATGTGGTGGCGCAGTGATTAGAATGCAGTTTGCAGGCTAATTCTACTGACTGCCAGCAGTTTGATTCTGATTGACTCAAGCCTTCCATCCTTCCGAGGTCAGTAAAATGAGGACCCAGATTGTTGGGGGGCAATATGCTGACTCTGTAAAGGGCTGTAAAACATTATGAAGTGCTATATAAGTCTAAATGCTAGTGCTATTGCTAAATTCATCCACTGCACCAACTATGGATCACAGTTTACAAATGCACTGCTTATGTCTCCTCTAAATCAGAATTGATTTCTCATCACAGTATTGTATTTATAAACTATGACTTGGAAGCCACAACTGTTGGTTCATCCATTATTAAATCAACACAATGTCATCCCATTTTGCTTTGTGTGATATACCACCCCAACTCAACTACAACGTGTTTCCTTTGGTTTGGGCATAATGGATTGTATGAATTATCTGGGTTTTTATATACTTTATGTTAAGTTTAATTTGGTGGAGACATAAAGCCATGTTCACATACAACAGCTGGCCCCATGCTTCAAACCAAGTCAAAACCAAACCGGTCAGCATGTACTTATTCTGTTTTTCCTGATGGTTATGTAATGATTCTGTTGACAGCTTTATATATATATATATATATATATTTCTTGGAGTTGATTTTTCTCCTAATTACAAGTGGCATCCTTGAACTTGCTGACTGGACTTAGAACCATCAATTTCCGCTCCGCTGGTTGAACTTAGAACAAACCGTCTAAGTGGGAAGAGTAAAAATACATGAGCTCATGCACGTACTTAGTCAGAGAATTAATGGAGGGACTCGTATAAGAAGCATCTTGCTCACAGTGGGTGAACCTTGGGCAAGATTTAACCATTTGGGGGAATAAAAGATTATAAAATGGCCAAGGCCTCATCACACTGGTAGGAAAGAGTCGATTATCTGAATGGGAGTCTTTGTTTTTAAATGCAATTTTATAAGGAGCAAAATAGGAAGCAGTTTTTTTTCCCCCAAGAGAGAAACATTCACAGTGACATCAAATAAAACCTACTGAGATTGGTTGTGGATGAGTTCCTGTTAGTGCAACTTTGAATCACTGTTACTCTAACCCTGAAGCACCAAGTGATTCATAGCAAAGCACGTATGGAACACTATTTAAAAAAAGCCTCCCATCTGGTGATCTGCCCTTGTGCCTTCAAGCATGTGATGATTGTTGTTCTAGAGGTTTATCTGCCACTGGCACACTCAAAATCATCCAGATCCCAGTTTGTATGAACCGTTAACCTCCATAGTGTATCTCAGCCTCTTAAAGGAAGTGCTGCATGGAGAATGCAATGGGGCAGAAACCCACTGCAAATACAATAAGGGCTATTCAGCCCTGATTCTCAGAAGCTTGACTGCTATAAAAATTACAAATTTAATGCTGGGGAAAGCCATCAAGAACCTGAAGCTTTATTACAGGTAGTCCTTGACTTACAACAGTTCATTTAGTGACCGTTCAAAGTTACAACGGCACTAAAAAAAAGTTTTACGATCGTTTTTCACACTTACAACAACTGGTTCATACTTATGACTGTTGCTGTGTCTCAATATCATGTGATCTTCTTTTGCAACCTTATTTTTAAAAAATAATTTTTATTAAGTTTTTTCACCCTTAAAAAAAACAAAATGACAAAAACAACAACAACAAAAAAAACAAAAACACATTGAAAAATACATCACAAACATATCGTTACATATTTTACAGCTCGTCGTATCGGCGATAGTATATATTTTTTTTAATCAGACCTATACATACTTATCCAATAGTTTACCTTTCCTAATTCCAGCTCAGTCAGATTAACAGTCCAATTTATAATTTATAATTTAGATTTCTTTTTCCCAACCAATCATACAATTTATTCCACACTTTATAATAATCCGACTCTTCCCTTTCCTTAATTTCTAACGTCATCCTGTCCATTTCTGCACATCGTAAAATTTTTTGAATAATTACTTCCTCTGCTGGAACATTATTTTGTTTCCATGCCTGTGCTACAGCGATCTTTGCTGCCGTTAGTATATGAAGTGCTAGATATTGCAAAGATTTATCCATTTTTAAATTAATTATTCCCAAAAGATAAAATTCAGGTTTGAATTCCATTTTTAATTGGATAATTTCCTCTAGCCAATTTTTAATTTTTTGCCAAAATTTTTTTATTTTGGGGCACATCCACCACATATTGATGAACGTATCTTTTCTTTTATGTACACTGAGAGCATATGCACCAAGACAAATTCCTTGTGTGTCCAATCACACTTGGCCAATAAAAATTCTATTCTATTCTATTCTATATGGTAGTATGTGCCTAGCTTATACCCACATCTCCAACAGTTTGGTGGTAAATTTGGAAACATTTTGGCCAATCTTTCTGGTGCCAGATGCCATCTGTGGAACATTTTGCCACAAATAGTATGAAGAGCGTTGGTCCAAGAACGCTGCCTTGAGGAACGCCACTTTTGACAGGGACAGGATTTGATAGAGCATTGCCAATTTTGACTACTTGTTGTCTGTTTGAAAGGAAAGCAGTTATCCAATTGTGAAGAGGTCCTGAAATGCCGTAGGATTTAAGTTTTAGGAGGAGTTTATCGTGTACTACTGAGTCAAAAGCTTTGCAGAAGTCTATGTAGATTGCATCTATTGCTTTGCCTTGATCAAGATTAATAGTCCATATGTTTTTCTAATTTCTCAATTTGTTTATTTATTTATTTAGGTTTTTGGTCAGCATTTTAGTTTTATCCTTATTTATTTTGAGCCCTGCCACTTTGCCAAATTGATTTATATCTTCAAATAATATTTGTCCAGATTCTAGGGGCTCCTCAATAATGAATACCAGATCACCAGCAAATGCTTCAACTTTGTATTCCTGTGATTTAATTTTTAATCCTTTAATTTCTGAGTTTTCTCTAATTTGTGACATTAATATTTCTATGGATAGGATGAATAGTAAAGGGGACAGAGGACATCCCTGTCGTACTCCTTTTCTATATTAAAACTTTCTGTATATTCACCATTTATAATTATTTTTGCTCTTTGGGTAGAATAAATTGCCCTAATCATTTCTATGAAGTTTTTCCCCCAATCCATTTCTATTAATTGATTAATCATAAAGTCCCAGTTCAGGTTGTCGAAGGCTTTCTGTACTTGCTTACCCGGGTGGGTTTCATAGTATTCAAGTACATTTATGATAGTTCTCATATTATTTTCGAATAGAATAGAATAGAATAGAATAGAATAGAATAGAATAGAATAGAATAGAATAGAATAGAATAGAATTTTTTTTATTGGCCAAGTGTGATTGGACACACAAGGAATAAAATAAGTATATATTTTTGATATATCTATTGGGCAAAAAACCATTTTGGTCTGATTTAATAATTTCGTTTAATATACCTTTAATCCTCTCTGCTATTATGGCCATAAATATCTTGTAATCAGCATTTAACAGCGAGATTGGCCTCTAGTTCTGAACCTTCTGTTTTTCAGTATTACTCTTGCAACAAGTGAAGTCAATGGGGAAGCCAGGTCCACTTAACAACCATGTCCCTAACTTATCAACTGCACTGATTCACTTGACAACTGTGGCAAAAAGGTTGTAAAATGGGGCAAAACTCATTTAAGAAATGTTTCACTTAACAGCAGAAATTTTGGGCTCAGTTGTGGTCCTACGTCAAGGACTACCTGTATTGTAAGAACAGGATATGGTATTTCCAGCATGCTATTGCTGGAAAGTAGGAAAGGAACCTAGCAAAGAAGTCTGAGTCTGGGCCCAAATAATAACTTTTCCAGTAGATGCACAGAGAATCCCCAGTCCATGTTCTTACCTGTGGTTCTTTATTATATATTTTTTTTAAAAGTCTTTCAAAAAATGCAGTGCAACCTAAAAAAAAACAACTTTGCAGTATTACTGTAAAACAAAAAAGAAGTTAAAGGTTCCACTTTGATGTTCTGTGATTTCAGATCATTTCTGTTATTTTTTTTCAGCCTCTCAAAACTTTCCCTGAGAAACATCACTGACAGTTATATTAAAGATAAGAGCATGAACCTATGCCAAGGCTGCAGCTGGAAGCCATGACTCAGTAGTGTGCAGTCAAAAGACCTTTAATGTTAATGGCATCATGAGCCTTCTACATGTTACCTCAACCAAGAATAGGATTTCTGTATCAGATTTTACAGTATAAGCTTTCTTCACTCTTACACAAACGTATTTCAAGCAAAGGAACAGATTGATCATCCAGGAAAGAATTACTAACTGTTCTCCTTGCAATGAACATGGCTAGTGTGATGGAAGTCAAAACAGGCACCTAAAGCTCTAGATCAAAGTCTAATGAACTCCTCCTTCACTAAATAGATCACGGCTAATTCATGTAACACACTAAGCCAGTTTGCACAGCACACCAATACAAAACTAACCAACCAATTAGTGCTTAATACATTATACAAACCCATTATGTGGCTTGATTCACACATAATCCAAGACTGCAATGACTTCTTCATTTTTCACTTACCATGGCATTAAACTAAACAGAATAATAATAATAATAAAAACCACTTTAAAATGCTTATTTTGGGGGAGCCAAATGGAATATAAAATCACGGTTAATCCTAACTTGGTTTAAAGCAGGGGTCTCCAACCTTGGTCCCTTTAAGACTTGTGGACTTCAACTCCCAGAGTCCCTCAGCCAGCAAAGCTGGGAGTTGAAGTCCACAAGTCTTAAAGGGACCAAGGTTGGAGACCCCTAACTTTAAACCAAGAGTCTCAAATCACGAGCTATATGTCGCTCTCCAAGGAATGTTCTGTGACTTGCAGCAATGTTTGGATGCTTTTCAGGGACACCAAAAAAATGCAGACTCGGGGAGAAGAAACTTTTAGCAGCAGTCGCAGCCTTAGTGTAACCTAACGGGTCTCCCACCCAGGTTAGGGCTTAGGTTGCCCAGGGAACATTCTCACTGCAAAACTAGTAACTACTTTGTGAATGGTCACTCCTGGCCCAGCTGAAAGAACCCTTGAGGTGCTGCTGTTGCTCCTGTTTCAAATAACTGCAGATATGGCAACAGGCAGCATGAGGCCTACAACAATGAAGGGAAACAAAGAATAAAGAGTTAGACGGTTGCTAAGCAACCAAGCTACAAGGCAGCAGTAAGGGAGCTGAGAAAAGACCTCCCTAAACACAAATGCGTAATGAAAGGGGTCTTCTTCCCTTTAATACAGAAAGGAGAGAAACTATCCCCACTGCTTTTTTCAAAATGCCTTGAAATGCCCTACAACCACCGGACATTTGTCAAGAGTGGGAAGAAAATTATGGGTTAGGAAACATTTCTGCCTGCATTTCAGTGACTTCATCCCCAGCAAAAGAGGAGTTATCGCATGAATGATGATGAAGCCAATTGCAAAAATTAAAAATTAAAAAAAAATAAGGAGGGGGCACCTTGCCTCTGAAATCCAAGCAATGCTACAGCTGCTAATGACTTGCTCAGAAGCCCACCGGTTACATGAGGAGGGGTGTGTGTCAGCCAATAGCACTTTGCTATTCATTTGCTTTCTTTTTGTTCTACTTTACTTAACGGGGTGGCATGTTGAAGAATGTTGGTGGCTACATGCACTCAACACTCAATGTCCAGAAAAACACAGACTCATCCCGTAAAGGATGGGGGAAAGAGAGAAAACTCAAGAGAAACAGCAGTCCTAGAAAAGAGCAACTAAGATTATTAAAGGCATGGAGACTAAAACACATGATGAATGATTGCAGGAGTCTAGTCCAGAGAAAAGGACTGAGGTGAACATGATAACAGTATTCCAGTATTTGAAGGGCTGCCACAACAAAGAATCAAAGGACCAGAAGGCAAGAAAAGATGGAAATCAATCAAGGAGAGAAGTAAGGAGAAACTTCCTAACAGTGAGGACAAATGACCAATGGAACAGCTTGCCTCCAGAAGTTGTATGTGGTTCATTACTGGAGATTTTAAAGAAGCCACTTGTCTGAAATGGTATAGGCTGGGTATCCTGCTTGAGCAAGAGCTTGGACTAGAACAGGGGTCTCCAACCTTGGTCCCTTTAAGACTTGTGGACTTCAACTCCCAGAGTCCCTCAGCCAGCTTTGCTGGCTGAGGGACTCTGGGAGTTGAAGTCCACAAGTCTTAAAGGGATCAAGGTTGGAGACCCCTGGACTAGAAGACCTCCAAGGTTCCTTCCAACTCTATTCTGATTGAAGAAACCTATCTGCTTGTTTTGTAGCATGGAAACAGTGACAAAACAATTACCCAAGCAAACACAAATATAGAGAAATGGGAGCCTTGAGCCATTTTTTTTAATGGGTAACCAGTTCCACTTGCAACAGGACCTCATGTTCACCCTGTTCAGGTTCTACCTGAGAAGTATTGAACTGGAAGCATTCTCCAGACCAGAGAATGATGCTTTGGGAGATCTCACTTCCAAGAAGGAGCAGAAATCTCAAATCTTTCTGCCCTATTTAAGGGGTTATTTTAAGCAGAGGTGGCCTAATCGGGACCAGACCTACCATGTTTGGGAAAGGAAAACCTAATTTTTTTTCCAGCCCAATCCATTTTGAGAAATGTGCACAGAGACTGCTTGTAATTTTTTTGAAAGAGAACTTGGGGGCAACCCTATTGGAAAAAGCCAATACATTAAAGAGATAAATCATTTTGCAAAAGTGGAGAAGAAGAAGATGGAAAGAAAGCTCAGCATTTTGTCCCCCAGCGTTTCATGCTCCTGATCCCATCAGGAAGTGATCACTAAAACAGCATGTTTTATTTCCCTGAAAGAACAGACGATTTCTTGGGAAGAATTGTGTTCTTGGTGCTGTCCAAGGTCCTGCAGTGCCAACACTGTATGATGCTACCAGACAAAGCTCCTCCCAGGTGTCTCATAAGAGAGCCATGTAAATCCATGGTAGCTCAAAATCAGGAATCTGGTGCCCCCTTTCTAGACTAACAGATCTGATTAAAAAAATACGCCTTCGTGGGCTATTATTATCCGAGCATCTCAAACTTCCAGGACACTCCATTATGGATCTCAAACTGAGGGGTCCTTGGTGCTCTTTTGAGCTTGGTTGTTTTCTTGCAGACGTTTCATTACCCAAATTAGATAACCTCATCAGTGTTAGTAAGGAGTGGGGTTTGCTCTCAGTTTATATTCTAGTGGCTTGCCCTGCAGTGGGCAGATCTCAAACAAGCCATCTCCGGCATACTTGAGTGAGAAACTGCTGAACTCACATACAGTACATGGAAAGGTTTCAAGCTATCTGAGAGTCTCAATAAGTACACCAGATTTTCAACGGAGTGCAGCTAATAATTCATAATGCACTTGCAATCTGTCTCACGTGTAAGCAACACCTGAACAACCAATCTTCTGTCGTCTTCTCCTTTCCCCTCCATCTCACTCCAGCGTAAATCCCTCATCAGTCTAGCCATTCAATGCATCTGGTGAAGTGAACTACAGCTTTCGAAGCCTCGTGCCTTTTAATAAAATGCGTTAGCTAGCAGAGGCAATAACTGAACTCCTTCGGATTTCAGGGTGGACTCTGCATGCAGAAACAACCCTAATAAGCTAAAGGCAAAGCCGATCAAAGCTTGACATGCACAGAAGTGCTTTCTAGAAGGATTGCCTCATATTGCGGACTTGGCTAGCGCAGCACAGAGTACAAAACTACAGCCTTGGGGGGGGGGGGAAGACTGCTACACATTGTGTTTTCAGCAGCTTTCTTAGTGGCTGTTGAGTCTGTTCTGCCTTAATAAAAAATGAAAATTTAGTACATCTCCTCAAGAGAGTATCAGCAAAAGCATTCCCAGAAGGCAGAAATGTGAAAAGATGTGGTCCTAATTTCAGTTCAAATCAATCCCATCAATATTTTGTCATGAAAACGGGAAGGAGGGATACAGTAGTATCGCTGATATACCTGCACTGTGGCATCCACTTAATGAGTAATTTATGGGGTGTTTTGTACAGTGTTAAGAATGCTGCATTAGCCACAGAGGCAGGATCCCTTTTGCTTTTCATTCTGTGTTAGCCTTTTTGGCAACAGAAACAGCCTGATCTAGTGCATTAGCCTTTGCCACTTCATTCTAATAATAATCACATAGAGATGCTGCCTGCCAAGTATCCGGCCATGCCCTGCTGCCCTTGGATTCCTAGATGGTTAAAGCTCTCCCAAAAAACAACTGACTTCACTGCACTCCAGATTTCAAGAGCCACGTTCACTTAAACTGCTTCCACTCCACTTCCATAGGTTGAATTCTGCTCTCCATCTTGATCCTGCACACCTCAATGTCTCAACTTCCCAGTCATCATGTCTGTTCATTTATATTTAAGAAAATAAACAGATAACACTTTTGTTCAAATAAAGAGTGCTAACATTTAGGCAGTGGAGAACATAAAAGCAAATAAAATACCAAAATAATGATAAGCAAGAAAGCCGTCAACGAAGTGAATTATGGCAGAACGAACCATGGTAAAACAGCAATAAGCACAATCGCTTTTACCAAATGCTGGTAAAATGGAACCTGGGCACTTCTGTGCCAACCTGCAACATCTTGTGGATACAACACCATCATTAATAATCATGTTTACTATAGGAGCCTGGAATAGTGAAGCCAAAAGCAAAAAAAGATCTGAAATAATGGGGAAATTTGGTGCAAAAAATAAAGTAATAGAACTTGGCTATGAAAATTCAGTGCTTACAACACAGTTCTTTCAGCAATCTTTCAGCAAGAGATCACTGGATGAACACTCCTAAAATCAAAAGGACTATCTATTTTTCAAGTCAAGATGGAGAAGTTTTATTCAGTCAACCCCATCAGGGTTTGGTGGGGATGTGACGGCAGGCTGAGGACATGAATTTCTCCTTGCCAAATTACAGCTTACATTAAAGAAGACAAATAAAACCATTAAATCAATAGCAAACAATCTCTGCAATATTCCACACAGTTATAGAGCGGAAGAGAAGAAAACCTTCAATAGATTAGATTGGATAAAGAGACTGCCTGAAGAATGTTGGACTGAAATTCATTACTTCATCAAAGGGGAAGCAAATAAAAATATTCCAAAATGCAAAAAGTGATGAAATGGCTGCCTGCTGATTCACTCAAAATAGCTGAAGAAAGATGGAAAGCAAACTACATTAGCCAAAGAAGAAAATGTGGCCAACTAAACACTAGGGTCCTGAGAAAAACAAGAAAAAAAATTCAATGAATGACCTCAATAACCAAAGGAAGTGAATGGTAAGGAATTTAGAAAACTATACAAGGTATTGCATACATTATACAATAAGGAACTTATTGATGTGTTAAATATATATCCTACCATTTCAGGCAGGCAAGATGATATACTTGGTGCTTCTCAAAGGTAGTTTTTCAAAAGGCAACTGGACTGTTTTTTTCCTTGATGAAGACGTTTCGCTTCCCATCCAAGAAGCTTCATCAGTTCTAATGAAGCTTCTTGGATGAGAAGCTAAATGTCTTCTTTCTGAAGGAAAAAATAGTCAGTTGCCTTTCAAAAAAGCACCTTTGAGACAACTATGACCTGGATGACTGACAATCTCCACAGATACTGGTACTTCTCATTAATTGGTTCTGGGAGGCACAATGAGTACCAAAAAAATTGTTCTCATAAGGAATAATGTAGTAAGTCACAAGGCATCTGACACCGCAAGTTCTAGCTTGTACATTGAATACCAAACAAATGAGTACCGGGACAAAATTTTCACATCAAAATGTGTTTAGTACCAAATTTGATGCGTTTCAAAGCAGTTAACTACCAAGGTACCACTATATATATATATTATTCCCTTTTTCTATTTTTTTCCTACAAAACAAAACAAAACATGATGGGCTATTTCTAACATGGTTGTGAAAGCTGTATCATCAGAATGGCTGAACAATGAAAAATGGATGACATATAATGTGGTGCTAGAGAAAACTGTTGAAAATATCTTGACTTGAACCACAAAAAGAACAGATAATTCAATACCAGATGAAGTCAAATCTGCTCATGGAAGCACTAATCATGAAATTATAATTTAAATATTTTGGACACATAATGTAAAGGCAAGAATCACTGGAAAAGGCCCTGAAATATTTAGAAAAAGAACCTTCAAAAGATAGGGAAGGTAATAACTATCCTTTATGACAACACTAACAAGCAATCCTGGAAAAATGATGTCCCTCCATTTATGAAGAGTCAGAAATGTTTGAGCAACAAATAACTTCTGAAAAAGTCATGGCTTGGTAATACAGAGACATGGTTCTTCTGCTTGCAGTTAGGTTAGTGACCCTACGCAACTGAGTTGGTTTGTATAAAAAGAAACTATGTAAATAAAAATGATTTTCTAAAAAGATAATTTGCCATTTTCCAGTAGCCTTGGCCCAATAGCAGTGAAAACGATTCTAGTGTATCTATCAATCTTCAAAAAAAAATCCTATCATGTAATGAATGTAGACACATCTTGTTTGGAATTTAAGGAATGCTGGCAAGGGAATGATGAGTTGAAGTCCACCCATCAAGTTGTCAATCTTGAAAGACACTGCCCTAGATCCATTTCAATATGGAGTTTCAATTAGATGGAGCAACTGTGGAAACTCAGCAGAATCAACAATTATAAAAGGGAATTGTGATTAATTAACAACAACCCTTATGTGCCTTGGTTATACTGCTTTACTCTTAATAGTGAAGAATTAAGGCAATGTCATTAAATGTGATTTAATGAGTAGTGCACTAAGTTCCAGTAGCTCAGTTCATATAACCATGCAAAGCTACGGTTCATTAAAGCCTTGGATTACTGAATAAACCATTAGGGTCTAGTTCAAACAGCATCATGCCAGAAACCAGGTCTTCCAAATCACAGTGTCTGGTTTTGAGTATAAAGCTAAACCAAAACCAAACAAACTTCACAATGGCTTAGAGCAATATGTAATTGGCTGCATCCATATATTAAACTTAGAAGTCTTTTAGTAGCTGAATATTGATGAATAATCCATGAATGCTTGGTTTGCACAGAATACCAAGTCATAATGTTGAGTTCGCACACTGTGCCATCCATTATGTGAAAACAGCCCCTTTCAACCCTGGTTGTTCAGAAATGAAGAATTACAGGTAGTCCTCACAGTTGGGATCAGAATTTTCATTGCTAAACAAGGTGGTTGTTAAATGAGTTACATTGATCACCTTTTTACCACAGATGTTAAGCAAATCATTGCAGTTATTACGTGAATCATAGTTAAGTGAATCTGGCTTTCCCCGTTGACTTTGCTTGTCAGAAATTCATTGGGGAAGTCACAAACGGCAATCATATAACTCAAGAGATACTGCAAACATTGTAAATTTATGCCAGGTGCCAAGCACCCTAATTTTGATGATGTGACTGTGAAGCTGCTACAGCGGTTATAAGTATGAGGACCAACTGTAAGGCTCAAAACAGATTGTGGGGTGTGTTTTTTCAAGGACACTGTACCTGAGCTGTAAATATTTTAATTTTTACTAGAGGTTCCCTGAGATTTAAGCTTTATTTCAGGGGCTCCTCTAGTGTAAAAAAGAGTTGAGAAAGGCTGAATGAGAGAAATTGGGTTTCTTTTTCTCACTGCCTATAAGTCTAACTTCTCCTTGTTAGTAGAGGCTATTCCTAACCAAAACTGGACTCTCTAAGACCTCTTCTTCAGGTTATGAGAGCAAAGAGTTATAGGAATTATTAGCCAGCAAATCAGGAACATATCAAGCTAGGAGTCTACACTTTGGACTAAGCCAGTTGTTTTCAACTTTTTTTTTCACCACGGACCCCCTTTAAATATCTTTTGTGGCCACAGACCATGGCCATGGATTACCAAGTCAAGATTTAAAATATTTCTTCCAGTCTTTATGGTCCCTATGATGACATCAGGGGTCCACGAATCACAGGTTGAGAAGCACTGGGTTTATCAGGTTGTGTCAGAATAGAATAGAATAGAATAGAATAGAATAGAATAGAATAGAATAGAATAGAATAGAATAGAATAGAATAGAATAGAATAGAATAGAATAGAATTTTTATTGTCCAAGTGTGATTGGACACACAAGGAATTTGTCTTGGTGCATATGCTCTCAGTGTACATAAAAGAAAAGATACCTTCATCAAGGTACAACACTTACAACGCTTAATGATAGTCACAGGGTTCAAATTTAACACTTAATGATACAACACTTAATGATAGTCATAGGGAACAAATAAGCAATCAGGAAACAATATCAGTGTAAATCATAAGGATACAAGCAACAAAGTTACAGTTATAAGTGGAAGGGGATGGGTGATGGGAACGATGAGAAGATTAATAGTAGTGCAGATTTAGTAAATAGTTTGACAATGTTGAGGGAATTATTTGTTTAGCAGAGTGATGGCGTTTGGGAAAAAGCTGTTCTTGTGTCTAGTTGTTCTGGTGTGCAGTGCTCTATAGCGTCGTTCTGAGGGTAGGAGTTGAACCAGCTTATGTTCAGGATGTGAGGGGGTCTGTAAATATTTTCACAGCCCTCTTTTTGACTCGTGCAGTATACAGGTCCTCAATGGAAAGCAGGTTGGTAGCAATTGTTTTTTCTGCAGTTTTAATTATCCTCTGAAGTCTGTGTCTGTCTTGTTGGGTTGCAGAACCGAACCAGACAGTTATAGAGGTGCAGATGACAGACTCAATAATTCCTCTGAAGAACTGGATCAGCAGCTCCTTAGGCAGTTTGAGCTTTCTGAGTTGGTGCAAAAAGAACATTCTTGTTGTCCTTTTTTGATGACGTTTTTGATGTTAGCTGTCCATTTTAGATCTTGCGAATGGTAGAACCTAGAAATTTGAAGATTTCTACTGTTGATACTGTGTTATCTAGTATTGTGAGAGGTGGAAGTATGGAAGTGTTTCTCCTAAAATCTACCACCATTTCTACGGTTTTGAGTGTGTTCAATTTCAGATTGTTCTGGTCATTTCATGAGGCTAGTCATTCAACCTCCCGTCTATATGCGGATTCATCATTGTCTCGAACGAAACCAATCACTGTTGTGTCATCTGCGAACTTCAGTAGTTTGACAGATGGATTGTTGGAGAGGTAGTCATTGGTATACAGAGAGAAGAAAAGTGGGGAGAGCACACAGCCTTGGGGGGCCCCTGTGCTAATTGTACAGGTATCTGATGTGATTCTGCTTAGCTTCACCTGCTGCTTCCTGTTCGTTAGGAAGCTTATGATCCTCTTACAAGTGTGTTCAGGTACCTGTAGCTGGTTTAGCTTAGTTAGAAGAGTGAATGGAATGATGGTGTTGAATGCTGAACTAAAGTCTATCACCTTTTCTATAGGTTTCCTCTTTGGACGACGTAGCTGCTTAAGTTTAGCTGTGATCCAAGGTTTATTGTTACTGTATATTCGCAAGTTCCTTATTGGTACACATAAGTCTTCACAGAAGCTGACATACAATGTTACAGTATCTGCAACATCCAGGTCTGCATAGGTATCTTCAAAAATATTCCAATCAGTGCAGTCAAAGCAAACCTGTAGCTTTAATTTTGTCTCCTCGGTCCAGGTCTTCATTGATTTAATTGTTGGTTTTGTGGTTTTAAGTCTTTGCCTGTAAGCAGGTACAAGGTGAATCATGCAATGATCAGAGTGTCCTACAGCTGCTCATGGTAAGGACCGATAAGCATCTTTTAGTGTTGTGTAGCAATGGTATAAAGTATTCTTGCCTCTAGTGGGACAATTTAAATGCTGAAAGTATTTTGGTAGCTTTTTCTTTAAGTTTGCCTTGTTTAGATCTCCCAAAATAATGAAATCGGGGTATTTGGCTTCAGCCTCCATAATTTGGTCAGCTAGAATTCGTAATGCCTTGTTTACACAGGCTTATGGTGGGACATAAACAGCAATTAGAAGAAATGAGGAAAATTCACGAGGTGAATAGTATGGTTTGCAGTTGATAATTAATGTCTCTAAGTTTTTGTCACAGAATTTGTAAATTACAGTTAAATCCTGACACCAGCTGTGGTTAATATATACGCATAAGCCTCCTCCCTTCTTTTTACCAGATGTTTCTGTAATTCTGTCTCATCGTTCAATCTGAAACCCTGGGATATGCAGGCTGCTATCTTCAATTGATTCATTTAACCAGGTTTCAGAGAAGCATAGGACTGCTGAATTAGTGCACTTGAACAAAGCTAGTCAACTATGATTTAGTAAATAACTTGTGGTTAGTGTTACCATGGCTTCCATAACCTGCATACATAGAAATATGACAAATTCTTAGTTAAATTGGGATACCGAATGTCAGACAGACATCAAACTACATGATCGTAAAAGTCCTTCCAAAAAGATTCATATTGGGAAGAGTCAACATATTCTGCTGTAGATTGCGCCTGAAAAATCACGACAAATGACTTTCTTAACTCACATTCATTTTATGATGGACTGAGAGACAGCTGGGGAAGGGAAGAATATATGTCCCTCCCCTCTCACCCACACCCACATCCCTTTGAGATTCTTCGTGGCCACTACAGAAATTACGGAGGGCAAAGTACCATTGGCTTCCCTGGAGAGACATTTTATACCTAGATGGATGGGCAAAGTGATGGGCCCTGTTTGACATCGGCAGCCGTTACCATGGAAACCATCAGTATCTTGGATTGATAATAGGAGATGATGATTCCAGGGTGAGATCAAGGGACAAAGCCACTGCAGAGAAAATAAACAGAGGAGGAGGGCAACATAGAGCCTGGGTTAAATGTGGAGGTGGTGGAGGAGGAGGAGGACAAAGTCTGTTGGGCTTCCAAAACTTATTTGCAATCCAGGAACTGCAGTTTTAGCATTCAGAAACCTCTGCTTTGCCAGAAGACACCGTAAAAGCAAATACTACAGAACTGCCAGTAAAAGCCTATCAATGCCAGAACGATGCCTCAGGAGAGCAAAATAAAGAGAGACACAAGCTCTCCCCTGGAAAAGAGATACTGCAAAATCTCATATTGATGAGATTCAGAGGCCGTCCAGGTGAGCCACAACGTCCTATCCCAAGACAAAACATATCCTTCAGCAGGTGGCAATATGCAGCCCTCAAACCACACAGGAAGGACACAGCCAAACTTTAACGCCAGTCTTGGCGCAAGTCCTCCAGGCATCCCTGGCTGGCCAGCAAATGGCAGGGGAGTGAATTCTTGAGCCCCATCCATCAAAGTGCCTCCACTGAGGTTATGTAGGCTGCAAAAGGTACAATTGGTGATTTGCCCTCATGCAGAACAGGAAGCTTTTAAGGATTCCTGCCAGGTCATAAAAGAAAAGTTGTGTGGTGGAAAAATGCAAATGTAGGATGGCTGGGGATCATGTAAAAAGAGCTCTCAAATTAGCTGGAGGACAGGAGTGAATAAACTAAGACACTGTTTTGAAACTCAAGTACATCGGGATCCTTACCTGATCTGCAAGGCAAAGGATACAACCAGGGATCTTGACTTGGAAAGAACTGATTTCAAATTGTCATTGCTTATTGTCTATGGAGATTCTCAGTCATCCAGGTCAAGGTTGTCCCAAGAGACAACTGGAATTTCTTCGCATCCAAGAAGCTTCTTCCGTTCTGACTGAAGAACTGAAGAGTCAGAACTGAAGGAGCTTCTTGTATGAGAAGTGAAACATCTTCAAGGAAACACAAAGATAGGCCAGTTGCTTCTTGAAAAAGCGTATTTGGGACTGTCAGACCTGTTCTTCATTAATGTATTTCCACAGTTTAGTACCTATACGTTCAGCCTTTTGATCTATGGGCTTGCTTTAACATTTTAGATAATTGTGGCAAAATAATATAAGCTATTTGAGAAGCTCTTTTGCTCCGGTGGGCCTGTTTTAAAATGAAGACCAATCAACAAAATGATCCACCCAAGATCCACAGAAGTTCACCCAAGGAACTACATGCCACGACCATCCCCCAGTTTAGCACCTGACTGCAGAATGCTTTGCAAGGATCACTGCGAAATCAAATAGTTGCAAAAAAACTGGACAGCAGAAGGGCTAAACTAGATTTCTTCTTTGGCTGCTACCCAAAGTTCCAAAATTCCCAGCAAGCGTTCGGCAGAACACTTTATTGGGGAAGACCATGCAAGGGTAATGAAAAAGCCAAACGTGTTGTTTTTATTTACAAACTTCTCCAGCCCAAGCTTGTTTTGGAAGCTACGGGATCTGCTATTTTATTTCAATTTTTTTAAAGGTTTGATGGTATTCCAATCTTATTCATTTCTGCCCATGTCATCATATTTCCAGGTGAAAAAAAAGACCTTGCTTTCATTCCGCCCCACCCCCCCGCCCAAACGTGAACAATAATTGTTAAGCAATTTTATACAAGTAGTCCTTGACCTACAACAGTTCATTTAGTGACCAAAGTTACAACAGAACAGAAAAAAAATGAGCTTTGACCATTTTTCACACTTCTGACCGTTGCAGCATCCCTATGGTCAAAATTCAGATGCTTGGCAACTGACTCATACAGAATTTATGACAGCTGTAATGTGCTGAGGTCATGTGATCTCCTTTTGCGACCTTCGGCAAGTAAAGTGAATTGGGAAGCCAGATTCACTTAACAACCATGTTACTAACTTAACTGCAGTGTATTCACTTAACAACTGTTGCAAGAAAGGTCATAAAATGGGGCAAAACTCACTTAACTCTCTTGCTTAGCAACAGTAACTTTGGGCTCAATTGTGGTCATAAGTCAAGGATTACCTGCACAGAATAGAATAGAATTTTTTACTGGCCAAGTGTGATTGGACACACAAGGAATTTGTCTTGGTGCATATGCTCTCAGTGTACATAAAAGAAAAGATACCTTCATCAAGAATCATAAGGTACAACACTTAATGATAGTCATAGGGTACAAATAAGCAATCAGGAAACAATCACTATCAATATAAGTTGTAAGGATACAAGCAACAAAGTTACAGTCATACAGTCATAAGTGGAAGGAGATGGGTGATGGGAACGATGAGAAGATTAATAGTAGTGCAGATTTAGTAAATAATTTGACAGTGTTGAGGGAATTATTTGTTTAGCAGAGTGACGGCGTTCCGGAAAAAACTGTTCTTGTGTCTAGTTGTTCTGGTGTGCAGTGTTCTATAGTGTCGTTTTGAGGGTAGGAGTTGAAACAGTTTATGTCCAGGATGTGAGGGGTCTGTAAATATTTTCACAGCCCTCTCTTTGACTCCTGAAGTATATAGATCCTAAATGAAAGGCAGGTTGGGAGCAATTGTTTTTTCTGCAGTTCTAATTATCCTCTGAAGTCTGTGTCTGTTTTGTTGGGTTGCAGAACCAAACCAGAAAGTTATACAGGTGCAGATGACAGACTCAATAATTCCTCTGAAGAACTGCATCAGCAGCTCCGTAGGCAGTTAAGCTTTCTGAGTTGGCACAGAAAGAACGTTTGTTATTGTGCGTTTTTGATGTTAGCTGTCCATTTTAGATCTTGCCATATGATAGAACCTAGAAATTTGAAGGTTTCTACTGTTGATACTATGTTATCTAGTATTGTGAGAGGTGGAAGTATGGAAGTGTTTCTCCTAAAATCTACCACCATTTCTACGGTTTTGAGTGTGTTCAATTCCAGATTGTTCTGGTCGTACCATGAGGCTAGTCATTCAACCTCCCGTCTATATGCGGATTCATCATTGTCTCGAATGAAACCAATCACTGTTGTGTCATCTGCGAACTTCAGTAGTTTGACAGATGGATTGTTGGAGAGGTAGTCATTGGTATACAGAGAGAAGAAAAGTGGGGAGAGCACACAGCCTTGGGGGGGGCTGTGCTAACTGTACAGATATCTGATGTGATTCTGCTTAGCTTCACCTGCTGCTTCCTGTTTGTTAGGAAGCTTGTGATCCACTTACAAGTGTGT
Source organism: Ahaetulla prasina (assembly GCF_028640845.1). NCBI lineage: Eukaryota > Metazoa > Chordata > Lepidosauria > Squamata > Colubridae > Ahaetulla > Ahaetulla prasina. The sequence continues at coordinate 23,804,215 of NC_080547.1, read as the reverse complement.
TCAGGTACCTGTAGCTGGTTTAGCTTAGTTAGAAGAGTGTATGGAATGATGGTGTTGAATGCTGAACTAAAGTCTACAAAAAGGACCCTTGCATAGGTCTTTGGAGACTCAAGATGTTGTAGGATGCAGTGCAGAACCATATTAACAGCATCATCTTTTGATCTACTTACTCGGTATGCAAATTGCAAGAGGTCTAAAAGCAGATCCGTGATGGTTTTCCAGTGGGACAGCACTAGCCTTTCAAAGGTTTTCATGACTACAGATGTTAGAGCAACTGGTCTGTAGTCCTTCAGTTCCTCGATGGTGGGCTTCTTTGGCACTGGGATGATAGTAGAGCGTTTGAAGCAAGAAGGAACATAGCACATCTCTAGTGATTTATTGAATTGGTAAGCACAGACTTTTAAGCAAGAAGGAGTTATCTTGTCTGCGCCTGAAGCTTTTGCTGGCTTTTGTCTGTGAAATAGGTCTTGCACTTCCTTTTCTGTGAACACTAGGGGTTGTGAACCCAATGGGATGGGGTCAGTTTTAGGAGGCTTGGCTGTTGTTGGTGTGTCTGAGATGGGGGTTGTGGAGATAGGTGGCTGTAGTTTCCTTTCAAACTTGCAGTAAAACACATTCAGGTCATCTGCCAGTTGTTGATTTCCTTCAGCCTGGGAAGGAGGTTTGCCGTAGCCGGTGATATTTTTAAGAGTTTTCCACATATTTGCTGGTTCATTTGTTGAGAACTGATTCTTTTGCTTTTCCGAGTAGCTTCTTTTTGCTGCTCTGATCTCCCTTGTTAATACATTTCTGGCCTGATTGTACAGCATTTTAACACCTCTTCTGTAGGCTTCCTCTTCCTCTACAGTAAGATGTAACCAAGTTGTGATACAAATTTTTTTTTTATTTGAATTTATATCCCGCCCTTCTCCGAAGACTCAGGGCGGCTTACACTGTGTTAAGCAATAGTCTTCATCCATTTGTATATTATATACGAAGTCAACTTTATTGCCCCCAACAATCTGGGTCCTCATTTTACCTACCTTATAAAGGATGGAAGGCTGAGTCAACCTTGGGCCTGGTGGGACTTGAACTTGCAGTAATTGCAAGCAGCTGTGTTAATAACAGATAGACTTAGTCTGCTGAGCCACCAGAGGCCCAGTTATATTTTTATTCAGCTTAGGGAAAAATACATATCTGTCTTCTTCATTTATACATACCTATTTTCCTGGCTTTCTCAGGCAGAGGCGAAGGAAATTTAGATTTTTAGGGAAAGGGTATGAGGAAAATACTTCATGTAAGGGATCCTCTTTTATTTCCTTCCCCAAAGCAGAAAAACAAGGGAAGAAAAAAATGTTTCCCATATTTTTGCTTTCCTGAGCCTTTGCTTCAATCTAGTCAACAGTAAAAGATGACCATTTTCTGGGTCAGCACATCCTTCTGAAATCAGCAGGTGAACACTGCCAGCTTCATGGCAATATTTTCATTCAATAGTGAACCACAAGTGAAAAATGTATGGATTGCCTCCCAAGGAACCGGGAAGTAAGGACAGGATCCCACTTTCTCCATTTATAAAGAGCATTTCCAATCATCCAGCCATTTTGGCGTTCTCCGACTAATCATATCTACGGAAGTGGACCTGAGGTGTTAAAAACTGGTGACGCCTATCAATCTGGGCAGATCTGATACTCCCACTGAAGTCATGCAAACAGACCAAAGCTGCAAAAAGAGACCCCTTCAGAGGGAACCAAATCCAGAAACCATATAGGAAAATTCTACAACCCTCCTCAACAACTTAGTTTTTGCAACTTGGTCCAACGTAATAATTCAAGCACAGGTATTCCTCGACCTAGCTCCACAATTGGGACTAAAATTTCTGTTGCTAAGGTAGGTGATTGTTGTGAGCCGTGAATGATTTTATGACGTTTTGGTCCAGCAAATCACTACAGTTGTTAAATGAATCATGTAGTTGTTAAGCAAATCCAGTTTCTACCATTGACTTTGCTCTTCAGCAACCAGCCAGGAAGGGCACAAAGAACAATCACAGGACACCAGGATGCTGCAATTGTCGTAAATACATGATGGTTGTCAGGCAAAGGGCCTCTGGTGGCTCAGACTGGTAAGACAGTCTGTTATTAACACAGCTGCTTGCAATTATTGCAGGTTCAAGTCCCATCAGGCCCAAGGTTGACTCAGCCTTCCATCCTTTATAAGATAGGTAAAATGAGGACCCAGATTGTTGGGGGCAATAAGTTGACTTTGTATATAAATATACAAATAGAATAAAGACTATTGCTAACATAGTGTAAGCCGCCTTGAGTCTTCGGAGAAGGGCAGGATATAAATGCAAATTTTTAAAAAAGGCGCTAAAATCTTGACCATGTGACTATGGGGATGCGGCGATGGTTGTAAGTGAGGACCAATCATCTCTCTCTTTTATCAGTGACCCTGTAACTTTGAATGGTAGTGAAAGGAACAGTTGTAAGTCAAGGACTCCCTGTGCAGACTACAGCATCCACTTGGGGGAACAGACACACTGCTCATCTCCCCTTACTACACACCGCCAGAATGAATGCACTTAATTCTGAATTATCCACAAAATTTGTTATGTCACACAGACCTGGCCAAAAGACCATCCAGAACATCTGTGTTCCACTGTAAACAAATATCAAGGTTTGTAACCTACCATAATTGGGCTAGGATGCTTCCCAGTTAATTTAAGAGTTAAGTAAGAGCCGTGGTGGCGCAGTGGTTAGAATTACAGTACTGCAGGCAACTTCTGCTGACTACCTGCAGTTCGAGTCTCACCAGCTCAAGGTTGATTCAGCCTTCCATCCTTCCGAGGTCAGTAAAATGAGATTGTTGGGGGCAACAGGCTGGCTCTGTAAACCACTTAGAGAGGCTGTAAAACACTATGAAATGGTATATAAATCTAACTGCTATTGCTATTTAAGTACAGAATGTTTCCCTGTTCTGCAGGCTGGTTATGCTTTACCAAGCAGTTGTATTTCAAGCATATCGGCAAACTCATTCGGAATAGTCCCAGCCCTGCATTCTGGTTACCACCGTTTGATTCACACAGTGTGCTCAACTATCATGCCTTCTTTACAAATCGCAATAACTGGATTAATACAATATCCGAAGTCAAGCCCAACCTGTCAAATCTGAATTACTGCTGAATATTAAACTCCAAAGTTAATTTTTATAAGACTAATGTATTCTGCCAAACTTCCCACACATAATCAGAGTACTCTGAAGAAACTAATGGATGGTCTGAATACTTTCCAGGAACAGCTTTGCTGCAATGAAGAAAACAGCAAAGAATCTGAAGGCAACTCTAGTCTATCAAAACTTTCAGCTATATTGTTGTACATTTAAAATACTGCAAAACTCTTACTTGAATGCTACTGTTGACAATTACTATTGAAAATGAGTAATTGTGGTTAACCCTTAAACACTAAGTCCTATCATGGATAGAGCTCCCATCTGAGAGTAAATTCTGTTTTTTTTCCCTATGTTTTTCCCTCCTTGCTTCAATCGCAATAATACAAGAGCAAACAATAGATTTAAACTTAATGTCAACTGCTTCAAACTTGATTGCAGAAAATATGACTTCTGTAACAGAGTTGTTAACGCTTGGTACTCATTACCTGACTCCATAGTCTCTATTCAAAATCCCAAAATCTTCAACCAAAAACTGTCTACTATTGACCTCACCCCATTCCTAAGAGGACTATAAGGGGCGTGCATAAGAGCACAAAAGTGCCTACCGTTCGTGTCCTATTGTTCCCTTCATTATAACAAATTAACATAGCTGTTGCATACTTTTACTTATATATATATATATATATTTCTTTCATGATGTGTTGTTTTTATTTATGATGATGTTTGTGTATACTGTTGTGACAAAATAAAATAAATAATAATAAAAAAGATTCTTAAATGGAATGCTTCGCACACAGAGTCCACTGCAGTGGGAAATAGCTGCTCACCTCCTTACAACCACATTTAAATAACACTTCAAAATCTAATCCAAGGCAAGGGGGAGGATTTAAAGCATCCCCTTGTTTGTTCATCTCTTTCCCCTGTTATAGAACAGAACAGAATCACAGAGTTGGAAGGGACCTTGGAGGTCTTCTAGTCCAGTGTTGGAGCATTCACAACTTCTGAAGGCAAGTTGTTCCTCTGATTAATTGTTCTAATTACCAGGAAATTTCTTCTTAGTTCTCCTTGATGATTGGAATTTAATCAGAGAGCAAAGAGGCAACCTGCTCTTGTTCAGGATCAGCCAGGAAATTGTAAATCTCTCTTACAGGAAATGTGTGATAAGAAGAAACCAAACAATATGGCCCCTAAGATGAACCAGAAAAGCAGTAACTACCCAGAACTTATTCCAGATATACAAGTAGTCCTTAACTCACAATTGAGCCCAAAATTTCCATTGCTTGAAAGGCCGTTAAGGGAGTTTTGCACCATTTTATGACCACCTTTGCCACTGTTGATAAGCAAATCACTGCAGTTTTTAAGTAAATCATGTGGTTGTTAAATGAATCCAGCTTCCCCCCATTGACTTTGCTTGTTGGGAACCAGCTGGGAAGGTTACAGATGTTGATCATGTGACCTTAGGATGCTGCAATAACCATGGTAAAAAAAAAAAGGCATAATATTGAGCACAACTCATTTAAGCATCACTTTGCTTAGCAACAAACTTTGGTTGCAATTGTGGTCATAAGTCAAGGACTACTTGTAGAGAAAGCCATGTGTCATGCAGCTGACACAATTCACATCAAGAGAAGATGGGCACTTGATCGAAAGTCCATCACTCCTATCCCAGAAAAGTCTGGTTATTCTCCAAAGCACCCAAAGAGGGTAGAAGAAGCAGCAATGGATGAAAACTAATCAAGGAGAGAAGCACCTTAGTACTAAGGAGAAATTTCCTGACAGTTAGAACAATTAACCAGTGGAACAGCTTGCCTCCGGAAGTTGTGAATGTTCCAACACTGGAAGTTTTTAAGAAGAGACAGGGCAACCATTAGTCTGAAATGGTACAGCAGTGTTGGTGAACCTTTTTGGCACCGAGAGCTGAAACAGGAGCACGCATGCATGCCCACATGCCAAAAACCGGAAGAGCAGCGGCCTGGTTCGCATGTGCACGCCGGACGGCTGCCCTTCCGGTTTGTGGTGCACACATGCAAAAAGAAACTGGTTTTCCAGTTTCTGGCATGCATGTGTATGCACACCGGCCAGCTGGTCTTCACGCGTGCATGCATGCCAGAAACCGGAAGACTAGATGGCCGGTGCGCATGCGCGAGCCGGTGACCGGAGGAGCAGCCAGTGGGAGACCTGTAGCATCCTGAGAGGCTGTTCAGTGATGCAACCTGAGATGTTGCTGAGCTACATTGTCTGACTTCTCTTGTGATTGGTCAAGCTAGCTGAGCTGCTAGGAATTGTAATTCAGCCGGAGATTTCTTTAACAACAATAACCCTTACGTAGCATTTTGGAGTGTTTACTGTACAACATTTTGTCCAATGCACAATCTAGCTGTAATCCTTATAACAACCCTGTCTACTGCCTTATTCTTGCAACATCAAAGCTGGGATAGAGAGAGGTAAGACAGGGCCTTAAGTTGACAGCAGAATCAACATTTAAAGCACTAAAGGAGCCGCTACCACTTTTTCTTTATAGCCCCCTATTGTTTATTTAGAAGTGGGGAGGGGAAGCCACTTTCTTTCGCGAAGGATGGTTTTACCCCTTAGTTTTATTTGCTTATTAACAATACTTATAAACCCACCCCGATCCCAAAGGATCCTGGGCAGATTAGAAGTCAAAGCAAAAAGAAAAACAGAGTAATAAATATAAAACCAAAAACTAACCACGAAACAAGAGCAAAAATAAACCCCAAGATAGATGCCCATAGTCAGACAGCTGCGAGTGGAAGTATATTGGAATAAAACAGCTGCCGCATGTTTATGAAACTGCAGCAAGGTGGGGGCTTCGCATACTTCTAGGGGGAGGAGAGTATTCCATATTTACGGAAAGCTCTATAAATATATGGTGCGTATATGCTTGTTATTTGTCATTTAATTTAGCCTACGTCCCTCACCGTTGAATGATGTGGTGCAACTTGTTTTCTCAGGAAATGATGACAGTGGTTTCAAATGAAGTGTACAAGGTCAGCATGAGCCAGAAGACTCAAAACATTAAAACCTTTACATCTGGACTTCCTTTATTAATGACTCATGGATCCAGGCATTTGTAAGCTAAAGAATACCCCGTTCACCACCCGTTTAAGGGCAATCCTAAATTAACTCATTGTCTGGATTTGCCTCAAATTGGAATCATCAGCAACTGATGTACAAAATTGCGTAGACTGTGTGAATGCAGCTGCTGGATCTTTCACTGACCTATTGAAGCGACTTGCCTAAATTCAGCCTGTTGTGTCTGACTCTAAGGCAGGGGTCTCCAACTTTGGTCCCTTTAAGACTTTATTTTATTTATTGATTTTATTTTGTCACAACAGCATACACAAGCATCAACATAAATCAGCAAAATAATCACATAAGCATATATATGAGCAAAAGTATGTAATAATTGTATTAATTTGATATAATGAAAGGAAACATTAGGACAGGAACGGTAGGCACTTTTGTGCTCTTATGCACGCCCCTTATAGTCCTCATAGGAATGGGGTGAGGTCAATGGTAGACAGTTTTTGGTTAAAGCTTTTGGAAGTTTAAGAAGAGACCACAGAGTCAGGCAGTGTGTTCCAAGTGTTTCTTTGCTGGCTGAGGGACTCTGGGAATTGAAGTCCACAAATCTTAAAGGGACCAAGACTGGAGACCCCTACTCTAGGGAACGCTCTCATCTCAGTTTCCTAGCAGAGGGAGGGAGCCAGCGTTGTTTGAAAACGTTTCAGTAGTCACATGGCCAGCAAATGGCAAGATACCGGAATGCCGATACCTTAACATTAAAATGGTACCTATTTATTTACTTGCATTTGTATGCGTTCAAACAGCTAGGCTGGCAGAAGCTGGGGCAGGAACAATGGCAGGAGCTGAGGCACGAAGGGAAGCTCACTCCATCACGTGCTACAGGTAGTCCTTGACTTATAACCTCAGTTGAATCCAAAATTATTGATACTAAGCGAGACAGTTAAGTCAAGATCCATGGCGGTGCAGTGGTTAGAATGCAGTATTGCAGGCTAACTCACCACTCTCTACCAGGAGTTCGATTTTCACCGGCTCACGATTGGCTCAGCCTTTTGAGGTGGGTAAAATGAGGACCCAGATTGTTGGGGGCAAATATGCTGACTCTGTAAACTGTGAAGCACAATGGAGTGGTATATAAGTCTAAGTGCTATTGCTAAGCGGGCTTTGTTCCATTTTAATTTCCTTTGTAGCCACAGTTGTTAAGTGAATGCAGTTAAGTCAGTAACATGGATGTTAAGTGAACCAGGCTTCCTCATTGACTTTGCTTGTCAGAAGGTCCCAAAATTTGATCACATGATGCCGGGAAATTCCAACCATCATAAATATGAGCCAGTTGCCAAATATTTTAATTTTGATCAAGTGACAATGGATGTTGCAATGGTTGTAAGTGTGAAAAATAGTCGTAAGTCACTTTTTTCAATACCGTTGTAACTTCGAACAGTCACTAAACAAACTGTTGTAAGTCAATGACCACCTGTACTTGGGTCTCAAACTGCCGACCTTTCTGTCGACAAGCCCAGCAACTTAACTGTTAGGTCACCACGGCCCGTTAAGAAGATTGTGACTACAAAAACAGGGCAATGCAGCAGTTAAACCACTGGCTAAAGATTAAGATCCCAATGTGGAACTTGGCTTACTTAGCTTTTCAGTTAAACCATAATGTTCTTTGACATTTTTGTCCCCAAATTTGGGCAGTGAACAGCGCTGCCTCTGTCTGGACACCAGGGAAATCTTTTTGCAGTCTCCCAAATACTTATCTCATAAACTAACTCAGATTCTGCAAGGCAACATCTGGCTCTCAAGCTTCATGATCTTCTTTTACACTATTTCCCAAAGATATTAAGACTGTTGCTATTAAATGGAAGTGTGTTTATATAGACCTAACCATTAGACATAGTCATGACTACTAATAAACGTGACATGATTGTCCGTAGCCACAGGCATAGCCCATCCTGCCAGGTTAAGGGTCTTAGTCAGGGGTGAAATGCTACTGGTTTGAGCCAGTTTGCCTGAACCGGTAGTAAAAAAAAAAAATTCCAACGATCGTGCATCGCTCAGTTGATTGGCGGAACTTTTTTTTTTTTACTTTTTAGGCATTTTTGTACTACCGGTTCTGGTGAATAGGTAGTAAAAAAATGCTTTAAAAAGTAAAAAAAAAAGGCTCCAATGGTCACAGCTGTGCCACGCAATCGTCGAAGTCTTTTTTAAAAAACTTTTTTAAAGCATTTTTTTTACTACCTAGTAAAAAATGTTTTTAAAAGTTTTTTAAAAGGTTCCCACGATCTGGCGCCACTACTGATCACCCCCCCCCGCACTGTTCTACTTACCTTCCCAAGCCTCCTTTTGGTATGCGCTGTGTATGGGTGCATGTGCAGTTCATGTTTGGTGCATACTGTGCATATGCATGCGCGCAGCTTCCGTTCAGCACGCGGTGTGCATGCACAGCCAGTGAACTGGTAGTAAACCGGTTCAGATTTCACCACTGGTCTTGGGGTAGTTTTACTTGGCACTGAGTTTGCAGTGAGCTATTCTGTACTATTTTAAGTAAGTAAAGTGGGGTTGGGAACCAATGTGGTGTTCTGATTAAGGTGCTGGACTAATAGCATGATGATTTGGGTTGTAATTCTCTCTTAGAAGCTGATGACTTTGGAACTGTCACGCTGTCTCAGCTCAAGGTTGGGAAGTTGAAATCACTCATCCACCAACCCACACTAGAGTCTAGACCATAGTGACCTTCAAGGAAGAGACTTACATTTTCGCCGTGAGCTGAAAACGCACCTATTTATACAAGCGGGACTGGCTTAAAAATTGGAGCTATTTATATTTTAGGGTTTTAAATTGTTTTAAATTCTGGCCGACTCTGTAATATGTTCGGTTTTAATCTTGTTTTAATGTGTATATTGTGGGTTTTATTTGGCTGTACACCGCCCTGAGTCCTTCGGGAGAAGGGCGGTATAAAAATCTAATAAAATAAATAATAAATAAATAAATAAATTTTGCATTGGATTACTTTAAGAGGAGGAAGGAGGGGGAGGGCAAGAGATTCTTTTTTTTTCTCGAAGTAAATAAAAAACAACATTATGGTAATATAAGTAGTCCTTGACTTACAACCATTCATTTAGCGACCGTTCAAAGTTACAATGGCACTGAAAAAAGTGACTTGTGACCATTTTTCAGTTACAACCTCTGAAGCATCCCCATGACATCAAAATTCAGATGCTTGGCAACTGGTTCATACTTATGACCGTTGCTATGTCCCAAGGCCTTTTGCAATCTTTTGACAAGCAAAGTCAATGGGGAAGCCAGATTTACCTAACGATCGGGTTACTAATTTATCAACTGCAGTGATTCACTTAACAACTGTGGCAAGAAAGGTCATAAAATGGGGCAAACCCGCTTAATAAATGTCTCACTTAACAACATAAATTTTGGACTCAATGGTGGTCGCAAGTCGAGGATTACCTGTAATGATAAAACCCAACCTTGCCAGAGCAGGCAAAACTGCCACAGCTCACATTTCAGTTGCTATTCTGACTTGAATGATTTGTGGAATATATCTCCATTCTTTTTATTCTTTGGAAGCACATCCCAAACCATTAATAAAATACAGAGACATCAAAATGGGTGCGCACATATAGACAGAGACACCCATGTTATTCCCATTGTCCTGCTCATCAAAAGCATCCTATACCACAGAGGCCTCCATTTCTCTTAGAACAAAATCTTCAATTAACATACGACTTCACAGAAAGGAGCACCGATATGCACCGCTATGCAAAGTGGGCTAAATTCCAAGGGAAGAGCCAAAGAGGATGGCTCCCTTAAAGGTATACTAAAAGGGGAACGTTCATTATCTCTTAATGGCCCATGATGTATACTGGGATGTGGTTCCTCCAATTACAAACCCATAGCTTAGAACAGGGGTCTCCTACCTTGGCAACTTTAAGACTTGTGGACTTTACCTCCCAGAGTTCCACAGCCAGCTTTGCTGGCTGAGGAATTCTGGGAGGTGAAGTCCACAAGTCTTAAAGTTGCCAAGGTTGGAGACCCCTGGCTTAGAATGTGTGCAAATCCCGCTTATTTTCTATTTTGACAGGAGCTTTCTAGGTTCTTATGGTAGAGATGATTCACATTACAGGTAGTCCTTGACTTACCACAGTTCATTTAGTGACCGTTCAAAGTTAGAACGGCACTGAAAAAAGTGACTTTTGAGTTTTTCAGAGAGTTTCACAACACTCATGTGTTGCAGCAGCCCCTGTGGTCATGTGATCAAAATTCGGATGCTTAGCAAGTGACTCATATTTATGATGGTTGCAGTGTTCCAGGGGTCATGTGATTATTTTTTAAGGACCTTCTGACAAGCAAAGTCAAAGGGGGAGCCCGATTCACTTAACCGTGTTACTAACTTAACCATTGCAGTGATTCACTTAACAACAGTGGCAAGAAAGGTTGTAAAGCCACAGAATTATCTCGCTTAGCAACAGAAATTTTGGGCTCAATTGTTGTTGTAAGTCGAGGCTCTTTTGTCCCTAGATTCTGAAGCACCAGAAACTCTACTGGTCAATGATATATACCAAGGAGGTGGCCTCTCCTTAAAGCAGAGGTCTCCAACCTTGGCAACTTTAAGTCTTGTGGACTTCAACTCCCAGAGTTCCACAGCCAGCTTTGCTGGCTGAGGAATTCTGGGAGGTGAAGTCCACAAGTCTTAAAGTTGCCAAGGTTGGAGACCCCTGGCTTAGAATGTGTGCAAATCCCGCTTATTTTCTATTTTGACAGGAGCTTTCTAGGTTCTTATGGTAGAGATGATTCACATTACAGGTAGTCCTTGACTTACCACAGTTCATTTAGTGACCATTCAAAGTTATAACGGCACTGAACAAAGTGCCTTTTGAGTTTTTCAGAGAGTTTCACAACACTCATGTGTTGCAGCAGCCCCTGTGGTCATGTGATCAAAATTCGGATGCTTAGCAAGTGACTCATATTTATGATGGTTGCAGTGTTCCAGGGGTCATGTGATTATTTTTTAAGGACCTTCTGACAAGCAAAGTCAAAGGGGGAGCCCGATTCACTTAACCGTGTTACTAACTTAACCATTGCAGTGATTCACTTAACAACAGTGGCAAGAAAGGTTGTAAAGCCACAGAATTATCTCGCTTAGCAACAGAAATTTTGGGCTCAATTGTTGTTGTAAGTCGAGGCTCTTTTGTCCCTAGATTCTGAAGCACCAGAAACTCTACTGGTCAATGATATATACCAAGGAGGTGGCCTCTCCTTAAAGCAGAGGTCCCCAACCTTGGCAACTTTAAGTCTTGTGGACTTCAACTCCCAGAGTTCCTCAGCCAGCAAAAGCAAAGCTGGCTGAGGAATTCTGGGAGTTGAAGTCCACAAGTCTTAAAGTTGCCAAGGTTGGAGATCCCTGCCTTAAAGGATGAACTTGGCTATCATCTATACAGGCCACACCGTTAATCCCCGTTTCTCTGAAAAGTAAGTACAGCAATCCCAAACATCTTTATTCAAGTCCATTTCCTCATTTCCCAATGAGCATTTTTAATTTCAGTATTTGCTTAAAAAAACACCTCTAAATGCATTACACTGTTAAAGAAGGTTTTAATAGTTAATTATCCTCACTGTTAAGAACGGGGGTGAAAGAGGCTATTTCCTTTAGCGTCAGTTTCCATCTGTTCATGCATTAAGATAGAAACTAGCATTTTCCTCCCTCCTATCTTCTCTTTTTTTCCCCCTTTTTCCCCCCTTTTTTTCCTTTTTGTTTCTCCAGTCTCAGATACTAGATTCTCTCTCCACACTTCATATTCCTTATTTCCTATTAACCTCTGATTTTGGCTTTTTTCCCCCTTCCTTCAATTTCTTGCTCAGTTCTAACCAACTTTCAATGCAGTTATTTCTCACGAAATACATGACCGCTAGCTGCCTGGGCCCTTCATCAGGTTGTCAGTAAATTTCTTCACTGCATTACATCCGAGCATGAACTAATTTGAACGGCCCTTGAAGCAAACAGATTCCAGCAAAGCTTTCCACTCACACCCCTACCAGAATAGGGGAAAATAACCACATTCTGCAAGATAGACCCAATCTGTCCTGTTTTCTCAGGCTTTCACACTTCATTCAGCTTCCTTGTTAATTAGATTAGCCCAAAAGATTTGGGGGGGGGGGGAGAGAGAGAGGGAGGGAGGGAGGGAGAGAAAGGGAGAGAAGACTGAAATGACACCCTACATAAATCAGGCAGAATGTACAGCACACAGATGGTTACCATGTTGTTGGGCTTGCAAAGGATGATTGACAGCATCCACCAACAGCTACATATTTTGTATTAGATTTATACATATAATCCTAGGCACGTGATTTAAAGCAAGAGCTCTCTTAATATACTGTAGCATAATGTGGCTTTTACACATCAAAGGCAGCCCCCAGTACACATGGTACTTCGCATGGTGGACCAAGAAATGTTCAACCACAAACTGCCAACCATGTTTCAATGGAACATGTTGTTTCTTACTTTACTAATTTATGGCTCAGGGTGCAATCAGAACTCCCAAGTTGAGTTAAGTGAGTACTCTGAGTAGGTTAAGCGTGGATGTGTGTGTTACGTGAACACATTTCCTGTGTTTCAAAGGCAACAACAGCTAAAGCTAACATCTGGGAGATCAACCAAAACTATATAATGAAGTAAAAATAAACTTTGCCAGGGTGAACACTGATTGTGGCTAAGCCATACTGTGGTTTAGATTTGTGAACCCAGACACCGTGATACATAAATTGTAGGATTTTGTGTTATGTGTAAAGTCACTGTGGCTTGGGTAACAAACATTATTGAAACCAAACTGTCAACAAGTCAATCTTCCTTTTTTTGTCACAATGCTTAAGAGATCCTGATAGGCATCCAACTCACACAGAAGACAATTTTCATATCCCACTGGGACTAAATGGATGGGGGAATTCCTGGGATCACCATGAGATCTCTAAAGTTACTATCCTGCATCATCCAATCATGGAAAGCACCAAGTCCAATAATAATCCCAAGGCAACAGAAATACATTGCAACTGAACACAGGTAGTCCTTGACTTACGACCACGATTGAGCCCAAAATTTCCATTGCTAAGCAAGACATTTGTTAAGTGAATTTTGCCCCATTTACCCACCTTTCCTGCCACAGTTGTTAAGTGAATCACTGCAGTTGTTAAGTTAGTAACATGGCTGTTAAATGAATCTGGATTCCCCGTTGACTTGTCACAAAGGCGATCACCAGGACACTGCAACCGTCATAAATATGAGTCAGTTGCCAAGCGTTCATGTGACCATGAGGCTGCTGCAATGGTCATAAGTATGAGAAACAGATATAAATCACTTTTTTTAGTGTTGTTGAATCTTTGAAACGGTCACTAAATAAATTGTTGTAAGTTGAGGGCTATCTGTGTATTGTTGCTGTCAACCAATTGCGCACAATCAACAAAAACTGCATCCTCCTTGTGCATTTAACGTTATTTACATCCTATGACAAGGAATGAAAAGTAACAAAAGCAACTATTGCCATGTCCTGTTTTATCACCTCCCTCGGATATGACACTATTGGCCTTCACTGCCCTAACTTACATATATTAAAGTGAACTCTATAGTGTGAATAGCTCCTAATACAATCTAGAAATTGCAAACAACCCAAAATAAATCTGCCAGAGTCTTGACTGAGGTTCTAGCACCCAAAGCTTATTCCTCTGACCTCTTGTTAACCCAGGATTAAAACTTCTAAAAAGCTGACTCCAACCGTGTGAGTCTGCTCCAAATTCCAACTTTGATTCTTCAAACTACCTGAGAATGAGGTGAGTGGCTTTATAAAGTAAGCCTTTTCAACTCTCTCTTCCAAACTTGGGAGAGACCTCTCATGGATTGAGCTTGGCCCAACCCAGTTAAACAGGGCCGGTTTAGCTCTGCCTGGTAAGGCCTGTTATTAAGAACACAAAGCCTGCAATTACTGCAGGTTCGAGCCCGGCCCAAGGCTGACTCAGCCTTCCATCCTTTATAAGGTAGGTAAAATGAGGACCCAGATTGTTGGGGGGGCAATAAGTTGACTTTGTAAATATATACAAATAGAATGAGACTATTGCCCTATACATTGTAAGCCGCCCTGAGTCTTCGGAGAAGGGCGGGGTATAAATGTAAAAAAAAAAAAAAAAAAAAAAGAAGTATCATTCATGAGGAATATTAAAAAAAATGAAATCACGTTACATAGAAGTATGTCATCATTACTCTTTGATATATTTTTTTAGGAGACCCTCATTTACAGCTTGTAGATCTTACTCAGTTCTCTTACCAACTGTGGGCATGTCTCATTCTTCACACTACAGCCAGCTTGTATTTTAATATATTCCTCGTCTCTTAAGAGAGACAAATCTAATGCATTTCATCTTGTTTATAAATGGGGGTTGGAGATGTTCTCCATATATTTGAAAATAAGCCAGTTTTAGCTTCCATGATGATGGCATAGATAGAGTTAAATAAGCCAACCATCTTCAAACTACATTCTTCAAGGATGCAATGGATGCAATGAATGCATTATCTCACCACCCTTACATGGGAACAAAGTCCATCTTTACAATATATGCAATATATACTCTTCTAGACTAACTGATCTGGACGTGCATTCAATAATATTCGCTTGTAAGCATGCCTTTTTAAAAATGATAGCATAAGGGAAAGGGAACCTATCATTTCCAAAAAAGATATTCTTCAGTTGCAGTATGGAATGCTAATAAATTCTGTGATATATACATAACAATAAAAGCAATTTCTCTGAGCTATCCTTCTTCATCTAGTAAATTCATAGCAACCAAGATTCTAAATTCTACTTCTTGCTTTCTTCTTTGTGGATACCAAGAAAGACTCTCTCAAATAAAATTCAACTCCTGGTGACTTCATGGATAAATCCACGTAGATTTTAACAGTCATACAGAAAGGCTTTGCCACAGCCACCTTCGGCTATCTTTTGGACTAACTCAATGTTTCTCAATGTCAACAACTTTTAAGATGTGCGGACTTCAAGTCCCAGAATTCTGGGAATTGAAAGCCACGCTTTTTAAAAGTTGCTGAGATGAGAAACACGGGGACTAGTTTACCAGTTTTAGCCCTGGGGTTCCTGAGGTTCTCTTAAATAAGTACCAACTCTGCTTAGATTTGATGGGGAACAGGGCAGGGACAACAGGAAAATCCAGCTAAAGTTTGGCAGCCTGTGAAGAACTTTTATCAATAATCATTGAGTTACGGAAGTTTATAGGTTACTTCTGTTAGATTTAGCAGACATCCAAATGGTTTAACTTAGGTTGCCCCATGGTCCAAGTATTGACAATAATTGGGAACGGAAGCCTACAAAACTTTACTTAGATGACCTTCCATATGGAACAGCTGGAAGAGAAAGGCCATTGCTGTCTAAGGAACCGGATCTTTCACTGCACTGTTGGGAAGCAACTTAGTTCAGGGCTAACACTATATAGGTAGTCCTTGACTTGCGTTGCTAAGCAAGGGGTTGGTTAAGGCCTGATGTTTTTGGAATGATGGTTAAGTGAGTAACTGAAGTTATTAAGTGAATCACTGCAGTCATTAAGCTACTCTGACTAGTTTCTTTGTCGGAAGCTGGCTGGAAAGGTCACAAACAGCGATTTACATGAGCCCAGGATGCTGCAATTTTTTCATAAATACATATCTGTGGCCAGGTGCCCAAATTTTGATCACACGACCATGGAGATGCTGCGACCGTCCTAAGTGAGAGGAACAGTCATAAGTCTCTTTTTTCAAGGCCGTTATAACTTCGAACATTCGCTAAATGAACGGTTGTAGTTTGAGGACAATCTGTACTATAGTGTAACACAGAGAACATTATCAGCTTCCTGTACTCCACAATTGCTTCCTGGGCCCATGACCTCACTCTGTCTTATGGCAGGATCAGCCCCAGGAATTGTGACAGCAAGAACAACATCTTCACCTCCCGGAACCAAATGTCTCAAGAACAGCCCTGCTGTCAAATTTCAAATCCCAGCTGGGCTCAAGAACAAACAGCCATTTAGATCAGCAGCCCCCAACCTTTGGGCACCAGGGACTGGTTCTGCGGAGAGGTTTTTCCGCGGACCGGAGGGGGCGTGGTTTCGTGTGCTGCCTGCATCATGTGGACAGGAATTCGCTTGTTTGCGTGGCCCAGTGCTGTTCCACGAACCAGGGGTTGGGGACCCCTGATTTAGAGAAGACCGGACAATCCCATCCAGCAGCAATAGTCCGAGGATGGATGGATAAGATGATCACTAGAGATCTCATTTTATCACATCAACATAACATTATCAACATAACAGCATCTCTTCCTCTGATGCACAGGAGAATCTCATAAAACCATTTAATCCAAGTCCTAACATTACGTAAAAGCATCATTGCCCATTGTTGGGAAGCTACAAACAAACTCTACTTTCTGCTGTGTTAAAAAAAAAGGATGATCTTTGGGAATGAAAGGCTTCTGGAGAAATCCACCTGAGCTGTTGCATTTAGTAATCACTGACTGACTAGAATTGCAACTACCATCACTCCAAAAAAAAAAAAAAGAAGAAGACGACGACCTAGCTAAGAAACCAGGACAGTTATATTAAAATAATCAAGGAGAATAAGGTTGATTTTAGGACAAAGGAGAAAAGCTCACATGTTCTAACATGAGGATATTGTGCTACATTTTTCATAAAGGGGGCTGTAGTCTACCACTACATCAATGTATCTCCTGATCCAATGTTCTTGAGATTTTTCAGAAGAATTGGACTCCAAAGCCCATCATTCCCTCAGCCAACCTGGCTAAGAATGACAGGCAAGTGTCAATGGAGATTCTCAGTCATCCAGGTCATGGTTGTCTCAAAAATGCTTTTTCAAAAGGCAACTGGACTTGCTTGGTTTTTCTTTGAAGATGTTTCACTTCTCATCCTAGAAGCTTCTTCAGTTCCCAGAGAAGAACATCTTCAAGGAAAAAACAAAGAAAGTCCAGTTGCCTTTTGAAAAAGCACTTTGGGGACAATGACAAGCAAGGTGAAGTCCAAAACATTTAGAACGTACAGGGTGGAAAAGGTGGACCCAGTGATCCAAGATGTTTCACATCTGTTCTCAGAGTTTGCTCTAACTGACTAACCTGCAACTCACTAATCTGGATAGCTCTGGCTGGCTATTAGAAGCTGGGGAAGGTTAGTGGGGCAGCATTCGCATCCTGACCAGCAGAAGATAAGCCCATGGACCCTGAAATGAAGCCAATCATGGAAACGGTAGTTCCACAGTTAGACTTATGTCAACTCAGGGCTGCAGACAGTCTTTAGTTAGAGGTCTCTTCAAGAGTTAACACACTGAATTATCATTTTGAAGGGGGAAAGAGAAAATAAATGTATGGGGAGCAGTCCTGTTAGCTGTCAGTAATTTGAACTTAATCACATGTTGTTTTTTCATTTGGTTCCATCCATTTTTTCACCCCAATTCTTTTTTGAACTATTTGGGAAGATCTATAGCCCCTCCTTTCCCCCCAGAATCTTATATCAGCTTACAAGAGGATCTCTCTTTTACCCTCAAAATGACCCTGAAAAGGAGGTTAGGCTGAAAAAGAGAGAGTAGTTCAAAATCACCCAATGAATTTCTATTGGCTGTTGGTGGAATTCAACCTGGGATTCCCTAGTTCAAGTTTAGCTACACCTGCCACGTTACACACGTACAATTCCCACCCAAAAAGAGAGCTTAATCATGATATAAATCTAACACTCGTGCCACCAGTGCAGAAATCCTGACACAGAATTAATACTGAAAGGACTACCTCTTAACATGTATGTAACATATACTACCCAACTGTGTAAAGGAAGAACATTACACCTCCTAATAACACAGGTATACACCTACGTAACAGTAGGTCTATGGGGTTTTCTATTGCACAAAGCCACAAATTAATTCTGGGTGGGGGGGGGAAATTCTCAGTGGGCAAAGATCTTATTTGAGGAAGTGCATCCTATCTCAAGGGTTTTTTTTTTACCCCTTTTCTCTCTTCTGCTTTAGATTTGGTTCTAGGAATCTTTTAGATCAGGTAAAAACAACCCTGATGGATGCAAATTAGCATCAGAAGGAAAAAGAGAAGAGAAGCTGCATTATAAAGGAGATATGAAAAGACAGATTTGGGTTGCATCCAGAATCGTAATTCTTCCTCTTTCATTTTGCTGAAAAGCATGTGTGCTGGACAGAGGCTGAGCTTGGAAAAACAGCCTGTCAGCTTTTAAAAACTTGTTATTTATGACCACAACCCACAATTTGCAACACCACCTAAGCCAAGAAACGTTACTGCTGGCCTTCCACCCTGACACAACAGCCATCTGAATTCTATCAGAATCTAAATGGGGAAGAGGGGAAACAGATGAGAGAGAAGCATGTTACACATGCTAAATCATTTTTTTTTTTATTTCTCCCCTTTTAAAGGTCTCAATGGGGAAGCCAAACAAACAAGTTGGGGGTCGACACACAACTTCACAGCTTCTGGTGTCCCTTGAAAAACTAAATAAACAATTAACAATATATCAAGTTGAGACTCTGCTGTTCTGCTTTTTCCATGCCATTATTCACAGCAAAAAAGCACTGCTTAGTCTGTTTCCATGGCTTTTATATCAGCAGCTGTTTTTTAAGACTGTCACAGTATATTATATAATATACATTTACACAGACACACTAACACACACACACTCTCATTCAGCACAGCAAAGAGGTCAGCCATCCCAAACCACCCTTGGAATCTCTGAAATTTGCTTTATGCCTTAGGTAGCCACAAACCTGACTTTGCCACCCTAGGAGAATTCACATTTCTGGGGGAAGGAGAAGTGGAGGCAGCAACCAAAGGGGAAAAGAATGACTGGGGGTGGTGTCTAAATGGGTGGCTAATGTGAAGGAGGAAACCTGAAAGCAGCTTTTCTCTCCTAGCTTTAAAGCCCAAATCTATCCAATAGGCTGGAGAGGAGGTAATGCAGATCTTTTTCCACAAAGCTCTACTAAGAGCTTGCTTACAGCTCTGGGAATTTCAAAAATGTCTATTTAGTGCAATGGAACAGGCAGGGAATTCTTCTCTTCTACGGGGACCATGAGAAGCTGACTTGGAAAGAGATCCACAAACGGGACTTCCACCTTTGGCTGCCCTTAATATAGAGGGGTGTAAGAGGAGACCCGGGGAAAGTGATGGCTACCCGTCACTCGCTCCCCGCTCAACATGCAGGGTGGCTGGGATCACCAGCTGCGGAGGAACCACAATAAGGAGCAAGTGTGGGAAGAAGGGAGGAGAGCAGCTGCTTTGGGACCCGGCTGCCCCAATTAAAGGGGTCGGACTGTCCTCGGCCACGTGTTGGGGGAAACCGCTCCCAGCGCCGGACCCCCAAACCCTGGTTCGGCTCGACTCCAAACGAGCAAGGCAGAGATCAGGACAGGATCCTGGCTGGGGTCGTTTCAGCAGCCCGGAGCCACGCGGCTCTACCCTGGCCCGGCCCGGCGTGCCTCAGAGCAGGTGCAGAGCGCCCGCCGTTAATGAGCAGTTCTAGCCAAACTGCAGATCTTGAAGTTAGGGCGGGGAACGGGGGGGGTCGAAATGGGCAATCCCCCCCCCCAAAAAACCCGTTGCGGAAAAAGCCCGCAGAATCTCTCTCCGAAACCCCAAGAGGGGGGCTCGGCCGGGGGGGCGACTTCCCCGGTCCCTCCGGAAGGCAGCAAAGGCGGCGCCACCAATGGGCGAGCGGCGGACTCCCCGACCCCTCCCCAGCGTTACGCAATACGCCCGGCTCCCGGGCGGTCCCCGAGCCCAGCCCCTCCCCTGCCCGGCTGGCTCCCAAGGCAAAGGATTAACCCCTTCCTCCTCCCCGCCCGCTCCCTCCGAGGGGCTTTCCCTCCTCGGCCCCCTCAGGGCAGCCCCCCCCCAGAAGCTCCCCTCTGCCCCCCCCCTCCCCATTGCCAGGGAGTGGCAGCCGGCCCCGCTTCGCCGAGGGAGCCCAACAAGCGGGAGCAGCTGGGCTTCCACGGTGTCCCCCTCCCCACCTCCCACCTCCGGCGCGCAACAAGCAGCGGTAGCACCGCCGCCGCCCTCGGCAACGCTTGGCCGAAGGGCCGGAGCGCAGAGCCTGGCAGCCCCCCTCGCGGCTCGGGCATCCCCCTCCCGCCGCCACGTGCTCGCTCTGCCCGCCTGGGAGCCACTCGGGGGCAAAGCGGCCGCCACTGCAGCAAGGGAACTGCGGCTCCGGCGCTCTCCCCGGCGCCAGCTCCGACGGAGGGCGCAGGAGAAACCGCAGGAGGCGGCGCGGCTCTTGCGAAGGGAGCGGCGAGGGGCTGCGCGGGTCCGCCGGCCGCAGCTCTGCAACGTGCGTCATGGCTGCGCAGCGCCGGCTAGGATGCGGGCCCCCCCCCTCGCCTCTTCTGCCGGGCCGCGCCGGGCCTGGACGGTCGCTCTGCAGGCAAAACTGGAGGGGGGCTGCAGGCGCCCCTCCTCGGCTGCAGCGTCCAGGGCTCGCCTTTCCTTCCCCCGCCCCTCCGCCTGCCCGGTCTCGGGGCGGTTTTGCGTCGAGCTCGGAAAGGGAACCCCGTTTTACCCGGGCGGACCCCGCGGCCTCGGCTCCTTACTTGCCAATTTCCTCGTAAAGCTGATACTCGTCGGTGAAGCGGGTGCAGGTCACGGTAGTGGCCATCGCGGCTGCAGCTTCACTCCGCAATGAGCCGCCCGGGCTCCGCTCCGGCTGGCAGCGGGGGGGAGGGGAGAGAAGGGGCGGGGAGGAGAAGGAAGGGGCGAGGCAAGCGCCGAGCAACGGGGTCCGCGGAAGAGCCGCTCCTGGCTGCGGGCGGCGGAGCGCGGCCCCTGCAGAGCGAGCGAGCGAGCGAGCAGCGATCCCGGCACTGGGCAGAGCCCGCGAGAGCTGCCGGCGGGGGGAGGGAGGGGCGACCGGCCCCCCGGTTCCCCCTCGCTTGTTTGACCGGGCGGAGGGTGTCGCTTCGCCCACTTCAATGCCGGGAGCGGCTGGCGCCTGTGCGGGGCTCGGAGTCCCACCTGCGCCCTTAGCTACGTCCACCTCCAGCAAGCTGGGCTGGGTTGGGTGATGGAGCCGGTCTTTTCCCCTCCGCGTTTGCTGAATTGCCCCGTGCGTTCCCCTTCTCGGAGGAGGGAATGACGGAAGCCTTATTCAGACGTGTGATGGAGCCCCAAACTTCATCCAATACCTTGCAGGTGACTTCCACGCCCCCCAGGTGTATTTGAATCCGCCCTACAACTTTCTCTCTCACGTGCAGCTCCAAATATTCCTAACCAGGCCGGCCTTGGACAAAATGACTCTATTATCTAGAACATTTGCCCTGCTAAGAGGCTGTGTTCCTGCCTCTTCTGCCCAGAGCCGCTTCCCTCATCCACCGATGAACACCTGGGTCCAGTAGCTGCTCCCTTTCTGCCACTGCAGGTCGCCCTCAAATCTAACCCAATCCTGCTATCTTCTCGTCTCGTTTGACAGCCACTTCCTGATGCTGACTCCAGCATTTTGCAGCTCCGGAGGCATCAGGTGCTTGGTCAGCACCTCGGAAGGAAGTTCGAGATGCAAACTTCAAGCCAGACTTTTGAGCAGGGTGGGGCTTACTCGCAAGAAAATTGAGACTAGGTTGCTTTGCCAATGTGGTCCTCTGTTGCCATGATTCATTCTACTTATTTAGTTTGCATGATAGATAAAAGAGCTTTAGAATAGAATACTGAAACAACTGGAAGGGACGGTTGAGGTCTTCTAGTTCGGTCCCCTCCTCAAGCTGAAGATCCTATACCATTTCAGACAAATGGCTGTTCAGTCTCTTTTTAAAATGATGATGGGGCACCCACATCGTCTGAAGGCAAGCTGTTGCGCTGGTTGATTGTCCTAGCTGTTAGGAAGTTCCTCCTTAATTCCAGGTTGTTTCTCTCCTTTTTAATTTTTTTTATTAATTTTCTTTTGTTTGCATTTATTAGTGCTTAATAAACATCATGTTGTCTAGGTATTTGCTTAACAATACAGATTACATTTTAATCTCCACCCCTTTTTTCCAATCACTGGTAAAATAAATTCCATGTTTGATAATAATCTGTATCTTCTTGATTAGTTTCCATCCATTGATTCTTGTCTTCTTTATTTAACTGAACCTATTTTTTCTGGGTTTATAGACAAGAAGGGAACCATTGATTAACCAGGTGGGTTGGGTCACACCCAGATTCAAGTAGAGGCAGCTTAGTGCAAGGGTGCAACTACACCCTAGCTGTGGGAAGCTGATTTGTGGAGAAGCTTCTCTACGATGATGTTGAAGAACCATGGCAGGATTCTCACTGTGCCACCTATAGGATTATAACTTTGACCATCTTCACTATGATCCTTTAGTTCATTACCTATTGAGACCTGCCACAAAATAGCGTTAGCTTGGGCAGGATTTTCAAATGAGGTACCCCAGATCTGCAATGCTGTCTGGGGACATAGTCTCGTCTTACCCTTTGCATTAGAATCATTTAGTTGGGAGTTACATCAGCACTGAAAAAAGTGAGTTATGATCAGTCCTTATGCTTCCAATCCTCATAGCATCCCTGTCCAGCAAAATACAGGTGCTGAGCAACCAGCGTGCATTTAGAACGATTGCAGGGTCCTGGGCCATGTGATCTCCATCTGTGACCTTTTTATTTATTTAGAAAATTTATATTGCCACCTACGCGCACATGGCGACTCAAGGTGGCTTCTGACAAGCAAAGTCAATGGGACAAGACAGATTTGCTTAATGTCCATAGTGACTCACTTAACAACCCACGGCAAAAAAGATGGTAATATTGGGCATGCGTCATTTAATGAAGACCTTGTTTAGCGACAGAAGTTCCGGTCCCAGTTTGTAGTTGTAAGTCAAGGACTACCTGAATCTGATTCTTCATGTTTAATGCAACATGCTGGTTTGTCACACAACATACTAACCCATTATTAAATAAATCATCATTCACTCAGTCCACATTCTAGGTTTGCATAAGCACTGACTCTTAAAACTATTCACATGAACTGAATTCATGTATGCCCTTGGTTTTATGGTTTTCGTTGTTGTTAGCTGCCCAGGGTTGTGTTCTAAGATGAGCCTACAGACAAGTGTTTTAAGATGAATAGGCAGGCAGATGATAGACAGTCTCTCTCTCTCTCCCTCTCTCTCTCTCATCACAAAGTTAGATTTCAGTAGCTCCTCAGATGCTGCCACAGAACAGGCAATCCATTGGCTATACTGAGACATAGGTGAAACGTAGCTTAACTCACTGGAATTGCATAGGACATAGAATCATGCATTAACCATATTCTGTGAGTTCCCACAGCATACCATCACAAAGTAGCCAACTCTATTTTAGCCTTGAAACCCAACCATTCTTTGAGGATTGACTGTATTATGTCAAAGCACCTTCAGAATGAAGTAAATGATCTGTAGCCAGGAAAACCCCAAGGTCTACGGAAGTAGAAAAATATTTTACAGAATGGAAGGAAGCTTAAGCAGTTCAAGAAGGAATCGTAAACCTTCATGGCAGCAGGAGACATTTTGGAGACAGGCAGGATATGGATCAGGAAGGAAAGGGTTGCCATGAAGATTTTGTCTCCTGACAAAAATATCCTTTTCATGAAAATATTATTTAATGGGAACTGACTTGCTTCAAAGCAAAGCAGATGCCTTCAGCAACACTTTTACTCCCAAGTGTTTGTCAGGCCCATGGAGACCTCACAGGTCTCTTAGAAAATGAGACTATTTTCTACATCCCAACTCTTTGGAAATGTTCCCATCTGCCTATAAAAAATTTAAAAATACAAAAGGAAATGGAAATGGAACAACATGCTTTTCTGTCCTTGTCTAGAGAAGGGACTGCAGGCAGACATATCCACAGGGCTGGTCAAACAAATCAAGGTGGCAGGTACAATTGGATGATTGTAGCCCCTCCCTCCCACAAGAAGACTAGCAAATACGTATTAAGATGGCATTCACCATTGATAGGATTAAATCAGACGATTGTTGGTGCCAACTTTTTTTTTAAAGTCCACCCTTCCTATGGGTGCCTTTCAAGTGGCAGGGATTATTTTTACCATCTCTTGAAAGCAACTGTTTGGCAGCCCATTGTGTGAACATGTATGCACCATTTTTTAAACATTCTGAGTGGGTTCAGCAATCAAGCATGGTTCCATACTCCCACAATGATACACCTTGGATGACAGAGCTTCTGATTGACTCAAACCTGAAGCAGAAGTCCACATCGGTATTTTGTGGCTTGTTCAATGACTACATTTCATAGGATCAAAAGAACTAGGATGTACTGTAATACGAGCAAAATGAGGCCTCTGATGTTCAAGGCAAGGGAAGCTAAGTGATACATGCTCATATACACACTTTATAAGCAAGGGTGAGCTTGCACAAGTTAAGCCAGAAAGAAGCCATCTTTACACAGTCAAAAACCCTACTTACCCCATTTGCTTACATTTACATGTGTTTTACCTTCAAATGCAGTGAACAGAACGGCCAGCTTTCACCAGTCATGGTATGAGTTAGTTCCCCCTACTAACCCATAAACCTTGGTTCACATACTTGCTAACTGTCTATGGAGATTCTCAGTCATCAGGTCAGTTTTAAAAAAGCTTCTTGGATGAAAAGCGAAACATCTTTAAGCAAAAAGAAAGTCCAGTTGCCTTTTGAAAAATCACCTTTGGGATAACTTGCTAATACAACGCATGTTAACCCAACCAGGTTACATCATGGTTTAGCATGTTGGTAGCCAAATTAGTACCAGAGCTATGATCTGCTCCATACCACCAAGCAAAGGGCAGATTTTTCAGGTTCTATGAGATGTCCCTGCCCTTGAGGAGCTCATTTCTTAGAGTGATTTGCATAAGAGGCTCTGAAACAAACCAAGAAAATAAATCAGGATGTGGCAGAGATTATTTGGTACAACCATAAATAAGACCCTGGCTTGTTCCCATGGGTTTCTGCAGCAAGATCGGGAACTCATCCAATCAAGGAATGTTAGCATTATGCTATGGAAGGTGCCAAATGCAATCTTCATCTCCAGATGAACAGACCAGGCATCAGATGATGGAAGCATTCCCCACTGACAGCTGCTGGACAACTGCTGCTGGTAAGTGGTCAATATTAGCCGAGCTGGAATAATAGCTTGAACCTTCTAAAGTAGCTTCTTAAATTCCTTTAATACTGTACAACCCAGGCCACAAACAAAGTTGAAAGGTGTTTACAGAGCCAATAGCTCTGGACAATTCATTCATACAACAAAATCAATATGCCCTTCAAATAAGCCAAAGAGCCAGGATGGAAAAGTAGCCAGCAAATCAGTATAGCTGCTTTGTTTTGCTTTCTAAGATGGTGATTGGGAGTCCAAGCTTGGCCTCAAGTCAGTTAAGGAAATGACAATTTGCCCGTCCCACCTTGCTGGTTTTCATGAGGAGGTCAGGTGACAAAGGCATTGCACAACAGGCAGAAGCATGGGTCCTCACTTTTGCTGAGCATCTTATGCTGATGCTCAAAGATGACATGCGGTATAAGGCTGGGGGATAGGGAATTGCGAGTTGGACCATCCCACTGCTCAAACAGAGCACTTCTTGGGAAAGTGGAGTCAATTCTCTTTGAACATGCCCTGCAGAGCATAAAGCAGGAGCAGAGAATGGATTCCCGAGTTTTAAGATTTCTTCAGAGCAGATGATGGCACCCTCTGAGCCCATGCAAACTAAGTCCCCCCAGCATCGTTGCCTGCCCATGTCTGCCTGTTGCCATGGGCACCGTGGGCGTATGTGGGGGCTGCATGTTGCTAACAGATATTTTTATTCTAACCATAAAGGAATTATCATCATGTAAGGCTCTGGGAAGTAGCAGTGCAGCTGGGTGTAAGCTAACTAGGGTGGCAAAGTACAGGCTGAATGTGAGAAATGATCCATCCCATTTCATTTGGTGGGGGAGAAAACTGTGGGAACTATTTCCCCCCCTTTTCAGTCAGTGAGGGAAATGATATCCTCCCTTACCTGTCCACCCCTCCTGCATTCCAAAGCAAACTGAATGCTTCCACCTTGTCTAGGTTTTGGTGTTTCGAAGGACCATTTCCATGAATTCAAGGTCAATTCTATGCTAAGCCATAATGTGGTTTGGGTCGGGTAAAACCCAGGATTACTTTTTGCAAATCATGTCTAAGGGTAGCATACAATATAAACCCTGCCAGTTATTATTTATTAAACATGGTTAAACCTAAATAAGATGTCATCTAAACCAGACCTTTCTCTCTCCAGTATATACAGATCTTAATTCAGGATGCTGTTTTTATAAATTTCATTTTAGAAAGTAACTCATTCTCCCAATGTCCAATGAAATTAATCTTAGTATTAAAGGCACGGTTTTCTTTCATGTATGGTTTGGGGCACAAACAAGCTTGTTGGGATAGTCTTAAGAGCAAAGCTAACTCTAGAAAGTTAGATCAAGATTGATGTGTTTGAATCCCTTTCCTGCCTCATCTCTCTGCATTTCTTTTGGATTTGTTTGCTTATTTTCTCATTTGTCCTTTCTTAATATTTCTAACACTTCTTCTGAACTGAGAGATGAACTAAGAGCCTGGCTCACATGTTGCATTAAAGCAAAATGTATTTTTAATGCTTTTAATGTAGCACTGTTTTTACTCCCAAGTTGTTCAGTCGTTGGTGAGTGGGTGGCCTTAGAAACTGAAATTATAAATATACTTTGCAAACCAGGATTATGGATTTGTAAATTGGGTAAGCCCTGTCAGTTTTATTCCCTCAGTAAACTATGGTCAAATGAACTGTGGCTTATGTGTTATGAAGGTTGAGTCTACATATTTACAATATTATAAGCCACTTTAGTTAGAAGTATTGTTGAAGCTGTTTAAAGTTAATTTAACAGTATTATCAGCACTTTTGACTAAGTTTAGAGAGATGATGGCAGTAAAACTAATTATTGGGTAAAGTACCTATGACATTAATACAATACCCAAAGAATGTTATTCACTTCCAGTATTGTGTTTTGCAATCATTGATTTGTGCTTTTTTTTTTGTATTTTGATGGACAGGTCTTGTTAAAACAATCACAATTTCTATGAACAACTGTAAAAGAAAAATAGATTACCAGTATCTTAAAAACAGTTCTCTAATAGAGCTGTTGAAATATTTAATTGGATTATGGAAGTCTGTCATCAAAGCTGATGAGGCCGAGAAGTAAGTAGCAATTGTTTGAAGTACCGCATCTTTATAAATCATATAAGGCATGTAAAACTTTAGCTTTTTAGTTCTTTACATACAGGCTTGGTCTGGATGTCCCTGATGAGAAAAGAAAGCAAGCCTGTCCATTCAAAACACAGAATGAATGCAGAATAAGCAGAGGCATTTCTCTAAAAACAAAATATCCTGGAGGCTATCTTCTCCTAGCAGAAAGCTAGGTTCAATGCAATCTCAAACCAAATGAATGCCAAGTGACCTGACTCTATACAATACTGTTGTTGGGTTGAACTTGAAGATTAGATATATTAAAAATAAAATCACATTTCTTCAAAGGCTCCACTTTCGTTGCATAGCTTAGATTCTTCCCACTTCCCCACCCTATTTCTGATTCAATAATTGTGCATTATTTGGGCAGAAGATATTCTGTGGGACAGGATATCTTCTGCCTTCATATTATCTTCTTTCTAGAATACCTGTGGGACTAAAATCAAATTGATATTATCACTGAGTTTTTTTAGTATGTCCACGCCTGTTCCTATTTTGCCAAAATGTACTGCTACAAATCTATATAGTTAGATAATTTACATTCTGTGAACAGCCGTTATACCGACTCACCAAAATGATCAGCCCAGCTAATTCCTGGGTTTTTTTTTTTCTTAGCTGGAAATTTAACCAAGCTGCTGGATTGCTTTGTTTAGTGAACTGAACCCACGAGTTTTTATTTCCAAAAGGAAGAGGATGCATTTCTCCTACAGAGAACCATCCCCCCCTTTTGAATTATCCTTCTTCAGACTTTTAAGAGAGTCACCAGGAGTGATGCATTTCTACAAAAACTCAAACTCACAAACATTATTTCTAAGATCCAGGGGCTTTTTTCAACAATGAAATGTGTGGGTGGACAGGGGACAAAATACTAATCAGTAGCAGGTCTTGTGAAGTTTTTCAGAATAATGTGCTCCTAGGAACCACCCACAGCACTTTGGACAAACCTCAAAGCCGCTCCGTGGTTGATTTTAGGTGCTTTAGAAATAATAAATTATGTAAAAACCGAGAAGCACTTACCGGCAGTTGAGCCCTCAACTCTTTAGCTCTTTTCCTTTAAGGAAAAAAAATTAGGCACTAGAATAACAAATGTACTGTAAGTTATACTGACTGCTCAAAGGAAGCTGGTCTAACACTAGGTGCTGTTTGGGACACAGGCATTCATCTGTGCATCCAGGAAACCTACAAGGGCCATGGAATATAATGGATGGAATACATGAGTAAGGACCTACCCTATTAACCAGAGAATGGCTATAATGTTAAAAGCTCATTTTTTTGCGGGGAAAAACATTTAAAAATCCAGAGTGCAAAATTACCCCGGCCTACTTTCTACGACCAACATACCACTGTCCTTTCTTCAGAAATTGGATTGCAGAGGAATGGCCACTACTGAACAAAATGCATTGTCTGTTTCCAGTGGCAGCTGATGCTACCATCTTCTGAAGCAAGTGCAGGCTCACATCAAAGCCTTTGCCTTGCACATGTGGGACTGGGATTCCAGCCCTGCCCAAACAGCTGAACGTTCACCTGCTTCAATCATTGCTTTTGTGGCATGGCAGCTGCTGCCCTGAGGGCATGTAACACACCCAAAAGCATGTAGCAGAATGGTTGCTTTTTGCCAAGGTAATGGTCTTGGGTACTGCCTTGCCATCATGGCCACAGCACTTGGCCTCTTGTGATTGAAATGCCAAGGTCTTGCCTAGGTCACTTCCCAAAGCTCATACTCTAAAACGCCTTTCTATAATGGGGAGCACTTAACTATGTTTCTCAAAAAGGGATGAGATGCTTCCCCACTGCAAAAATCGGAGCAATCCAAGGACCAATATTCTCTCTACTTCAAACACAGGGTGATTCAACAGGGTTTCCTCTAAGCCAGGGCTGTACGAACTTCTGGCCCATGGGCCGGATGCGTCACATGCTGGCCACACCCAGTTTAGCAAAGGAGAAAAAAGTCATGTGACAACTCTGTGACGACGTGAGTTTGACACCCCTGCTGTAATCCGTAAGAGGTGATTCAACAATTCATTGTCTCTCTCATCATGCATGTATAGCCAACAAGATGACCCTGGCTTCATCTGCTAGCAGAATTCAGGAATGATGCTGTCAACACACTAAAAATAAACCATGGCTATATTCTCTCATTTCTTACTAGAACCCTTAGCATGTCATGCTAAGGTTGGCGAATCAAACCAATGATGGCCCATTAGCCAACCTACACACAGACAGACCTAGTGAATGCATTTGTCTCTAAGCCAGTCTTATATTTTAATGGGATGTTTTGTGCAGTTTCAGTATTTCACTCAGTCATAGTCTAAAATGATACAGATAACAACCAATACATTTCCAATCAACCCACATTCTCTACATCCATATTCTTTGACATTATATGTTGCTTTCTGGTTCCTTAGGTGACATCATCATTCTATTTTTTCTTCAATTGTCTTTCAGCTTGCTGGAAGATTAAAAGATCACCTCTGAAAAAGCAAATCTTTTTGTCGATTCTGTGCCCAGCTGTCACAGGGTGGAACACTTTCTGGATGGACAAATCTTCTGTGAAATTAGACTCTGCTGTTGTTACATGGACTTTGTTGTCAGAATTATAATTCACCCAGGGAAACTGAGCCCCCAAACAGTATGTATTCTATCTGTGGACCCCCTCTCCTTCAGGATAGAAGAGACAACTATTTTACTTTCTGAGAAGCCCGTTTACAGATCCAACTCCCTTAAAATGCATTTTTAATATTTTGACAGGGTTGGGGCTTTTGTTATAAAGGGACAAATGGAAATGTACTGTCTATATTTCCATTTTTGTGTATAGCTATTTCTTATTATGTACACAGTAGACGGTTATTATGTAATGGCACAAATGTGGAACTAGTTAAAAGGTCCCTAGCCTGTCCAGCTACTGGAGTGTGACTTTTCCTTGATTTTTTTTTAAAAAAGAGTTATAAAGAAGATAATCACAATGGCCACATGCATGCATACATACATATGGAAATTGCTCTGCCCTAGGAGGAAAATTACCATTGGCCTTAATAGCAGTTTTCTTTCTGGGGCAAATAGCAGCTGGGGGGAGAGAGGCTAATTTTGTTGGGACCACTCTATACAAAAAGGCTCTTAAAACCTCTGCCAGATGGTCCTGATTACCCCCATCTCCTGTTGATAAAAATCCCAGAAATGCATAAAATACAATTATGCACTTCATATAATCATAGGTGGGGAAATGAGGACAATGGGGCTATGAGCTCAGAAAGCTTCCTGGCTAGAGCATTTGGAGAGATGGGAGAGGGGAGAGGGACGGAGAGGGAGGTGGGGAGAGAAAGACACAGAGGGAGAGAGCTGCAGTTTTCTGGGGTTCTGTGATCTGTAAATCACAAACACAAGCAAAACCACAGCATGAAGAACCTGTAAGTGTGCCCCTCTTTCATACTGGTTATTTGTTGGCCAGGCTCCATAGGCCATCATAGAAACGCTGGTGCAAGTGTTGCCTTCTGGACTGGCTCCTTTCCACAGACTTGCCTGATCCTCCAATGTTCCCCTCCCACTCCTAGGGTCTCAAGGACCAAACCCACAATTTAGATCATGCTCAAATGACACTGATTGCAGACTGTTGTCACTGCCCAGCACACTGAGGAGTTTGGGTTCCCTAAAAGCTGGAGAGTGGGCAGACAGGCAGACACACACACACACAGGAGGCGGTTTCAAGGAAGCCAGCAAGAAGTTGTCACCACTTCACCCAGCTGCATCTATTTCTGAAAAGGGGAGGAGGAATACCTTCAACCAAGCTCTCCTCTTTTCCCCGCCCCCCCACCCCAAGCAACAAATGAATCCATTAAGGAGACAAGGAAATGCTACCAGCAGCTGCTGGTTGCCGTGGTGACACAGTACGTAATGCTGCTTTTGCTAGGCTTCCCCCACATAAATATCAAAAGCACCAACCTGGAGCTAGAGGGAAGGACTTACACCCACGTTCCCGCTTCAATTCCCTCTCTGCCCCCTCCCCAAAAGCAAGCCCACACATGCCAATCATTTTTTAACAATCTTGTCATTTTACAAACAAGCCCCAAAGAACAAGCAGGGACAACAAGAGACCCTTCTAGCACCAGATGCAAGAGTCTGGCAGTAGCATCGGGTTCGTGCCAAGGATGAAGGCCACGATGTTCTCCTCCTCCTCCTTCTCCTCACTTGCTGGTACCATCAAAAATGCATGTTCCCCGGAGAGATGTTGAACATGGAAGGGTCGAACTTCTGCCCTCGGAATGGAGAGCCTTCGGCATCCCAGCCCTTCTTCAGCATCTCGTGGACTTTCTGAAAACAGGGCAGAGGCAAAAGCTCAAGAGATGAATTTATCCTTGCAAGGGTGGCCCAATGCCCATAACTTTAAATCAGGGCTGTCGGGAGAATTCAGGGAATTGAAATCCACAGGTCTTAAAGTTGCCCAGGTTGGACACCCCTGATTTAAATTATAGGGCAGGCATTTCCAAGGGATTGCAGACAGATATTTGAAATATTTGAGAAAACCAAATCAATTCAAGCTAATGGTCAGCTTATGGCTTTATTCTGATGGGGTGAGAGCCATGAATATCACTACAAACCCATTAGTACAGCCTTCTATTTGTTGGGGTATTTAAGAGTTTTCAACAATTTAGTGCAATCTTCCCTACCTGGAACTTTCCAGACATTGGGGACTGCATTTCCCAAATTTTCAACTAGAATGGAATTATACCTTGAAGATGGTTTTGATCATGATGGTTGGGAATTTTGGAAATTGAAAGTCCAATATGTTGAGAAAGTGCAGGTTGGAATAGACAAGGTATACCTCCCCCCTTTCTAAACTGGGATTATTCTTAATAGTTGATGGCAACCGTTTGATAAAGCATATCTGGAAATTGAATAGTACAGTAGTACAGATTGGCCAATACGGTAAGTCACATCTAATGGAAACCAAAACACCTAAGAATTTGCAGCTATACCAGGAAGAGCACAGCATAAAGGAGCAAGGAGACATAAAGTTTATTCCCATCATAATACATCATGGTTTAGGATGAAAGTACAAGAGAACATTGTTACTTTTGGTAAATAATGTGAATGAGATCTTGTATCTGTAGGTTATGCTCAGGAGTGTCCCTCCATTTACAGGTGGTTGTTTTTTTAAACAGTGGTTTCCATTTTTTTAATTTACTAAGATGAAAAAAACGTTAAGTTCCTACAAAAGATCTTGCTTGCTTGATGAATTCAGCTAGCTTGCAGGGTGAAAACTAGTATATCCTGGTAGTTCACATAGAGCGCTGTGAACTGAGTTTACCCCCTAATAGCCCTTTAAGAAAGAACACCACCAAATATCGATTTTATTTAGCAAATCAGCTAAAAAAAACCAACCTAGAATGGTAAGACTCAATAGTAAGTATTTTTTTTTTTTAAAGAAAAGAACCATCTCCAATAGCAACAAGGAACAATCAACAAACCATATTTTTTTCCCCCATTTTAACATCGGGCAGTGGAGCTATGAAACGTACCATTTCATGGCTCTGGGGTTTGCCTTGAAGCTTCTGATGATAATCAAAAGATAGCCTGTCCAGCACTGCATGTTCTTCTTCGTCCACCGTGGCCATAGAACGCTCCTTATTGATTTTATCAATGTCGATCTGCTCTTCGCCTTCCAAAATGGCACTCCACCAGTATTCACCTACTTTGCTGAGGTTAATCTAGGAAAAGACAGAAACATCATTAGCCGAGAGTGAAGCAGATAGCGACAATCAAAGAGGAGGAGGAGGAGGTCCTTGGTGCTGCAGCCATTACAGCCTGGGATTGTGAAACAACTTTCTTCAACCTAGTGCCCTGTAGAAGTTTCATCTTGTACAGAGGTGTCAAACTCGATTTCATTGAGGGCCACATCAGGGTTGTGTCTGACGCCTGGGTGGCCGTGGCTGGGGTGGCCATGGAAATGCAAATGCAAAAGGGGAAACATTTCTCGATGCCTCCTTGTCCTGTGATCAAATGCCACTTTTGCTAGTAGTTTGTTTTGCTACCACTCTGCCAGCGAAAACAGAGCTCGGGAGGGCCACGGGTGCCCCTCCCGAGCTCCATTTTCAGCTGCCACAGCCTCTTCCAGCACGCTGCCAGCTGCCACCAGGTTGTAAATCAGCGCCTGGTCCTTTGTTGTTTCCAGGATGGCCCCGCAGGCCAGATCTAAGTACCTAGGTGGGCTTGAGTTTGACACCTCTGATCTTGTAGGATGGTTCCTATTTTATAGGCTAGGAAAGACGATATTAAAAAGTACAGAGGGAACCGGAGGCTAAAACATACGAAGAATGGTTGTAGGAATTGGGTATGTCTAGTTTAATGAAAAGAAGGACTAGAGGTGACACAAAAGCAGTGTTTCAATATCTCAGGGGTTGCCACAAAGGAGAGGGGGTCAACCTATTCTCCAAAGAACCTGAAGGAAGATCAAGATGCAATGGATGGAAACTAATCAGGGAGAGAACCAACCTAGAACAAGAGAGGATTTTTCTGGCTATTAGAACAACTAATCAATGGAATGATTTGCCTCCAGACGTTTTGGGTGCTCCAACACTGGAGGATTTTAAGAAATGGTATCATCTTCTGCTTGAGCAGGGGGTTGGATTAGAAGGCCTCCAAGGTCCCTTCCAACTCTGTTATTGTTATTCTGCCAAGCTCTGATGCTTCATCATAAATCAACATGCAGCCTTTTATAGAACACATCCAAAAGAATGCAGTCCTCAATATAAAAAAGGTTTCCTCAAAGGGATCTATAATTGAAACGTCTCTCCTATTGAGTAATTTTTCAAATCCTCTTTTTCAGCTGGGACAGCAAAGATACCCATATCATAGAAATGTTTATGAAATATAACGGGAAAATATTTCTAAGTAGTCCTTAGACTATTTAGATTAACATAGATGAAGGCAGGTAATGCACAAGAAGGAATATAGTTATATATATATATAGAAGAAATATAGAATATAGAATAAAATATGACTTCTGTAACAGAGTTGTTAACGCTTGGAACTCATTACCTGACTCCATAGTCTCTTTTTAAAATCCCAAAATCTTCAACCAAAAACTGTCTACTATTGACCTCACCCCATTCCTAAAAGGACTATAAGGGGCGTGCATAAGAGCACAAAAGTGCCTACCGTTCCTGTCCTATTGTTCCCTTCATTATATCAAATTAACATAGCTGTTGCATGTTTTTACTTATATATACATATTTTTCTTTCATGATGTGTTGTTTTTATTTATGACAGTTTGTGTATAGTGTTGTGACAAAAATAAATAAATAAATAAATAAAAAATAGTTCCTTAGCATGCTTAGTTGGCTCTCTGTTACAGGGTAACTTTTTTTTTTTTAAAAAAGATAAAATTAATGGATGTGTAATGTAAAAAACAAACAAAACAAAACAAAAAACCCCTCAGTATCACATTTCACATATTGAATGGAAAATTAAGATGCCATACCCATGAAGGGAATCGGTTTGCATACATTCATACATCCACAATATAGAAAGAAACTTTGGTTCAAACTTAGTTTGATTAAAGTGAACAAGAGGAGGAGGGATTGAAAGGGGAGGAGGGGGCTACACATTGAATCTCCACTCTTCATGTGTAATAAACTGCATAGTTAATGCACAACTATAAGAGAAGATTCTGTTCTGTGACCACTAATACAATTACTAAAGAAACAGACCTGTTTTGCAATGTGGCAAGAAAGAGAGAGCTGCTCTTTGGGAGGCTGTGGGGAGAAACCAAGAAGTCACAAGTACCACTGGCGGCAAGAAGGAGAAATTATTGATGAGCACATTGTTTAATTAACATCAGAAAAGATGATAACTTTGGTCAAGTGCCAGGTTGAAACTCAAGGTTTCAGAGAGCTTAATACAGAGCAGAATCACAAGTCTGTGGAATCTAAAAGTAAGGGGAGATGCAAAGTGAAGGAGAACGGTTTTTCATGAAAATTACGGCCATAGTTTGCTTCTCAAAACATTATCGATCATCTGCAGAATGTTCCTGGTGCAATCCGACAAGTTTACATTTTTGTTAAAAATATTCAGACTTGACAAACTCTATAAAACTGCCCTTATTACTTTTTTTCCCCATGAAGACGAAACTGCATCTCGATCCATATAACACAAACAATCAGGTTGGATCAGAAAAAGGCTAAATCATTGAAGGCTTCCAGTTGTCAAAAAGAGAAGGGGAATGCACCGTTTAAGAAAGTTAGGCGTGTATGAATTCAGCTACTATGGTTAGTAAGCCACAATTTATAGCTTAATATATCCCATGAATTCAACCCATTGGTGGCTTATAAATAAAATGAAAGCGAAAATAAAAATGAAGTTGAAGATTCTCAAATATATCTATCATATGAGGCAGAAGCAAAGTCAGGGAAATAGGTACTTTCCAGAAATTAATGACAATTTATGAAGTACCCACAATAAAAAAAAAATGCAGGGCTTATCACTGAAGACCACTAGAAATTCAGAAAACAGTTGCACTTCAGGTCACAGCCCCATTTTCCTGTTTTCCCTATTCTCTGCTGCTCTGCATTCAGTCAGCATGATAATTGTTTATATACCTTGCCTCTTCTTAATGGGCTTTCAGCTGGCTGCCCCCTTGCCTAGTTTTTCTTAAACATCCGGTGAGCTCAATTAAGCAAAAAGTACAGGTATTCTATGACTTACAACAGCTCATTTAAGGACCATTTGAAGTTACAATGGCACTGAAAAAAGCGACATGATCATTTTTCACACTTACAACAGCAACCCCTAATGCAGGGGTGTCCAAACTTGGTCCCTTTAAGACTTGTGGACTTCAACTCCCAGAGTTCCTCAGCCAGCTTTGCTGGCTGAGGGACTCTGGGAGTTGAAGTCCACAAGTCTTAAAGGGACCAAGTTTGGACACCCCTGCCCTAATGGTTTCACCTTCCCCTCCCTGTATGCGATAGCACCTCATGATTTTAAAAACACAACAGGTCATTTGGAGCAATGCTGTGTTCTATTGAATTTGGTAGAGCATTTTTTTTCCAAAATTCAAATTCCATTCAAGAAATGCTATCTAATTAATCAAATATGAGTTCTCACAATACCTTTCACCTAAGTATTCATCTGATTTATACACTATCAAACTTCATGTCTGCAAGTCATTTCTGGTGCCTAGAATGAGAACAATTTACCATAAAACAGCCTTGGCTCTACTCTTCCATATTCAAAAAAACTTACAGGAGCAATAGCAATGGCACTTAGACTTATGTACTACTTCATCGTAGAGCTGCTGATCCAGTTCTACAGAGGAATTATTGAGTCTGTCATTTGCACCTCTATAATTGTTTGGTTCGGTTCTGCAACCCAACAAGAAAGACACAGATGTCAGAGGATAATTAGAACTGCAGAAAAAATAATTGCTACCAACCTGCCTTCCATTGAGGACCTGTATACTGCATGAATCAAGAAGAGGGCCGTGAAAATATTTGAAGATCCCTCGCATCCAGGACATAAACTGTTTCAACTCCTACCCTCAAAACGACGCTATAGAGCACTGCACACCAGAGCAACTAGACACAAGAACAGTTTTTTCCCGAAGGCCATCACTCTGCTAAACAAATAATTCCTTCAACACTGTCAAACTACTTACTAAATCTGCACTACTATTAATCTTCTCATCGTTCCCATTACCAATCTCCTTCCACTTATGGCTTCCACTTATGACTGTAACTTTGTTGCTGGCAATCCTTATGATTTATATTGATATATTGACCATCAATTGTGTTGTAAATGTTGTACCTTGATGAACGTATCTTTTCTTTTATGTACACTGAGAGCATATGCACCAAGACAAATTCCTTGTGTGTCCAACCACACTTGGCCAATAAAAAATTCTATTCTATTCTATTCTATTCTATTCTATTCTATTCTATTCTATTCTATTCTATTCTATTCTATTCTATTCTAGTGCTTTACAGCCCTCTCTAAGCAGTTTATAGAGTCAGCCTATTGCCCCCAACAATCTGGGTCCTCATTTTACTCACCTCAGAAGGATGGAAGGTTGAGTCACCCTTGAGCAGGTCAGGATTGAACTCCTGGTAATGATCAGTTATCCTGCAATACAACATTCTAACCACAGTGGCACCACAGCACATGCAGTAGTTCCAGAGTTATTATTAAAGCACACAATAACTGATAATGATGCGGTGGCTAGAAAAGCCAGTTGAATGTAGTGATTAAGCCATTGGTGAAATCTAAATTTCCTTCCTACCGGTTCCGTGAGTGTGGCTTGGTGGATGTGGTCTGATGGGGGTGGGGTCATGTGACCGGGTGGGCGTGGCTATGTAACCATGTGACTGGGTGGGCGTGGCTATGTAACCATGTGACTGGGGGATCAAAAGACAGAAACTCACTAACAATGTCCTGCTGGAGCAGGGTTGGACTAGATGACCTCCAGGTCCCTTCCACTCATGGATTATCCTCTGAAGCTGTGTCTAGTGCCAGGTTTATAGTCCGTCCTTCCTCTCCTTTTTCCCTCCCTCCCTCCCTCTTTCTTTCTTTCTTTCTTTCTTTCTCTATTTCTCCCTCTCTCTCTCTCTCTTCCAAAAATGGATTCCCCCCTCCCGTTTTTTGCCTACACCCCCGTTTTTGGCCTAGCAGGCTTCAGGGAAGTCTGCTGGGAGCAAAAACGAACCCCCCCCTCAAAAAAAGGTTCCAATGATCACATGCCACAGTTGTGATCATTGGAGCCTTTTTTTTTTTTTACCTTTTAAAAGCATGTTTTTACTATCAGCTCGGGTGAATAGATAATAAAAAAATGCTTTTAAAAGTTTTAAAAAAGGCTCTGACGATCGTGCAGCTCAACTGTGATCACCAGAGCCTTTTTTTAATCTTTTAAAACCATTTTTTACAACCT
Source organism: Ahaetulla prasina (assembly GCF_028640845.1). Classification (NCBI taxonomy): domain Eukaryota; kingdom Metazoa; phylum Chordata; class Lepidosauria; order Squamata; family Colubridae; genus Ahaetulla; species Ahaetulla prasina. The sequence continues at coordinate 23,765,808 of NC_080547.1, read as the reverse complement.
ATTCCTACCATTCGGGTGGAAAAAGCGAGCAAGCCGGAAAGAAGTGGCAAGCGGGTGACCGGGCAGGCATGAGGGGGAGGCAGGGATTTTTGCTACCAGTTCTCCGAACCACCTGCTGCCATCGCTACCGGATCGGCCAATCCGGTCCGAACTGGGAGCATTTCACCCCTGGATTAAGGCACCAGGCTAAAAACCAGGAGATCCCAAGTTCTAGAAGGAGGCAATGAAAAACTTTTTGAAAACCTCTGACAAGCAAACTGTAGGAACTGGCCCAGGCAGTCTCTGAGAATCGAACATGATTGAATGGAAGGAAGAAAAAAAACTGTCAAGAGCAGAAATTGGCAATGCCACACTATGAAAAAAATCAGGCTGGTATTGTTACCATTCCAATCAAATTATACGCCATCCCATCTGCAGCACAAATGGCACAAGCCTGATTTTTGCAAACTCTTCCATTTTCATCTCGCACCTTTAGATCTGGCTAACTGCTTCTCCTCTCAGTTTTAAGCATTTAAGAAGGTATTCTTCAAACATCTGAAGGAGCAGGTCCTTCAGATGTGTAGGTTGCTTGGTTTATATTTATTTATTTAGCCTTCCTATACATCAGGACACTCTGGCTAACTCACAATATTCAATACATGAGCAAAACAGTTAAAAACATAAGACAAAATGAGACAGCCTACACAAACAGGTGACTCTCAAGCACATTAACCCCAGGCCTGAAATCAGATCCAGGAGAATGAGTGCCATCCATATCTCCGGAGGAGGAGGAGACAAGGAAGGTATGCTTCCTTGGTCCAAAAACGTAACAATGTTTAATAGAAGGGACTTGGACTTGATCTCAACTACCTAGCTAATATTCAATTTGGACTTCTAATTAGAAATGGATGAAAATTTATAAAATAATTGATTTATTTTGCGCTTCCCAAACAAAATAGAACCAACCATTTTTTAATCAACAAACTTCTTTGAATTTTGCAGTGTTAGGCTCAATATTTGCATAAGGCACAGAAAAGCCACATGAGAGTATAAATAGAATTTTTTCTACGGCCCTGACAAAACAAACTCAAAGATCTACTCTAAAACTAAATGGAACATATTTAGGATATAATACATGCATAACTGACATCAAAAGTACATAAATTGTTTCTTTAAGTATTAATAATTTTTCAATTTCTACTTCTAATACTACGTTAAAATATAAGCGCTACCCTAATAAAGATCTCTGTCTTAATAGAGATTCCTGTGCTATAGTCTGTACAGGAATACAGTTCTGATCAAATGCTAAGTTTCTATTTCTTTTTTGCCTCCCCTCTCCCAGTCCCTCCATTTGGTTGTATATTTTCTTTAAACATGTTTTTAAAAAGACATTCCAGAGAACTTTGACATCTTTGATCATTTTAATAGTGCTATTACTCTAATGTGAGCATTGGGTTGTTTTCTCCTCTATAGTGCATGTCATTATTTGCTATTACAAGCAGTCCAACACACACACACACACACACACAGAGAGAGAGAGAGAGAGAGAGAGAAAACACTCTTGTAAACCAAACTACAGATTACAGGGGAGGACTGAACTGGAGCCTGCAAAATCCCACAGGTAGACCTTGACTTACAAGCACAACTGAACTCCAAAATTTCTGTTCTTAAGTGAGACATATATTGAGTTAAGTGCCCTATTTTACAACCTTTCTTGCCATAGTTGTTAAGTTAGTAACACAGTTGTTAAGTGAATTTGGCTTCCCCATTGACCTTGCTTGTCAGAAGATTACAAAAGGTGATTACATGACCAGTGGTGAAATCTAAATTTCTTTCCTACCGGTTCTGTGGGCGAGGCTCAGTGGGCCTGGCTATGTAACCATATGACTGGGGGATCAAAAGACAGAAACTCACTAACAATGTCCTGCTAGAGCAGGGTTGGACTAGATGACCTCGTTTATCCTCTCAAGCTGCGTCTAGTGCCAGGTTTGTAGTCCTTCCTTCCTCTCCTTTTTCCCTCTATTCCTCCCCCTTCTTTCTTTCTTTCTTTCTTTCTTTTTCTTTCTTTCTTTCTTTCTTTCTTTTTTAAAAACGGACCTCCCTACCTCCCCACCCGTTTTTTGCCTACACGCCCCCGTTTTTGGCCTAGCAGGCTTCAGGGAAGACCCCTCACCCACACACCCCCTAAAAAAAAGGTTCCAATGATTGCACAGCACAGCTGTGATCGTGGGAGCCTTTTTTTTTACCTTTTAAAAGCATTTCTTTACTACCAGCTCGGGTGAATAGATAGAAAAAAATGCTTTTAAAAGTTTTTTAAAAAGGCTCTGACGATTGTACGGCTCAGCTGTGATCATCAGAGCCTTTTTTAATTTTTTAAAAGCATTTTTTTAACAACCTATTCTTACCATTTGGGCGGGAAAAACGAGTGAGCTGGAAAGAAGCAGCAAGCGGGTGACCGGGCGATTGGGTGGGCATGGGTAGGGGGGCCAGGGATTTTTGCTACCAGTTCTCTGAACAACCCGCTGCCATCGCTACTGGATCAGCCGATCCGGTCCGAACCAGGAGCATTGATCCCAGGACACGGCAACCGTCATAAATATGTGTCAGTTGCCAAGGGCCTGAATTTTGAGCACGTGATCATGGGGGTGCTGCAACAGTCATAAGTGTGAAAAATGGTCCTAAGTAACTTTCCAATATGCTGTTGTAACTTTGAACGGTCACTAAACGAACTGTTGTAAGTCGAGGATTACTTGTACACAATGCCAAGACAGCCAGACCAACATCAACCAAAAGGCTCTGTAGACATTTTCTCAAATGTGTGTTTCTGATTTCCTCATTTCATAGGATATTATAAATCCTTCCCTGCACATAACATTTTTGTTCACAAATCCTGCCCATAAGCATCCTGCCAAATCAACTCCTTTGAAGCAGACATATAGTAAGCATGAGACAAGTTCCTAAAGATGACAGTAATGTGACACAGTGTTTATGAATTTCCAAGGCAACTACTTGGAAAGATTCCAGCCTTATATTTTCCACTAAAAATCAATTATTCATTCAGTCCATTGTGACTATGAATATTCTCACCACTTTTGCCTTTGGAGTTTCTCTCCAAAAACATAAACATGTTAGAATTGTCCACCAAAAAGCAACAACAGAGTGTTTGTCGAAAAAAAGCCAAGCAGCTTGCTACTGTGAATTAGTAAACGCAGAAACAAAAACGGTTCAGCCCAGCACCCAGAACGGGTTCTAAAAACAGCTCCTGTGAATCTATTTTAGTCCCGTTCTCCGACACACTAACTAGGGTAATGGAGAAGGGTCACACAGAGAAATATTACAGATGAGGCCAGGAGTTTGGTGCATGTGAACCAGAGACAGAAGTAATACCACTCTTCCAAGTGGCTGACTTTGAAGAACAGTATTAAAGAATTCAAAAGTATAATATCCTCCTGAGATATGCTTGATTTGTATTAATACTTACTTCCACATAAGAATTTTTGCCATATCAGAAAGCAGCACCAGGACTACTTTGCAATGGGGGAAAAAGAAATTAATTTTATTAATTTATATCCCACCTTTGTTGTTTTTGCAAATAACTCAAGGCAGCAAACATATCCAACACAATTTCTTCTTCCTATTCCCCCTCTTCCCAACAACAGCCCTATGAGATGAGTTGGGCTAAGAGAGAGAGAGAGAGTGACTTAAAGCCACCCAGCTGGCTTTCATGACTAAGGTGGGACTCATGGTCTCTTGCTTTCTAGCCTAGTGCCTTAACCACTAGACTAAACTGGCTTTTTAAAGTAGCTATGGCAATTAAGTTTTAGGAATTGCCTGATCATACATTTCTGAACTTCAGAAGTCTTGGAAGTCACCCGCAACCCAAAAACATCCCACTATTTTGTCTATGGAGATTCTCAGTCATCCAGGTTCTCCCAAAGGTGCATTTTCTAGAGGCAACTGGACTTTCTGCTTTTTTCATTGAAGATGTTTTGCTCCTCATCCAAGAAGCTTCTTCAGCTCTGACTGGAAGGGGGGGGAAATGGAAGGATTTATACTCCTTGCAGACAGCTGGCCATTTGTATTCTTTTAGCGAGTCATTAAGGCCAGCTGGAGGTTTATCTGTGTCATCAGAGTCACCTGAATGGTGCAAAGAGTGTAGAGCCTTCTTGGAATGGTTGAAAGGACTGAGTTGTAGACTGGAGATAGATGATGTCGTATTCTTCCATCTCTGTTGAGAGAGAGAGCTGTTCAATTTTGATATAGATGGCCTCTTTGACCCCTTTCAAACCAGCGGTCCTCTCTATCCAAAATGTGGACTTTGCTGTCTTCAAAAGAGCGGCCTTTGTCTTTTAAATGCGATGCCCACCCCAGTTCCGCAAAGGGGAAAAACATTGCAATACGTCATGATACGTCATATGACGTGATCGAGTTTGACACCCCTGAGTTACAGGATCACACTCATGATCTCTAGTATCTTGTGTGAAATATGCCACTTCAAATCTCACCTTAAAACCCAGGAGAGGGAGATGGGAGAATAAAATTATAGAATTGTTTCCAGCCTGGATAAAGGAATCCATCAGATGGAAGAAAAAAGGTAGATTGACAAGGAGACCATGTGTCACTGAACTGGTTTCATTTGATTTTTGCTTTAAAAGTATGTTTTTAAAATATTCTTGAAGTGCTACTAAAATAGTGAGCTTCAGCCAAAAAGTAAACATCAGATTCACAATAATAAGCACATTCTTAAAAAACACAAGTTGGTTGACCTTATAGAACTTATAGAACCTTATAGAAAATAAAAAATATGGAAATGTGTACATATGACTGAGAAGCAAAATTAATGATCGATAAGTGATCTTCCAAGGGATGCAGTGGCTCAGTGGCTAAGACACTGAACTTGTCGATCGAAAGGTCAGCAGCTCAGCAGTTCAAATCCCTAGTGCCGCGTAACGGGGTGAGCTCCCGTGACTTGTCCCAGCTTTTGCCAACCTAGCAGTTCGAAAGCCCGTAAAAAATGCAAGTAGAAAAATAGGGACCACCTTTGGTGGGAAGGTAACAGCGTTCCGTGCGCCTTTGGCATTTAGTCATGCCGGCCACATGACCACGGAGACATCTTCGGACAGCACTGGCTCTTTGGCTTTTAAACGGAGATGAGCACTGCCCCCTAGAGTCGGGAACGACTAGCACATATGTGCGAGGGGAACCTATACCTTTACGTTAAGTGATCTTCCAAAGGAAACAGGAACCCTCTAAGATTAAAGGAAGGTAAGACAAAGGCAATAGATAGTTAAGATCAGTTTTCAGTTTTCCTGAACTTGATGTTCCTGAACTTTGAAATTGGCTGGAAATTAGTAATAGCTCCCTGAAGAACTATGGGTAGTCCTTGATTTACAACAGTTTGTTTAGTGATTGTTCAAAGTTACAAGGGCACTGAAAAAAGTAACTTATGACTGTTTTTCACACATATGACCTTTGTAGCATCCTCTGTGATCAAAATTCAGATGTTTGGAACCGATTCATAGTTATGACCATTGCTGTGTGCCAAAGTCATGTGATCCCCTTTTGCAACCTTTTGACAAGCAAAGTCAACGGGGAAGCCAGATTTACTTAACAACCAGGTTGCTAACTTATCAACTGCAATGATTCATTTAACAACTGTGAAAAGAAAGTTCATAAAATGGGGCAAAGTGCCCTTAACAAACTTCTCAATTAGCAATAGAAATTTTGGGCTCAGTTGGTGGTGGTAGTTGAGGACTACCTGTATTACAAACTTTAATCCCTTCATTAAACAACACAAAGAAATGTTTAGGATGTCCACAAGAATGCCGACATTTAATATAATATAACAACAAAGTTGGAAGGAACCTTGGAGGCCTTCTAGTCCAACCCCCTGCCTAGGCAGGAAACCCTACACCATCTCAGACAGATGGTTATCCAACATTTTCTTAAAAATTTCCAGTGTTGGAGCATTTTGACCACTGCTTTATGTCATCACATTTAAATATCTTTTTTGAGATTTCTTTTACACAGAGTAGCCTCCTAAAAATGTTAGAAGTGTCCCCATATATGCCAAGATTTTACTGATTTTCACCCCTAAAGTGATCCAGTAATGAGGAGTTCACAGTAGAAGCCAAGTCTGAGCAAGTTACTTACTTCCAGGAAGCTTCATTTAAATGCATGGCAGGCACATATTCACTGGCAGAGTATAACGCTACCAGCACATCACAAGAACGCTTGAGCAGTCACTAATAATGTATAGGTAACGTCAGTGGAAGATATCTTGATAATGCATTGCTAAATATAATTGATGAAATCCTTCCCCAGGGTAAAAGGATCCCCTCATCCTTCTACAATGCTTTGCTAAAACCTATTCATTTCACTGAAACAAACTGCTAAATGCCTGTATCTGAAAATAAGTTTAAAGGATAAGATTTCAATCAACTCACTTTGCATTATAGCGAGCCTTGCAAAAGTAATTGGTCAGGAATATTATTTTTCTTTTCTGACATAAACTAGCACCTGTAATCTAGTCCATACTACCCGAGACCATTCTGACGGCGGAGCAAATTTGATCTAGAAACACACAAGTATAGTTACATCAAATTTGTAATGACTTATGTTTAGGTCGCCATAGTGTTTTTATCACATAGAAGACCTTCATTTCAGCAGGATAAAATTCAAGCACCAGAGTTAGGTAAGGCTTTGCCTAATTCTCACACCCACAGCCAAAACTAGAACTAACAACAGCGAATTAAAACTGCTGCAGAACCTGCCTTCAGCATCAACGATTGCTGATTAAATCTAAATTTATTAATACAGTACAGCACGAAAGCTTTCACCTCCAGCAAAATTTGCAGCAGTGAGCTGTATGTATAAGAAATAACATAGCATGCCAGAATTCCAAGAATGTATTTTTGTAACATGCTGAAGCTAAATTTGATCAGCTAGTTTGTTGGTTCATCTTTAGTAATCCAACTGAGGACACAGCCCCACGCAGAGAAGATTGAGGCTGCATATCATTGTCTGCAGGGACATGGTGGCTCAGGGGCTAAGACGCTGAGCTTTTCGATCGAAAGGTCGGCAGTTCAGCAGTTTGAATCCCTAGTGCTGCCGTGTAACGGGGTGAGCTCCCGTTACTTGTCCAAGCTTCTGCCAACCTAGCAGTTCGAAAGCATGTAAAAAATGCAAGTAGAAAAATAGGGACCAACTTTAGTGGGAAGGTAACAGCGTTCCGTGCGCCTTTGGCGTTGAGTCATGCCGGCCACATGACCATGGAGACGTCTTCAGACAGCGCTGGCTCTTCGGCTTTGAAATGGAGATGAGCACTGCCCCCTAGAGTCGGGAACGACTAGCACATATGTGCAAGGGGAACCTTTACCTTTACCTTTATCCTTGTTTGCAAAATAATAATAAAAACTGTTGATAAGAAATACAAAGAAGTCTGGATAGTAGACACTGCAATACTTGGAGACAGCAGAAGAGCTGTCTCCAAGTATAAAATTAGCATTACTTGTCCCCAAATCTGGTCAAAAATGTGATCACAAAGCTACGATTAAACTAGGCCAGCCTTCCACAAACCACCCTGCCTTAACCATTTTTGATTCTAATTTAATTCTGGTGTCATGTAAGGTCTGGCTCAACATATCATGCAATCCAAATCTAAAGGAAGGTGTGATGAGCCCAAATGCAAAGTAGAATCAACTTTTCTCTTAACCATTCTATCACTTACGCAAATAACTCCAAAAACAACTTTCATAATGCCACCAATTTTTCTGCTAACTTCTTCCAATCCGCCTGCCTGACAGAATCTTATCCATGAACTCAACGCTCCAAATCACCTCTCTCAATCTGTACTCAAATTAAGGGTATGAAACTGAACCGAATAGTTATTTTAACCTTAGTTTAGTTGTGTTTCTTTCTCCTAATTGTTCCCTGTACATAATTTTTTTCTAAAGCAAATGATAGACATGCCCATTTTATTAGGGATAGCATGTCTTCTTTGTATTACTCAACAAAGCATATTCACCCACTGCCCTTGCCTTAAGGTAGGGGTGTCAAACTCGATTTCATTGAGGGCCACATCAGGGTTGTGTTTGACCTCGGGGTGGGGGGTAGGGGGCAAGGTAGCTGTAGTCAGGATGGGCATGGACAGCTTGACATCACTCATCTCGGGAGTGCCTGTGGAGGCCTGAGCGCTCTGCCAGCAAAAACAGACTCCTGAGCTCCATTTGCCACACACAGCCCTCCCAAGTTCCTTTTTCACTGGCAGAGGCACCGTGGGCCAGTCCTGTTTTCAGGGCAGCCCCACGGGCCAGATCTTAGCACCCCGTGGGTCAGATCCGGGCCCCAGGCCTTGAATTTGACACCTCTGCCTTAAGGCCTTACTGTCTGGACACTACAGCTACTTTTTAATGCTTTAGCACCTCAATATTTTTGGGAAGGGTGAAGGTTGAAGTGAGCGTTAACAACAAAGCAAAATTGATGGGAACATATCACATCTCTGGGCAGAGCCAGATTTTTTTTCTGTTTGGGAACATAACTATTTTGAGGTTCAGAATACCATTTTAATGTGTTTTCCATTTTAAATGCTTTTAAAGAAGTTCGAAGGACAAAAATAAGTGGAGACTGAGGGTTGAAATCTACACCTGAGTGCTCCAGCTGCCCAGCTCTGATATGACTGTTTACCTGTTCACCTGTGACTTATTCCAGGGGTCCCCAACCTTTTAGACCTCAGGGATCGCCAAGTTCCTAATTTTAAATCCCGCGGACCACTAATACGAATCCAGCGCGCCACTTACACAATGTAAGCTGCCCTGAGTCTTCGGAGAAGGGCGGGATATAAATGTAAAAAAAAAAAAAAACCTAGCCGAATCACCTGGACTCCCAGTGATGGGATAGGGTCCTTCAGGCACTCTCCCTCCTCTCTCTTTTTCTCTCCCTCTTTCTGTCCCCACTCTCTCCTCCTCTCTTCTTCTCTCTGTCTCTCCCATTCTTTCTCTCTCATTCTCTTTCTCTCTCATGCACTCTTTCTCTCTCATTCTCTTTCTCTCTCTTTCTCTCCCCCCTCTCTCCCACTCATTCTTTCTCACTCTCATCTCTCTTTCTCTCTCCCTATCTCTATCTCTCTCCCACTTTCTCTCTCATTCTCTCTCTCTCCCACTCATTCTCTCTTTCGCATCTCTCTTTCTCTCTCCCCCTTTCTCCTTCTCTCCCACTCTCTCTCTCATTCTGATTCTCTTTCATTTTTTTAATTTTTTTTTTAATTTTTATTTGAATTTATATCCCGCCCTTCTCCGAAGACTCAGGGCAGCTTACACAGTGTTAAGCAATATTATATACAAAGTCAACTTTTATTGCCCCCAACAATCTGGGTCCTCATTTTACCTACCTTATAAAGGATGGAAGGCTGAGTCAACCTAGGGCCTGGTGGGACTTGAACTTGCAATAATTGCAAGCAGCTGTGTTAATAACAGACAGACTTAGTCTGCTGAGCCACCAGAGGCCCTTTCTGTCTCTCTCTCATTCCCTCTCTGATTCTCTCTTTCTGTCTCTCATTCTGATTCTCTCTCATTCTCTCCCTCTCCCTCTCTGATTCTTCCTCTCTCTCTCATTCTCTTTCTCATTCTCTCTCTTTCATTCTCTCTCTTTTTCTCTATTTCATTTTGAACAGCATCAGCATTCTGCCTCGGTATATTTGCACCAGCGGTGGAGTAAAGTAGCCCTCGTCTCCTGTCGCTTGGGACTCGGAGCGGTAAACGGTGTCTGGTCAGGAGAGCAGCCGAATTTTGCTTTCCATTGTGGACGTCAGATCGCCCCCCCGCCCCCCGGAAGCTCTCATCTCCTGAGGAGCCTGGCTGAAGTTTCCCGCACCACTTCAGTGAGCGCTCCTCGAGAGACGAGAGCTTGCAGGAGGCTGATCTGGCATCCGCAATAGAGAGCAAAATCCGGCTGATCCCCGGACCAGTTGCCATTTACCACTCCAAGTCCCAAGCGGCAGGAGGCGGAATGCTGATGCTGCACAAGTGCAAGTAGTGCTTCGCTCCCACAGCTTTCAGCCATTGCAATCGCTGCTTCAGCTCGCTTGTGCCACAGCTTCTCCACTGGGTGCACCGGCAAAAATACGAAGATTTCTCCACAGACCACCAAAATTTTCTCGCGGACCCCCAGTTGATGGTCCGCGAACCAACTGGTCGTTCCAACTGGACTACCAACTGGACTACCAGTTGGTGACTGCTGACTTAGACCATTGGGTTGGGCTTAGGATACAGCAACCCCCTATGCTTCTAATAAACTACAGATAGTCCTCAACTTACAACAGTTCACTTAGTGACCGTTCAAAGTTACAACGGCACTGAAAAAAGGGACTTATGGCCATTTTTCATACTTACCACAGTTGCAAGATCCCCATGACCAGGTGATTTATATTCAGATACTTGGCAACTGACTCACATTTATGTCTATTGCAATGTCCCTGGGTCATCTGATCCCCTTTTACGACCTTCTGACAAGCAAAGACAATGGGAAAATCAGATCCATTTAACAACTGTATTACTAATTTAACAACGTCAGTGATTCACTTAACAAATGTGGCAAGAAAAGTCATAAAATTGGTCAAGCTCAACAAATTTCTCACTTAGCAACATAAATTTTGGGCTCAGTTGTGGTCATAAGTTGAGAACTACCTGTATATCCAAGCAGAGGCATTTTTGCACTTGGAAAGAGTTAATTTTTCAAACCTCCACCTCTGTCAGACATCTAAAGATTATCCCTTATTTTATGACTCCACCAAGGATTCCAGAGTGAATACAGGGTCCTCCCCAGCTCCCATTTTCTATTCAGACATTGACAGAAGAGTAAGGATGAGGGACAGAGAAGCCTGAGGCCATTTAAAGAGCTACAGGACCCTAGAGAAAAGAAAGGGAAGGAGAAACAGACCAGTAATAAAAAAAAATTGACATAAGAAGCAGAAGTTAAAAGTCTGTATCAGTCTTTTAATGTAAAAGGAAGAACATGATCTGAAACCTCAAGATGAAGCACTTCTGTTAAAGGATAACATTTCAGGTCTGGTTAGTGTCTTGATGACAGAGTGCATGGAAAGCCTTATAGCAAAGAATATCAAACATTAAAAGCAAAACTGTGGCGTTATATATGCAGTTACACGTGATGTTTTTGCAGCAAAAATTAGCAATGTCTTCACTATGCTCTTCAAAAGGAATGTATGTCCATCCTATTATGTTTTTAGAAGGGTTACCCAACTGAGAGGTGTCCCAGCTGAGAAGCAGCCCAGAGTCCCAAACAAGAGGTGGTGTTCTGTCCCCCTCGCTTCAGTCTGAGCGATGACTTAATTAGCCGGCACTATCAGCTCTGGCAGCAAACTAGCGAGCGTCTGCCAAGTGTGTCTGTTATCTCTCTTGATGAGTCAACCAGGAACAAACACTACTTCAGCTCTAGTTAAGCAGTTGATTTGCTTGCTACGAAGAGGTATAGCAGCCCTTGCTACTTTTATATCCTGTGGGGTGTGACTCCATGACTCAGCACTTCCTAGGTCTGCCCCACCCCTGCTTCTGTTGTTCCCGCCTCTCCTGCCTATGAAACCTAGGGTCCAGCCAGGCCTGATTGCCATCAGCCGGGTCTGAAAGCATGTCCTGGGGGTGGAAGAGTCAGGGGACGGAGGCCTCGTTATCTCCTCCACCTGGCCTCCCTCTGGCTCCTGGAGCTGAGCCAGGGAAGCCGGTGCTCCCGAGGTAAGTCCTGGTGGCCCTTCCCCCTCACTTTCCAAGTCACTTTCTGGCAGGGGGCCCGGCTTGGGGGACGCAGACACAACAGGTGGCCAGGCGACCTACCAGAGAGAAGTAGAGACAGCCAAGCTGAGAGACAGAGAGGCAGCCCAGTGAACCAGCTTGACACCTGAGCGGAGCCAGTACAGTGCAAATGGAGGCCACTGGGCAGCAGTGAAACACAGTTAGGTGGCAGCAGACCAGCGGCTGTGAGTAGCATGGCAGACCTTGAGCAGCCACAGTGCAGAGCTACATGACAGAGGAGTGAAGTGCTTTGAGCAGGGACTAAGAGCAGTGTGGTGGGTTAGCAGTAGCTGAGAACAGCACAGAGGACCAACTGAGAAGTGGCACCCACAGCAGTGGCTGAGAGCAGTGTGACAGACCAGCAGCAGCTGAGAGCAGCGCGGTGGACCAGCCAAACAGACTGCCCACATTAGCATATCATACCTGAAAAGCCCAGCAGTGGCCAGGCAACAGAAGGGTAAGAAAGCAGAGAAAAAAAGGATAAATACAAAACACTTGTGGACAAGGAGTAAAAGGATAGTCAGGGAGTAGGGGGTTAAGAGCAAAGCATCTCCTAGAAAATAGACTGAGACTTCCGACAATAGAAGTGCATATTACTTCATAAGAGCCAAAAACTCTAATTTTAAAAAAAATGAGAAAATGAGAAATCCCAACCTAAACAAGAGGACTACACCAAAATAAAACACAATAGGGAGCAGACAGCTTTTTAAAAAAATGATGACCCCATATATGTACATAAAGAAGAAAACCGATACACCCAAATAGAACACAATAGGGAGCAAACAACTTCCCTAAAAAAAGAAGCTTACATATATACCTAAAGAGCAAGACCAATGGAAACATGTCACACTTAGAAGAAAACAACCAAAAGCAAAGTCCCTACTACCTACCATAGCCCACTCCAATGAAGCCCCTCTGGAACTGAACAATCATTTTCATAGCCTCCCCCTGGAAGAAAATATACAGATACTCACATTCATCGAAAGTTTCTAAAAAAGAAGCACAACCAAGCATTCCTGAGACAAGAAGAAAAGTATTCCGGACTTTCCTAGCAGAAAAAAGGCGAATAATGGTGGTAGGAGGCTCAATTCTTAGGGGAACAGAAACTATAGCCTGCAGACCAGGCAGTCAATCTAAGGAATTATATAATCTCTCTGGAGCAAAAATCAAAGATGTAACTAATACCTTACTAAAATAAACAACCCCATGGATTACTACCCCTTTCTTCTCCTACATGTGGGGACCAATGACACAACAATGAATCTGGAAACAATAACAAGAGATTACAAACAGCTAGGGAAGAAAGTTAAAGAATTAGGAGCACAAGTGTTCTCAGTTATACTTCCAACGAAAGGCTAACATCCAATGAGGGAGCAAAGGATTTTAGAAACGAACCACTGGCTTAAAATTTAAAAACTGGTGTCGACAATAGAACTTCAGCTTCCCAGAACAAAGGAAGAATAAACAAAGACTTGCAACAAAAGTCAAAGATAATAATAAAAAAGTTTATTTCAACATATAAATAACACGAAAAAAGTAAAGGAAACAAGTCGGTCCACTAAAGAGAAAAGACAGCAAGGAAGTTGAAGGCAGCAGAGAGAAAGCAGAGCTGCTTAACTCGTTCTTTGCATCAGTCTCCACACAAAAAGAAACTATTGCCCAACCTACCAATAACATAACTGTAAAAGAAAGACTAAAAATTAAAATTAAAATAAGCAAGAAAATGGTAAGAGAACATCTGTCTGACCTTGATGAATATAAATCACTGGGACCTGATGGATTATATCCCAGAGTTCTGAAAGGGCTGGTAGATCTTATATCAGAACCAATGTATCATATCTTTAAAAAATCTTGGAGCACTGAGGAAATATCAGAGGATTGGAAAAGAGCTGATGTGATTCCCATCTTCAAAAAAGGAGAAAAAAAAAACAGATCCAGGAAATTACAGACCAATCAGTCTAAAATGAATACCTGGGAAGATACTGGAAAAATAATTAAAAAATTGATCTGTGAACATCTAGAAACAAATGAAGTTATAACTAGTAACCAGCACGGGTTTGTTAAAAACAGATCATGCCAAACTAATCTTATTTCATTCTTTTACGAAATGACTAAATTAGTAGACCAGCGACTTGCTGTGGACATACTATACTTAGACTTCAGCAAGGCATTTGACAAAGCAGACCACAACCTACTTCTTGGTAAACTAGAAAAATGTGTGATGGATTTGTAACTGGCTGACAAACTGTACTCAACGAGTAGTCCTTAATGGTATCACATCCAAATGGAGGGAAGTAAGCACTGGTGTACCACAAGGTTGTGTCTTAGGGCCAGTACTCTTCCATATTTTCATAAATGACCTAGATGAGGGAATAGAAGGAGAACTCATCAAATGTGCCGATGACATTAAACTGGCAGGAATAGCCAACATTCCAGAAGACAAGCTCAGGATCCAAAAAGATCTTGACAGACTTGAACAATGGGCCCTATCCAGCAAAATGAAATTTAATATGGAGAAAAGCAAAGTTTTACACCTGGGCAGAAAAAAACCAAAGGTACAAGTACAGATTAGGCAAAATCTGGCTTCAAAACAGTAACCGTGAGAGGGATATATTCCTTTTTACTTACTCTTTTCATGATCCAAACTATGTTTATACTTTTACTTGTTATCTTATATATGATTGACAAAAAAAGGGAATCAGCAGTGTGCAGCCGCCACCAGAAAAGCTAGTACAATCCTTGGTTGTATAAACAGAGGTATAGAATCAAAATCACGTGAAGTATTAGTACCATTTTATAAAGCCTTGGTAAGACCACATCTGGAATATTGTATCCAGTTTTGATCACCACATTACAAAAAAAAAAAAATGTTGAGACTTTGAAAAAGTGCAAAGAAGAGCAACTAAGATGATCCAAGGCCTGGAGGCAAAAACATATGAAGAACAGTTGCAGGATTTGGGCTTGGCTAGTCTAGAGAAAAGAAGGACTGGGGGGGGACATAATAGCAGTATTCCAGTATTTGAGAGGCTGCCACAAAGAAGAGTGGATCAAATTATTTTCCAAAGCACCAGAGGGCAGGACAAGAAACAATGGATGGAAACTAATCAAGGAGAGAAGCAACCTGGAATTGAGGAGGAACTTCCTAACAGTGAGGACAATTAACCAGTGGAACAGCTTACCTTCAGACATTATGGGTGCTTCACAGTGGTGGGTTGCTCCCGGTTTGCCCCAGTTTGGGCGGCAGCGGGAGGCTCCGCCCACCCGCCCAATGTCATCAAAAATGCTCTGCGCGTGTGCAGAAGCACTGCGTGCTCACAAAGCATGCACGCGCACTCACATGCTACCAATAGCAAAACGGTAGCGCCGGGATTTGAAACCCACTACTGGTGCTTCATCACTGGAAGTTTTTAAGAACAGACTGGACAGTCACTTGTCTGAAATGGTACAGGATCTCCTGCTTGAGCAGGGGGCTGGACTAGAAGACCTCCAAGGTCCCTTCCAGCTCTATTCTGATTTTGATATTAACCTAAAAGCAGTTAAGTTTTTTAAAAAATATATAATATAGGTAATCCCTGATTTATGACCATTCATTTGGCAATTGTTCAAAGATGACACTGCTGAAAAAGGTCCTCAAACTTATGACTCTTGCATTATCGCTATGGTCATATGATCATATGTGGTGACGCAGTAGTTAGAATGAAGTATTGCAGGCTAACTGTGACTACAGCCAGCAGTTCTATCCTGACAAACTCAAGGTTGACTCAGCCTTCCATCCTTCTGAGATGGGTAAAATGAGGACCCAGATTGTTGGAGGCAATATGCTGACTCTTTAAATCACTCAGAGAATGCTATTAAGCACTATGAAACGGTATATAAGTCTAAGACTAGTATTACTGTTATCACAATTTGGGCTCTTGGCAACCGATTAGTATTTATAACCAGTTGCAGTGATCTGTAGTAACATGATTGCCCATTCAGAAGAATGAGTCCACACCTACAACCCATGGCATTCGCTTAATGGATTTGTTTAATAACCATTGTAAAATAGTCGTAAAATCAGGTCTGACTCAAATTATGACTGCAATGGCTTATGATGGAAATTCCAATCCCAACTGCGGTCCTAAATTGAGGAATACCTACAGGGTATGTACATGTTCAGACACAAGAGTGCATATACATGTGCACATACAAACTGGAAGGAAATGATGAGGTAGTCCTTACTAGAATACATTTCCCAGGTTCTAAACTCCAGACAGAGTTCTCTGTGTTGATCTTGTGGGTAAGGGCACCTTCCACAAGCACTCGGTGTCCGCTTCCCTCCACCACTGACACATGGATTGAACTACTGTTGATGTCCACTGAAACCTGAAAGAAGCACAGAAAAACGAATTAGCAAGGTGATTCATCCCTTAATAGTCCTTTCAGGGTTACAGCAGAAGATTAGAATACAAACGCAATGCAGGACAAAGGAAACATCACACTTTCAAATTTCTAATTTATGGAGTGCTAGCTTTTATTACCTTGCCAAGTCCCAGGTTCTACAAGATATAAAAGGATTATTAATAAATGAGGAATGGGTCAGGTTGGGTGAGACTGACTTGTGGGTTTTTAAGCAGAAGATGGAAAGGACTACATATGTCCAGTGCAGGACCCTTTTAAAGTAGCCATGTGCAAAGCAAGGTTGACATGGAAAATGAAAACAAGTAGGTAGAATAGCTGTTCTTTCATCGAACACAGTCCAGGATTCCAAGGGGAAAAGGTGGAAGGCTAATCCTTTTACTGCGAGCTGCTCCCTCCATGGGGAAGTCAGGCTCTTCATACAAATCATCAACAGCAATTATAGGACATATGCAGTCAGATATATGGTATGGTGCCTCACTGTTCCAGGAGGAAGACGTAGGAGTAACTCAACAAGGAATTAACGTTACTGAACCATTTTCTCAGAACTGGTCCTCATCTTGTAAACAAACAAGCATCTGAAAGCAGACATTTAGCCATTGAATCACCCATGTTTTTTTTTTCCTTATTGTCTTTGAGGTTCTCGTTGTTAAGTGCTCCTGGCATAATTTATTATTTAAATGTTATTTTATAATGTAATTGTACACATTTACCCTGAAGTAAGTGCTATTAAGTCCAATGGGATTCAGATAATGGAACCCTCCAGCTTGTGCTGAACTGCCGACTCCCATCTTCCTTTTATACTAGGGGTGTCAAACTCGATTTCATTGAGGGATGCATCAGGGTGTTTTACCTGGGGGGGGGCATGGTCATAATGGGTGTGGCCAGCTCAACATCCCTCATCAAGGCTCCGTTTTCACTGGCGGAGGGCTGCAGGAGGCTGTTGCAGCCGAAATCAGAGCCCGGGCAGGCTGCACACAGCCTCCCCGAGCTCCGTTTTCACTGGCAGAGGCACCACGGGTTGGTCCTTTGCTTTTTCCAGGGTGGGCCCACGGGCCAGATCTAAGCACCTTGCAGGCCTGATCCAGCCCGCAGGCCTTGAGTTTGACACACCTGTTTTATACTGATTGAACTGAGGAATCTTAATTCATCTATCCCTGGAAGTCATGGGTTTCCCACTTCTGGCATATAGGCCTGCTCGAATTTAGTAGTGAATACAAATGTATTTTGTATGGTCATTGCTCTCTAGAAAGACAGTTGGTTTAATAAATGGCATATGGACACAACAAACAAGTGTGCTCAGCATTTCATTTGCTTAGGGAGCAAGTGACATTGGCCAAACTTAGGTTCAGTTGTAAGGTTTACAACCTTGTCATTTTACAAAGATGTAGAACGCACACAGACCTACAACCATAAATACTATATTAGCAAGAAACCTTTTGTTTTTCTGGTCTAAAATACAAAGAGTTCAGATGGATTGTGTTTTCTGTAGGAATATAATGCACAAACACAGTTGATTAACCCATATCAACATGTTCCAGGTACAAGTCCCTTGCCAGAGGTATTAATTCTATACTAATGTTTGTAGTTCTAATGCTGGGCAGATAATAGTTATCAATCCACACAGTATTATTCCATTAAGTCTAGAGTAGTAACCTTTCATTGCCCATCTCCTTCAATGCTCAGCAACAGATCTTTAAAAACAAAGATTCCTTCCCCCTTCATTGTCGTGAGATGGCTACTATAAAGGATGGAAGCAAGCAGAAATAATGTATGGACTGCTAATTATATATGAATAATTCAACATACTCCAGAAACGGAGGACGTAGAAGAAAGAGGAAGAGGGATTTCACAGCATTTTTTTCTAGCTCACTATTTTATCGCTGAGCAGGTGAAGGAGAACGAGTTGTAGTGAACTAGGAAGATGCACCTCTTAGAATAAGCCACATTTAAATGTGGCCAATGTTAAATCAATTTAGTTTCGGTATTGTACATCAGCCAAACAAAAACTATTCTTTGCCGGTTTTGTTTTCTGATGACAAGGATTAGTCTTCCTTGGCAAAACTGCACTGCACTTCGGCCGAAAGAGTAAAATAAGAAAATAAGATTAAGTGACTACAATATTTGTCCAACTGTGGATTGCAAGGGTTGTAGGCGCTATCACTGCTTCTTTGCACTGTTCATTAAAAAGGTTGAGTTCAAAAAACAAAGTCCAACCCACCCATCCCCAAGATACTGTACTACGCAAGGAGAAACAAACTGCCACTGCTTCCAA
This sequence comes from Ahaetulla prasina, assembly GCF_028640845.1. Taxonomy (NCBI): domain Eukaryota; kingdom Metazoa; phylum Chordata; class Lepidosauria; order Squamata; family Colubridae; genus Ahaetulla; species Ahaetulla prasina. The sequence goes on along the minus strand of NC_080547.1, from coordinate 23,747,355 downwards.
ATTACAGATTTGTTGTTGTTCAGTCATGTCCAACTCTTCACGCCCCTTGGATCACACCATGCCAGACTTCACTCCCCTGTTCTCCACTGTCTCCCAGAGTTTGCCCAGATAAAACCCCATGGGTAGTATGAAAAGGCTAAAATTATAGATAGTCCTCACTTAATGTCCGATTACTTAGCAACCATTTGAAATGACAAGGGATTGCTCCAAAAAGTAACAACCGAATTTTGAAGTTCTGACAGATGTACACTCACATACCATGGTCACATGACTGCATCTTGGGTGTTTGGCAGCCAGCTCGCATTTTTGACCGTTTGCAGTACGTGACTGGGATTTTCAACTTTTTTTTGCAAGAGGCTGCAGTGTTTATTTCTGGTTTCCAGCAAAAAACACTATTGTATAAAACGGATTCACTTAATGACTGCTGTGTTTACTTAATGGGCACTGCAAATAGGCTGACATGCTGGCCCATTTAAAAACCACAACAACTTACAACGACAATTCCAGGGTCAATTACTTTTATAAGTCAAGAACTACCTGTATAGCAGGAAAAACAGCCATTGTGACTCTGGAACATTAGGGAGATCAAGATTAAAATCCTTGGTGTGAGAAGCTAAACCTGGTTATGATACAGTGGGCAACCCTCCAAACTGTAGGCTGGACAGCACTTTCTAAATCACAATCTAAGTAAAAACTCCTGCTTTGCTTCCTGTAGGGAAAGAGCAGCCCTTTTTCGGTTTTCTTGGCTGAAGTTTTCCTGAAAGCTTTAAAGAAAAACAGTTTTTCATACAGCACACAATTTATGGCATCTTCTGCCACAAGAAGACCAATTGTTTAGACTGCTTTAAATTTCAAGAGTAGATAAATTTATAGAGGAAGGGCTATAAATAAGTATTGCCTAAGACCATTTAATGAAGCTTCATGTTCGGAGGCGATATACCACACCGAGTGGGAACAAGCAATAATTTGACAACTATAAAGAATTGGTGTGGAACACTTGATCTTCAGCTTGATACATGGGAGGCTGACCCTCGGATAATCTGTTCCAGCTCACAAATAATGCTAGAGATTAACCTCAGTTGAATGTTAAACGTATAACTTTGGGTTTATATAGTTTCCCTTTCTCTCTTCTCTTCTGGCACAGACACAACTCATTTGGAAGTCTTGGGTTTTGCTTTCAGTTAACTTGGGTTGCTCTGTACATATGAACCAGCACTGTGATTAATTATAATTTATGAAAAATTGTGTTCTTTAATCTGTACATAAGATGCCCCTTTTTTTGTGTGTGCCTTCAAGTCAGTGCTGACTCCTGCTAACCGCCTGGACAAGCAATTTTATTGGCAAGATTTTTGGAAGTGGTTTGCCACTGTCTCCTTCTTAGGGCAGAGAGGGAGTGACTAGCCCAAGGTCACCCAGCTGGCTTTGTGCCTAAGGCAGGACTAGAATTCACTGTCTCCCGATTTCTATCCTGATGCCTTAACACTACATTAATTTGGCACTCCTGATTATCTATCTTGTCCCAGTTGGGATCTAACAAGAAAATGTAGCTTGTGGAAAACGGAATTAAGCTGGAGGTGAAAGGACGGTTGAAGGACACAATACAAGGTTTTCTGCTAGCTTTTCTTAGGATGTGCAGGAGAAAAAGTGCTGCCTAGTGATTAAAGCACAGGCTAGAAAGCAGGAGACCATGAGTTGTAGTTCCACCTTAGACAGGAAAGCCAGCTGGGTGACCTTGGGCCCTTCACTCTCTCTCTCATCCCAACTCACCTCACAGGGTTGTGGTAGATGCTTTATGAACAGACATCAACCATCTTATAATACAAGCTACTTCACTGGCAGAAGAAGCAGATCTAGCAACAACCAATACTTAACTCTGCAAAGCAAAAGGCGTCCTGGTAAATCACATAAAATTTTCTATTCAGAAATAAATAGAAAAGGCATCACATTCTTCAGAAAAATCTAGTCAAAATCAATGAGATTGTTTACACAATGTTTGGTCTGTGTTGATTATATCAGCTTTAACAGGGGCTAGGCAATAATCACTGCAAAAGAAGTATCGGTTGATGTTCCTGTGCAAAGAGACTACACCCAAACAGAGATGTGCATTCTACTTTTTCATGCGTCAAAATTAGGACTTTCAATTCACTTTACACATTAAAAGATTGGATCTGAGTAAAGACAGAAAGCTAAATCAAAGACTACGTAGATATGTGGGAGAAAATGAGTCCTAAAGATTTCCTGGGGGGGGTGGGTTTGGCAACCATCATAAATCAGCATATTAAGTTTTTTCTGCATTTCATATGCAATGGGAAGGGCGAGAAAAAAACTTAAACTAACTCTAATAATAACCTTACCTTAATTTTATTTGGGTATAATACAGGATAAAGAAGAACTTGGCTTTCAAAATTATGTTACTCCACCATCAACCTTACAAGGTAGACCAGATCAGGAAATTAACTCCAGAAAATGACTATGGAGGTAGGTTATAGTAATAGAATCTTGCAAGTCTGCTTGTGTTTTGTCTTCCTCTCTCTTTTGTCCCTTTAAGTCAGGGAGCAGCCAGCCCGAGTCTCCTTCTAATACTGCCTCCTTTCCCCAGGCTTCAGGAATGCTTCTGTTTTTGTTTCTATAACAGTTCTCGAATATTCCCTTCAACGCCATCTCCAAGACCCTCTACCTCTTGCTCACTATAGTAAAGAGAATTCCTGGAAACCGTGATATGTCTGCTTACTCAGCTTGGTCTACTTTGAAGGGCTGATACTGGAGAGGGCGGTTTTGACCCATTTTTTAATGTTTGAGGGGTTTCAGAGTGTTGTAATAGCAACCTGTGTGTTTCCCGGAAATAAGACCTATCCTGAAAATAAGCCCAGGCCTGCCTTTTACGTGTGCCCCTAATATAAGCCCTACTCCCAAAGTAAGCCCTACTTAAGAGCCTGCACAGCTGGCTAGCCGCCCATTCTGTCTGGTTGCTCGTAGTGCCAACATGAGGTGACGCAACATGTCCAGCAGGAGCCCATGTGCTGCCACCCACTTCAGCTTGCTTGCAGCCGCAACAGAGTAGGAGGCCAAGCAGCACACTGGTACTGTGGCCATGAAGCAAGGCACGTGGGGAGCTACCCCATGCCCCCCACACCAGCTTATCTCAGGGCCCCCGCAGTCAGGCCATCCATGCCCCGACACTTGCCTTCGGGCGGCAGCACCAGCAGCCATGTCCAGCAAGAGATCATGTGGCTGCCGGCCCACTTCTGCTTGCTCACAGCTGAAACGAAGGAGACCAAGCAGCGCACTGGTGCCGTGGCCACAAGGCAAGGTTGGGGGACGGCGACGGAGTTCCCCACATGCCCCGCACCGGCTTATTTCAGGGCCCCCGCAGCCAGGCCACCCACCCCTAACCCTTAATGAAATCAAGTTTGACACCTCTAATTTAATGGTAGATTTAAAAAGAATTACAGCAGACAAGACAAGATTAGTGCAAAAAGAAAGAACTATTCCGTCGAGTTCAAGAAGGAATCATGGAGGACTGTGAGGGCAAGAATTTTATGGCTTTCATCAAGTTGGATCTCGTATGGTCTGAAAATGGCGAGAAGAGTATGGTAACCTCAGTAAACAAGTGGACGAGGGAAATGCTAAGAAGTGCAAGTGTAGATCAGGTCAGTAACTGTTATTTCCTGAACTGGAAGACAACAACTGTGAATGGATTGCTGACAGGAGAGCAAAGGCTTTGGTTTTGCGCAGGGCTGATATTCAGACATATGCCCTTGCAATGGCACCACAGTTAGAAATATCCCCAGAATAATTCAAAGTATCACAACACTGGCTGTATGGCTTCCTTCATTGATATGAATTGTCTCTAAGATGATTGACAACACTATTTAAACTGGAAGATATACTTATTAAACGTGCACTTGCATTTAAGTCCTTTGTTGATGGCATCAACTTTTCTAAATACCAACTATCCAACATGATCGCTATAGATGAAACTGTAGTATTTATGGGCCAAGGATCTCAAACGACAATTGATCAGAGGGGTACCTTGTCAATCTACATTCCCTCCACTGGTGAAGAATTCATGAGATAAAATCACTGACACCTGTGTTGCCAATGTTACTACGAGCAGACTACAGGGACAAGAAGTGCTCATTTAAGGACCTGTCTTGCTAGACATGAGAGATTGGGGACAATGGTTCTATAGGAAAAGGAGTCGCAAGAAATTCAGGCCATAATTCAAGGTTTGGAGAGTTAGGATGATGTTCCAGAAGATGACATGACTGTATTGGGGAGTCAGGGGGAATGTTAGAGTTTGGCATTTTGGTTGCCCTGGGGGTGGGTTAGTGTGAGGCATGGATGGCCTGGCTGCGGGGCTCTGAGGTAAGCCGGTGTGGGGCAGATGGGGCAGCTCCGGTCCCCCTCACCCTGCCTCACCGGTGTGTCGCTTGGCCTCCTGCTCCATTGCAGCTGCAAAAAAGCAGAACTGGGCCGGCGGCCACATGGGATCCTGCTAGTCAGGGCTGCTGGAGCCACAGCCTCAAGGCGAGGCAGATGTCGGGCCGTGAATGGCCTGGCTGCAGGGGCCCTCAGGTAAGCCGGTTAGCTCCACCACCACCCATGGTCTCCTGCCCCACTGCAGCCATGAGCAAGCAGAAGAAGTGGGCCTACCATACATGGAAAAAATAAGGCATCCCCTGAAAATAAGCCCAAGTGCTTATTTTGGAGCCCCCAAAAATATAAGACCGGGTCTTATTTTTGGGGAAACAAAGTAGCAGCATTAAGCCCATTGGGCCTCCACATTGCAGTTTTAATTTAAAAGTGGAGGGAGGGTTTTTTCCCCAAAATTTTGACAATCTCCACAAACTGGAAAGAACAGAGAGCTGTGTGAATCCCAGGAGCTTTTTAGATCTCTTCTAACTGAAGACACCAGGAATTGCGACCTGCGGTATTATGCAATCAATATACTGTGGTTTTCCCTTTACATTTTAATCTGGCTAATGGCAATCCAAACTTGTTTAATACTGGGGATGGTTGGAAACGGCTGCAGCATTCCACAAGTTTGGACTGCTATAGGATAGCATCATTCTTCTTAGCCATGAAAACAGCAAAGGAAAAATTCTAAACAGAGCTACAGTGGACATATTACTAGGAGAGGCGGGGACTCTTATCAGCCAGTGGGCAAAAAAACTTCCCATACTCTCATTACCTGTCTGCCTTTCAGAATGTGCTTGGGCACTGGAACTTTAATTTCCAGGTCGCTATAGTCCTGAGACCAAGTGTAGTTCTCTCGCACAGCTCCATTATAACTGTCAGGATTTGCCTGGAATTGTTCCTGTTTCCTAAGGAAAAACACAGAAAAGAATGACTGTTAATTGGATCAACATAAGAACAGCAATAATCCTTATAAGAAATATACCAGTTCTAGGAGGGCCTCTGTCCACCTTTACCAAAACCTTTCCGAATATGCCACTCCTATTAACACTTTTTGATGACAATTTACATTCAGCTTTCTGCACACCTGAAACATTATTGGCTTTTGACTCTCGGTATTATTAGGCAGCAGAATTATAGTGGCTACAGACAGAAATTCAAAACTTTATTCTAATACATCCAAGGTGAAGACACTAGTCTATATCAAGTTCCATAAGGCTGGTGCCAGCTTAAAATGAACTTTGGAGCTTTCCCAGAAATAAGACAAGTTTTGATACTCTTTTGTGGCAGAAAGCAACAAATAATAGAAATTGAGTATGCTAGACAAGAATAACTGTCTTTATTCAGAAAGTGGCTATGTCTCTTTAGGTTATTCAGCTTCACTATCTTCCCCTCCCCATCCCCTCTACATACAGAAATCTTGTCTAGTTCTGGGCAGCCTCCAAGACAAAAGGAAAAGTTAAAAATAGCATAACAAAAGGGTAATTCAATCAGACTTAGTAACATGGGAGAGAAATCTCTTCTTCCCCAAAGGCAGAATCATAACATGGGGACAGGATGAGACAATGGAACCCCCCAAACCTACAAAAAACAACTAACAACTAACTTTCCCCTCAGTTTTTGTTTTTCCTGTGTCTGATATTTGTATTTAATTCTACTATTTAAATTTACTGAATTATCACATTGGCAGAAGACACTTGGTCCTGCCTTTTCTGAGTCACTGGAAAATCCAGGAACACTTTCCTTGGTTTGGGGTCATCCAGGGCTGCGATACAGAGGTAGTCTTAGCTTCCTGTAATGGTTTTGTGAGAACATTCTTGAGGAATAGGGTGAAGAGATGCTGCCTAGGGACAGAATGGGATAACTCACCATGGCCAACTTGTCATGGGACAACTTGCTGAGGGGACAATTCATTATTTAAAATAATTTTTAAAAATATTTTAATTTTTGTCATTCGCATTTCATTTTGTCTCTCCTTTGGCATCCTTTCTTTAATAATTTGAATCCATCATTTCTTTGATATTAATGCAACTCTTGTCCCGCAGCAAGTTTTCCTACAGTTAGTTGGCCATGGTGAGTGGTCACAGACCTGCCTAGGGAATGGCTGGATAAGAGAAGGCAAAGCCCACAGCTGCATAAAGGTGCAGAGAAAGAGTCTTAGAAGAGACTCCCTTCCTTAAGATCCTTAAGATCTCAGACTAAAAGGGAGACGGTGACAGATTTGTACTTTCAGACTTGCAAGATTGAGGTCCGTGTTTACAGGTGTTTACAGATCAGACGGGAAACACGATCAGATGTGCTAATTCTACTTTATTGTAAGGCTACATTAACAGAAAAGTCTGAAAGTATGAAATTCACTAAGTATATAACCACTTTTCAGCTTACCAAAACTAAAATGTCAAACATTTTGAACATAAATTAGCTTGGTTAATGCAAAAAAACTGTGGGTGTTGAACTGCTCAGAAAAAAAAATAAAATAAGCCACTTACATAAATTATACCTGAGCAATATTTAAAGTGGGAATTTCCTTTTGTTTCTGTCTAGCTACAGGGATCTGTGTGATTATACGTCAATTCTCACTGGAAACCAAATATAATATAGGCGAAGCACCACCCAGTCATTATGGAACACACAGAGATCACTTCGCATGGAAAGAGCTGCTATTTCCAAAATGCATCGAGCGAAAGTGATGGCCACTAGAAAGGCGACCTTACACATCAAAAGACGAAGGCTGGTAGACCATAAAGGCTCATGTGGAGCTTCCATAAGAGAATTCAAAACAATGGTCAAGTCCCAGGTAGGATATCTGTGTAGAACAGGTGGACTCAAGTTAGTGGCACCCTTAAGGAATCTGCAAATAGTGGGATGCTGAGATAGAGATGAAAAGGAACCACAAGCCAGAACCTTAGACAAGGCTGCCACTTGCCACCTAACAGTGTTAGGAGCTAATCCATTGTCCAAACCATCCTGGAGAAACTCCAAAATTTAGGAAACTGAAGCTTGAAGAGACGAAAAGCCCCCATGATCACACCAGGAACAAAAGGCCGTCCAAGTAGCTGAGTAAATACATTCCGTTGTCTGGAAGCTGGTTCTGATGACCCTGGCGGACAAACGGTCCCTTCTTAGAGCATGCCGCTCAATCTCCAAACGGTCAGTTGAAGCCAGTGAGGATCCAGACTCCCCTTGGCTGAGTGAAATCAGATCCTGAGGAATCCTCCAGGGAGGTGCCACTGACAGAGCCTTGAGATCAGCAAACCACGGCCGACGAGGCCAGTGAGGAGCTACTAGCATGACGTCGGCCCGTTCCTCGAGGATCTTGCGCACCACCCTCGGAATCAAGGGAAGAGGAGGAAATGCATACAGGAGCCCTGGTGGCCATGGACTCTGAAGAGCATCTACCCTTTCTGCTCGATGAGCTGGAAAGCGGGTGTAAAATCGCAGAAGCTGAGTGTTCTGAGCGGTTTCAAATAAGTCCACCTGTGGAATGCCGAAATGGCCTGTCAGATCTCTGAACAGTGACAGATGCAGTCACCACTCCGTGTGGTCCACGACTGAGTGACTCAACCAATCCGCTTGAACGTTGAGACACACCCGAGATGTATTCTGCTGTCAGGGACAAAAGACGGCGTTCTGCCCAGAGGCCCAGTCTCTTGGCTTCCAACATTAGACCCCGCAATCTAGTACCACCTTGTCGATTGATGTGCACCTTTGTGGCCACATTATTGATGAGAACCAGCACGTGGTTGCCCGAGACTTCTTGTTGAAAATGACGAAGGGCCAAATACACTCCAGCCAATTGATATTTTGTTTTTGATCTTGCACCGACCATCTGCCCTGCGTCATCAGGAACTGTATGTGTGCTCCCCACCTGAGAAGACTGGCGTCTGTTGTCAAAACTAGATGTTGAGGCTCATGAAACAGCCGCCCCTTGGAAACAGCCGGAGACCTCCACCAGGAGAGGGATCTGCTTACTTCAGGAGTGATACGGACCCTGACCGGAGAGTTGCCTTTTTCTGCCTTCTGAAAGGGCAAGAGAAACATTGAAGGTCTCTGGCATGTAGACGGGCCCAAGGAGTAACATGGATGGCTGAAATCATTTTGCCCAGAAGGGTGGACAACAATGCTAAGGGAACTGCCCGTTCACTCTTAACCTTACCTATTAACTCCTTAAGACTGTTCTGTCACTCTTGGGACAAATACACTCTACACTCTAAGGAATCTATTATCGCCCCCAAATGAACTAAACATATTGAAGGCCTGAACTGGCTCTTTTCTTTGTTAACAGAGAAGCCGTGGGCTGTCAAACAACCAACGGTAACTTGTAGATCCCTAACTGCCACACTTTTCAAAGACAGTTGAATTAAAATATCATCCAGATAACATTGAACCCATACAGGGATAGCCCTGAGATGCGCTGCTAACACTGCTAGTACCTTAGTAAAGGTACAGGGGGCAGAAGACAAGCCAAAGGGCAATGCCTGGTACTGGTAATGACAGCCCCCATTAAAAAATCTAAGAAATTTGCGATGAGGCCAACAAATAGGAATATGTAAGTAGGCCTCAGATCTATCGATGTGAGAAAGTCGCCCTTCTTTACGCCAGCCAAGATCGATTGCAAGGAATGCATCTTGAACCGTTTGTACACAATGTAACGATTCAATCGTTTGAGGTCAAGAATTGGTCTCCACCCTCCCCAAGGCCTTAGGAACCAGAAATAACAGAGAATAGAAACCCAGTCCTGCCTGATCCTCAGGCATCTTCTGGATAGCTTTAATGTCCAAAAGGTGCTGCACAGCCAAATCCATGAGAACCTTCTTGTGTTTGTTTTTAGAAACAGGACAAGGAATAAAGCACCTCGGGGCAGTGGAAAGAAATTCCAGGGATAGGCCAGATCTTACCGTATCCCTGACCCAGGAATTGGACGTAATTTTGTCCCACCAATCAGCAAACAGCACTAACCTGCCCCCAAAGTGGGGAACAGAGTCTTAACACTGGCAATGGAATGACTGACTTCCTCCTCCTCGAAAGGGCCGCTTGCCTGCAAAGGATCTACCACGTGATGTCCTATCCTGATACTCCCACTGCCTAGTTCCAAAGGATCCATGGGAATGGAAATGTCCCGAACCCCAATCTGATCCACGACCAGGTGACCTGCAGAAAAAGGGGGTGAAACGGAAATCAGTTTTATGCTGAGATGAAGGCAAAATCTTTCTCTTGTCCTTTATCTCCACTAACAAGGGGTCCAATGAAGAACCAAACACCTTGTTCCCGGCAAAAGGAGTCGAGGCCAAATGCCACTTGTGACGGGTATCCACTTGCCAATGTCTCAGCCAAACTAAGCGACGAGCTGCCACTGTCAATGCCATAGATTTAGAGGCAAAGCGAACTGAATTCAGAGTGGCGTCCACCAAAAATTGGACAGCTGCTATAATCTTGTTAAGATCCTGTTGGATCCTGGTGTCTTCCAACGACAACTTGTCCTGTAGCCTGACGTAACCAAAATAAGGTTGCTCGGTTGAAAAAGTATGCTGTGGTCACAGCTCAGATAGACCAGGCCACCTGGTGAACACGCTGAAGGACAAGATGAGAGCGCCTCTCCTCGGGACATAGACCTTCCTCTGGTACACCTGGGATGGCTGAGTTTGGCAATAAGGCAGCAATAGAATCATCCACTGTAGGAACTTGAAGCAAATTGGCTAAATCAGCTGCAACATTAAAGAAACAGTTATCCGAAGACAAAGGGGATGGCACAGCTCCCAGGGAAGCCCATTGCTGCTGGACCACATCCAAAAATAAGCATGGTGCTGGAATAGTGTCCACTGGCTTAGCTGGTTCTGAAAACAGCGGATTAAGTTGCTCTAGAGAAGAAGAAGAAGATGCTTCTTCCCCAGTAGAAGCTCCAAGTTGAGCTGCATTACAACCAATGACTTGAAAACAGCCCATGGGAATAGACCAGTGAATGCTGGTTGTTCTGGAGAAATCCCTTCATCTTCAGAAAGATCAGGACCTTGATTATCACCCCCTTCAAGGAAAGAATGGCGACTCCCTTGGGAGTGAGGAGATCCTGAACCTTGAAGGGACAAATTCCCTTCTTGATAATTGTGTCCAGAGGACTCAGAAACCACAGACATCTCAGAAGAGTCTTTACGCAACTGATGAAATCCAGCAGCCAACGATTGTTGTACAGCTTTGGTAATAAGAAGTTGAAAATTATCAGGTAACACAAATTCCTGATGTTGTGCAGGTGCAGAAACAGGGTGCTCTCCTTGCGCAGGAACCTCTTCTGAATCTGATCAGAAGATTCAGCACCAGCAGGAGAAGGAGTCGGAGAACCAGCAGCTCCCCACAAGGCAGTTGTAGAAATAGAGATAGGGCAGTCTCACAATGAAACCTGGTCCGGAGTAACCCCGGGATCAGGTTCTTGAGTAGAAGGCCTGACTGGAGTAAGAGGCTCTCCTGAGGCACTTGCCTCAGTAGCCACAGGTTTGCTGGCTTTGTCACAAAGCCTTTGTAATGTTTGATGTCTATGCTATTCATCACGGGTAGAAGACTTAGAGACACTATGGGACTTGTGCTGAGAATGAGATCCCTTACTGCTCGAAGTTTCACGTCGAGGAGTCGAATGTGGAGCGGTTCCAGAACCACCTTCAACCACTGCCTTGCTAGCCACCCTAGCTGCTGCCACCTCTGTAGCTTTACGGTCATATTTGGGCTTGCTCTGAGCCTTAGGCATGGTGCTGCAGACAATCAAAAAATACAGTTGCAATAAGGAATTTTTATAATACAACCCAGGAGGAGAAAACACTCCTGTTTCAGTCAGTTAGTAAAATCTATAGATATCTATATCTATATCTATTTATATACATGATTATCTGAAATAGTTCAGTATCCATTGCTCTAGCCTTATTTCCTCTTCTTTTTTATTTTATTTCATATATTATAATTATTATACCATTATTAATTAATAATAATTACTCCGGCTCGCATCGTATCTGTAATTATAAGTAAAATTGTCAAGTCCAGAAGTATCAAGTTAAACTGATCAGCTGTGTGGTAATTGAAATGTTCTATTGCAAGGCAAAAACTTCCAGTGGAAAAACACAGCTCCGAAACAAATTGCCATTACATAAACAGCCATAAAGACTGAAGTCAGCCAGTAATCAGCCCTGCAGAAGCCCAGGAGCCGATAACTCCATTGGGCTGAACAGTCCAGTCCATTATAAATTCCTTAAGCTCTGGAAACACGTTGTCGCCTCAAAATGGCGGCCGACTCCTCCTCCATGACCACCACAAACAGGGTGGTTCAGGAAATAAAGCACGAAGTCGCAGATGCAAGTTCAGGAAAGCACAGGACTATTATTTTTGTTACTGTCCATTAAGTTCAAGCACAAAGCTCCGATTGGCAAACCTCCAAGCCCTTTTTTTTAAAAAATGAACAAAGTGGAGTAGCTCCGATTAGAGCACAAAGCTCTTCAAGCGCTTAAACTCACAAAAACTATGATCCAAACACAATAGTCGTTAGGTCCAGCCCAAATGGAGTGCAAGACTCCTCCAAACAGATTAATTATCATCCCTATGAGGAAAGGCTAAAGAGACCAAGCCCTTTCAGTTTAGCGGCAATCAAATAAATGGGGGAGGTGGGAAGTATTTTCCCCTCCCACAGTATTAAAATGAAGGGCCATTCAATTAAATTGACAGATGACAGATTAGAGGGATCCAACATACGGGGAGTAAAAAGCTTCTAGGCATAGAACACAGGTAGCCTTAATTTACGACCACAATTGAGCCCAAAATTTATGTTGCTAAGTTTGACATTTGTTAAGTGAATTTTGCCCCATTGGAAAACCTTTCTTACCAGAGTTGTTAAAGAGAATCACTGTTGTTAAGTTAGTAACACAGTTGTTAAGCAAATTTGGCTTCCCCGTTGACTTCGCGTGTGAGAAGGTCGCGAAAGGTAATCCCATGACCTTGAGACACTGCAACTGCCATAAATATGAGTCAGTTGCCAATTGTCTGAATTCTGATCATGTGACCATGAGGATGCTGCGATGGTCATGTGAAAGTGACAGTTCACTTTGTGACCACTGAAAGTTACAACGGCACTAAAAAGGGAGTTATAACCATTTTTCACACTTATGACCATTGCCATATCCCTGTGGTCATACGTTCAAAATTCAGATGCTTGGCAACTGACTCATACTTATGACGGTTGCAGTATCCAGCGGTCATGTGATTCCCTTTTGCGATCTTCTGATAAGCTAAGTCAATGGGGAAGCTACATTCATTTAACTATTGGGTTACTCACTTAACTGCAGTGATTCATTTAACAACTGTGACAAGAAAGGTCATAAAATGGAGCAAAATTCACTGAATGTCTCAGCGAGAGAAATTTTGAGTTCAAGTGTGGTCGTAAGTCCACTACCTGTACTCAAGATTAACTAAAAAGAAAATGAAAAACTTTCTATAAACTTTGCAATTCCTCTAAATAAGTCTGTGGGTTGGTACCTTTTTTTACTCCAGAAGTAATGACACACTTCTAAACACTGAGAATAACAATAATTTTGATTATGCATTTATATAGCAGCTTCCCCAATCTAGTGCTTTTCAGATGATATATTCAGTCGGGTGCAAAGTCATGTAAGGTCAATCTAGAAAATGTCAAATTATTTAGCATCTCAAACATGGTTGAAAAGGAAGCTACTGGCTCAAAGACAGCTTTACTGATGAAGCAATAGGAGCTAGCCTCTTCAACATGATTTGCTTGTGAGATATCCAGAAGGGTTAAAAAAACCTCAGATGGAGACTGAATTCTGAGTTATATTTGTTCTGCAGATGGCTACGCAACAGAATTAGAGGTGTTTTTATATTATCTATGAGACAAGACAAATTGATTACAGTATCTTCTTAACAAGGTTCCTCGTGGAGGAAATCATACAAAATTATTTCTTCCTCAATCGCTACTACCATACACACACTTCACTATAGCCAAGATGAAACATCACAATGCAATCTTCTCTTGGGGAACTCTGCTAGCACAAGGACAAAATGCATGTACAAGCTTGCGGTCCACTTTTCAGTTGTAAAATAAAAGCTGGCAGATTCACCCTCCCTTTCTGGCTTGCAATAAGTACAGGGAAATATTCCTTGCCAGCATCAAGCCTCAGATAGCCTTGCAAGACAGACAGCTGATCTTTAGCTTTTTCAAAGCTGTCCAAGGCAGAGTTGCCAGATTGTGCAGAGTCTCCCACTCTCTTCCTGGCTGGCAGGAAGTAGGAGCATCGGCAACACTGTCGTTCATATTGAGGAATATGCTCCAATGTGATGCTTCACCTTTGCTTGTCTAATGCAATCCCACAAGGGGGAGGGGGGAGAAAAAGCAGTAGAGAAGTGGGTGACCTGGACTAGAAGCCCTGCTGCTGGCTATCAACTTTTATCAAAACAATCAATCAAACAACCACAACAGCAACAACAACAACAACAACAAAAAAGCAGGTTCTGTAATGGTGCAAAAACAAGAAGGGGCCATAATGGAGTCTACAAAAGTTCTCTCATTGGATCATCATTTCCATGGAGACAGTCGTTATGGCAACACAGAACAAACCTTGCTGATCCCAGCTTCCTAAAATGCTTGGAGATTTCATGAGCCAAACAGATTGGAAGACAAATAAAATAGGAAAGCAGAGGGAAGGTATTAAGCCTCCAATAAATACAAATTTTTCTCTTTCTCTCCCCCATCCCCCCCCACACCGTAAATATAATTGGACAACAAATAAAACTTCAAGAGCAAGAAATTGGTTAATGTTCATATAACTGAATAATAGAAAAACTTCAGCAATGTTAAACATTGCAGTTTCTCTGCTGAAGGGCTTGTGATAGACCCGTCCTTTGTATCTGCCTGCTCTAGATTTTCAGGGCCAATTCTGATAGTTTTGACTCATAAACCCACAAAGGCCCCCATATCTTATTTTCTGCTATGTAGGAGGTATATTGGACATGCCCACACTCTTTGAAATGAAAAAGAAATTGCAGGCCCATCCATGGCTGAAGTAATTCACTTTCATTCCTTTCTCAAGAGCTGAACAGAGAAGGAAAGAAGGAAGACCACAGAAAACCAAAATGATTCTAGAGCTATTTCTAGAGTATCTTAATGAAGAGATCCCGTCTGCTCCACAGGAGCTGCAGATTATCTCCAGGCTGCACACTTATTATTCCATTGGAAAAGAACATTTTTACAAGGCTGAAATATAAATGACTTCATGGAGGCAACACTGGGTGCTGGATTCATTTGGCCTTTTAAATACATTGTTTTCTGATTCATAACAAGGACTTTCAACCTCTTAACCTCCCAGAAGGCCATGAAGACATGGCTCTTCCCCCAAGCAAAGACCCCTCTTCCCCCAAGCATTGGGCTAGGACAGCGGTTCTCAACCTGTGGGTCGGGACTCCGTTGGGGGTCGAATGACGATTTGCCAGGGGTCGCCTAAGACCATCGGAAATATGGGAAGTATACTTGCAAGTCGAAGAATCACGCTCCAATGGTTGACTCCACCAGCCAGCTGCAGACTCTTCAAATCGCTAGCCGAATTCGGCTTCAGGCACGATGAATTAAAAAAGAGAGAAATCTTTGCTCTGATGTCTCCCTCTCAAGCCAGCTGCAATCACTCCCAATCGCTAGCCTAATCTGGCTTCAGGCACAATAAACTTAATAGGGGAGGAGTCTCCGCTTTAATGCCTCCGTCCTCAAGGCAATCGCAAGCAGTTCAGATCGCTAGCCAATACGGCTTCAGGCGCGATAAATTCAAAACGAAAATAATTTTATGGTTGGGGTCACCCATCGTGGGGAATTGTATTAAAGGGGTCGCAGCACTATAAAGGTTGAGAACCACTGGGCTAGGATGAGAGCTAGGGAATTGATGGGATGTTGTGGCATCATGATATGTTATATGTTGTTTTCTTTGCAGGGTGGATTGTTATTATTCTCTTTTTATTGAAGATTGTGAGCCACTTAGGATTATTATATATAAGTTGGGCAGCCATATATTGTATTTTTCAGAGTATAAGATGTACTGGGGTATAAGACGTAGCTTCGTTTTTGGGGACGAAAATAGCAAAAAAAAAATCTGCCTACCAGGTATTCATCTGGCTAGTGTCCTTAGTCCGGTCAGCTTCAGCACATTAGTTTGCTGGTTTTTATCCCCTGCTTGGCAATAAAAAAACAGCTTCTAAAGCACAGCTGATCTTTGGAGAGAGAAGCAATGAGAAAAGCAGGCAAACTGCGGAGATCGCTTCACTCGCTAGTGCTTCATTAGGGCTGGAAAAAAGCTTCAAAAAAGCTACATTCAGAGTATAAGACGCACCCAAATTTTTAACCTCTTTTAGGAGGGAAAAAAGTGCGTCTTATACTCCGAAAAATATAATAATTCCCATAAATATGATGTACCCCCAAATAGTATTCAAAGCTGACATTGACTGAATGTGAATCTTAATTAAAAAGTAATGTGACTGATTGTGACTTTTAGAGTATGGCATTGGCCAATGCTAAGCAGCAAATTGTACTGACTGGGATCAGATTAAAAAATATTTTTCTAGACTATGATCAGTAGTTAATTTTATTTCACCTGAATCTGTGTTTTATTTACGGCTACAGACAGTGTTAATGCTGAAATTAGACCCCTTAAAAACAAAACATATACTCAAGTTTTTCTGAGGAACTTCCGGTTTGGCACCGTAGGTGATGGCGGTGATCTTTACGATCACCAACCTCTGGATTATGTGGAATCGCTAGGACAGCTTAAATCTGCTGTCCAGCGGTTCGGAAAACCCCCTCTTCGGGAGAAGGAGAAGGTGGTGAGCTGAGGGCAGAGGTTGAATTTCCCTAAAGCCCCTGAGAAAAAAGGGGTTTGAAGGGTTAAGTTCCCTCCAGTAACCCGAAGTGCTCCAGATCCGAGGATTCTTCTGCTTTGGTGGAACCAATCACCACGACCAAACGCCGAGATTTATTTTGGACAATAAAGGATTATACCGGACAGAACGAAAGTGGGAAAACTTTATGCAAGTAGCTAAGCCGATTCCCCGTTACTTTGTAACAAGCTTGAAAACAGCAAGAAAATGGAGGCGAATTGTTAATAAGTTAACGAGTGGAAAGCGAAAGTGATACTTTCAGCGTTTGCTGTCTGCAGTTGGTAATTTGCATGTTACTTGCTGCTTTAACTCTTTAACTCTTTGCTGCCTGCTGATAGAATCTAGGGAGATTTTTAAATATTGCTTTAAAAGACTGTGTTTCTCAGAAGTTAAGAAGATTTAAAGTGAATATTAAGTTGGAAATAAATAAATAAATAATTTTATAGAAGATGGCAGCCAAACAATTAAAGTCTACTGTAACAAAGAGCTCTGGAAACTGATTATAAGATATTTGCCAAGATACTTGCTAATAGATTAATGCCAGTGATGAATCAAATAATTCATAATGATCAGTCAGGATTTATTAAGGGTAGGCAGATGAGATATAATGTGAGGCAAATTGTAAATTTACTTGAATATTTGGAACGAAACAACCAAATCTCAGCGGCTTTTTTTTTTTTTGGATGCTGAAAAAGCTTTTGATAGATTGGACTGGCAGTTTCTGTTTAAAGTAATAGAAAAATGCAATTTGGGGATTATTTTATCCATGCAATTAAAGCAATATATCAGAAGCAAACAGCACAAATAATAGTAAATGGTGGGTTAACAGAAACTTTTAAAATTGGGAAAGGGACGAGACAGGGATGTCCCTGTCTCCATTACTTTTATTTTAACTTTAGAAATTCTTCTGAATAAAATACGTAGCTCTGATCAAATAAAGGGAATTAGAGTTAAACATCAAGATTATAGATTAAGAGCTTTTGCAGATGACTTGGTTGTTACTGTATCTCAACCAATATACTCAGCTACTGGTTTAAAAGATATAATTGGTCAGTATGGTAAAGTATCTGGATTTAAGGTGAATCAGCAAAAGACAAAGATGATAACTAAAAATATGAATATACAACAAAAGAAGAGTTAGAAAGAACTACAGGTTTTGAAATCGTTAAAAGGTTAAATATTTAGGAATATATATTACAGCTTCAAATGTTAAATTATATAAAAATAATTATGAGGTATTGTGGCAGAAGGTATGGAAAGAAATGGAGAGTTGGAAGAAGTTACAACTATCCTTGTTGGGAAGAATAGCGGCTATAAAATGAATGTTTTGCCCAGGTTTCTATTTTGTTTCAAATGATACCGTGCTTAAGAATGATATCAAATTACAGGAATGGCAAAAGGGGTTAATAACTTTGTATGGATGGGCAAAAACCAAGAATAAAATTAAAAATAATGCAGGATACAAGGAAAGGGGGTCTTAAAATGCCTAATTTAAATTGTATTATGAAGCAGTTGTTTTATCATTAATTACTGATTGGATTAATTTAACTGAGGAAAGAGTTTTGAATATAGAAGGTTATGGTTTGTTATATGGGTGGCATGCCTATTTATTATATGATAAGAAAGTAGATAAAATATTTAAAATAATATAATTAGAAATGCATTATTGAGGGTTTGGAGGAAATATCAATATAATTAGATGGAAAGATTCCAATATGGGCAATCCCGAGACACATGATAGAAAATATAAATATATATCAAAAGATGGAGGTAGTTACCTATAAAGAACTTCTTTGTATGGAAAAGGGAATTACAATTAAAATCTAGAGAAAAGATGGGGAAGAAGGGAAAAATTATACATGGTTCCAATATGGACAATTACAAGCTAGATGGAAATTAGATCAAATAATAGGTGTTAAGCAAACTGAGGATAATTTGTTAAAACAAATGAGAGATCAAGGCCAACAGCATATTAAGAGGTTGTATAATGTATTAGTAGAAATAGACTCAGAGTCCGAACTAGTTAAGGATTGTATGATTAAGTGGGCACAAAATTTTCAGCAACCAATAATGTTGGAAACTTGGGAAAGAATTTGGGTGAGGAATGTTAAATTTACACAAGCGCAAAATATGAGAGAAATTTTTTATAAGATGTTTTATAGATGGCATTTAGACCCCAAAAAGTTGTCATGTATGTATCCTAATGTACAGGCTAAATGTTGGAGATGCGATTGTGAAGATGCCACTTATTACCATATATGGTGGACTTGTAAAAAAGTTAAAGCATTTTGGATTAAAGTATGGTGGATCATGCAGAATATTTTGAAAAAGATTAAGTTTACTCCGCAGTTCTTTCTACTAGGAATAATTATGGATTGTACAGCTATAGAGACTAAATTGATTTTGAACTTAATAACAGCCGCAAGACTTTTGATTGCTCAATATTGGAAGAAAGAAGAATTACCTACAATTGAAGAATGGACACTCAAAGTATCAAATCTGGCAGAAATGGCAAAATCTCCGCTTACTTGAAAGACTATACACTAGAAAATATATTTTAGAATGGAAAATGTGGATTGATTATATTCAAAATAAGTATCAGATAAAAAATATCAATATAATTAGATGGAAAGATTCCAATATGGGCAATCCCGAGACACATGATAGAAAATATAAATATATATCAAAAGATGGAGGTAGTTACCTATAAAGAACTTCTTTGTATGGAAAAGGGGAATTACAATTAAAATCTAGAGAAAAGATGGGGAAGAAGGAAAAATTATACATGGTTCCAATATGGACAATTACAAGCTAGATGGAAATTAGATCAAAAATAGGTGTTAAGCAACTGAGGATAATTTGTTAAAACAAATGAGAGATCAAGGCCAACAGCATATTAAGAGGTTGTATAATGTATTAGTAGAAATAGACTCAGAGTCCGAACTAGTTAAGGATTGTATGATTAAGTGGGCACAAAATTTTCAGCAACCAAGAATGTTGGAAACTTGGGAAAGAATTTGGGTGAGGAATGTTAAATTTACACAAGCGCAAAATATGAGAGAAAATTTTATAAGATGTTTTATAGATGGCATTTAGACCCCAAAAGTTGTCATGTATGTATCCTAATGTACAGGCTAAATGTTGGAGATGCGATTGTGAAGATGCCACTTATTACCATATATGGTGGACTTGTAAAAAGTTAAAGCATTTTGGATTAAAGTATGGTGGATCATGCAGAATATTTTGAAAAGAAGATTAAGTTTACTCCGCAGTTCTTTCTACTAGGAATAATTATGGACTGTACAGCTATAGAGACTAAATTGATTTTGAACTTAATAACAGCCGCAAGACTTTTGATTGCTCAATATTGGAAGAAAGAAGAATTACCTACAATTGAAGAATGGACACTCAAAGTATCAAATCTGGCAGAAATGGCAAAATCTCCGCTTACTTGAAAGACTATACACTAGAAAATATATTTTAGAATGGAAAATGTGGATTGATTATATTCAAAATAAGTATCAGATAAAAATATCGAATAGCATATGAGTAAATTTAGGAAATATTTTGTATTAGATATATTTTTGAAGGAGAGGGGAATTGAGAGTGCGACTAAGTGTGGTGTGACTAGAGATTATAATTTAGGAATTATTTTAGATTATGATTGTTAGTTTTGATACCCTGCATTTTGTTCTGGGAAGTCGGGGTGGGGGTGGGGGTAAGGGGAGGGAATTGGGGGTTTGGTAGAGATGGAGTGATGGTTAATGTACAGGGTTAATTGAAGATGTATAAATATAATTAATGCAGGGTCGGGTCTGCCCAGTTACCATTTTAGAACGGTGGGGAGGGAGAAAAGAGAGAGTAGGAGGTAGGAAAGAGGAGAAGAGGAAGGAAGAGGGGTAGAAGAGGGAGAAGGAAGGTGTAGGGTGGAGGGAGGAGAGAATGTAGATAAGAGAAGGAGAGGAAGGTCTGGAAAGTAGAAGAAGGTAGAAGAGGGAAGAGTGTTAAAAAGGGGGGTGGTGACTGGGCAAGCCCGACTAATTGTATATAACTGTACATTGGATGAATTATTTGATATGATTGTAAAAATAAAACTTTTTATAAAAAAAAAATATATTTTTCTAGACTATGATCAGTAGTTAATTTTATTTCACCTGAATCTGTGTTTTATTTACGGCTACAGACAGTGTTAATGCTGAAATTAGACCCCTTAAAAACAAAACATATACTCAAGTTTTATCTTCAGTTTCAGGCATTTTGTTCCTCCAGAATACAATGTTGGTTTTTCAAAGTGGGTTGCATACTTTTCTTGGCAGTTACCTAAAAAAATGATGGACTTAGCAAAAAACAATTCAGGAGAAATAAACTATTTTTTTCTGACCCCTGTTTATCCAGATAAGCAGATATCAGCTTGTTGTGTCTCCCCACCCCCCACCCCACCCCCGCAGAATCTGTTCAAAACAAAAGCCTTGGGAGTTTAGGGAAACTCAAAAGACGGAGATTCAAAGAAGAAAGGTCATAGCAAACCAAGTTAAGCCCTAGCACTTGAACTATTAGCAAAGCTGGGTAGCTAAATGGGAACAGACCAGTACAATAATAGCTATGAACCCTGTGGCACTGACATTGTAGGAGACAGTAGGGAAAAATTAGTTTTTAAATAAAGAGATGTGTTGCTCGTGCTTAGTGGACAGAAGGACCCCTCTATTTTGTCTTGTTCTATTTGCACACGGGTGTATCTTTAGGGGGAAAATGAAATCATTAAAAACATAAGCATGAAGAAATCAACTCCTATCAACATCAATGCAGCTGTATGTTATGTATGTATTCCTATTTCTTCTTCTACCAAGGATCTGCAAATAGGCTATTCAATTCACCACTAGACAGCTTGTTTCTTAACTTAATAGATTTAAGAGTTGCCACACTGTCACAGAACCTAGAAAAGAATGGGGAAATTTTTCCAGGAGTCTGCTCAGTTTTTACATGCTCAGAGAACAGATACAATTTCTTGCAGTTTCCTGAATGCTGGTCAAAATCTAAGAAGAGATTCAACAACTACTTCCCTGACGTTTGCTTTTGTCTTGAGCGTAAATAATTATCTTCTTTCCTCTGCAGGAAGAAGAACTGGGTAATGATACATGGAAATACTGGTATATCAAGATTTAACATTAAAATCTGGGGTTTAATTTGCCTGAATGTAATAATGCATAATTTAATATATGATAATATAGATATGAAAGAAAACATCTAATAATTCTTATCTGAAAAAACCTATGTAATGTTCTCATTTGATACATATATTTGATTCTTACATACATAAAGTAAAAAAGAGCCATTGTGGCATAGGGTTAGAATCCAGTACTGTAGGCTAAATCTGCCGATTGCCAGCAATTCAATTTTCACCATTTCAAGGTTGACTCCATCCTTCCGAGGTCAGTAAAACCCAGACTGCTGGGGGAAACATGCAGACTGTGTAAACTGCTTAGAGGGGACTGTAAAGCACTGTGAAGCGGTATATAAGTGTATATAAAATGTTAGTGCTATTGCTACTTCCATGTGATTGTTCATAATCACCAGAATTTTAGGACTGAGATGTTTTTTTTTTTTTAAAAAGCAACTTAAGTCTTAAGTAAAAAAAAAAGGGGGTGGGAGAAAAAGGGATGACAGTGACAGAACCGAACATTTGCCTGCTAACTAAGCTATTAACTAACTAAACCAAATATATTTAAAGTGACAATGAAATATTCTGTTCCGTTCCATTCCATTCTATTCAGTACTCTGTCACTTGTCGGTGTCACAAAAACTCTCCAAGTGATTGATTATGTGACATCAAGTCATTTTTGGCTCCTAGTGACGGTGTGAATTTTCCCCCCATGACGATCTATCTCTGACTGGTTCTTCCAACAGTGCCTTCACTGCCATTATAACTGAGTCTATCTACCTTGCTGCTGATCTTCTTCTACATCCTTCCATTTTTCACTTCACTTTTAGAACTTCTCCTAATAACCGATACAAAATTATTTTAACCCGAGAGGGCAGAAATGGAATCCGGGGCCTCCTGCACATTGTGGCTTTCTCTTGGATTCTAGCATTAGCTTAAGAGTTGCCCAGGGCTGAAAAAAGACCCAAGACTAAGTTACTTTTCAGGATCATCATTTAATGCGACAACTGGGAAATACAGTGAAGATGATATGAAGAATTTACAGGCAACCCTTGCATTGCCAGATGAACAGCACTGTGATAATAAGTACCTCAAGCAAGAAGATTCCCCTCCTAAATTAAGTGCAAGACAGGGATGCTATTAAGTATAAAACACCTAGATGTTTTTTTTTTAACCTGAGGCTATGCCTCCAACAGATAAAAGAAAAGGCCGAAAGGTTCATAGCAATTACTAGCCTACAAAAAAAATTGTACAAACTGGAGGAAAGATTTAGTTTCTATGTGAGGCTTTGAGGATGTTTCACCCAATGCTAGGAATAAAAGGGACAATTACTGTAGCTCCATCTTGTCTCTACCAAACTATACACGAATCTGCATGAAACTCTAAGCATGGATCTACATGAAATTCTCCTGCATATACCTACAGAAAAGGTAACATGTCCACTAGGTCCCAAAGGTGCTTCTTTTTTTCCAAGAGGCAACTGGACTTTCTTGTTTATTCTTTGAAGACATTTCACTCCTCATCCAAGAAACTTCTTCAGCTCTGACTTGCTGGTGCGGAATGGAAGGATTTTTTTTAAATTTGCATTTATATCCCACCCTTCTCTGAAGACTCAGGGCGGCTTACACTGTGTTAAGCAATAGTCTTCATCCATTTGTATATTATATATAAAGTTAACTTTTATTGCCCCCAACAATCTGGGTCCTCATTTTATCTACCTTATAAAGTAGGGGTGTCCAAACTTGGTCCCTTTAAGACTTGTGGACTTCAACTCCCAGAGTCCCTCAGCCAGCAAAGCTGGCTGAGGAACTCTGGGAGTTGAAGTCCACAAGTCTTAAAGGGACCAAGTTTGGACACCCCTGTTATAAAGGATGGAAGGCTGAGTCAACCTTGGGCCTGGTGGGACTTGAACCTGCAGTAATTGCAAGCAGCTGCTGTTAATAACAGACTGTCTTACCAGTCTGAGCCACAGAGGCCCTTTATACTCCTTTATACTCCTTGCAGACAGCTGGCCATTTGCATTCTTTTAGCAAATGATTAAGGCCAGCTAGAGGTTTATCTATGTCATCAGACATAGTGCAAATGTGTGTGGAGCCTTCTTGGAACTGTTGAAAGGACTGTGATGTAGACTGGAGATAGATGAGGTTGTATCCCTCCCCCTCTGTTGAGAGAGGACTGTTCAATTTTGACATAGTTGGCTTCTTTCACCCCCTCTTTCAAACCAGCAGCCTTCTTTCTCCAAAATTAGGTGACCTTGGTAACTCGCTAAAAGAGTGCAAATGATCAGCTATCTGCAAGGAGTATAAATCCTTCCATTCCCCACCGTCCAATCAGAGCTGAAGAAGCTTCTTGGATAGAAGTGAAACGTTTTCAAAGAAAAACCAGAAAGTCCAGTTGCCTCTTGAAATAAACAACCAGGACCTGGATGACGGAGAATCGCCATAGACGTGTCTGCTGGATTTTTACCGATTAAAGAGGAATCGTACTGTAAATCCCAAAGCGAACTAGGTTCATTTGCCTAGCTGATTCCTCCCACTTTCATCCCTCACATCTTTTTAAAAAAATCTTATTTATATCTCCCCTGGGCTCAAGACTATAAAATGTATGAATGTATATCCTGAGCATCTGGTAAGAGTCCTAAGTGTGCTTTTCAGTAATCCGAGGAAAAGACAATTTCATCTTTTGACGCTCCATCTTACAGGTAGTCCTTGATTTATAACAGTTTGTTTAGTGACTGTTCAAAATTACAACAGCACTGAAAAAAGTGACTTGTGACTGTTTTTCATACTTACGACCCTTGTAGCATCCCTATAGTCACAGATCCCTTTCTGCGATCTTTTGATCAGCAAATTCAATGGGGAAGCCAGATTCACTTTACAACCGTGTTACTAACTTAACAACTGTAATGATTCACTTAACAACTGTGGCAAGAAAGGTCATAAAATGGGGCAAAACTCAATTATAAATGTCTGATTTAGCAACAATTGTGGGCTCAACTGTGGTCATAAATCGAATACTACTTGTACTTTCCTCATGCATAATCTATTATTCAAAATTTCACAACAAATACTTTTCTTCTATTTTCTTTATTACAGTATGAAAGAATTCCCAAACTTGGGCAGATGACCCTTTTAAATAAAACAACCAATCGTGCCAATAAAAAATCGCTGGAATGTTTAGCACCTTTTTCTATGATTACATAGATAAAATAATACAGTTGAGATTTCTCAAGACTCTGGAAATTGGAATTTTGAACTACGTACAACATAGCTTCAGGGTGAAATAGCCAAATAGAAAAATAGCTCCCCTCTCCAAACAGCTAACCTCAATCTGGCACAGACATTGAAACTCCCAATTTCTTTACATAGTCCAAAAGGTTATACTAGCTAGAAATCTAGGAACTGCACTCCATATATATCCAGAGGACTCCTGGTTAGTGAAGCAGGACTATGTAATTTCACCTTCTAATTTAAATAGTATTTTAAAGTTATATTCCTAAACAAGTTTCTTTCATTTTTTTCATTACTTTTAGCCTATCAGTGTCCAATCTTTGCAACTTAAGATCTGTGGACTTCAACTTTCAGAATTCCCCAGCCAGCCATGAAATAACTGCACTTATATAAAATCTGCTTAAAAAGGTTCTTAATCAGCAGCTAAATTATCTTCTTCTAGTTGTAATTCTTTTCTATTTTATCTCACAGATATCAAAGTACCAAAGCCTACTTACATGCATAAAGCCATGACTGTCTGAAAGGAGATATGTACCACAGAATAACATGACCATTTGTCTGTTAAGACTCAATTTATTTTGTTTGTTTTAATCTGTTTTCTTCTATGTACGTAGTTAATTACATAGATATGTTATGTATTTGCTAAAGGGACTCTGGTCCATAAAAGCTTAGGTATGTTAGGGTAAACACGCTGCTCTTTTGAAATCTGACTCACTTTAGAAGCAATGAGCTACAAATTAAAGTGACATAGATCTCAGATATAAAAGCATGTGCTACTGCCATCTACTGGAAAATAGAAGAATAACCAGATGGGGGGGGGGGGGAAACCCTTATTCAGCCATGATCCAGAAAAGAATGCAAGTTCTTCTGAATCACTGGAAAAAGAAAAAAAGGGTCTCTATTCCTCCAGTATTAAGGTTGTGTCTTAACACTTCCATCACTGAACACTTTCAATAATGTTCCTTTGTGCAACACACAAGAAAAATAACTCATAAAATGAAAGCCTCGAACCAAGGAAAAATCACAACATTACTAAGTTGATTTTTGGCTCAAAACTGGATGTCACAAGGTGGTGACCTAATTTAAAAACCTTATCAGAACCACAGGTCCTAAGTCTAGCTGAGGTTTCAAGACACTAGTCCTAAAGAACAATCCAATCAAGTTTACAATGAAGTCCTATTTACAATTTTACTGCATTTCAAAATAGATTCTATAATTTTAGAACTGGAAAATTATTTTTTAATTATCAAAATGAATGAGAAAGAACAGTCTCTCTAAGGAAAGCTTAAGTATTTTCAAATAGTATTTGAATAGTTTTGGGGACAGGAAATGTGATAGAAACTGATTACAGTTATACCCCACATAGATTCTCCTATAACAAACAGGTTATAAACACTGTAAAATAAACATTGAGCAAAACTACACCCAGTGTAAAGAAAATAGGTGATGTTTTTCCTGCCTCATATTAAGACATGGTCACCTAACAAAATTAGAAAAGGATTCAATGCAAGTAGTACTACATAGTTGACTTATTAAAATGCTACAAGATTGCAACTAGCTTTTTCTTTTTAAAGAGGAAATAGCACGGCACAGAACACATTGGGAAGAGCTCAGTGGTGAAATCTAAATTTCTTTCCTACCGGTTCTGTGGGCGTGGCTTGGTGGGGGGATCATGTGACTGGGTGGGTGTGGCTATGGGACTGGGGGATCAAAAGACAGAAACTAACAGTGTCCTGCTGGAGCAGGATTGGACTAGATGACCTCCAGGTCGCTTCCAGCCCTGGATTATCCTCTGAAGCTGCATCTAGTGCCAGGTTTGTAGTCCTTCCTTCCTTTCCTTTTTCCTCCCTCCTTCCCTCCCTCCTTCCTTCCTTTTCTCTCTCTCTCTCTCTCAAACAAACCCCCCCAGCCCGCCATTTTTTGCCTACACCCCCCCATTTTTTGCCTAGCAGGCTTCAGCTTTTTTACCTTTTAAAAAATGTTTTTAAAAGTAAAAAAAAAAAGCCTCTGATGATCAGGCACCTCAGCTGGGATCCTCAGAGCCTTGTTTTAACCGTTTAAAAGCATTTTTTTTTTACAACCTCTTCGGCCAAAGAGATTGTTTAAAAAATGCTTTTAGAAGTAAAAAAAAAAAGGGGGGGGCTCTGACAATCGCGTGGCTCAGCTGGGCATGGGGGGGGGTCAGGGATTTTTGCTACGGGTTCTCCAAACCACCTGCCGCCATTGCTACCGGATTAGCCGATCTGGTCCGAACCGGGAGCATTTCACCCCTGGAAGAGCTGGTTGTAGACAACCTGTACAATTAGAAATGTTTTCTAAAGAAAAAGAATTGCTGGCTGGCTAGCAAGTTTCCCCTGTTAAATCTCCTCTCTTATTTACTGACCAGTATCCCACTTATCCCATTTCTTCTTCATATTGGAGCAACATCAAGATCAAAAAATCTAACAAATGATGAGATGTTTCCTCAATTATTTCCTAATGGTTCTTCCAAAACAAAGTCTCCTCCAGTAGAAAACTGACGCTTCCACTAAGTACGCCTAATATGGCTCTTGAGGTACCGTCCCTACCAGTTGCATACTTGTTTCATTAACAAGGTGGATACACCCAAACAGCCTCCTCATAAATATTAATGAACCCAAAGTGTTTGGGTTTTAGGAGCATTTCAGCATCAATTAGATCTGGCTAAAGTCCTGCATTTCAGGGTTCCTCTTTCCAACAAATTAAACTCTAGATTAAGACAGCTTTATTGAGCTAACCAAAGGTTTACAAGCCTTATGCAAGCTTCTGAGCTTCTAAGAACTCTTTACCCAGTCGACTGAATGACTATTCCCAAAGTGCAGGTAGTTCTTGACTTACGACCACAATTGAGCCCAAAATTTCTGTTGCTAAGTGAGACATTTGTTAAGTGAGTTTTGTCCCATTTTACGACCTTTCTTGCCACAATTGTTAAGTGAATCACTGCAGTTACTAAGTTAGTAATACGGTTCTTAAGCGAATCTGGCTTTCCCATTGACTTTGCTTGTCAGAAGGTCGTAATAGATGATCACATAGCCTCAAGACACTGCAACCGTCATAAATATGAATCAGTTATTAAGTGTCTGAATTTTGATCACATGGCCCTGGGGACGCTGAAATGGTCATAAGTGTGAAAAATGGTCATGTTACTCTTCAATGCCACTGCAACTTTGAACCACTAAATGAATAATCAAGGACTACCTGTAATCTTTAGCAGCCTTACCCAACCCAAAATACCCTTCAGAAAGAATGAGATAAGCATTCTTGAAACAACCAATTCAAAACAGAGAAAATTTTCCAGAAATTGGCATAAATACCAGCCTACGTTACACAACCAACTAGGTCAGACCTATAAAGGATGTGGGTAGGGCTATTTATCAGTACTACCACGTTCTACATACAGGAGAGCACCATATTTGCACAAACTCTCTTATATGTTTAAAATGATCACTTTAAATCAATAAAAGTTCTGGACGGAAGAAATACACGTCTTTTACCCAACTTTCAAGTCGGACTAGTGAGAGTTACTGGAGTCATTTATGGTAGGGCTTGCAGCAAGAGACCTTTTCTGATATCGAAAGAATTAAAATACAAGTATTAGCAGGCAAAGCAGCTCCAGGAGATCCCGGACAGGATACTGAAGTTTACTTCTTTTAAGAAATTAAGGCTACAAGCAGAAAGGCCTGCTGCGTTCAGGAAGCAACGCTTGGGAACTTAATGGAGCACACAATGGCTACGCGCAAAAGCTGTTGCAGAGAGTTGTGCAGAATATATTGGAAGGAAAATAAGCTTTGAATGCCTAAGAAGACATGTATTCTCTGCCAGCTCTGATTTCAAGGCAAGCCTTTTCAAGCCTAGACAAACCTAAACTGTGCACAACAAGAAGTAACTTGAATTAACCCCTTCCAAAGCCACAATACTGCACCAGGATTGGGGCTCTCTCTTCTGGTGAGGATTCTAGAAGTTTCTCCATTTTAATAAGTGTCAACTGTAAGTAAAGAAGTCATTGAAGACTTTATACTTTGTCCTCTTGCTTACAGCCAAAGTGTGTCTCAGTTAAATGAAGCAGCCAGCAGGGGAAATATCAATGTAAATTCAACCTATGCTTCAAATGGTTTTCGTGTCCTCATTCCCAACTCCGAAACCAAACAACATAACATTAAAAAAAAAAACATGAGACAAAAGACATGATTACAGTTGTATTTTGAAATCTGCATCTGGCTAAAGATCTATCCTTTGACAAGTGAAAAAGCTGGTTGTGATTCTGCAACAATTGTAAAGGGGTCATGATTACAAATGTAATGTAAGAGCAACTGCCAAAATAATCTACAAAAAATGGTAGACAGGTCCCAAGTTGCCATACGATTTCATTTTATTGGGACAAGTGAAATATCTAAGGCATCTGACAGATCTTTGGGACAATGGGGTCTACCCTACAAAGTCCCAACCCTACAACATTTACAGACTGAAATTCACACAGAACATTTGAAAGCGTAATGAACCATGGTTCTAAACCCAAAGAAAATCAGGAGCATGCCTATTTCAACAACACAACATGAAAAATGTGTTGCAAAAATATGCCTTGCCATCATGGTTCCTAGCAGATGAGTGTGGAAGACTTAATAAGAACTAAGCAAAAGTCACAGAAAAAGTATACCCTCATACCGTGTATTCCTTCCAACACCACAAAACGGGAAGAATTAAACACAATTGATTCTCTTCAATCTGAGAACCTACTACAAGACTAGAACTATGTCCTTGAATTCAAGTAATCATATTGGGGGTAATCAAGTTCTGGGTCACAGAAAACTTCAAGGCAGGCAAATCTTTGGGGAAGCAACCAAGTCATAAATAGGTCTCACAGGTGTATTAATTCTACTCTACCAATGTAACCTACTTTTGCTCAATCTATCAACTCCTCCTTATTCTTTCCTGCCATAGAGAAGAGCTCAAATGAGTTCTACTTGCAAATAATCCCTGGTGGTTATAATGATGATTGCCATCATTAGCCCTGGTTTGTCTTCAGAGACATCTACTACTTCTACCATGTCCCATTTAGTGCTGCAATTTTATTTTTTATTTCCAAGAACTTCAAGGGAGACTTGTACTTCCAACTCTTCCAAAGGGAGAAGGAAAGAGTATTTATGTTTGCTGCTTTGAATGTAAAAAAAATATCCAATAAATATGAAGGTCATGTAGATTAGAAAACTGATTGGTTTTAAAAGGGGGAGGGAGGTTGGCTGCTACAGCTTCAGAGTCTTATGTTTGGCAGACAACTCTTCTCTTTCATTGTTTCAAACCAATAAATAATGTTTGACTCCTGGACAGGTTGATGAAAAAGCAGTAACAGCAAGAGAATCTTCGGAAACTTCAACTGCTTTTTAAAAAGATTTTCAATTTAATGCCAAGTAAGTTCCAATTTTCTAAATTAAATACAAATTTATTCCACCATTTATTCAATTTCCTATCAAAGGCTTCCTCACAATCTTTAAATTCCAGGCCAAGTCTATTTATCAGGTAAGAGGGCTTTCTTCCCAAGTGTTGGCTATGCCAACAAAAAGAACAAGTGGATGAATGCAGCTTTGTATATTAAAAAGAAAAGAATTTAGAATCTGTGTCAAGGAACATAAATAGAAATAAGAAGGCAGGAAGCACAGCGGCACATGCAACTTTATTTTAAATACTGCTAGGCAAATGTATGCAGAATCAAGTCTATAAGTGGGCTAAGTGAGAAGGCGGGCACTCAAAATAAAAAGCAGATGAGCTCAGACATAGAGAATGAAGAGAACTACTTGTCAAAACAGATGGAAATATCTGAGCCCAGAAGAAAGGGTGGAAAGAATAGCTCTGCACAAACCAGATGGCAATGAAATAGACAGCTCTTCCCTCTCATTGTTCAGAACTTGGAGACGTGGGGACCACTGACTGTCTGTTGCCATGAAGGATGGTGCAGAGGGTTAAACCAAATTAATAGGGCTCAACAACTGAAATTTATCTATTGTCACATTGGATTCCATAACCTTCAGCATTATTTAACTGATGTGCTCAAGTATTACATTATAGCACAAGAAGCAGAAAGAGTAGAAAGAATCGTATTGATCCCATATTAAAGAGCTGTAGTGCATCTACCAAAGTTGGCATACAGTGTTGGAAGGGCAAATAAAATGAAAGCCAAGCTCCCTTTTGAGTTGGAGCTAGCTGTCCAATGCAGAACCAGAAAGAGGAAAACAGTATTTAGTTTTCAAAAGCTATCAAAGAGGAGGTCCTTCATGCTCTCTGAGCTTGGTTGTTTTCTTGCAAACATTTCATTACTCAATGCACTGATGATGTTACCTAGTTTGGGTAATAAAATGTCTGCAAGAAAACAACCAACTCAGAGAGCATCAAGGACTCTCTCATTTCAGCCCTGAGCTACAAATATTCTCCATGTTGCCAAGTACAGCTTTATACTGACTTGCAGCATCTCTCTAGGATTTGCAGTATGCGCTGGGCTTTTGCATGTCAAGCCCACAGTGGATGAGCGCAGCCTTTGCCATCCTACCCACTCCCACTCCTCATCAAAATGTCGCTTCATACAATGTTTTCAGTTATTTTGAAGGGTGGAATATTCCACAAAAACAGATATTCATAAAATATTTGGGAAAATTATCCATAAATCTCATCTCCAGTAGAAAGGTAGAAAATCATCAAGTTTTACTTTACTGCAATATATCATATATTGGGGTTAATCTAAAAAGATAAATGTTTGTATCTCAAATACTGAAAATGGTAAAATGTAAACACTTCTGAACTTGATGTCCATATACCTCCCAGCTTAATGGCATTTGCTTTCAAGTAATCATGCATAATTTTTCACTTAATATAGACTTGATCTGTACTAGAAGTTAACATATAGAAATGAGCAATTTTGTTTAACGCTTCCAAAGTGACAAGAACAACATTGGAAGAGACAAGATTCCATCCTTCATTTATTAACTATTTCCTGTTTTTCAACGCTGAGGCTTACTACCTTCAGCTAAACAGATGGAGATCACACAGTATCTCAATTTCCATCAATCTGTGTCCAAAAAAATACATTATTCATAGCATCTTAATCAGCCAAGCTTTTAGATTGAATGTCTAGAGGGAAGCTTAGAAGAGTTCAAAGATATAGTACTTTAATATCCATTTGAAGATGCATTAAGTGGACACTGACACCACCAAGTGGAGGCATTGAAAAGGTACTATAATTCTGAGATGTATTCAGCAAAGATGGTTTGTGTGTAGTCATCAAAAAGATCCTGACCATGAGTGCTTTGGCAACAGATAATCACGAGAACTACTTGTCAAAACAGATGGAAATATCTGAGCCCAGAAGAAAGGGTGGAAAGAATAGCTCTGCACAAACCAGATGGCAATGAAATAGACAGCTCTTCCTCTCATTGTTCAGAACTTGGAGACGTGGGGACCACTGACTGTCTGTTGCCATGAAGGATGGTGCAGAGGGTTAAACCAAATTAATAGGGCTCAACAACTGAAATTTATCTATTGTCACATTGGATTCCATAACCTTCAGCATTATTTAACTGATGTGCTCAAGTATTACATTATAGCACAAGAAGCAGAAAGAGTAGAAAGAATCGTATTGATCCCATATTAAAGAGCTGTAGTGCATCTACCAAAGTTGGCATACAGTGTTGGAAGGGCAAATAAAATGAAAGCCAAGCTCCCTTTTGAGTTGGAGCTAGCTGTCCAATGCAGAACCAGAAAGAGGAAAACAGTATTTAGTTTTCAAAAGCTATCAAAGAGGAGGTCCTTCATGCTCTCTGAGCTTGGTTGTTTTCTTGCAAACATTTCATTACTCAATGCACTGATGATGTTACCTAGTTTGGGTAATAAAATGTCTGCAAGAAAACAACCAAGCTCAGAGAGCATCAAGGACTCTCTCATTTCAGCCCTGAGCTACAAATATTCTCCATGTTGCCAAGTACAGCTTTATACTGACTTGCAGCATCTCTCTAGGATTTGCAGTATGCGCTGGGCTTTTGCATGTCAAGCCCACAGTGGATGAGCGCAGCCTTTGCCATCCTACCCACTCCCACTCCTCATCAAAATGTCGCTTCATACAATGTTTTCAGTTATTTTGAAGGGTGGAATATTCCACAAAAACAGATATTCATAAAATATTTGGGAAAATTATCCATAAATCTCATCTCCAGTAGAAAGGTAGAAAATCATCAAGTTTTACTTTACTGCAATATATCATATATTGGGGTTAATCTAAAAAGATAAATGTTTGTATCTCAAATACTGAAAATGGTAAAATGTAAACACTTCTGAACTTGATGTCCATATACCTCCCAGCTTAATGGCATTTGCTTTCAAGTAATCATGCATAATTTTTCACTTAATATAGACTTGATCTGTACTAGAAGTTAACATATAGAAATGAGCAATTTTGTTTAACGCTTCCAAAGTGACAAGAACAACATTGGAAGAGACAAGATTCCATCCTTCATTTATTAACTATTTCCTGTTTTTCAACGCTGAGGCTTACTACCTTCAGCTAAACAGATGGAGATCACACAGTATCTCAATTTCCATCAATCTGTGTCCAAAAAAATACATTATTCATAGCATCTTAATCAGCCAAGCTTTTAGATTGAATGTCTAGAGGGAAGCTTAGAAGAGTTCAAAGATATAGTACTTTAATATCCATTTGAAGATGCATTAAGTGGACACTGACACCACCAAGTGGAGGCATTGAAAAGGTACTATAATTCTGAGATGTATTCAGCAAAGATGGTTTGTGTGTAGTCATCAAAAAGATCCTGACCATGAGTGCTTTGGCAACAGATAATCACGTAGCCTAACTTTTCATGAAATCTGTACGGTTAATTTATACACTTGATTCAAATATACAACATGTCAGGTCCCATAGATCCCTACTGGGACACTGCCATTCTGGTAGGGAAGGCCTGGATGCATTCCTCACTTTTTCCTGTTGCATGCCTATCCTGTACTTTGATTTACCTTCCTGGGAATGTAAGGGGGGAGGGAACGGCTAGAGGGCCATCTGTTCTGTCTCAGCAAGCGATGCCTGAGAACAGTTTCTTATCACCTTCTCAGCCTGAAGTTATCAAAACAACTTCGCACCTGGAGATTGGCTTGCCCTGCACTGGACTGAGGGGAGGGGTCTCTATCCTTTTTAACCTAACAGTTTTGCGCGGGAATCTTCAGATCCTGCCTTCTTTATCTTGCTATCACTTTGTCCGATATAAAAGTTTCCTTTTGAAATGCCAAATGTTTCAAGAGTTCTACTTCTGGAAAACAGATTGTAAAGCCACCATGTATTCCAAACTATGTTTTTCAGGTTGAGGCAATAGCCAAATCAAAATTTGGAAGCCATCTTGTTCTGCTTTTGACAACTAAATTAAATGTCAGCGTTCCAGATCAAAAATGTCTCACCCTCTCTGATTAGAAAACCAGTTTCTATAGCAACATCTCTTCTTTACAGTTTTACAGACATTTCAAAGTCCATTTTACTTCTAGGTGTACATGTCACTTCAAGAGCTGTTTTACCTATATTCATTTCAAGTGGCTCTTTTCTCCAATCTTTTCTTGAAGCAACCACTTTCTCTGGTAGTCTATGTTCAGAGAAAGTGACCAACTCAAAATCTCAGTGAGCTGCCAGGGTAAGGGTGAATTAACAAACATTGATCTCACCACACTTAGTCCAATACTACAATCACGTAACCCTTTTAAACATCTCTACTATAGAATAGTGTTTGGATGCTGAAGAATGGAATTTCAGCTAAACGGGCTTTTGGCTAGTTGTTTTCCAACTTAATTGGGGAAATGGCTATTTTAAATACCAGTATTTTAAGAAATCTGCACACTACTTCACAACAATTTTATATGCATCCAATAGTGATAACGTGATAGGAAGACATTTATAAAATAACATCACAGTGTAAACTATAATACTACCTATTTGAAACTTGGATTTAAAAAAAAGTCAATCTGATATTACTTGCTACTATCCATAAGCAGGAGAGTGATAATGCATATTCAAGGAATTGTTCCAGACATCAAAATGTCTCACTCATTACTTCAATTTGATAACAACTAAGTCAGTACAGTACACTATAAATTAAACATTGACTTAAAGCCAACGTTACCTTTATTGTTGATTCATGTAGTATTATACATGTTATTAGTTTTTAAAAATCACGAGAATAGCCAGATTATCATTAAACCTCATATTACATAAAAGAGGTTGAACAACTGGATGTAAACAACAATTCTGTAGTAAAATAGCAACTTTGTCTTGCCAAGCCTTTTTCCTCCGAGTACAGGATTTGAGATTTGTGAACCATAAAATCTCAGCCACATAATGGGGTGTTGCATTAATAGACACTATAGATGATATCTACTTCCCTCTTAATAGTGCCCCAAAATCCTGCAAGCCAAGGAAAACAAAGTGAGAGAGATTAAGGTGACTTAACATGTCTAAAATAGTTGTCAGCCACATGAATTGTGGAATACTTAGATACTAAATCTCATGATTATAGCTATACATCTCAATACTTACAACACTTGCTAATTTTGAGAGGCTGACTTTATTATATACCGGTATATGGTTAGAACAGCAATTGTAAGCAGTTACCAGGCAAGCATATTTGTCACATGTTAGCTTCTCAATGCTGTAATAAACCATATTACTGACATATCTCTTATAAATTGCCTTTAAATGTGTATAACAGCTTTCCAGTTTCGTCACTATTTATTTGTAGAAATAAAAACCCAAAAAATTAACGATATCTCAGAAGCTAGGGATGGATGTTACAGCAAATGGAAAACTTTAAAAACCGGGAGCGCAAAACAAAAATTAAATGGATTTGAAAGAAAGGCTTGCCAAATTGGAATACATTATTCTGGACTAGGTGAACAGAGTCTGACTACTATAGATAAAAGGCAGATTTCCAAGATTTTGACTGCTGTCATTTGTTTTTGCCATTCAGAATGCATAGATTAAGCTCCATTACTAGAATTTCCATAAAAGCCACATGGTCAGAAAAAAGGTAGGAAGTACTGTGTATTTTAATATACGACTATCACAATGGTACATAATCAGTCACTTAAAGCAGCAAGACCATGGCAAATAGTCTTTCCTCTTTAGCAAAGGCAAACTTATCCCAAGTTTTACTAGGTCACTATGGCTGCGCTTTGTCACTAACTCTTTGACGTGGTCCAAGCACCACTAGAGTCACTCACCTGGGGAATTCTGTTTGTTCACTTTCTACAGGGGTAGCAACAGATACCGGCAGTTCTGCTGTTGTATCAGCAACTTGTGCTTCTACGGTTTCTTCTGCTTTCACAGGCTCCTCTGCAACTGCAGTCTTTCCACTTTCCAATCCAGAGTCCTGCTCCACTGCCGAGGTGATTTCAATCTCCTCAATGGCAGGAGGCACCTTTGTTCTCTCTCCTGCAGCCACCATGTCCGCCTCTCTTTTCTTCAACTTCCCCTCAATTTCTTGCTGTCTTTTCTCATCATCTTGGCGGGCCAGATGTTCAAATGTTTTGAATGCCTGAAAGTGATGCAGCAATCAAGCAACAACCCAATAATTAACCTACAGACCATCACTAGAGATTAGCTAACACACTGCATTTCAATTTCAAGGAGATAACAGTATTGCTCTATGTGTCAGATCAGCTCTAAGAACAAATATTTATCTAATTGCCTGAAAGTCATAAGCAGTGAATCCAGTGCATTTTATGGTGAGTGTAAAGGAGGGGCAAAGTCCATTATGGATAAAGAAAATTGAGTTATTTGGATTTAAAGAAAAATGCAGAGTAAGAAGTCAATAAAGGTCTGCCACTGCTGCCCTATAGGCATCAAACTAAATAAAAATAAATGCACTTCCCAAACACCAAATTAGCCACCCTGAAGAATCTTTCTACTCATAACTTGATACAGCTATTTCATAAACATACTTGGATCCAAACATGTATTGTATTCAGCATAAATCATGCTGATGATATCCAGTTTTTGCTATATACACTATCCCAAGCCATGGTCTGTGCTTAAGTCTTAGCTGTCTCAATTTGTCCTATATTGTACAGTACAATCCATTTTCACGTAGCACACTATGAACCCAGCAGTAGTTATTAGCCAGGCCACATATTTATATATTAATTTATATAGCCACCGATTGATCTGAAATACAAGACTGGGGGTAGCTAACACTATTATAGATAAAAACCTATGTTCCAAACTGAATATAGAATAATAGAGTTGGAAAGGGCCTTGGAGGTCTTCTAGTCCAACCCCCTGCTGGAGCAGGAGACCCTATACCAGGGGTCTGCAAACTTGGCTCTTTTAAGACTTGTGGACTCCACAAGTCTTAACTCTGGAAGTTGAAGGGCACAAGTCTTAAAAGAGCCAAGTTTGCAGACCCCTGCCCTATACCATTTCAAACAAAGGTTGTCCAATTTCTTCTTAAAAGCCTCCAGTGTCGGAGCACCCACAGCTTCTGAATCTCGGTCAACAAAACACCACGACTGTCTTCACATCAAATGCCCAATCCAAACCAACCAATCATTTCACAGTTTAACAGCCCGGTTCCCGCAACCTGTTTGAACCACTAAGTTCCTCGCACCCCTTCAGCTCTCTCTGCCTGGCTTACTTCACGGGGCCGTCCTGGGGGTTTGATTTGAGAGGCTGCCTAAAACAGGGGTCTCCAATCTCGGTCCCTTTAAGACTTGTGGACTTCAACTCCCAGAGTCCCTCAGCCAGCTTTGCCAGCTTTGCTGGCTGAGGGACTCTGGGAGTTGAAGTCCACAAGTCTTAAAGGGACCTAGGTTGGAGACCCCTGACCTAGTTTGATACTGAAATGTCTCCCCCAAAAAAATCACCAAGCTCAGAGGGCACCAAGGAGCCCCCATTTCAACCCTGAGCTATAAATATTCTTCTTTATTGGTTAGTTGCCAGAGTTTGTTGAAAAGTCGAGAAATGGAGGAGCCAAGAGTGATTCAAAGGAGGTCTTGGCAGCAATAAGGATCAGCGCAAGGGTGAAATCTAAATTTATTTCCTACCGTTCTGTGGGCGTGGCTTGGTGGGCGTGGCTATGTAACCATTTGACGGGGGAACAAAAGACAGAAACTCACTAACAACGTCCTGCTGGAGCAGGGTTGGACTAGATGACCTCTAGGTCCCTTCCAGCCCTGGTTTATCCTCTGAAGCTGAGTCTAGTGCCAGGTTTGGCACTAGACTCAGCTTCCTTCCTCTCCTTTTTCCCTCCTTCAGTTTGATACTGAAACACCCGGCAGGAGTGGACGTCCAAAGCAGAAGCGGCCGGCGGGGAGAGGGACCCAGGCAGGCTTACCCGAACGGCCATGCTCTTGGCCACGCCGGGCGGGAAGCCCAGCCGGTCCGAGGGCTGCATCAACAGCCGGTAGAAGTCAGTCTTGCGGTAGAGGAAGCCGAAGAGGATGTTCAGGAACTCCTGGACGTTGCCCACATGCTGCAAGACCCCCAGCAACGCCTGGTCGTACATGTCCGTCATGGCCCCGGAGCGCTCCATGAGGCAGGCGGGGACAAAGCGAGTCCCGAGCCGAGGCCTCACTCGCCTTTCCCGGGAAAGAGGCAACAGATGTCCGACGAGCCCCCCGCGACCCCGCTGCCGCCACCTTGCCCGAGCGAACCCGCGAAGGCGATTCCGCTGTCAGGGCAACCCTAACCCTGAGGGCAGTGCGGTCACGTGACAGACACGCCCCTTCCTGTCCTGCCCCCCGAACGTTTCCCCGAGCAACTTCCGGTTGAGCGCGCGCTACCGTTCCCGCTAAAAACTATTCCACCGCGCCTCTCTGTTTTTTATTTATTTTATTTTTTATTTATTTATTTTGTCACACAGTACATATAAGCATAAGCATGAAGTTACTATACAATATATAAGCATATATATATATATATATAAGTATGAGTATGTAATAACTATATTAATTGGATACAACGAAAGGAAACAATAGGACAGGAACGGTAGGCACTCTTGTGCTCTTATGCAGGCGCCTTGCAGACCTCTTAGGAATGGGGTTGTCTGTGGATTGGCTGAGCTTTAGAAGGAAGCGCTTTTAGAGACACACAAACAAAAGGGGGCTCCTTGGGCTGTTTTAGGGCAGGGGTCTCCAACCTTGGTCCCTTTTAAGACTTGTGGATTTCAACTCCCAGAGTTCCTCAGCCAGCTTTGGTGGCTGAGGGACTCTGGGAGTTGAAGTCCACAAGTCTTAAAGGGACCTAGGTTGGAGACCCCTGACCTAGTTTGATACTGAAAGGTCTCCTCCCAAAAAATCATCAAGCTCAGAGGGCACCAAGGAGCCCTCATTTCAACCCTGAGCTATAAATATTCTCCTTTATTGGTTAGTTGCAAGAGTTTGTTGAAAAGTCGAGAAATGGAGGAGCCAAGAGTGATTCAAAGGAGGTCTTGGCAGCAATAAGGATCAGCGCAATGGTGAAATCTAAATTTATTTCCTACCGTTCTGTGGGCGTGGCTTGGTGGAGGGGGTCATGTGACTTGGTGGGCGTGGCTATGTAATCATTTGACTGGGGGGGGAACAAAAGACAGAAATTCACTAACAACGTCCTGCTGGAGCAGGGTTGGACTAGGTGACCTCTAGGTCCCTTCCAGCCCTGGTTTATCCTCTGAAGCTGAGTCTAGTGGCAGGTTTGGTTGTTAACTTTCTGAGCAGTTTGGCAAACTGGTTGTTGGAAGAAATCATTAGGGCAGAGAACCGGTTGTTAAATTATTTGAATCCCACCATTGGGATTCAACCGGTTCTCTGCCCTAATGATTTCTTCCAACAACCAGTTTGCCAAACTGCTCAGAAAGTTAACAACGGTTTCTCCCGAAGTGGTGCGAGCTGGCTGAATCCCACCACTGGCTTCCTTCCTCTTCTTTTCCCCCCCCCCCTCTTCCTTTCTTTTCTCTCTCTCTCTCTCAAAAAAAAAATTGAAACCCACCACTGGTCTCCAACCTTGGCAACTTTACGACTTGTGGACTTCAACTTCCAGAATTCTGGGAGTTGAAGTCCTCCAGGCTTAAAGTTGCCAAGGTTGGAGACCCCTGTTTCAGACAAAGGTGGACAGCGCGCAATTCTTTTTCAAACGAAGCCGAGAGGGGGGACCGAGAGACGGCGCCCTGTTTTTAGCCTGTTCTTGGGGACCGGATGATGATTAAGACAAAACCAGGCAAAGAAGATCATTCCCACCTGTCCTGGGAGGAAAGACGGTGGAAGTCAAATTCGGAGGAGGAAGAGGGGGCAGCAAAGCTCCGCGAGCGAGACTAATGGGGCGCACAGGCGAAGCTGGAGAACCGGCAGAAGGCTGCGCCTTCCCACGCTCGGTCGCGCGCACACGTGTCTGCAGCAACAGCGGCTCTTGCAACAGCTCAGCCAAGAGCCGGCGGCAAATTTTCTGGGAAGAGAAGAAGGGAGATTTCGGAGGCCGGACTCGTGTATTGCGGGATATAATTCCTAGCGGAGGCGGAGGCGCGTCTTCTTTGTCGGCTCGTCTCCCGGGCGCGCTTCTTCCGAAAGGAAAGCGGAGCGAGGCCGCTTTGATGGGTGGGAATGGCGGGGACCCGCCTCGCTTAGTGTCCGTCTCTTGCCCTGCCCAAGCACCGCTGCCAGGAGTGGGGTAGGGGCTTGTGGTCGCATGCTGTAGCTGCCTTCACCAGATGGTGGTGGGGTGTGTGTATGTGTGACCGTGGAGGAAGACAGCCCGGTTAGTCTGAAACAGGGGTCTCCAACCTTGACCACTTTAAGACTTGAAGAGTTGAAGTCCTCCAGGCTTAAAGTGGCCAAGGTTGGAGACCCCTGGTCTGAAACGTCACCCTTCTAACACGTGACATGCACAAGGAGGAAAGCGGGGGGCCCTCGCCGCCCATCCATGCAGAATCCCGCACCGGCAACTCGGAGGATCCCGCAGCCGGGCTGCTATGTGCGCGATCCTGAGCGGCCACTAGAGGGCATCAAAGAGAATTCTTTTTTTTTTTTTGCAGCCCTCTAAAACAGGGGTCTCCAACCTTAGCAAATTTAAGCCTGGCGGACTTCAACTCCCAGAATTCCACAGCCAGCAAAGCAAAGCTGGCTGTGGAATTCTGGGAGTTGAAGTCCGCCAGGCTTAAAGTTGCCAAGGTTGGAGACCACTGCTCTAAAGGTGACTTGGAGTTCTGCAGGCCAAATGTGGAAACCTCTGGCATGGGGAGGAAGGGAGGATGGATGGATGGATGGTCAGCCCGGGCTCCCCTGCCCTCCATTCCTGCTGCTTCTCTTTGACCATCCGTTCTTCTTAGGGCAGCAAGGAAAACCAGCTGCATTATCATCAGAATGGGATCAGGCAGAATGCCAAACCATGGCTTAATTAAATGATCCACAGAACTGAGTTCACCAGTCAAGCTGAGTGAACTTGATAGACTGCAACAGTCAGATTCACACAGCACACAAAGATCCAACCAAGCACACTGTTATGTATTACTGTATATACCTTTAAATATTTGAGCGGGAAATCAGCACGTTGCTGATTGGACGAAGCCTCCACCAGAACTGTATAAAAGGAGAGGTTTTTCCCCCAGCCGGTTGCTGGGTTCACCCTATATTAAAGAGCTGTTGTCACTACCCTGGTCTCCAGCCTCGTTACTTCCAGAACTTAACATTGGCGACGAAGGTGGGATTTCGAGGCTAAGGAGAACCAGAACCGAGCTGAAGCACGATAGACCCGAACCCAGCAAACTCAGGGCAGAAAAGCGGAGATGGCCAGTTACACTCCGCCCGCACCGTTTGACCCGGCTAAAGAGAAATGGGGAACGTATATGACCCGTTTCGAAAGCTTTCTAGAAGCCAACGAACTGCAAGGAGTTCCAGATAACCGAAAAAGGGCTTATTTCTTAAGCCACTGTGGTCCGGAGGTCATTGATATCGCGGAAGCCCTGGCAGAGCCAACGCCGTTGCAGTCGGTGTCGTGGCCAACTCTACAGACTTTACTGAAGAACCACTTCGCACCAACGCCGTCCAAATACGTGCGGCGGTTTGAATTCGGAGAGCGAAGGCAGATGGAGGGCGAATCCATCGGTGACTACATGGCCGCCCTAAGAAAAGCATCCAAGGACTGCGGATACCGCGACCTAGACGAGGTGCTCCTCGAGCAACTCATCCGAGGGGTCAAAGACATCCGTTTGCGGCGACGGCTGCTAGCAAAGAGCAACCTAACGTTGGCCAACGCTCTGGACGAAGCCAGAGCACATGAAATGTCCACCCAAGCGGCAGAGACACTGCAGAAGCCGGTCCCACCAAAGGCGAGCGCGAAGGCAACTCCGGTGCACC
This sequence comes from Ahaetulla prasina, assembly GCF_028640845.1. Classification (NCBI taxonomy): domain Eukaryota; kingdom Metazoa; phylum Chordata; class Lepidosauria; order Squamata; family Colubridae; genus Ahaetulla; species Ahaetulla prasina. The sequence goes on along the minus strand of NC_080547.1, from coordinate 23,705,274 downwards.
AGGAGGAGGTTCAGACCGAATCCGACGGTGAAGATGAGGAAGGGGTCTGCCGCACCGAGAAACGCGACAAAGGGGACCGAGACGAGTCACGGAAGCTGCGGGGTCAACACCAGCGCCAACGCTGCAAGTTTAAGGGCGCAACATGTCGGCGGTGTGGGAAGAAAGGGCACCTAGCTCAAGTTTGTCGAGCGGCCCAACCTTCCGCCGAAAATTCAAATCGGCCAATCAGGCGGAATCGGCAAGGCGACCGCGATTGGCTCAAACAAAAAGGCGCGATTCCAACCAAACAACTGTGGTCATAGGCGCGCCTCCAAGTGGAGAAGAAGATCTTCACCAAACCAAAATAGAGGGAGTACGGTGCCGGCTCAAGTAGACACGGATCAGCGATCACCATCATGTCCTGGGACACTTTGGCAAAGTCGCTGCCGTCCGTCGCGAGCGCCACCTGCAAGCACAACGGCCACGAGTCCACGACTACCAAGGAATCGCATCCCTGTTCGAGGACCACCTCTGTCCGAGTCGAGTACGGTCCAAACAAAAAGACCCTGCCCATCACGATCGTCGAAGGGACCCTGCCCAGTCTGTTGGGACTAGACTGGTTTCGTGCCCTGGGCATGGGAGTTACTGGCATCTACAGAAGTGACTGTAACCTGAAAGACATTCTCTTTAACGAGTTCGAAGATGTCTTCAAGGACTGCCTGGGCAAGTACAAGGGGACCCCTATTTCCTTCAACTTAGACCCCCAGGTAGCCCCCATTAGGCTTAAGGCGAGGAGAGTCCCTTTTGCCCTAAAACCAAAAATCGATAAGGAGCTGGACAAGCTCATAAATCAGGGAATTTTGGTGCCAGTCGATCACGCAAAGTGGGAGACGCCAATCGTCACCCCAATAAAGCCGGACGGGTCAATTAGAATTTGTGCTGACTACAAGGCGACGCTTAACAAAGCCTTACAGAAAAGCGCTTACCCGGTTCCCGTGGTGCAACACTTATTGCACTCTTTGGGGCAAGGGCAAGTCTTTGCAAAGTTAGACTTGGCCCAAGCCTACCAACAACTGCCCGTAGATGCCCGCACAGCCGAAGCCCAAACAATTGTAACGCACAGGGGGGCTTTCAAGTGCACCCGATTGCAATTTGGGGTGAGTGTGGCACCAGGGCTGTTCCAAAACCTAATGGAACGACTTCTGCAAGGGCTCCCCGGGGTAGTTCCCTACTTCGACGATGTCTTGATTTCAGGGGAGAACCTAGAGGAATTGGGGAAGCGTTTAAGAAAGGTTCTGGGCATTTTCCGGACAGCCGGACTAAAAGTCAAGGTAAACAAATGCCAGATAGGGGTCGAATCAGTGGAGTTCTTGGGCTACGGATAGACAAGAAAGGATTCACCCACTGAGAGCAAAGTCAAGGCAATTAAAAGGCTCCAGCGCCCAAAAACAAAGCAGAGCTGCAGGCATTCCTGGGGCTAGTGAATTTTACGCGGTCTTTTAAAAACAAAGCGACCGTTGCTGAACCGCTGCATAGGCTCTTAGGAAAAATACTGTTTGGTCTTGGGGAAAGTCGGAAAATAGGGCTTTTGAAGCAGTCAAGAACCTGCTCTCAAGTGATAGCCTGCTCATCCAATATCACAACTCATTGCCCCTAGTGCTGGTTTGCGATGCTTCCCCTTATGGGGTGGGGGCTGTACTCAGCCACAGAATTCCAAACGGCACAGAAGCCCCTATAGCGTTCTATTCTAGAACGATGTCCTCCCCAGAGAGGAACTATAGCCAATTAGATAAAGAAGCGCTAGCAATTGTATCAGGGGTGAAAAAATTCCACGAGTATGTTTTTGGGCGACAGTTTGAAATTGTAACTGACCACCGACCATTGTTAGGAATACTGGCTGGCGACCGCCCAACGCCTGTGGCACTGTCACCACGACTGACTCGATGGACAATTTTTTTAGCCGCTTATTCTTATAAACTGCTACATCGACTAGGAAAAGAAGTGGGGCATGCGGACGCGTTAAGTAGATGCCCACTACCAGGGGCGATCGAAGATCCCACTCCGGGGACGCCCATCCTACTGATTGACTCTTTGGACTCTGGCCCAGTCACATCCAAGGAAGTGGCTCGGGCATCGTATCGGGACATTGTGTTAAGGACGGTACTCGGTTGGGTACAAAGAGGGTGGCCCGCTGCGCCGGGCGAAAGGTTTAAAGAGTTTGCCAAGAAACGTGATGAGCTCTCGGCTCAAGGGGGGTGCCTGTTATGGGGCGATCGTGTGGTAATTCCGATCAAACTAAGGGAAAAGGTCTTGGACCTTCTCCACGAGGGGCACCCAGGGATCGTAAGGATGAAGGGGCTAGCCAGAAGCTATGTATGGTGGCCTCTTATGGATGCAGAGATTGCTGAGAGGGTAGGGAAATGCCAGGCTTGCCAAGAGTCCAGACCCCTACCCCCAGCGGCCCCAGTCAGGGAATGGGAGAAACCCCAAGGCCCCTGGTCAAGAGTCCACATTGATTTTGCAGGCCCGTTCCACGGCCAAACGTTCCTAGTGGTTGTCGATGCATATTCGAAATGGTTGGAGATCATAATCATGAAATCCACCACGGCCGAGGCAGTAATAGCAGCCCTCGCCACCTATTCGCAACCCACGGGTTGCCGACACCCTGGTATCAGACAACGGCCCGCAATTCACGGCAGCCCAGTTTGAAGAATACCTGGCAGATGAGGGCATCCGACATGCCCTCTCTGCGCCTTTCCACCCTCGTCGAATGGCCTTGCAGGCGTTCCGTCCGGGCGCTAAGGAGGCATTGTCCAGACTCAAGCCAGGTGACTGGCAAACAAGATAGATTTCTTTCTGGCGATCCAGCACAGAACCCCAGCACGGCTACCGGCAGAAGCCCAGCCGAACTATTGATGGGGCGGAAACTCCGGTGCCCACTGGACCGTTTGAATCCCATTACACACCAGAGGGTTACAAGGGAAATAGAAAAGACAAGGAAATGGGCATAGGCGACCAGTGTGGGCCCGCAACTATGGGGACGGCCCAAGTTGGCTCGCAGGACAGATAATCAAAACAACCGGTCCCAAGTCATACTGGGTGAGTTACAAGACAACAGAGTATGGGCGCCCATAGATCAGTTAAGGAAACGAATAACTGATCAAACCAAACCAATAGAAACCGATTATGACCACACTTATTTGAACCCACAGCTGACCATGACCGGGAGGCGCAAGACTTAGCTGAGGTCCCAGAGTTCCAGCGGCGCCATCAGGTCCCGAGGAAACAGCAGGAAAATTACAAAAGTAATCCAGGGCGGATGGCCAAGAAAAAGAGGCTGTAAATAATCCGGAGCCCGTTGGCCCAGAGACAGAGCTGGGAGGAGCAACAAGCCCCTCCGACCAGCTCAAAACACCACCCAGAACTGAACCGCGCAGGTCTGAAAGGACTAGGAGACGCCCAGGTTATTTGCGTGACTACGTCGAAAAATAACATGTAAATAATATGTAAATAGAGACAAAGTGTTTTCTGGGAGGGGAGGAGTGTTATGTATTACTGTATATACCTTTAAATATTTGAGCGGGAAATCAGCACGTTGCTGATTGGACGAAGCCTCCACCAGAACTGTATAAAAGGAGAGGTTTTTCCCCCAGCCGGTTGCTGGGTTCACCCTATATTAAAGAGCTGTTGTCACTACCCTGGTCTCCAGCCTCGTTACTTCCAGAACTTAACACACACCTAAGATGGTTTTGATGCGAAGGATGAACCCACCTCAGTCCCAGCCACCTTTCTCAGTTTAGGTCTTTCCAGGTGATTGACATGGTCTGTTCAAAATTTCCAACCAGCTTTGCTCCTGACAGATGAAAATCTCTTGTATTTGGAACTTGAGGGTAAAGATAAGCAATAGTCTCTATCAGGATATGGAGGGGAAATTCAGCACTATTTATAAACCTCGCAGGATAGGACTATTACCACTTCTTCCAATCCTTTTCACAAGCAGATGACAAGGTTCCTCACAATTGCAAAGGTTAGATTCCACCCATTTTGCCGACAACATGGGCTGGTATGATTCATTCCAGGAACTGCATCTTCCCACAGATTTGTAATAGGCATCACCTTCTCTCTGTCCTCTGCTGCAACTACAAATTGCAACTTTGGAACGAACTTCCTCCTGGTTTATGCCAATTGCCTGACTTTCAGACCTTTCGCCGTGAGCTGAAAACGCATTTATTCATTCAAGCGGGACTGGCTTAAAAGTTTTATTTCATTTTAATTGGGGTTATTTATGAATTTTAGGGTTTTAAATTGATTGTTTTAAATTTTGGGCATTTATGTATATGCTTGTTTTTAAGTTTTTGTTTTAATGTGTATATTGTGTGGTTTTATCATTTGGCTGTACACCGCCCTGAGTCCTTCGGGAGAAGGGCGGTATAAAAATCTAATAAAATAAATAAAATAAATAAATAAACTTTGGGACCCTGGTTTTCTACTCTGGAGAGATCCAGCAATGTTTTCCCTTTGGAAACGGAGAATTCTAGGCTGTAAATCCCACTGCCTTTCTGGGTGAAGGAACCTCATGAAGGTTAAAGCATAAAATAAAGAAATAAAGGACACCATGGAAGTCTAAAGTTCTTCCACAGGTTTATGGATATTTTAAAATTGCAAGATGGACACAAAATTCTGTGTTTCCAAACGGGGGATTGTGTAGTAATGGTATAATCTTAAAATCTAGACATAATGATCCTTCGGGGGTGGACTTTGAACGTCTATGTTTGTTACCGTAGTTGCCTTCTCTTCTCTCTCTGATTCTACATTCTTGCTATCTTAAAGCAGAACAGCCTACTGCATTTGCATAATTGGACAAAATGTAGGTGGTCTTCCAAAATAGTCTTCAAAACGTATGCAAGGCATATGCATCCGCATAAGGAAAGTAGGAGTTGGAACAAGTTAATACCCTATCCCTCTAAAAAAATAACTAGTCCAACAGAAGATAATATTTATAGCTCAGGGTTGAACGGTGGGGTTCTTGGCACTGATGATGTTATCTAGTTTGGTAATGAAACGTTTGCAAGAAACCACCAAGAACCCCACAGTAACTACTCCAGAACAGGTGGAGGAATAGGAGGAACACAGAGCTGTGTTTATCTTAAGGTCAGATTGGATGACATTTGAGGGCCATGTTATAAAACCTACTGGGAATGACAGGACTAACATTACATTAAGTTTTATTTTCTGTGGGGTTAGGATAAAATTAGCTTATGCAATAACTAAGGCGATTTCCTAATGCAGCAGTGTATATAAAGTACAGCTTTATTAATCGCTGATAGCAAAACACCCACGCTCTGACTGTAAATTAAGGACTGTTCTTTTCCACCTAATATTTTCTGGAGGCTTCTAATAGCCTAGTCAGTACCAGGGAGCATCCATGGCTTAATGCATTCTTTATTCACCCTCTAACTGCACATACACATACTGTATATGCACACAGGAAATGAGACAAAGTGATAGGTTCCTCTGGAACAGCTGCCAATGTGAATCATGTTTCCAATCTCCTCACCTGCCAGAACGGCAGCAATTGCTTGCAACCATGGTTTGCTAAACCCCTAGTTGACTGGCAAGGGAGGAAGACGTCCACCAAATCCTTGGTATTTTGTGATTGTGAAATATAGTTTCCCTGTGCTTGGTGGGGGGGCTAGGGCTGGAGAGAACAAAGAATCATAGGGTTGGAAGGGACCTCCAAGGTTTTCTAATCCAGCCCTTGCTCAAGGAAGGAGACCTTATATCATCCTGGTCAAATGGTTAGTCTATTTTGAAACCTCCAGTGTTGGAACACCCGCCAACAGGCCATCACTCTGCTAAACAAATAATTCCATCAACACTGTCAAACTATTTACTGAATCTGCACTACTATTAATCGTTTCATAGTTCCCATCACCAATCTCTTTCCATTTATGACCGTATGACTATAACTTGTTGCTGGCAATCCTTATGATTTATATTGATTTATTGACCATCAATTGTGTTGTAAATGTTGTACCTTGATGAACGTATCTTTTCTTTTATGTACACTGAGAGCATATGCACCAAGACAAATTCCTTGTGTGTCCAATCACACTTGGCCAATAAAAAATTCTATTCTATTCTATTCCACTGATTTTCGCTGTTATTAAAGAGAGATCCTAGGTTGGATTTCTCTTTAACAATCTTCCACCAGTTGCTTCTTGTCCTGCCCTCAGGTGCTTTGGAGAATAGGTGAATCTCTTCTTCTCTGTGACAGACCCTCAAGTACTGAAAGACAGTTATCACGTCCCCCCGTGTCAGGGGTGAAATGCTCCCGGTTTGGTCAATGTGGTAGCGAAGGCAGCGGGTGGTTCAGAGAATTGGTAGCAAAAATCCCTGGGCCCCCCACCCATGCCCACCCAATCGCCGGTCGCCCACTTGCCGCTTCTTTTAAAAATTGCTTTTAAAAGGTTAAAAAAAGAGGCTCTAATGATCACAGCTTAGCCGCGCGATTGTCAAAGCCTTTTTTTTTACTTTTTTTTTTTTTACATTTATATCCCGCCCTTCTCCGAAGACTCAGGGCGGCTTACAGTGTGTAAGGCAATAGTCTCATTCTATTTGTATATTTACAAAGTCAACTTATTGCCCCCCCAACAATCTGGGTCCTCATTTTACCTACCTTATAAAGGATGGAAGGCTGAGTCAACCTTGGGCCTGGTGGGACTTGAACCTGCAATAATTGCAAGCAGCTGCTGTTAATAACAGACTGTCTTAACAGTCTGAGCCACCATAGGCCCTTCCAGAGTTGAAGTCCACAAGTCTTAAAAGAGCCAAATTTGCAGACCCCTGGGCTCACCCAGTTTCCTCAATCATTCATCATAAGATTTAGCCTCCAGACCTGTTATCTGTATCGTCCCACAAATCTAACTTTAGTGCCTTAAAGCCTCCCCCCCCCACTCACTTTTAAGGATTGCTTGCAGAAGATCTGCAATTGGCTTTTCTGTGAAACATCTGTTTTGATGCCAGCTGATGGAAAAAGCAGTGTTTGGTCCAGATCTCAGCAATGTGCAAGGACTCTAGTATGAAAACCCACAGGAAGGCTAAAACAAAAAAGACCCCATTTTTAACCAAACATAAAAGATCTCAGTCACACAAGTGGGGTTTTCACTTTTTTTTTTTATTTCACCAATGCCCCTTTGCTGTTCCTCTCACTTTTTGACCTTGCCCTGTGCTGCCACAGCTTCCATGGCCTTCCTCACGGTCTCTTCATCACCCAAGAATTGCATGGGCTTGGTAGGCTTCAGGTTGTCATCCAATTCATACACAATGGGAATCCCAGTTGGAAGATTGAGTTCCATGATGGCAGCATCAGACATCCCTGTGCAGAGACAATGGAGCCAGGTGAGAGAATCATCCACCGAAGTCTTCTACACCAAAGTCAACAATAAGACAAAGCCAACTAAGTACAAATAGTCCTCAATTTACGACCACAATTGAGCCCAAAACTTCTGTTGCTAAGCGATACAGTTAAGTGAATTTTGCCCCATTTTATGACCTTTCTTGACTCAGTTGTTAAGTGAATCACTGCAGTTCATAAGTTAGTAATGTGGTTGTTAAATGATATTAACAAGCTTCCCCATTGACTTTGCTCATGAGAAGGTCAAAAAAGAGGATCACATGACTCCGGGACACCGCAACCGTCATAAATGTGAGTCAGTTGCCAAGCATCCAAATTTTGATCACATGATCATGGAGGTGCTGCAATGGTTGTAAGTGTGAAAACCAGTCATAAATCATTTTTTTCAGTGCCATTGTAACTTCAAACAGTCACTAAATGAACTGTAAGTCAAAGACTACCTATAACTTTCTCCCTTCCTTTTTAAATCTATAGGTTAAGAAGGGTTGGTTGTGGGGGGAAAAAACCTTTCTTCTCTGTGGACCCAATAAAGGAAGTTGTTGTTTCTCTAGACATGGCTCTTTCTCTTAAGAAATCCAGATTGGTGTCTGGGGGAAAAAAATTCACAATAAAAAAACTTACAGTGGGCAACAGGACCAGACCAAACCGTAAAAGTAAGAAAAATGCTGTGCTTAACCGTACAACAGTTCAAAGCATTCATCAAGATGATAAATGTCTTAATTCATGAAATAACTCATTTGAAGAGACTTTGGTCTTAGGGTCTTTGTTACCTCTGCAAATGTCAAGATAAACAAGCATTTGTCTAATCTATTCTGTTATTAATTAAAACTAACAACAGAGTCAGCCAGGTTTCCCAAGAGATAAAAATGGCTTTTATTCATATGGTTGGATGGAGGAAGAACAGAGCAGTTCTTTTCATAGTCACCCAACTTTCCTCTTCCACCAGCTTCTTCATACACTTTCATTAAATTCCTCATCACCAGGACAATTATATTGCTAAATGTTACATTAGCCAGTGTCTAAACAGATTGCATCTTCATGTAGCTTGCTTTTAACTCCATCTCTTTCCACCGCTTTGAGATTATAAACCATGGAAAGCAAGTCATCTGAGAAGCAAGTAAAAAAGGACTCAACAAGGACTACAGTCTATGAACCAAAGAAGGCCAAAACCAGGCCAGAAGGTTCAGAGAGGGATGAGAGAAGCTTTCAGAGCAACTAGTAATTGGCTGAGGTCACCACCCCAGAAGCAGCGAGGAAACCCAAGCAGCCGCTTGTAGTTTTTGTTGGAACTATTGCCCAGATAAAAGCAAAGGTGATAGATATATCTGTATTCCCTAGCTACTATCTAGCAGTGGTCTGGTGCTGGAGAAGACTCTTGAGAGTCCCTTGGACTGCAAGGAGATCAAATCATTCAATCCTAAAGAAAATCAACCCTGACTTGTTCTTTGGAAGGACAGATACTGAAGCTGAAGCTCAAAAACTTTAGTCACCTAATGAGAAAAGAGAAGTACATTGGAAAAGACCCTGACGTTGGGAAAGATGGAAGGCAAAAGGAGAAGGGATTAGATAGTGTCATTAATGCAATGAACATGAATTTGGGCAAACTCTGGGAGACAGTGGAGGATGGGGGGGGGGGGGCTGGCGTGCTGTGGTCCATGGGGTCATGAAGAATCAGAGATGACTTAGCAACTGAACAACAGCAATCAGTGGTGGTCAGGATTTCTGCAATCTAGCTATGAGAATCCTTATGAAGCATCTCAGCTGCTACCAGTGAAGGACGTTAGCAGAACTTTGGAAAGAATCAGAACACTTGTTTTAGCCAAAGTAAATGACGTCTCATCTCCTTCCTTATTTGTGAGAAGTACCTTTGCAACATTCACAACTTTGGGGGATGTTAGGGGAACACATTCTTGGGGCAGAAGTAGGGGAGACAGAAATGCTATTAGTGAGAGCCAAGGATGAGATGGAAGTTGCAAAAACCTCCCAGCTGCCCTTTTAACTTTTGTAATGTGACACCAGACTGGAAATAGCAACACAACCTTCAGCGGGCAGCATGTCAAATTGTATTCAATTCATTTCAAACCACAGCTCAGGCTTGGTAGCAGCTTTTCCAGGACCATTGCTATAGAAAGAGTGTTGATAAATGGAAGGGGAAGGAAGGAAGGAAGGAAGGAAGGAAGGGAGGGAGGGAGGGAGGGAGGATGGGTTTGAATGCTAGAGAAGATAAAAAACAATCTTTCCACTGTACCTTGTGATTAAGTTTAGTAATTGGCCTTATCCATCATGATAATCATTTTAAGGACAGACAGCAACTACTAGGTGAGAACTTCATGCCAGATATGCTTGTTGGCTCTCATGATGTACTTAATGGTGTACAACCATCATTCTGTTAAGCTGGTTAATACTGTGTTGCAGCAAAATGCTTCCTACAGAAGATACTGCAGAAAGGTTAGGATGATCCAAGAAGGCAGACACAAGTTATCAAAGTCCAAGGAACCTAAGTACATATCTGAGAAGCCACAAATCTGATGCTCTGCCCATCTAAAGGTCACCTGTAAGTGATATACTCCTTTATGAAGACCAGGACTCAGCTGTCCTTTGGTGCCCTGGCCATACAGCAACACTCTTAGCAAACCTGGTTGATCTGTCCAGGCAACCAAAATATCATATACTATAAGTAAATGCTGAGACCTAATCTATATTATTATACTAATCTATATATCTATGTGTCTGAGCATTTCCCCCCTCTTTTTAGTAACTCCCTGATTCAGTTGATTCAGAAGAGCATGGGATAGATTCATCGTCACATATCATGCGAAGACACGCTTTGCTTAACAAACTACAGTTAGCTGGATCTGCATGCATCAACCTGCCAATCCCATAATGGTTCAACAGTGACTTGGTTGATCTGGAGGCTTTGGTAAAAGAGCTTGAGGTGAAATCAAAAGGTGCTTTTTCCTAATCGAAATACTTAATTTTTTTAAAAAATGAATGGAATTGGCTTGATGGCTTCTACTTTTCTGTCCCCATCCAAAGACATTGCATGAGGCAAGAAGGATGGGAAAGTATATTAATATCCATAATATATGGGTATTATGATTATGCACAGAGCTGGGTAATGCATGGTGGTCCTTACCTTCCAAGTGCTTGACAATCCCTCGGAGGCTGTTGCCATGGGCAGCAATGAGTACCCGGTTACCCTTTTTGATCTGGGGTGCAATCTCATCATTCCAGAAGGGCAAGGCCCGGGCAATGGTATCTTTCAAGCTCTCACAGGCTGGCAGCTCCCCAGGCTTCAGTCCTGCATACCTTCGTTCCTGTGTGGTTCAAAAGACAGAAGACCTTAGAGCTGAGAAGGGGAGATTAGAAAGCTTTGGGTCAACCTTGGAGATTGGGGATGACTTCTTGGAGGAAGAAAGGGATGAGCAAAGCCGAAATACATTGATTCTATTCTTTATTCTTGATCCTTCGCTTCGTCCAGAGTTTGATGTATTTTTTAAAATTTATATTGTGTGGAAGGAAGTTGGAAGTATTCTTTTTCTGCTATTCTTACTTTTTCATTCCTTTGTCTTTTTGTATCTTCTGCTTTTCTTGATCTTTTATTTTTATTTGTTTTGATTTTTTTGAATATATATATTAAAAAACAACCCAAAACAAATTAAAAGATAAATGAGCAAGTATGTGTTGTGTGTGTGTATGAAAACCAATGTATATAAAGAGGTAAAGGTGTTTTCTTGTCAGTTGTGTCTATATATATGATTTTTATTAATATATGGGGGGGCGCGATGGCTCAGTGGTTAAGAAGCTGAGCTTGTCAGCTGGAAAGCTGAGAGCCCGAGTTTTAGACCCAAGCGCTGCATGACGGGGTGAGCTCCTGTTCCTGCCCCAGCTCCTGTCCACCTGGCAATTCTAAAGCATGAACATGTAAGATAAATAGGTACCAATTCGGTGGGAAGGTAACAGCATTCCATTTTTTCATGATGTCATGCTGGCTACATGACCATGGAAGTTTCTTCAGACAACACTGACTCCCTTGGCTAAAAAACGGAGATGAGCATCATTCCCTAGTGTCTCAGTGGGCGAAGTGTGCATTACAGCCTTCCTTAACTAGATCATCCCAGCCAGTCATGTGTCAGGTTGGGGAACTCCAATGTACTTCAAGTCCTGCTCTGTCCATCTTAGTCTGGTACTTGAAACTATGGCACACAGTAGTTATTTTTTAGATATTGCTGAAAAATAGCACAATGAAATAGCAGCGTCAGAGACTGCTGTACTTTCTGATTCTTAATGAGTAGGGAATATGATTTTTTCCCCAATATGTGTAATGCGTCCTTGGAAGGCGGGGGAAACACGTTTGCACTTGTGTGGGTGTTTTGATGAACTAAGGGGTAGCTAAATGCTGATGAATACTAGAAAAAGCAAACTTATTTGTGTGACATTTTAGAATAATGTATTCTGGAGCATCAGAGAAACCGCTTAATATCGTCCCCTTCTTTTATTATGACTAATAGCATTTGAATAATTTCCAGACAGTTCCTTTGTTAGTCTTTTGTAGCAAAAACAATAAATATTCTTTAAGGACTAATTGGCTGATCTTTAAAATATAATAGCTTAAAATTAACAAATGCCTTCATCTTCTATCTGCTTTTTCCATTTTGTTTGCAATTACCTCTCAAGTTGGAGGCAAGGGCTATCAGGCTTTGCAAAGTAGCCTCTAAAGAGCTAATTAAGTAGCATCCTTAACTGCCCATAGACTAACTTTACACCTTTCATTAAATTATACCATGATTTAATTGTGTTATGGCTTAGAAAACATGGTTGATGGCTTAGAGCAGTAGTAGTCAACCTGGTCCCTACCGCCCACTAGTGGGCGTTCCAGCTTTCATGGTGGGCGGTAGGGGTTTTGTCCAATACTGAAGCACTTTCCTTTTTTTAAAATTTAATTGACTTTTAAAAAAATTTCCATAGCATTATTTAAAAACTTTTTCATTAGGTTTTCATACAATTCCCCGTGACAATTTAAATTTCTGGAAATATACTATTTGTATCGCCTGCGTATAAGTTTAGTTCACGTTACGTAAATGAAACTAAATGGAGCTATAGTGCGACCACAAACAAAAGAGCCTCGTCCCAGAACAGCTCACGCATCTCCCCCTATACCACCCAGCTGTAACAGACAAGCAGAGCTGGTAGCCAGCGCCCCCTCCAAACCCAATCCACGATGCGCGAGAGGCATGCGCAGACGACAATACATGGCACATTACTGTGGAACCGGTGGGCGGTTAGAAAATTTTACTACTAACAGAGATACAAAAGTGGGCAGTAGGTATAAAAAGGTTGACTACCCCTGGCTTAGAGTGATGAGTGAACCCAGAACAAGATGGCTCATTCAACTAACCACTGCAAATTACGCTAAAGTGAGGGAAAATATATCTTAGTGCAGTATTGGTGAACCTTTTTGGCACCAAGTGCCGAAACGGGAGCGTGTGCGAGCATGCACACGCACGTGTATGCACCAGGAAGATGTGCCAGAAACCAGAAGACCAGGTGGCAGGTATGTGTATCTTCCCAGGTGCAGATGCATGTCGGGCGGCTCTTCTTCTGATTTCTGGTGCTCCCTCACACGTGAAAACCACTTAGCTGGCACGCCAGAACCTGGAAGAACAACGGGCGACGGCTTGCATTCCTGGAGAGATGGCTCTGTGTGCTACTTCCGGCATGTTTTAAACGAAATTTTAAATGGTTTTAAATCGGTCTTTGACCGTTTTTAGTGATTGGGCCATTAACTATTTGGTTTTAATTGTTTTTATTTATTTATTTATTTATTTATTTATTTATTTATTTATTCATACTTTTATACCGCCCTATCTCCCTAGGGACTCAGGGCGGTGTACAGCCATATAAAAAACACATAAATATACAAAGTAAAACATTAATCTAAAAAACTTATTAAATAGGCCAAATATTTAAAATAGACATATAAATAATAAAACCCGGTTAAAATTTAGTTTTAAAATTTTAAAAATATTAATAAAACCCCAAATTAAAATTTGACACTATTATGCCAGTCCCGCTTGAATAAATAGGTGTGTTTTGAGCTCACGACGGAAGGTCCGAAGATCAGGCACTTGACGTAAGCCAGGGGGAAGTTCGTTCCAGAGCGTCAGTGCCCCCACAGAGAAGGCCCTGCTCCTGGGGGCCGCCAGCCGACACTGTTTGGCGGACGGCACCCTGAGGAGACCCTCTCTGTGAGAGCGTACGGGTCGGTGGGAGGCATAAGGTAACAGCAGGCGGTCTCGTAAGTACCCGGGTCCTAAGCCATGGAGCGCTTTAAAGATGGTAACCAAAATCTTGAAGCGCACCCGGAAAACCACAGGAAGCCAGTGCAGGCTACGGAGTAGTGGTGTTACGTGGGAGCCACGAGCGGCTCCCATTACCACTCGCGCAGCCGCATTCTGGACTAACTGTAGCCTCCGGGTGCACCTCAAGGGCAGCCCCATGTAGAGAGCATTGCAGTAATCCAACCTAGATGTAACCAGAGCGTGAGTGACCGTCCATAAGGCATCCCGGTCAAGGAATCCTTGGTCACTGGCGGACCAAGCGAACTTGGTAAAAGGCCCTCCTGGAGACGACCGCCAGATGTTCATCAAAGGACAGCCATCCATCCAGGAGGACGTCCAAGTTGCGGACCACCTACTTTGGGGCCACTAACTTGCCCCCAACAGTCAGCCGCGGATGCAGCTGACTGTACCGGGTGCCGGCATCCACAGCCACTCCGTCTTGGAGGGATTGAGCTTGAGTCTGTTTCTCCCCATCCAGACCCGTACAGCTTCCAGACAGCACTTCGACCGCTTCGTTGGGGTGGTCCGGGGTGGAAAGGTACAGCTGAGTATCATCAGCGTACAGATGATAACTCACCCCGAAACCACTGATGACCTCACCCAGCGGCTTCATATAGATGTTGAACAGGGTAGGCGAGAGAATCGACCCCTGAGGCACCCCACAAGTGAGGCGCCTCGAGGACGACCTCTGCCCCCCCGTCAACACCGTCTGCGACCAGTCAGAGAGATAGGAGGAGAACCACCGATAAACGGTGCCCCCCACTCCCAATCCCTCCAACCGGCGCAGCAGGATACCATGGTCGATGGTATCAAAAGCCGCTGAGAGGTCTAATAGGACCAAGGCAGAGGAGCAACCCCTGTCCCTGGCCCTCCAGAGGTTATCCACCAACGCGACCAAAGCCGTCTCCGTGCTATAACCGGGTCGGAAGCCGGACTGGAACGGGTCTAGATAGACAGTTTCCTCCAGGTGCCGGGGAAGCTGCCACGCAACCACACTCTCTACAACCTTCGCCACAAAGCGAAGGTTGGAGACTGGACGAAAATTTCCCAAAATAGCTGGGTCCAGGGAAGGCTTCTTGAGGAGGGGTCTCACCACCGCCTCTTTCAAGGCGGCGGGGAAAACCCCTTCCATCAAAGAAGCATTTATAATCCCCTGGAGCCAGCCTCGTGTCACTTCCTGAGCAGCCAGCACTAACCAGGAAGGACACGGGTCCAGTAAACATGTAGTTGCATGTAATCTCCCCAGCAACCTGTCCACGTTAATATTGTTATTTATTACTTTGTATTTATCGTGTATTTTAATATGGCTGTAAACCACCCTGAGTCCTTCGGGAGATGGTGCGGTATAGAAATTTAATAATAAATAAATAAATAAATTTAATAATAAATAAATAAATAAATGTGTGCCATAGGTTCACCATCACGGTCTTAATGCAATGAGGAAAACCTTTAGTGTTGGCCCGCAGATTCCCACCTCCTTTAGCTCAGAGGTCTCCAACCTTGGTCCCTTTAAGACTTGTGGACTTCAACTCCCAGCTTTGCTGGCTGAGGGACTCTGGGAGTTGAAGTCCACAAGTCTTAAAGGGACCAAGGTTGGAGACCCCTGCTTTAGCTAGTCAAAATTTCAGGCAAAGACTGGATCGGAAATCATTTCTTCATAATATAGGACTCTTTCTGATGTTTTACAGGTGGCATTTTTGTCCCCGACAAGAATTTCAAGAATGTTTAAGGATAAATCCAAAAAATGTTGAAAGTGTCATCAGACACCTGGATCATATTACCATATGTGGTGGACATGCGTTGAAGCGAAAAGATATTGGACTAAGGTACACACGTGGTTGGAGAAAATGATTAAAAGACCCATAGACTTTAAGCCAGAAGTCTTTCTGTTGGGAATTATTCCTGAGATATATACTAGAGATGTAAAATATTTGATTGTGAATATTATTACAGCAGCTAGGATTGTGTTTGCTAAAAATTGGAAAAATGAGAAATTACCTTTGCAAGATGAAATAATTAGGAAGATGATGGAATGTGCAGAGATGAGTAAATTGACATTTGAAATTAGAGACCAAGATGATAAGCAATATTATAAAATATGGGATTTATTCTATAACTGGTTAGATGGGAAAATATGTTAGAAAAGAAGATATATTTACGAAAGAGACATGTATTTTGAGATTGCACAAGAAGATATGTAAACACCCTTTCAGCATATTGAAATTGTTTGATGTGAATGATTTTTTCTCTTTTTTTGTTGTGGAAGAATAAAATTTTCATTTAAAAAAATATAGGACTCTTTCTCAAAATTATTGCAGGTATTTTTTTTTCCAACGAATTCCATACAATTCCCAGTGGCCTCAGTTCAGTTTTAAAAAGGTGGCTGTAGAGCTGTGGGATATAAGAACCTTTACCTTTACATAGAGCGAATAACTGCTTAGAAGGGACATGGTGGCTAGTGGCTAAGATGCTGAGCTTGTCGATCAAAAGGTCGGCAGTTCAGTGGTTTGAATCCCTAGTGCTGCCGTGTAACAGGGTGAGCTCCCGTTACTTGTCTCAGCTTCTGCCAATTTAGCAGTTTGAAAGCACGTAAAAAATGCAAGTAGAAAAATAGGGACCACCTTTGGTGGGAAGGTAACAGCGTTCCGTGTGCCTTTATCATTGTCATGCTGGCCACATGATCATGGAAGATGTCATCGGACAGCACTGGCTCTTCGGCTTTGAAACAGAAATGAGCACTGGCCCTAGAATTGGGAACGACTAGCACATATGTGCAAGGGGAACCTTTACCTTTACCTAACAATTGCTTAAGGTACTGTATTAAGAAAGTATTGTTGGGAAAGAGACTGGGAGTGGGGTAGGAGCTGGGGTGAAGTCCAGCAGGTTCTGACAGGTTCTGGAGAACCAGTAGCGGAAATTTTGAGCAGTTCGGAGAACTGGCAAATACCACCTCTGGCTGGCTCCAGAGTGCGGTGGGAATGAGATTTTGCAATATCCTTCTCCCAGGAGTGGGGAGGGAATGAGGATTTTGCAGTATCCTTCCCCTGCCACGCCCACCAAGCCACGCCCATAGAACCGGTAGTAAAAAATTTGGATTTCACCACTGGATAGGAGGAAGAGGACAAGGAAATAGATAAGAGGGGGAATGGGAGTGGGAGGAGAAGAAGGACATAATAGATCCCACATTCAAGCTTCCTACTACTTCATTCCTAATTAAAAAAATATCAGGAAATGGTGGCTTCTTTCCTGGAGAGATCATCAGACAATCATCTCATCCTGCACTGATGAGGAATCTGAATTAATTACTCTGAATAGTGTCTCCAAGCAAGCCATGGTTTATTGACTAAACCTCACCTAGCTTAACATCTCCTAGAGTCCACCAAACCAAAACCCATCCAAGCAGATTATAGGTCAGAGGATTATATGAAACCTTAGACTTTTTAATTTTTAAGGTGGACTTTCCTTCACAGAGCCCCACCCGCCCCCCTGTGTTCCTTGCACAGTATTCTACCCAGATGGAAGATCTTTACTGCAGGGACATAAGGAGGTTTTCCTCTAAATATGTTGTAACAGCCGATCGATGAGCTTTTTGCTACTCATATTTCGAACATTCCTCTAAAAAAACACAAGGCAGCAAAACAGCTCTTCCCTCCCTTCTATATATCTTATTCTCATATCCTTGTTGAGAATTAGATGAAGGAAGGACGAAAGACTTGAGAGTCAAGGTCACTCTTGACCCCCAAACTTCCTACAAATGAGGTACAGGTAGTCCTCAATTTATAACAGTTCATTTAGTGACCGTTCAAACTACAGAGACACTGAAAAAAAGTGACTCATGACCGTTTTTCATCCTTATGACCTTTGTAGCAGCCCTATGATCACGAGATCAAAATTCAGGTGCTTGACAAATGGCTCATATTTATGACCATTGCTATGTCCCAAGGTCATGTGATCCCTTTTTTGCAACCTTTTGACAAGCAAAGTCAACGGGGAACCCAAATTCGCTTAACAAGTGGGTTACTGATTTATCAACTCAAATGATTCACTTAATAACTGAGGCAAGAAAGGTCGTTAAATGGAGGAAAACTTAGCCTTACAAATGTCTCACTTAACAAGAGACATTCTGGGCTCAGTTGTGGTCGTAAGTCAAGGACCACCTATAGTTGAATCCACATCTCCGCAACCTTATTGACTGCCCCAATGCCCACCACCTGTTAGTCCTCTATCAAATGTTGTGCTGCCACTGACCTTGCTGATGACTTTATAAAAAGGGTGGCTTTCATCCATGGGGGGAGGTGGAATGTCATAAGATCGCCTCCAGATTTTGACCTGCTCCTCCCCGTGCTTGGCTGCGGTCTCAGCCTTGTTGAGGCCCGTCAGACCTCCGTAGTGGCGTTCATTCAGGCGCCAGGTGCGTATCACGGGCACCCACATCTGGTCACAGGCATCCATGATGTACCAGAGGGTGCGGATGGCTCTCTTCAGTACCGAGGTGTAGAAACAATCAAACTCATAGCCTGCTTCCTTGAGGGCCTGGGCTCCACGCTTGGCTTCCTCCTTTCCCATTTCGCTCAGTTCAGCATCAAACCAGCCGCAGAAGCGGTTCTCCTGGTTCCAGGTACTCTCGCCATGGCGCACAATCACGAGCCGGTGGGTTGGCATTGTTCTGGAGGAAACAAACACCGTTGGCCTCAACAAGGAGCCAGCAAAGGCTGAGTTTGGCTGCTGCCCGGAACTACCCACACCGAGAATGGCAGTTTTGATGCTATTTATACAGGTCTTCTGCTCTGCCCTGCCCATTTCTCCCCTCCTGACCAAGCAGCTCCATCTTCGGAGCCATTCATGCTGACGGAAGAGCAGCTCTCGCATTCTGGCTCAAGCTTCCTGATTAAAAATAGCAAGAAGATAACTTCTTCTCCTGAGTAGGCCAGAAATAGCGGAAGACTTGGCAGGGCTGAGAAGTTTCTGATCAGAGGCCTCTGGCTACAAATGAAAGGGACGGTGAGAACTTCACCACCACCATCAGCTCTGTGAGCAATTGGGAACTGCCAGGAATCTCCCCTTTCTTAACTGCCACTTATCACCCAGGCTTAGAAGCAAAGCAGAAAGGCCCCTCTGGGAGTAATGGAGAGTTTATGTCTTGTTTCTTCCCTCTGCTTTTCCTAAAGGCAACTGGACTTTCTTGGTTTTTTTTCCTTGAAAACGTTTCGCTTCTCATCCAAAAAGCTCAATTCTCAGGAGAACTGAACTGATGAACAAAACTGAAGAAGTTTCCTGGATGAGAAGCGAAACGTTTTCAAGGAGAAGGACCAAGAAAGTCCAGTTGACTTTTGGGAAAAAAGCCCCTTTGGGAAGCCCTTTTTCCTCTTCCACATTAAGAAGGATCCATGGCCCAAATAGTTTCCAGAATTTTAGGCAGAAAATCAAAGGCAGGAAGTTATTAAAACTCTTAGCTGCTCTTCTTCTTTCTTATTGCTTACTTTACCCTCTAAAATACTCAGGGAGCAGGCTGGCATAGAAAAGACAATGACATTGGTTCCCCAAACCCATTCAACTCAAAACTAGGACTGGTAAATCAGAACAGCTGGCGCCACACAATACAGAAAACCTTGATATGATCTATGGATATTGCTGTGCATATTTAAGGATGGATCTTATTAAAAATGCATCAGGGTCTGAGCTAAAAAACTAAAAATACAAGAGCAGCAAGACTTTAATTCCCCCCCCCCTTCTGTACAATTGACACTTTTGTTCTGTGGATAATGCAACACGGGAAGGCCACTGAACACTGTGCCACTGGGGAGTGAAAAGGATGGTGTAACTTGGCTTCTCTAGCGAGTTAAATCACCATTAGAATCAGAAAAACAAAAGCTGCAGTAACCATAAAAATCTAGAATGCCCCTGTTTGGACCACCAGGTGGCACTGTGGGTCACAGTCAGAAGGTTTTATTGAATTAAGTCCTCTAAATGTGCTGGACTTCTATTTTCTTTGCCAAAAAAAAAAAATGGCGTCTGGGAATTATGGGAGCTGAGATCCAACCCATGGAAAAAGCATCAGTTTTGAGGAAAGCTGCTTTCTTGGTGGCCAGGAAAGGGCATGGACAATACTGTAATCTTGACAGGAGAAATATCTGGTCAGGAGAACCTAAGTAAGGCTTCAGACTTACTCCTTTTTCTGCAGCTTCCTCTTTGGATACAGTATTAGCTACGCATCTTTCCATTAAAAAAAAAAATCACACGCTTCTTACCTGCTCAAATCCAGAATCTACGGCTAACTTTTTTTAAACCAATCACATCACAACATGCAAATACCAATCAAACCAGGTCATAAACATTTCCAAGGGAGGAAGCTGCTTCATTATGGACCAAAGCTAAGAGCTGCAGGTATTTTCTGGGGCTCCAGGAATTGAAGCCTTTTGAGGTAGGTCAGGCCAGGAAAGAGACCCCAGAAGGACTACTGGAATTCAATTGTAGCCATAGTCTGATCAAGATAATTAAAGCCTGATAGCTTACCTAACTTTCTTTCCATTCTTATACCTCCTGCTCCATGCCACCTTAGCCACTGAAGAGAAAAGTGGATAAGATTGCTTTCAAATCAACGGGATTTAAGATTACCAACTGAACTTCCATTCAATGCCTTCCCAGGATTATGTCAGCTGTAGTATCTTCATTCACCAGCATTCTGTTATTTTCATTTCCTGGTGGCAATATATATTTTTTCTTTGTACCTTCTAATATTGTTTGTACTGGATTTCAAAGCAAACATTTAGGACTTTTGTCATATTTCTGTTGCAATGTTGCAATCTATGTTTACTGTTAGCATTTCATTGTTTGTATTGGTTTAAATAGACCATGTTGGAATCTTTTGAGGTTTAAGAGCAGGTAAAAACATGCTTTTCAGAAAGAACCCTGCCTGCCTGGTAACCTTCCAGCAAGCCCCCTCTCAGCCTTCCGCAAGTGCTCTTATCCATGTGTCTTCAGAATGCAGTGAGGAATTGAATCAGGTGCTCAGCCTGGCCAGTGGTTAACACTGAGTGGTGTAGAAGCTAAAACATTGGGCCCTAAAAGGGATTTTACAAAGTGGCAAAACATGCTATGGATTTGATAAGGCAACAACTGCACAAGTCTTCAAGATCATTTCTTGAAACAAGCAAATTTATTGAAGGTGAGATTGTGTCACACAGAATGCTAAACAACAGTGTATTTGAATGGTTTTGCATTTGGTGAACCCAGCCCGTTTTAAACCCAAATTGGGTCCATTTATCCATCTAGATCAGCTTTCCTCAACCTGATACTCTCTGAATGTATTGTAACTCAAGCTCCCAGAATTCCCAGCCAGTTAGTATGAGAAGCAAGAAACACACCTCACAGTCTTCCAGTCTGACAATTCCATTTTCTTATGAATACCACATAATTCAGTTTTAACAACTAACATACAGCTTTCCTTCTCAGTGGGTTGTTTTGTAATTCTCAACCCAGTGAGATTTGGGGATTTGATTTTAGGCAGCAATCTTTTGGGATTGAGGAAACTGATGGAAGAAAAATCCGGTCTGGTTCCAAATAAAATGTGAAGCTGATTTGAAAGAAGAACCCTGTTTATTGATGAACAGAACCAACCACAGCATGCAATTCTGAGACAGCTGATAAACTGGTTGAATGAGCAGATGGCTCTTTATAGGTTTCTGTGACTTTGAAGTTTGAATTGTTCTTGTACAATGAAGGGGCTTTTGTGTCAATGGTGGTGGGTTAGTCCTATTATATCCTAAAGTTTATGTCCTGTTCTTAGAATTTGTGTGAGGAATCTAAATTTTAATCCCAGCCTGGGGGAGTTGTGGCTGAAGGTGTTTTGTTTGTGAATAGACTGGCTGGATTTCTTAATGGGCATAAAATATCCATCTCTAAAAATTTCAGGCATCTGCTGGCAGCTGTTCTACTATGCAGGAAATTGGGGCTGCTTTCTTCCTTTAAGAGCATGTTTCTCCGTTTCTCTTTTAGGGAAATATAATATTCTGCCTCTTAATATCCCCCAAAATATTTCATTCTTGGGGGGGGAGGGCTTCCCACAAAACCTTGAAACTACCTTGTTCCTTAGCAGAACCCAGAAAAATAAGGGGTGTGCATAAGAGCACCAAAGTGCCTACCGTTCCTGTCCTATTGTTCCCTTCATTATATCAAATTAATATAGTTGATGCATATTTTTTTTACTTATATATATATATATATATATATATATATTCTTCAAGATATGTTGTTTTATTTATGACAATGTTTGTGTATACTGTTGTGACCAAAAGAAATTAAAAAAAAATCGGATTATTAGAAACTTACCAGGGCGGAACTGATTGTATATCCAGTTTCGGCTGGCCGATTGCAAGTTCTCCAATAACCTTGAGAGCGGGAAGGGGGAAGAGATTGTTTTTTTTTCTTTTTTTCAAACCACGAGTCGAATGGGTAGGTATTTCCTTGTCCACAAACGCAGGGAAAGATGTCATTTTTGGTACCAAAGTCGCAAGCGCCAGCCTTGGTTTCCCAGAGCCGCTAGGGGGCGCGCTGGGAGCGAAGCCATTGCGGGCAGGCGCTGCGGCGGCGAGAGCCTTTGGGATTGAAGGCTGGGCGGGAAGGAAAGGCGGAAAGGGCGCTGTAGATTTCCACTGCCCCACTTGGGGCTGGGTTCTTCCCCGGGGCCGGCTCGGCCTCGCCCGCCCACAGGGTCGAGTGAGTCAGCAGGGAGCCGGCTCCGTCTTCTCTCCCTAAGGGCTTCGCTCGGTTTCTGCAAGAAAGGGCGGCTGCCGGGGCCGCAGATGGGAGCTTTTGGTCGCGTTGCACAGCTCGCCCGCTTTTGCAAGCGTCCTGCTCGGCTAGCTTGGCGGTGACGCCTTGGCACGGAAGCGAGGCAGGGCCCCAAAGCCGCCATTTGGGGGCTCCGACCAGGGCTGCGGAGAGGCGGCCGACGGACATCCCTCTCCCCTCCCTTTCCGGGCTCCGCTTGTGTTGCATTGCGGCGGTTTCAGCCGCGCGGGCGCAAAACGGCGGGGTTGCTCCCGAGCAAGAGGGAGAAACGGCGCCAAACACGCTTTGTTGCAGCAAGAGCATTCAAGGGATCCCCCGCTGGGATGGGATCTCTAGGGGGACCCACCGGCCTGCGGGAACTCCTAGAAATGCCTTAGCAGATCCCTTTACAATGCGGAAAACTTCTTCGGGGGCGGGTGGTGGTGGTCAACTGTGGTCTAATCTTATGTTTCCATTTCATCACATTGAGGCTGGTATCTTGGGACTACAATTCCTCTGCGCCTGGCCATGCTAGCTGGGGATGATTGCTCCTTTCCGATTTGGAGTTACTAGGCAGTTTGAAATATGGGGTGATGCGGCTGGCATGCAATCCTCCGCTGACCTTACTCCAGTATCAAAGATCCTGGACCACCTCTGATGGACAAATTGGGAGAAAACCAGGACATTCTGCTAGGCTGGGTTAATTTCCTCCCCCCCTTACAATAACAGTTGCTTTCTCTTGGAAGGCATAAATGCCCCTCCCCGCTGGGTTCTTCCTCTCCAGCAGGAGCCGAGATAAGCATAGGAATTGAACTAGATCTTGCTGCAAAACTAACTCTGATCACATGCTGCTGCCAATATAGCCGTAATAACGCTGTAATGTGGAGCGTTCAATCTTCCTTAGGGATCTTCAAATTATGGTCTGAACCTGCAGACCTTCGTAAGTGCTTTAAATGCAAAGTCCTTCCAAACGTTGCAAGGCTGGATTGCCACATTTTGACAATACTGTGTCATCTTCATTATTTTTATTTATTTGTTACATTTATCACCTGTCTCACATGGCGCTATCTAGGCAGCTTACCAAGTAGAACAATAAAATAATGAAGTAGAACGTGAGAATACATCAACGTAACAAAAAAATTAATTACAAGTCTGAAAGAGGACCCAGTGGCTGCACTGTTTTGGATTGACAGATTTAAGCCTGAAAGAACTGACCTGCGGGAAGATGGAATGAAGAAGCCTCAGATCCAAAGAGAAAGTGCCTATCTCATGCCAATTCTTTTCTTGCTGAAGAAAATTAAGGCTGTATGTCTAGGGGAGGGAGACAACTTTATGAGAACTCGAAGTTTAGCAATAGCAAAAGCACTTAGACTAATATACTGCTTCACGGTGCTTTACAGCGGTTTAGTCCAGTGGTCACCAACCAGTGGTCCGTGGACCACTGGTGGTCCGCTAGAAAATGTTGGTGGTCCGCAGAAAAATTATTTGCATTTTTTATATTGCACTAAATACTATTTATCTTTTTTAAAAATTCGTATTAGTGGTCCTTGGGATTTAAAATTATGAATTTAGTGGTTCCTGTGATCCGAAAGGTTGGTGACCCGTTTTAGACAACATATTGCCCCCAACAATCTGGGTCCTCATTTTATCTACCTCGGAAGGCTGGAAATCCGAATCAACCTTGAGGTGGTTAGACTGGCAGGTGACAATCAGAAGCAGCCTGCAGTACTGCAATTGTAACCAATGTGCTACCATGGCTCATATTTAAGAGGTATATATGTTCAAGCTTTTTTAAGTGTGTCAAGGGCCTGTTACTTGGCTTTACTGTTAGTTGATGAATCATTACTGTTTGAACTTATTTTATGAATGATTTGTTTTAATGTTTTATAATTTTAGAATTGTATGCTGCCCAGTCACTTGATTACAAATTGAGTAACATTCTGAATGGCATTTGAGGGTGAAATAACTTCACAGGAATTTTTCTCATTAACAGTATTAAGAGTTGAAGGTTCACATACACCTTGTTCTCTAAACTAGCCTGAATGGTAACTTTGCACTTAAACTTTGGTTATTTGTTTAGATAAGGTGGGGAGGATGGGAGATTTTTTTTCAAATTGTGAATCAAATGGTAGGCATTGCCTCAAACAAATGCAGGGAAAGATGTCAATTTTTGTACCAAATTGCAAGTGCTGGCCTTGCCTTTTCAAAGTCCTATAGCCCCTGAGCAAATGAAGAAGAGTTGTGTGAATGTTATGTCAGATTCCTAAAGTTAACATTTCTTGATCTTGCTTTGTAATGCTTTATCTAATGGCATTTGCTAATAGCCATTTGGCCAGTTTGAAGTCAAAACAGTTTAAATGAATCTCACATTATTTCTGTTGTACGGATGATCACGAAAGTAGTATTGAACACCTTATAAGCAGGGGTATGAAACATTGTCATCAGATCACATGACTTTTTCCCTTTGCTAAAAGGGAGTGGGCATGGCCAGCGTGTGATACACCTGGCCCGCAAAGAATTTTGCCAAGCCTAGAATTTTGCCATCTCTGCTTTACAGCTATTGCAAGACTAAAACAAGTGAACCTCAACCCTGCATTTTTCAATTAAAAGCCCTGAGGTTGGCACACTTGAACATTAATCACTAGCAATCGCTCTGCCTATTGAGGGTATCACCAATATCCTGCAATATTAGCAAGAATGGATAATATGAAATGCACTTATTTGCAAATTATAGACTGATTTTTTTTAAACTGAAGAGAGTTTCAAACCTGGTATAACAAAATTGGATTCCACCCAATAAATTTAATAAGGCACTGACAGGACCAAGAGGATCTCGATGGAACGCAGCCAATAAACCAGTCCTGTTATGCTGAGTGTGTTATGAAACCAGGTTTTAGAAGGCAAATGCCGAAGCAATCCAGATTTTATTCCAGTGTACATTTTTATGATCTCTAGTCAGTTGTTACTCCTGGCACCACTGTACAGTCCTTGTAAGACAGATCTGATGACAGGCGATTGATAGCATTAACCTAAATGGGAGCCATTATTACATAGAACTTGCCCTAAGTAAAAAGTGTGCTGGGTAAAGGAATCCCTTTTATGCTTCTTAGATAACTTAAAAGGCAAATATGCAAGTACTGCATTACTGACCTCTCCTGTAGGAAGCTCCTAGTTACCACAGAATGACAAAATGTGGCATTTAGAAATATTTCAACCAAGGAAAGAAGCCAGCAGTGTGCACACCCACAATCTCAGCAAAAATGAAAATCATTTGAAGTCAATCACTTGCTAAGAAGCTACTGGTCTGCTTTTGAGATCCAGCAAGAAATCCATTAATGGATACTTTATGAGCTTGAGCACATTTGCTCTAGTAAGTTTCTCATTTGCTTGTTCAATACATCAAACTTTTGGGACAGCACTGTTTCAACCTTAATTCTTTTGTTTCTAAGCTATGCAGCTTAACCAGCCTAATTACAGAAGTGCAGCAACCTATTTTATAATGCCTGTCCCAACTGTGAAATGGAATCTCTCGCAGCCTGTATCTTCAATCAGTTCAAATAATTTTCAGTTATTTCTGTATCAGCAGAGCAAGGATTTGCTTTAGTAAACTGACACTGAGCACTCTATAGTCATGCCCTCCAGAACATCAGGAATTTGTAATCCATCCCCAAATCTGTAATATCTGTTATACTTTCAGCCGAATTCATCAGATTTGCTACAGTGAGCTTTTGCCTGCAGGAAGAAAACACAAAATCAGCACCTGGTTTAACTTGTTTTATTTCATTTTGAAAACAAATTTGTCTTCAGTCCAGCTGGACTTGTGAGGGAGCAGAAATTGAAACCCAATAGAAACGCAGCAGTAAGTCAGGAACATAAAGATTCAGAGGGGACTAACCCCAGCTACAGAAGGAATGGTCGATTTGTTAAGACAACAAGAATGTTATTTCAAATCTCCGCAATCAGAGATGATGATCTTCTTGCTTGGTTTGCCATTCTTTGAGCCAAAGCTCTCTATTTTCCTCACAACGTCCATTCCCTCTCTGACTTGGCCAAAGACCACGTGTTTCCCATCCAACCTAAGGAAGTAGAGATGAATACTATAGTGAACACAACCTGCAATTCCACAAACGAATATCCCGTCAGCATTCAGTAGCATGGCAATAGCTATTTTAGCAGGCATTACACTGATGGTTACTTGTGCAACTTCAGACTATTCCAGGACAATTGCTTAAACGAGTCAAGTGAACCAATTCACTCTCAAGCCAAGGCTTACTTACCATTCAGTTTTCTCGGTGCAGATGAAGAACTGAGACCCATTTGTATTGGGACCAGCATTTGCCATAGATAAAATGCCAGAGCCTGTGTGCTTGAGTATGAAGTTCTCATCGGCAAACTTCTCACCATAAATAGATTTACCGCCTGTTCCATTATGGCGGGTAAAGTCACCACCCTGCAGAAACACATCCCAAGTACAGCTGTAACATCAGTTTAACCAGGCTTTCCCCATTGTGTTTTTCATCATCTCCAGCCAAGATGGCTAGGTGAAAATCCATGACACACTTTAAAACACAGTAGACCACTTATTATCACATTAACATACAACGGTTCTTTTAGTAATTGTAGTAATTCCAAGGCTTCTCAAGCAAACTAAGAACATACACTATAGCAACACATGCTAAATTGAATTGACTATATACCTGACACATGAATCCAGGAATGACTCTGTGAAAGCATGATCCCTTGTAACCGAATCCTTTCTCCCCAGTGCTCAACACACGGAAATTTTCTAAAAAGAGATTGTGGAATTTGTTAAGATCTTTGACAATGTATAAATTCAAATGAGCATGCCAATAAATGTTGCTAAATTTACTAACCTGCTGTCTTTGGAACTGTGTCTGCAAACAGCTGTAGAAAAAAAGTGTGGCAATAATTAATGCAATTCATTGTTACACTAAAATGCACATATTTCTCGAACTAATGTAAAAAGTATTCCCTCCATTAACTAATCTTAAATACTTTGCACTAAGAAACTGTGATCAATAGTACCAAAGTATATAATATTGGCACAATTCACTTAGTCAGATTGAGAAATACCTGCAAATGGTTTACTGGCCTACCACCAGGAAACAGGCTGGTGAGTAGAAAATGTGTGCACTTTTAAAAGTTCAAATACAGGGGAAAACCAAATTATATCCAATCATTTTTTGGATCTACCAGAACTCAGGTAGGGTTAGGGTTAGAGGGAACTATATTTGTGGAATTCTAATTACACTGTCAACCCTAGTAATATAGACACTTGCTCAGATAAGCAAATTTTCCAAAGCACTGCAATTTAGCAATTTGTATTGAGAAATCTAAATGTCCTTCCCACTAAATATTTGGAGGTCATAAGTTTTCAGCATACAAGAATTTTATTTTGAGTAATCAGTTTGAAAGCTCTCCTAACAGAGGGCAATTTAAGTTACAGGTAGCTGCATTCACAATGGTTTTTTCCTTTAAATTTCTCTCATTTATGGTTTTTTAACCACACAAATGTCGCAGGAACCCAAACAGGAAGCAAGAACTGCTCCAGGAATTGACTGCGGCTTCTCCCTTTTAGAAGGAAGCAAGCCTTCCAAGCCAGAGAAATTAACTAAAAGCTCACCCATCTCTCTATTCACCTAGATATAGAATTCTGTACGGAGATGGGTTACAGTAGATGAATTACCTTCTGCTTTTATTTTTGTGGCTTGCTCTTTGGCTCTCCCGGTGCGAAATCTAGATCAGAGGGAGTCTCAAAAAGTCGTGACCCGGCTCGCTATTTTCTCTGCCAGTGTCTAGATCTACACTGTAGCGCTTTTGGGACGGCCTCCTTGCTCGTTTTGTCCGGGCAGAGTGAAGGAGCAAACATCCCATGGAAGTGCTTCTCCATCCGCAATAGGAAAAAAAACGATTAAGGGGCGAAAAGAGCCCTCCTCTCTTCCCGCATCGGGGGGGGGCACTCCCTTCCCTCGCAGCATGGGAGGGACAAGCGCAGCTGGAGCAGAAAAGGAAATCCCAAACAGGAGGATCGCGCGGCTCCATTGCCGAACCACCGGAGGGAAGCAAGAGGAAGGCGGCGGCGAGAAGCGGGCGGCGGCCACGTGGAGGCGGCGGCGAGGACGTGCGCGCTCCCGCGCCCTGGCTCCCGCGCGCGCCCTCCCTCCCTCCTACACCACCCAGGTGCGCGCGCAACCCCTCCGGCGAGGCGGCTGCCTTTCTTCACCCTCCGCCCGGCGCCTGTTTCTGCTTCCTCCCCTCCCGTTGCATTCAACGAAATCCCAAAATGGCCCCCGCGCTCCCACCCCAGACAGGAAATGGCGGCGCGTCCGCCTCAGACCGTGCTTTTCCCACCGAGACGGTCTTTTTCTTTTTTCCCGCCTCCATACCTCGAAGGTGATGCGCCCGAGGTGCTGTCCGTCGGCGGTAACATCGAAAAACACGAGAGGGTTAGGCATAGCTGGGGGAAACGCACCGCGTGAACGAAATGTAAGGTTTTTTTTTTTCTTTTTTTAAAAAAAAAGCGCGGCACCGGCCACAGACAAGGACCAGCAACCACAGCTCCACACCAGCGAACGCGGCGCAGCGGGAAGGAAAGCGCCTGTTCCCAGCCTTTATATAGACGACGCCCCTCCCCCGCGTCCGGACTTTCCCTCACGCGACCTTCCGCCAATCACAGTAAGGGCAGGTTGGCGAAATGAAAGGAGCGCCGGCTAATCCGGGCGCTCCTTGACTGGCAAAGGCGGGCTCGGCGTGTTCCGCGCCTCGATGTAGGGGCGTGGCCTTAACGAGAGGCGGGAACCGAAGAAAGGTAGGCATGTGGCGCATGCGCGGTATTAGGCTGCGTTGAGTAAAGGGAAAGGATGGCTGGAAGGAGGGGCCGTAGCTGTTGGGGGGGGGTGTCGCTCCTTAAAATTATTTCCTGAAGGAATTGCTTCGTTGCCATTAATTTTATTACTTTTTTCTTTTATCGAGCGCGCATCCATTGGCTAAAGAGACAAATCTGTCTTGAGCGGGGTTGGCACACGAGTTGCAACCCAAATGGGGAGATGCCCTGAAGGGGACGAGTCAGGCACGAAAAGCAAATCTTTTCGTTAGGAGACCAGGGCGAGGAACACGCGAGGATTGGGGATCTGCAACCAGGCCTTGGAAAGCCGCCTGTGTGCCGAATCCAGGCCCAGGAAGCTGATTTGCTGCTGATTTTATTCGACGCCGCCCCTTTTTTTCTTCAAGTGATTCAAAAGGCTTTTTTTAAAAAAAAAAAAATTCCCACAAACTACCCTGTGGAGTAGGGTTCAAGCGAGTAACTAACCCCAATTGTAACCAAGCTTTTGGTGCAAAATTAATTATTAGTGCGAATTTGCTGAGTCAGCATTTGATTCAGATTGACTGCTGTGGCTTACTGACAACCCTCTGGCTTTGATTCCATTAAGGTTGAGTAATGTTTCTCCTTAATAAAATAATAATTAAAATTCCCATTCTCCAGTAGAGAAAGATTACATGGTGACACCTCTGTGGTCTGTAAAGTAGATTAAACCACAAAGTTGCCAAATCTGTTCACAATGAATGGCTGTTTTACAGCAGCATTCTGGCTGATCTAGGATCCCCCCCCCCCCAAATTGTAATCTTTAAACTTTGCATTGCGATCTAATAATCAATTTAGAGCAAACTGCTCAGAAAAAAAATTAAGTGCCTCATTAGTTGAATTGGTCATAATTTGCAGTGTTTCAAAATGATCTGGAATCAGTGTCTTATTGGTTTTTTTCTCCCCCTTTAGAGGGGGAGATCTATATCCTGATGCATAGTGTTAGATGTAGTTTGAGTTTTATTGATAGTAACTGGCATGTGGGTTAACAGCAATAGATAAGCCAGTAAACTATGTGTTCTTCATTGGTTCCAAATTACAAAAAGCTGCCAAATTTATTCTGCCACCTCTCTGCAAAGCCTATTTTGTATAAAAGATAACGTATTGGGAATAACAGTTCAGAGTCCTTCAGCCTGTTGCACCCTGCAGCCAGTAAAAGGAAGCACAGAATTCATTGCTTCTTTGGAGTGAATTTAGACGCAGCTTTCATATGTGTGACCAGCTTAAAGCTTCAGTTGTGAGACAGGCATGTGCTTGAGGAAGGCTCAGCCTGGACAGACCCCAAAGAATCTAATGAGAACCTAGTGGCTGAAATTTCCAAACCTGTTTCAGTTTATGAGGGTTTGCTATATAGGTAGTCCTCGATTTATGATCACAATTGGGACCAGAATTTCTGTTGCTAAGTAAAGTGGTTAAAGGAGATACACCTGCTTTTATGACTTTTTTCCCCATGGTTGTTAAGCAAATCACTGCAGTTGTTAAGCAAATCCAGCTTCCCCATTGACTTTGCTTGTTGGAACCCAGCTGGGAAGGTCACATAATAATCTGATGACTTCACAATGCTGTAACCGTCATAGATACGTGTGGGTTTCTAAGCGCCTGAATGTTGAACACTGGACCATGAGGATACTGTGACAGTGCAAGGATTGATCATAAGTCACTTTTTTCAATATCTTTTAACTTCAAGTGGTCACTACATGATCGGTTGTAAATCGAGGACTAGTTGTATACTCAACAGATATCCTTCAAATATCAGACCATTAAGATGGATTCAGATGGGTTGGTGGTTTAGATGAAAACTAAAACCTTTTAGCTTCATTTGCTGTCCATTACATGGTTCTGGCAGTTTTGAGATCAATGTTTTTGATCTCAAAAACATTTTTCACTTTTTTAAAAAAAAAATTAGGAGACTCCCTTCTGAAGAAAGCTTTCTCAATGTAAGTAAACATTTGGAGAAAAGCCTATTGGCTGCTTTAACTGCAAAAGTGGAATAAAGGGTGCTTTTGTGATCCTTGAAGTAGGAAGAATGTCTTCAGTATCAACCTGAAACTGATAATGCCTTCTTATACCTTGAAACACACCTAGTTAGTTTCATTGACCATGCCTGATGTTCCTTCAATTCCACAAGCTGTCAAGCTAAATACATATTGGGAAACTCTGTGGAGTTGGTTGGAAACTCTTAAGATTAATAATTCCAGCACCTGTGGAGAAACACCATTTTGAAAAAAATCTGATACTGTTGGGAACGGAAATCCTGTTCATCTTGCTTCTTTAGTAGTCCTATCCTAGGTGCACTTGAGTCTCCTGGGTGGTTGTGAAGTGGACTTTAGTCTTTTTCTTTCCCGTCTCCCTACCCTACCCTATGACTTTATTGCTCTTTTAGTTCCAGGTCTATCAGCTCCTTAATTCCCCATCCCCTTGCATTTTTAGCTTAATAAATAAGGCAGAAAATAATGCTTATATGGTTGCAAAAGTGCTGACTTTCCTCCAATAGAAACATAGTCACTGGCTCCCTTATTTCAAATTGTAAACACTGTTATATCCTGAAATTAGGATTAGGATTTCCCATACCCAGGAAATAATTTCAATTTATTCTTACTCTTTAAAAACTAAAGGGTCAAGACATGCCATAATGGAGTGGATTCGTTACTGCAAGCAAGAACATATCTAAAATTCTGACATTTGACAAGGAAACATCAATCAAATAAACAACACTACTACTTAGGTTGATTTATCTTGTCTCATGTCAGAAATCAGGAACTAGAAAGGGGAAAATATTTGATTTATCTGCTGTGCTGGGATACTTTGTCATGCTGCAGGAGTGAAGCAAATGCTTAAGGTTAACCTGCCCCACCAGTTATTTTCCTTAAAGTGACAATAGGGCTATATAATATTAGCAAAATTCTTTTCTCATTAATCAAATGGTATGTAGTCTTACATTCATGGGCACTCGACAAAAGGATCAAGATGCTAAGGGAAAGTGCTTTGCAAACCCAAGGCATTTGTACCTTAGCTAAATAAATTTTCTTATCACAATGATCTTAACTTATGTGTGCCCAGCCCTCCTAAATATCCAAGAGGAAAGGTCAAGATAAATGAGGCCTGTTGCTAATATACCAGCTCCTATACTTAGTAGTCCTGTGCATAAGCAATCACAAAGAGAGTGAGATGGATCAAAGCCAGTGACACTAAACATCAACTTCCCTTCTAAAATGTTGGACCTTCACAAATGCCCAATACTGATCCTAAATCCTGGCCCTGGAAGCTGCCTTGTCAGATTTGCTAAAGTGCTTCATGTTTTGTTCTTCCAGTACAATAATTTATCCCATTGACTCTTAATTTATTCAAGTTATAAAAAAACAAGATATTGGATAAGGTCTTGAATTTTTTTACATGCATGTATGGTCTTGCCAACTCAATGACAACTGGTTTTATTTAGCAACAACATGATAAAAGATTGTGGATGCTTTGGCTGCTGAATGTGTATGCCTTGCCTCCTCCTTTTCATTGTGTGAATCCCTAAGGATCACTTATTTGCATGGATTTTTACATCATGTGTCCATTTATCATAACTTGAGGGTAGTCATAGCATGTGTTATAAGCAATTCTAAGTAAGATGTACTGTCTTTGACTTTCTGGATTGTTCTTTGATTTCTGTTTCAATATTGTTGCTATTTGCTTTAGAATGAAACCTTTTCAATCAGAATGTAAGAATCAGAATAGACCTGGAAGGGACCTTGAGGTCTTCTAGTCCAGCCCCCTGCTCAAGCCATTTCAGACAAGTGACTGCTCAGTCTCTTCTTAAAAACTTCCAGTGATGAAGCACCCACAATGTCTGAAGGCAAGCTATTCCATTGGTTACCGGTAATTGTTCTCACTGTTAGGAAGTTTCTCAATTCCAGGTTGCTTCTCTCCTTGATTAGTTGCCATCCATTGTTTCCTGTCCTGCCCTCTGGTGCTTTGGAAAATAAATTGACCTCCTCTGGGCTACTGCTGTCATGCTCCCCTAGGCCTTCTTTTCTATAGACTAGCCAAACCCAAATCTTCCAACCATTCTTATCTTTTAGTCTCCAGGCCTTTAATCATGTTATTTTAAAGCTTTTAAATCAAGGCTGCAGTTTTAAGATCCCCTCTACTAAAGAGGTCCATCTAGTGGGACCAAGAAGGGGGGCCTCCTCCTTGTGGAACACCATCCTACAGAGATAAGATTGGCTCCCATCTTGATATTCTCTCAAAAGGACCTGAAGGTGCTACAATGCCATCAAATAGTTTGATAATTCTCACCATGGGGGTGAGTGTTTGTTGAGTTTTGTATTTGGGGTTTTACCTCCGACATAATTGGGTGGCCACATCAGTTTTTCTTAATAAATAAAGTTGTTGCTATGAGATGTGTGGGCCCACAAGTCTTAGAATTCCCACCCAACTTGTGGTTTTCCAATTATGTGAATGGCCCCAGACTAGAGAAGACTGAACTAGGAAAAGAGAATGACATCAACATGATAGTCATATAGTTAACGTAGGAATAAGCTTTGTGAGAAGTTAAAAAGATTTGGACTTCTACTACTGTAGCAAAAAAAGACCAAATTTGGAAAGCGGAAAGATTACTACGGTTAGTACAGCGACCCCCATATTTTTGGGATGCTTAGAATATGTTCAAGGGATTGTTACAAAATAGAGACCAATAGTGGTCAATTGTAGCACTTCCCTTATCAGATGGGTGAGATTGCTTCAAATCACGATCTGTGCTGTACTAGATTCAAAAGGGGAAAACTATCTGGAGCACATGAGTGTTCATAAAGCACTTATCAGGAATGCTTCAAAACAGCTGGGTTGTGAGGAGAGGACATCTTTTGTCCTTGTTCAGCAGAACACTACATTTTGAGAGCACTGGGGGCAGTACAGTGGCGATGTTTGAAGAATTTAGAATGTATTGGCCAAGTATGATTGGACACACAAGGAATTTGTTTTGGTGCATATGCTCAGTGTACATAAAAGAAAAGGGAAAAAAATACCTTCATCAAAGGTACAACATTTACAACACAAATGATGATCATAGGTTGCAATTTAATAGTGATAGTGATAGCAACAAAAAGTTATAGTCATACAGTCATAAGTGGAAAGAGATTGGTGATGAAAACGATGAGAAGATTAATAGTAGTGCAGACTTAGTAAATAGTTTGACAGTGTTGAGAGAATTATTTGTTTAGCAGAGTGATGGCCTGTTGGAAAAAACTGTTCTTGTGTCTAGTTGTTCTGGTGTTCAATGCTCTATAGCGTCGTTTTGAGGGTAGGAGTTGAAACAGTTTATGTCCAGGATGTGAGGGATCTGTAAATATTTTCACAGCCCTCTTCTTGATTCGTGCAGTATACAGGTCCTCAGTGGTCATCAAACTAAGCCGTGCTCTGTTCTGTTCTGACTTGACCTATTAAGGATGCAGCCCATGCTACTTGGATCTGTGTTCCTCCTACAGATTTGAAGAAAATATAATGATTATGGCCAGGGAAGCGTCTGTCTGCCCGCTCACAAAGCATTTTCAATCTCTAGCACAAACAGCATCAGCATTAATCTTCTCTATGTGCAAGCCCACGGCTACAAAACAAGGGCATTCATTGGTTGGGCCTGCTCCGGGCAGTTCTGTATTTAATTAGCTAAAGTGGTAAGATGTGTGAGAAATGTTAAAAAACTTTTTCAGCAGCCCGAGGAGCCCCTGGGATGCCTGGTAGAAGCTAACTGGCAGGTGGTGCTTCCTGTGGGTATCTTTATGGCTTTCCTTGGATAACACAAATTGGTGGTTTCAATAGGCATTTCATACGGAAAGGCAGATGATTAGAATCTGCTCGAGGGACTCAATGTGCCGTTTAAATTCCATTTGGTCTTTTAAACCCTGTGACAGTGTCAAACTCACGATGACACGTCCGTCACGTGGATGTATCGCAACTTTTCCCCTCTTCGCTAAACCGGGAGTGGGCATAGCCAGCGTGGGATGCATCTGGCCTTTGGGCGACGAGTTTGACACTCCTGTTCTATGAGAAGACGAACCTAGAGTGTGAAGAAAAAATAATAATAAAGGACATTTGAAGCTCCATCAATTGGCCCACGCTTATCAGAAGCCTGGAATGTACAGGTAGTCCTCGATTTTTTTTAAAATTTGCATTTATATCCCGCCCTTCTCCGAAGACTCAGGGCGGCTTACACTATGATTTACAACAGCTTGTTTAGTGACTACTGAAAAAAGTGACTTATGACAATTTTTCACTTACAACTGTGGCAATATCCACATGGTCACATGATTAAAAATTCAGATGCTTGTCTACTGGCTCATATTTAAGGAGGTGGCAGTATCTTGGGGTCATTTGATCATCTTTTGTGACCTTCTGACAAGCAAAGTCAGTAGGGAAGCCAGTGTCACTTAATATCCGTGTTACTATGGGGCAAAACTTAGATGACAGCTGTTTCACTTAACAACAGAAATGTTATGCTCAATAGTGGTCGTAAGTCCAGAACTACTTTTACAGGATATTACTCCTGGGTATCTTTTTATTGCTGCTGCTGCTCCCCTAAGTAAGTATATCTACCACATCTTGAACTTGAGAAACTATTTCATTAGTGCATACACTTGCTATAGGTACAAAAGCCCTCACATTCAGTTCTCTGCAGTTAAAAAGAATGATTTGCCACTGAATGGGATCAACGTTTGTCCCACAGAGCCTTCTCAGGTACAGTAAGTACCAAATGATGATGAACAAAATAACTGGCTGTGATTCAACCTCTCATCATTAGCTGAAGTGACAAAAAGCAGTTTTCTCTATAAGATTGTACTACCATTTAGACTGGAAGGTACAATAAATTATTTATATCAACTCATTTCTTTTTCAGCTGAAAATGGTTGCAGAAACAATCTTCAGATATATGTATAAACCCACTTAGTAGAAAACTACCCCAAAAAGCCAGGCGAGAGAAGCAGATTTGGTCTGCTCTTGCAACAGAATTAAACAGTTGCAATGTATAAGGGGGATCAGATTGAGGGAATAAACCAAGAAAGTTAAGCCAATCAAAAAATTGAACTCAGAAAAAGGAAAATTATCAGTCTCCCGCACCCAGGGAAAAATATTTATAGTTTTTGCTTTGGAAGCCAACACCAAAGTTGAGCACATTAAATCCCTCCCTGGGGCAATCCCCCTCCCCTGCTATTCCCAGATAGGATTGCAGTTCTGACTGGCAGGAAACGCAGCCTGGAACATCTCCTTGACTGCCTCTAGAGATGCTCCAAATAGCCGCTAAGGAGGTTGCACCAGTGTTCACACCAATAATGAAGTCAAGCCAAAGCAGTGCCGGTATGCTTGTTATGCTCATGTCTGACACTGAAAAGCCGCAAGTTCTTCCAGCAAGATAGATTTCTTGGAGAGATTCTAGAATAATCCTTGAGGATTAGACTTTGAGGCCCCACCTGCTGCCTCATCTTCCCCCCTTCCTTTGCTGTCCTGTACCTGTCACTGGAAGCTGAGCATGAGCCATCTGTTCCCGGGGAGCCTATGGCGCAGCTGTCAGACATGCTCAGCTGTCCTGCTATGCAAAGCACAAGCTCCTGATTTAATTCACCCAACAGCTGCCAAGATTGCATTA
Source organism: Ahaetulla prasina (assembly GCF_028640845.1). NCBI lineage: Eukaryota > Metazoa > Chordata > Lepidosauria > Squamata > Colubridae > Ahaetulla > Ahaetulla prasina. The sequence goes on along the minus strand of NC_080547.1, from coordinate 23,668,261 downwards.
TGCTTCTTAGTTGCAGACCCAGGAAGTACTTCAACTTGATCTCCAGGGAATACTTTTCAAGTGGGGTGATGTGAAACTTTCAGGAGCGTTCAACCTTCTGTGGCTAAAATGGATTCCTTAAAGCTTTCAGAATGAATTTGAGCTCAGTTCAATCTTCGGAACACTTCAGAACATAGGATGACTATCCAGAAAAATGTCCACACCCTAAATCAGTCTTGAAACATCTAATTGAGTTTCCATGTTGTGCTAAGCTTTAATGTGTCTTGATTTAGCGTGGTGTGAAAAACGGTCATTTTGGTTTCTAATTCATGCTTTAGCACTTAGTATGATGTGCAAATCCTGTCAGCTACTGTTTTTACATTAAACTGCCTTACATAAACAATGGATAGAGTGGAATGTCTGAACTCGGCCATTGTCCCAAAGGATATTGGGGAATGGCAGGATTTATATTCCTTGCAGACATCTGGTTATTTGTATCCTTTTAGAGGGTTGTTGAAGTACTTGGAGGTTGATCTCTGTCCTCAGGGTCACCTGAGTGGTGCTCCTGGTTCCTGTAGTCTGCAGTTTTTTTCCTCTGGAAATCCATTCCTATTCCCACACCTGTCAGAGCTGAAGAAGCTTCTTGGATGAGAAGCAAAATGTCTTCAAAGAAAAAACCAAGTCCAGTTGCCTCCTGAAAAAGCACCTTTGGGACAACCATGACCTGGATGACAGAATCTCTACAAAACTCAGCCATTGTGTGGGCAATTAATTTTTTTAGATAAGACTTGTCATTAATTTGAATCTGCAACACCTCAGTTTTTCAGGGCTGGGAAGGTCAGAAAACTGAATTATTTGCATACTCGCAGGACACCATTGTTCAAATAACTCTGTCAGGGATAATATGCTCCATGTCCAGTGGCAGCTACCAGGATGGCAAATTAGAATAGGGAAAAAGGAGACAAATAGGGGCTTGTGGGAGAGCACACCTGGATTGAAGAAATTGAACCTAATTTTTCTACCTGAAGGCAGGAAAAGCAATGGATGGAAACTAATCAAGGAGAGAACCAACTTAGAATTAAAAAGAGACTATCAAAGAGAGCTCCAACCTACCAGTAGAACTAAGAAATTTCTTGACAGAACAATTAATCAGTGGAATGGCTTTCCTCCTGAAGTTGTAGGTGCTCCTGCTTGAGCTGGGGGTTAGAAGGTTTCTGAGATGTCTTCCAACTCTTACTGTTTTTTGTTCCTGTGCCTGCTGCCCAATAATGTAGCATGAATAACAATTTATTCTACATTAATCATTTTGTATTAAGTAACTATCTAAAACACCAAAGACTTCAGAAGAAAGTTGCAGCATCAACAAGCTTATAATGGACTGTGGTTTGGTCTGTTACATCGTCCTCTCCAGGAATGTAATCGCTATGCATGGTTATCTTCAGATATGCTGAATTATGACTCCCATTGGCCATACATGGAGACAATTCTGAGAATTGTTGCCCAGCACATCCAGAGTATAATTGTGAGGATGGAGGCAGAGTTGAGGGAGGCTGGTTTATTCTTTTATTTCTGCCAGTGAAATGCCATTGGATGGAATAGCAGGAAGAGAGATGTTCAGCCATTCATTTTTTTTTTAATTTGCATTTATATCCCGTCCTTCTCCGAAGACTCAGGGCGGTTTACACTATGTTAGCAATAGTCTTCATCCTATTTGTATATTTATATACAAAGTCAACTTATTGCTCCCAACAATCTGGGTCCTCATTTTACCTACCTTAATTTCTGGATGCTGATAATATAAGAAAATAGTTCTTTATCGTGGGATTTGTTTACATGCCCTATGGAGCATGCATATGTCTGTATTCTTGTGTTGTCTGTGCCAACCAGGTAATTGAGCCCAATCATCTCTTTCCAGAGAAAAAATAAGAATTAAAAGCAATGGTTATAAGTAATGGATTATTTTGTGGGTAAAAATGGACCAGTTTCTTTCAGTTTCACTCCTCCTCCCCCAAGTCTTCATTTCATTATGGCTGGCTTCAAAATCAAAGCGTCAGTTGTGCTCTTCACCTGGAATAACCTTGAGTTAAGCTGAATTTCAGTTATTTATTGTAATCTAGCGAGAAAAGGATGACAACATGCAGCAACATTTATGCAGATATTTTTCTGACAATTCAGAGCTGCAAAAGAAAAAGATGTATGGCACTCTTAGGATAAAATTAAGCTCGGACTTGCTGGTGCGCTGATAAAAGCAAGCACTCCTTCATTAGAAACCCATTATATGTTTATTGGGAGATCCCCTGCAGCGATAGTGGTGGTCAGTGGAACAAATACCTGGCAATGCAGAAAGAAGAAAAAAAAAGAGCCTTATTCTGAATAATGTATTATAATCTAGTACATTATTAATTGGTGAAAACTGGTAGGCCTACATCCGTGATGGTGAACCTGTGGCAGGCGGAGCATTGCCCTAGCTCAGCTCCAGCCTGCATGTGCGCACTGGCCAGCTGATTTTCGGGCCTTCTGGTCCCATCGGAAGTCGGGAAATGGGCCATTTCCGGCCTCCAGGGGTGGGCGGGTTGGAGAAGGCCGTTTTCACCCTCCCCCAGGCTCCCAAAAAGCTTCTGGAGCCCAGGGAGGGTGAAAAATGGGCCTACTGTGCCCACCGTGCCATCACATGCCATAAGTGGGGGAAGCACGGGGAGAGTGCGCGCGCATGTGCAGGGCACATTAAATAATGGGTATGGGCACACGTGCGCGCAACCCCCCCTGCACTCCCCCACTTTTGGCACATGATGGCAAAAAAGGTTAGCCATCATTGGCCTACATAATGGAAGGCATGCAATTCCTAGCAATGGTCTTACCTGGATATTGAACTCATGAGCTGTGAGTTATCAGTCAAAATGACTCTTCTTGCTTTCACTCATGGTCTGTATGTCAAGAAAGGAAAAGTGCCAAATGGGGTATTTCTCTGGGCATGCGTTGGTAATAAGTGACATCTGAAGGGCCTAGAGAGGACATTCAGAATCTGCAGGACCACCTAATTCTCCTCCAGTCACTCCTGATCAATCACCTGGAAATTGGTAGGGGAATATTCATCATCCTCAGCATTAATTTTCTACATACCACAAGAGGGAGGCTCAATTGAGATACCAATTTATTTCCAAGACTTGCTACTTTTTTTTTTTAAAGGTGGCATATTGGCTGTCTACCTTTTCCAGTAATCTGTAGAAGTTCAACATACAAGACCCAACATCATTAACATCCCCAGGCAAAATAAATCTGGAAGAATGAGGTGGTTGCTGACAATTACACGTTCTACTGTGCTTCCTATATTTTGTTAATATTATGTTATGTCTCACACTTCCTTTTGGAAATTTAATTGTAAGCAATCAAGATCTCTTTAACCCTTAATGATTTCTCCATTTCGTTCTAAAAGCCTTCCTTGAGCTTTGCAGTAGGGTGCTTTGTAAGCAAGAACTGCTTCTAGTTCATTTTTAGTCCTTCCCAAAATTTGTCTTGGGGTACAAAACAAGCACCTTTTGAACCTCCTTTGTTGGTTAAAGCTCCAGGAAAAATTTCATACTGCGTTCCCTTCCCAAAGTTTTGATTTTTGAAATTTCCTCCATTTCCTCGAGGAGACCATCTGAGATTCAGGAATTCCGGTCATCTATTGCCTGCTTTCCCTATCTCCATTTTACTTAGAAATATCCTTGAGTACAATTTAACCCTGGACTTTCTCCTAGATTACTAGGAACCTGCAGTCTACCAGACCGATTGTAATTCCATCTATCCCAACTACTGCCTATAAAAAGTGGCAGACATTCCAAAATGTCAGTCAAATATATTTTGCAACCTAATCTACTGAACTGGAGATGGGGGATCGAACCTTGATACGGTGCTGTACCAATTACCCTTCTCCTGTTATGCAAGGCACCTTCAGACTCTTCTATGTCCGGCACCAGGGCAACTTCAAAATGTCAGACAGCTGAACTCTGGGACTCCGTCTTGGAATGAGATTCAACTTGCTAAAAGCTCTTCTCACCAAGGTGGTTTTTTGGAATTGTTGTTTTAACCACTGAGTTGTCTGACTCTTGGTGACTTTATAGGTAAGTGTTCTCCATGCTACCTTGTGAAGCACAGCATCTTTCAGTTGTTGGATGTTCATCTTTGTATCAGATATGATGTTATCAAGCCAGCAAGTTCTTTGCTTGCCTCTTCTTCTTTTTCCACCAACCATTCCTAGCATCATTGCCTTCTTCAATGAACTTGCACGCGTGACATGGCCAAAGTAACTCAGACATATCCTTATGATTTTAGCTTAATGTCTGGTTTTATATGATTTAACACCTCTGTTAATTACTCTGGCCATCCATGATATAAACAATAATTTACACCAGCACATCACAGTTCAAAGGCATCAATTCTTCTTCATTCAGTCATTTTTAACTTTTTGGACTATTTCAAAGGAAACCTGTAAGGTAGATTTCCTAGACTTCAAAGGGACAGGAACATGCATGCCCACAGGAAGACTAGATCCAGATTCAGTCATACCTGAAATTAATAAGTTTAGTTAGACATGACCAAAATCTCAGTAACTTTAATAGTTGTCTCTAGCTACATCAAGATCCAGCTCACTGGGCACTGCCATTATAATCAGTGGCCCAGTGCTATCAACATGCTTCCTGAGGTTGCAAAAATCTCTAATTGCAGCAGACTTTAGAAAGTATTCTGGGGCCATCAAAACTTGGGCTAGATCTCACTGATTGATGGATTTTCTTTAGTACAAAGGAGGCACTGCTACTTGTGAGATGTTCCCTTCTCTCTTTTTTTGAGAAGTATTGTAACTTTTCGTTCTCCTTGGCATAGCAGGACAACCAGCACTGCAATAATTTATTTCCTTGATGTGCACAAAGCCCTACAACTTAATATAGAGGCTTAACCTGTACGTGCATGACAATCCCAGCACCTTGTCTGGCTCTGAAATGTTCGCACCTCCAATTTGGTAGGATAGTAGCTGATTTGGGGTGCTCCATATGGGGTGATTGTAATGATGGTAATAGGAGTGTGTGGCCGAGTTTCCTTTCCTTCAAACACTTGGATTGGAATGAAAATGGACTAAGGTTTACTGAATTCTAGCACAAAGACCTAGAAGAGATAAGATGTATGTTTTTAGTGGAGGACATACAGTATAATTATACCTGGTTATCCTAAAAGAGGAGAAACATCTATCAGTTTTAGAGAGGGAGATGTTTTTTAAATCACTATTTATAGGTTTTTTCTTTTCGGCACCCTTTCAGCCTCCATCATCTTTTTAACCTTTTAGCATGGCCCCAAAATGTTTCTCCCCTTCCAAAGTTGTGTTTTCTGCAGTGCTTGTATTCAATTGGCCTCAAGGTTATTTTGCCTCTTGTGACAACAGAACATTTCCAACCACGCAAATGATTATAGTTATGCCCTAATTAAAATTGTGCTCCTAGTCATTCCTTGGTTTCTGTGACATGGCTGCCAATTTCAATATTTTTTGGCCTTGGGTTGGTCATCGACTTGTCTCTTCAAGAAATGAGTTTCTAAATTCTACAGAAGCAGAGGAGAAAAATAACTCACCATGTAACCTGCCCTTTCCCCCCATTTTTACCCCTTGAGGCCACAAGCAATCAAACTTGAAAGTCAATGGCCCACAAAAGGTATTTGGTGAGCCCCACCAAAAAGAATCCTTTAATATATAGCAATAATGAAACAAGATACACGAAAGTCAACAGAGCTGTCAGCACTTGGGACACAGGGACTCCCTGGCTCAGGAAACCTGGCCACAAACAATGGCTTAATTTTTCACAGACAGACCACATTTGGGATCTCTTCACCACCATCCCAAATGTAACCCTTAACCAAAGTAGGTTCCTGGGCAGGATGGAAGGGAACGGAAGGCCAACACACACACATATTTTAAAACTTAAGTTTTTGGATTTGTCTCGTTGTGACTTAACTTTCGGGGGCTCGGGATTAAAATGAGTAAAATCTCGGCATCCAGACTCCTTTGGCAGGATCCCCGCAGGTCAAATGCAAGGGACAGGACCCGGCTATGGCTAAAAGCATCACATCTCTGGATGGTGCACTCTGTCTCATGTGGAATGGTCTATATTACAATCTAGGAAGCTTATGCACATTTATACAGAGGACCTTTGCCCCACGCCCGGGGAGCCCCATGAGACTATACAACAAGTGTGATGAGTTTTTAAAACATTTTCTTTCCCATCCCTCCCACTTTCGTTTCCTCCCACCCTCGCTTCTTTTTTTATTTTTGTTTCTTTTAGTGTTTCTACATTATGTACATTGTTGTGCTTGTAGATGGATCCATCAACTGACGGAGGCAATCTGTCAGGCTGTATCTGAAGAACCTTTGGTTCTTTCAGTCAGAGATGCGTTTCTTCACTTTTGCAGTCAGCAGGAAGTCACAGGGGAAGATTTCCTAGCTGGAATTTGCCTGGGGTCCTTCTACAGGCAACAGCCTCTTTCTGAAGAGAGAGACAGCGGGCAGGTTGCTCATCTGAATTTGAGGATGCTCTCACCATAATGCTGGAAACCTCTAGGTGAACTGCTGCTCTGTCCATATCAAGGCTGTAGAGGATGGACAGGAAGAACTACTGTAGCTCATGGGGAGGAGGGCTCCATATCCAGGGACAGATAAGTGCAGCCAAGCTTCATCTGCTTTCTCTAGATGTAGTAGAGCTCTGATGTTCCTTGGAATTTGTTCTTTAAAATCCATGAAGTAAGTGGATGAAGTGTGAGGTGTCAGTTTCATTCCATAGCTTTTGATGATCAGACAGATGTACTCATCTCAAGATATCAAGAATGATGCACATGATGGGAGTTGTCAGTTCTATTAACATTTCCAAAGGCTAACCAAATGCATTTCTTCCTGCTCTGGCTGCAGGTTTGTGGGAGATATCTTGGGAATATTATTAGAAGCAAGACAATGCCCTGTACCTGATCTGGCCTGAGCAACATGATGAAAAGCCGTTTTTCAGGAAAAAGTCCCCATCAACAGCAGCAGCAGCACCACCATCTCTCCTGGGCTGGAAGGATTTCTCAAAACAAGTAAACCAAGCATTTCTTGTCTCCCATGGGAGCCCTTTGATAGACAAGAGGCAATCCTAGAAAAAGGAGATGGCTACCTGGCCAAAGTCCCTTGCACTGATCCACTAGCAGGGCTTCATGGCTACCACTGGGATACAAGGCAAGGTCTCTCTCTTGATGACAGCCTGGGAAGCTACGGGATGAATTGTAAGTGAAAGTGTGTGTGTGTGTGTGAGAGAGAGAGAGAGAGAGAGAGAGGGAGGGAGGGAGGGAGAGGGAGGGAGGGAGAGGGAGAGAGAGAGAGAGAGAGAGAGAGAGAGAGAGAGAGAGAGAGAGAAGACATGGTAGGTGGAGCATGATGCCTGGGTTCCATCTGGAGTGGCTTCAATTGTTCTCAAACAAAGAGAGCAGATCATCGTTGCTATTATTGGGAAGGTCGGGGGGACCCAGGTAGGACAGCAGCTCATCTGGATTTGTCAGCTCAGGAAGAAGCTGAGGACAAGACAGAGATAATCAGGGTTATTTGCTAGCTCTGTAGTGGTAGAACATCACAATCGTGACCAGGGTGCAGGTTCAAAAACATACACAATCAAGAAAAATTATATGGGGGAAAAGGACATGAAAATCTCAGGCAAGGGGCCTGGAGAAAGATGGAGACCATCCCCACAGTAGAAACGGAGGGTGTTACCTTCTAACTGCCAGGTTGAGATCTCTTGCCTTTGCAGGTGAGATATCTTCACCTTTTCTTAATGGAGACCTGTAATTCTGGGGCTGAGCCCTCAGTGTCAATATAATAATAATAACAATAGAGTTGGAAGGGACCTTGGAGGCCTTCTAGTCCAACCCCCTGCCCAGGCAGGAAACCCTACACCATCTCAGACAGATGGTTATCCAACATTTTCTTAAAAATTTCCAGTTTTGCAGCATTCACAACTTCTGCAGGCAAGTCGTTCCACTTATTAATTGTTCTGTCAGGAAATTTCTCCTTAGTTCTAAGTTGCTTCTTTCCTTGATCAGTTTCCACCCATTGCTTCTTGTTCTACCCTCAGGTGCTTTGGAGAATAGCTTGACTCCCACTTCTCTGTGGCAGCCCCTGAGATATTGGAACACTGCTATCATGTCTCCCCTAGTCCTTCTTTTCATCAAACTAGACATACCCAGTTCCTGCAACCGTTCTTCATATGTTTTATCCTCCAGTCCCCTAATCATCTTTGTTGCTCTTCTCTGCACTCTTTCCAGAGTCTCAACATCTTTTTTACATCGTGGCGACCAAAACTGGATGCAATATTCCAAGTGTGGCCTTACCAAGGCATTATAAAGTGGCACTAACACTTCACGTGATCTTGATTCTATCCCTCTGTTTATGGGATAATCATATCCCATATAATCAATATTTAAATATAAAAATATAATAAAATAAATATATATTTAAAATAAAAATATAATCAATATTTAAATCAAACTGTTGTTTTTCTGCCTTGACTGTCTGATACGGGTCTGTCGGCCATTGATAAGTGACGAAGGCAATACGCCGAACTAGCCAACATGTGGGATGGGACCTCCCTGTGGTGGAGTTACGATGATAATAAGGCAGGCAATAACTACTCTGTATTAGCTTTGTAGTTTCCTGACTAATGTACCATTGCCATGCGCTAAATAATAATAATGTGCTGGAACGCCCTCTTCCAAAGATTACACCCAGTTCTCCCTTTTCTGACAAAAGGTGAAGACGATGGCCTTCCGTTGGACTATTAATAGTATTATCACACCACTGTTTCTCATCCGGTGACCTTGCTGCAGGCCTTGTGCGAATTACTATCTTTTCAATTCTCATAAGTCCGATTTTATTATTTGACTTGCATTTTAAATTGTGTGCAATTATATTAAAAGCCTATGGCAGGAAGAAAGGCATAAATATTAGCTGTCTTTTTAAATAGGCCAAGGCCTAACCATGCCAATGTTGCCCTGAGTCTACAGGGAAAGGTCTTTGCACTACCTGCAAGATAGATACGGTGGGCAAACAAGCCCTTTTTGCTTCCCAAACTACCTCTTAAAATGAGTAGAACTGAATTTTTCAAATCTGTATTTTGTATGTGGGTGTGGCTCTAGGTGCTAAACGGATCTTGTAGAGACTTAAGCGTGTATCTCATTCCTTAGTCTGCTCCCCCCATGTGGGTCCCAAAGATGCTTTTTTCAAGGCGCAATTGGATTTTCTTGTTTTTCTTTGAAGATGTTTTGCTTCTCATCCAAGAAGCTTCTTCAGCTCTCACAGGATGGTGGGGAATGGAAAGAGAAAAAGAATGCAAAAGACCAGCTGTCTGCAAGGAATATAAATCCTTCCATTCAGAGCTAAAGAAGCTTCTTTGAAGAAAAACAAGAAAGTTGCGTTGCCTCTCGAAAAAGCACCTCTGGGACAAACATGACGTGGACGACTGAGAATCTCTGTAGATATGTCCCCCAGGTGGGCCAATTTTTGCAGAAGCTTCTAAGGTACCTATTTTGACTCCTAGCCTTCCTGACAAGCTACTAGGATTTGCATAGCCCCATTCAACAATGAGGGAGAAGGGGAGAATATGCTGGCAACATCCTTCCACTTTATATGCCGCTTGGGGACCTTCTGATGTCCCGCTGCCTTAAGGTACATCGCACCAGTTGTGTTCCTACCCATGGGCACAGGTGAGGGGAAAGGGAATTTGGGGCTTCTGGCATATCCAGAAAGAGAGAGGGGAAGGTGAGGTTGGGAGGGACAGCTCCATGCTACTTACGTCAAGGGAAGGTTCAGGCCCATCCACGGATCCAGGTGGCGCTCCCATCCCAGGACCAGGATTGAAAGGGAGCTCCCTTCCATGTGCTGGGCCTCCGGTGCCTGACTGTCCCGGTGTCTGGTGTGATGGTGGGGGAGGAAGAGGGGGATTCCGATGGTGGAGCTGCTGCTGCTGCTGCTGCTGCTGCTGCTGCTGCTGCTGTGATGGTGGCTGCTGGCCCGGCTGATTGCTGAGGCTGGGGTTGTTTAGGCCCTGTTGCACGGGATTGTGTGAAGAAGGATCCATCCTGCTTGATGGAGCCATCTGCAATCGCAAAAGACGAAAGCAAAACTGCTAAGAAACAGGAGGGCGGGCAGAGCTGCAATCTCAGGAGAGCTTCACCATCCCACAATGCAGATCCTTTCTCTGGTGCAGGTCACGCCATCCCCCAATATTCTCCCATCCCCAGGAGACCGCACTCCCATGTAATGCTAAGACGTATCCTTCGTTGACTTGACTGGGTCTGTACACCAGCCTCAATGATCAGCAACAGTGGATTTCCTCTGGGCGGCTTACATAAAAGCTAAAACATAAAAAGTTAAAAACAAACATTAAAACCAAGGACACAAGAGGAGGGATGGGGCAGAAAGGGGGGAAGGTGGGATCTTTTATTACTCAACCAACCACCCCCATTGCGCTGGGCCCCAGGCCAACTGGCAGACCCAGGTCTTCAGTCCCTTATGTAAAGACAGGAGGGTTGGGGCCCAGCACAATGGGGGTGCTTGATTGAATGACAAGGGATCCCACCTCTCCCCACCCTGCTCTGCCCCTGCCCTCCTCTTGGTTTTAATGTTTGTTTTTAACTTTCTATGTTTTAGCTTTTATGTTGCATAAAAGAGCCTAGAGTTACCCTGTGGTAAGATGGGTGGCAAATAAATAAATAAATAAAATAAGGCTCTCTCACCACGCAAGCCAAATACAGGTAGTTCTCGACTTACAACTGTTCACTTAGTGACCATTTGAAGATACAACGGGACTGAAAAAAGTGACTTAAAACCACTTTTCACAAATGACCATTGCAGCATCCCCGTAGTTACGTGATTTACATTCAGATGCTTGGCAACTGGTTCATATTTATGATGGTTGCAGTATCCTGGGGTCATGGGATCCCCTTTTATGACCTGACAAGCAAAGTCAATGGGAAAGCCAGATTCACTCAACAACCATGTTACTAATTTAACAAATGCGATTCACTTAACAACTGCGGCAAGGAAAGTCATAAAATGTGGCAAAACTCATTTAACAAATTTCTCACTTAGCATCCAGACAGAAAACATGACCAAATGAACTAATTCTACTTTATTGTAAGACTACAGTAACAGAACCCAGCAAGTCTGAAGGTGTAAATTTTTTTTACAACCTCTTCGGCCGAAGTAGTTGTAGAAAAAATGCTTTTAAAAGAAAAAAAAAAGTTGGCCACGCCCACCCAGTCACATTATCCCCTCCCCCCACCAAGCCACGCCCACAGAACCGGCAGTCACCAATTTTACATTTCACTCCTGATCCCATCCCATCATGCAAGTCATCTAAACTTCCATCTAACTTGACTTCAGGATGTTGGGCATCATTCCTGCATCGCAGAGATTTATTTCTGGTTCTGTTGCAATGCCTTATTCTGACTGGGATGCGTTTTCATCCATTACCTTAGCAAGATGCAGACTCACAGAAACACACACACGTCTAGGAAATGTTTGCCTAGCACTTCTTACAGCATCAAACAGCTTCAGTACTTCTGTCACCTGAAAGAGGACCTGTCTGATTCCTCACGGTCTCTGGCAGTGGCGCAAAAGACATTTTTTTGACAGAAAGCACCTTCCCCCACCCCCTGGAGATAATCTGATGAGGACCCCCTGCTAATGAAGCAAATAGTCCCCTTCTTTTCCTCCCTTCCTGCCTCAGTGGGTTGCCTGAAATTAAATTCCTCTCAAAATGACATGGAGTAGGCTGAAGAGTGCCAGTCCTTCAAACCTGCTATTCTTAAGGGAATGTTTTTAGCATGAGGCTTCTTTTATGCACTGAATCACTTGGAACTTTGAGTGATTTTTTTTTTGGAAGGGGGGGGGGATTATTGGCTTGTTTCATTATTCATTTCTCCACCCTGGAATTCCACGCAGAGGAAATCTGGTGACACGATGAGCAGAACCGGCCAAGAGAGACAGTCTGTGCCATGGAAAATGTGGCTCTCCATGATGGCATTGAGAACTGGCTGCTTAGCAAGAGCGGAAGTCACACATCACAACAGCCGATGTGCCAATTCTTCAAGTGGTGCTGAGATCCAGTCACGCCCAGCACCCCTGTAGAGTCATTAGCTCTCAGCATTAGCTGAGAGTTTTGTTGGCGCACCCTGCAGGGGGTAAAGCCTCAACCCAATAAATCTTGAAGTTCTTCGTTGACTCCTGGGCTTGAGGGGGCCAGAAGAGACAAGGTTATAGCTTAATGAGCAAGGCTCACTTTGCAGGTCAATGTTCATGGACTGGAGAGTGGTCCAGTTTACAGAATAACACAGGTGGAAGAGACTTTGGAGGTCTTCTGGTCAACCTCCTGCTTAAGCAGGAGACCCTATACCGTTTCAAACAAATGGTTGTCCAATTCCTTCTTAAAAACCTCCAGCGTTGGAGCAACCACAACTTCTGAAGGCAAGCTGTTCCACTGGTTTTGTTCTGTCAGGAATTCGCACCTTAGTTCTTTGTTGGATCTCTGTTTGATTCGTTTCCAACCGTTACTTCTTGTCCTGCCCTCAGGTGCTTTGGGGAATAGGTTGTCCCACAGAACAGGTTAAAACTCCATTGACTGGCTCTCAGATTCTTTGTAAGGCATTTTTCTATGTTTCTGTGAATCTTGTGGAGCCACCTACTGGTAGATGGCTGAATTTTCTCTCTCCTGTATAAGGCAGGGCAGGGACTTCGTGATAATGATGTTGAGAGAGAGAAACCCTTAGTGCAGAAAAAAATGAAGGCTGGGACATTTTCTTCTCTTTGTCATGATGCTAGAGCTGGAGGCATGACAAAGCAGACACAGAAGGCATGAGAGGCTTTTCCAGCATTCATTGCTTTACACACTAAAAGGAGAGACCAATCAGCTCAGAGAGAAGGGATGTGCTTTGGAAGGTATTTTGTAAAGTATTAAAAAGCAAAAGTACAAGTAATCCTCAACTTACAACAACAGTTCGTTTAATGATCATTGGCACTGGAAAATGTGACTTAGGTCGTTTTTCAGTTACGACCTTCAGCATCCCCACAATCATGTGATCAAAATTCAGATGCTTGGCAACTGGTTCATATTTATGACCATTGCTGTTTATGACCAAAGTCATAATGATGATCAAAGTCAACGGGGGAAGCCAGGTTCACTTAACAACTGGATTACTGATTTAACAACTGCAGTGATTCACTTCACAACTGCTGTTAAGTGAGACTTGACAAATGTCTCACTTAACAACAGAAATGTTGGGTTCACTTGCGATCGTAAGTTGAAGACTATCTGTATGTTGGTGTGTTGTGTGCATAGCAGTCAACTTCTTTAAAGGTGTGGGAAAGGCCAGGGAATAAGTGATGACACAACATATAACAGAATAATAGGAGTTAGAAGGGACCCTGTAGGTCATCTAGTCCAACCCCCCGCTCAAGCAGGAGACCCTACACTATTTCTGACAGATGGCAGTCCAGTCCCTTCTTGAAAGCTTCCAGTGATGAAGCTCCCACAACTTCTGAAGGCAACTTCTGTTCCATTGGTTGATTGGTCTCAGTCAGAAAATTATCCTTATTTCTTGGTTGAATCTCTCCTTGATCAATTTCCATCCATTATTCCTTGTCTGGTCTTTATGTGCTTTGGAAAATAGGTTGACCCCCTCCTCACTGTGGCAGCCCCTCAAATATTGGAAGACTGCTATCATCTCTCCCCTGGTCCTTCTTTTCACTAGACTAGCCATGCCCAGTTCTTGTAACTGTTCTTCATTTGTTTTAACCTCCAGTCCCCTAATCATCTTAGTGGCTATTCTCTGCACTCTTTCTAGAGTCTCAACATCTTTTTTTATAGCGTGATGACCAAAACTGGAGGCACTATTCTAGGTGTGGTCTTACTAAGGCTTTATAGAGTGTTAATAGTACCTCCCTTGATCTTGATTGTATCCCTCTGTTATGTTGTGTTATTGCTGTGCAAATGATACTTACGTGACTGATGCAAATTAAGCATCTTGCATCACCTGTGTGATGACATCATGGCCCTAATGAATGATATCACTGAGGCTTCTAATAAACACTTATCACTTTCTGTCACAATGACATGAGTTTTCGATTAAATGGACCAATGATATATCCCAGCCTGGCTCTTCCTCTCTTTTAAAAAAATGTTTATACAACTCTTTTCTTAGATTAAAGTCAGTTTCACCAAAATAACATTTATAGGAAAAGAGGAAATGTCTCTCTAGTCTCTTTTAGTTGCTTAAACACCAAATCGTTAGCATTTAATTCTTCATCTCCTGACATATCTATTTTGAATCCACTTTCACAAGGCTAGGAGGAATAAAGTGCAGCTGGTGTCTGTGAATTCAACAGCTGTTTTCTCAGGACTGGGGTTCCCCAGGTGTTGGACTACAATTCCCATGAATGGCCATGCTTGGAGATAAGACGGGTGGTACAAACCGACATATATTTCAAGGATCTGAGGTTGAGGATGGATATTGTGCAGAGTGAAGACTATGGAAGAAGCTTAGAACTAAAATGAGAAGCTCTTCCTTTCTACAAAAAATGGATCGGAATAGGTAAGGCATTGCATTTTCTTTCTTTCTCTTTGTTTTTAAGTGTCTCGCATAGCAGAGCAAGCTGTCTGATCATCCCTGCCTTGCCGACTCCCGAAAGAATTCTTTCTGTTGATGTTCTCTTGAGGATTCTTCTCGTAAGGCTGGGGAAAAAAATTGTATTGCCATAGGGGAGAAATGTGCCATTTGTTCAGCTGCCTTTACAAGGCCTCCTGGTGGATGGTGCGGAAAATCACCCACAGGATCCTGTCCTGTTCCTGTGTTCACACGCTGCTGATAAATGCATGGTGGGAGTTTTATGAAAATTGCCGTTTCGTTGCCAGAAGCTATAGAAATGGGAGGGCTTGGCAAGTAACTGATCGTGATGTTGCTCATGAGGTTTTTATGAAACTTTTTTAAATGGGTCAAGAGAAAACCTCCACAGGCATCGTTTGCTGCCAAACTTCCCAGATTTAAGAAACTGCCACAAAATCTTTCAAGGATCTACAACGTAAATTCTGGAAGCTCCCTGCCTATGGAATCTATCAAAATCCAATGCTAGGACTGTTACCTATCATGAAGAGGAAACGGGAGAGGAATTTATGTACCTGTTCAAGAAGACTAAGAGGAACGGACCATTACGGAGTGAAGATCCCAGGAGGAAGAACAGTTGTAGACATCCCCCATCCCCTATTTACAACAACCACTTCCCAATATTTTCCAGGAGGAACGTCTCACTGACCTGTCCAGGAATGGAAGGAACAGTTGGCTTTTCGGGGGTCAGCAGGCTGCCCGGAATGTCAGATTGGTAGGAGATGGGAGGAGGCCCAGGGTTGAATTCATTTAACGTCGGGGTGCCGGGGTTCACAGTGGGGAATGAATCTGGGTAAGTTCCAGAAAAGGTTGAATCTGAAACAATAAAAGCAGCAGTCAGGGGGGAAAGTTATCTTTCAGAAAAGGCTTGTACATATACGAATGTTGTGAATGAATGTTAGTTCTAACCCCATGTAACATAATCAATAGAATTCATACTAATTCCCTGCAATGGTTAAGCAGCAATTATGTGCATATCTTGTTTCTTGGTGACACAAATGTAACACTTGTGCCTTTCAATGGTGCTCACGCACCATACACAAGGTAGATCCATGAGATCTCAGTGAGGTCTAAAAGTAGGCACTCTCACTTTCTCTCTTGGAGGAGAAGACTATATCCCTCTCTAGAGCCATGGTGGCACAGTACTTAAAAAGTCCAGTATTGCAGGCAAACTCTGCCTCAGCCAGTTCGATCCTGACCGGCTCAAGGTAAATTCAGCCTTCCAAGGTCAGTAAAATGAGGACCCAGATTGTTGGGGGAAATATGCTTACTCTGTAAACACTTTATAGAAGGCTATAAAAGCACTGTGAAGCGGTATATAAGTCTAAGTGCTATTGCTGTCCCTCAAGATCTGGACCTTTCCCCCCAATACTCAGAGGCTGACTCACTTTGGCTGCTATAGTCGTTGGTGCCACCGCCACCGGAAGAGGACTGCAAAGATCCAAATGGCGAGGGACCCGGTCCCAGGGCTGCAATCATCTCCATGACACTGGGCATCACCATGTGGGTGGGACTCATGGTGCGGCAACGCTTCAGCACGGGCCCATCCTGCTCCTCCTTGATGTGGATGTCAGGTTTGATTGGGACCGGCTTCCAGCTGCATGTCGGGTCGATGGTGATCTCTTCATATTCGGAGCTGGGTAAAGGGGATGTTTGCACATGACACTCAACCCTGCCCCTCCCCCCACACACACATGGTGGATTTATACAACCACACCATTATTCACATGTCATGAAACACGCTGGGTTGGGCTCAGTGGCTCACATGGTCTCTCCCAACTCTAGAAATTTTAGGTCTCTACACAGGACTTCTTGATCATGAGCCGGTAACCTTGAACCGCCCACAAGAACACCAGGTGTGATCCTTCATTATTTCAGCTATGAGGTCACTGTATAGCCCACGAGGAGGAAAAAGAAAAATAGAAAAAAGGAAAACAACTAACCAAAGGGTTCTAAAAAAGAAAATCTCTAAATGGCTTTAAGGTGATGTTTAACTGCTGCACACTACTGGTAAAAATGCCTCACAAAGATTTGGGGGTTGATGTTGGGGGGCTTCCAGCTTACATTTCTGGGGCTACATGGATGGTTCCCCCTGTTCTTAGCAAAGTCGTTTTGTTCACCAAGAGACATTATTTCATTCGGAAAAACACACGGCAGAATACAGTGCCGTGCTTGTTCTATTCTTCATTGAAAAAGAATGCTTATAAGCTGATTGCATTATTGGGTAAAGAATAGCTCATAGGAGCGCTACTGTTACTCCACCCATGGAACAAGCTCTAGTGTCTTCCACGGGGCTGTTATCAGATGGAGTTCCTTGGAGAAGCATTTTCTTCTACCAACACTGTTATAAGAAACACAAGCCTGACAATATTATGATAATTCAAATGAGGAACTGTGACTCTAGAGGAAATAAAACAAGAGAGCCAGCAGCATGGAGTAATATTGTGCTGCATTTTGCTTTAACGGAAAGATTTGGTTTCTCTTCGAGCTTAGCCTTCCTCCTTGAGTCCTTCACAGTAGTCCAGATATGATGCAACCTATTGTGTGTATAAGTACAGGTAGTCCTCAAATCACAACAGTTCGTTTCGCATCCATTTAAAATTATGACACTGGAAAAAGAGACTTATTGTCACAGCATCCTCATAGTCACATGATTAAAATTTGGGCAGTTGCAACTGGCATGTATTTAAGGTTGTTGCCATGTCTTGGGGTCATGTAATCACCATTCGTCACCTTCCTAGATGGTCTCTTACAAGCAAAGTCAATGGGGGAGGCTAGATTTTCTTTAACAACCACATGATTTGCTAACAACTGTGGTGATTTGCTTAGCAACCAGGGCACAAAAATAAAATATTGTAAAATCAGGCACGATTCATGTAACAACTGCCTTGTTTCGCAATGGAAATTCTAGTTCCCACTGTGGTTTTAAGTCCAAGACTACCTGTATTACCAAGGTAGGTTAGTTCAGCGCTGATCACAGCTGACGTGCTAAGTAGCGCTCAAGCTCCTGAATGGAAAGGAGGGTATCCCTCAGTTAAATAATTGTGCAATTGGCTGCTTGCCAATCACAGTCCAGGCACAATGTGGTACAAAGGAGCTTTCCTAGTCTTCAGAGGAAGGACAACCAAAACTAAGAGTTAGGGTGGGTGGGTGATAGCCCTTGCCTGCCCCCTGGTGGCCATAAAACAGCATCACCACACCTGGCCAGTCCCATTTCTTTTTATACAATAGTGGGGGGGAAACCAGCAAATCCAAGAAACTTACTTTTGAATGTAAATCAGGATTCCCAACATGTACTGGTCCACTTCAAGCCCTTCCAACAAGGCTGTTTTACTGCACGAAAGAAGAAGAAATAAGGGAGGGGGAAGTAACCATATGCAATGCTCTCTGACAGGCTGCAGCTGCAAAATTTCAAACCGTAAGGTTTTATAGAGAAGGGAGGTGGGGTGGAGTGCAACTTTTGGCTGTAGAAGTTTTTAAAGCTAAAAACAGAACAATAACTGAGTATAAAGTCAGCCAGACACCTGATTATAATTTTAAAAAGGGCAAGGATGTTGGGATGAACCCTAACCCCTCTGGACTTTGTTGGGAGGTTGAGCCCGGCTAAAGAATTAATGCTGGGCCTTGGTGCTGCTGTCAGTCAACTGCCAAACTTTTAAGTGCTCTGTTTTGTGAGCAGCTCTTGACTTCAGCCCAGTAGCCCTGTGACAGCTGTGCCACTGAAGAGGAATGGAAGGAGAACTATTGATTTTAGATCTTGCTTAAGAACTGTCCAGCCCAGGCTGGCCACAATAAACAGCTACAGAAATTAATCCACAGCGGTTTTTCCCAACCTTGGGAACTCTAAGATGTGTGGACTTCAACTCCCAGAATTCCCCAGCCGGCATTGAAGTCCACACATCTTAAAGTTCCCAAGGTTGGGAAAAACTGGTCCAGAGGTTTTCTCTTGTATGCTGCTTTCCTAACAAAGGTCCTTTCTCAGGTTTAATATCCCAAATGTCTTTGCTTTTGCCACAGCCGCCTCAAACATAGATGCTCACTTGCAAACAGGACATCGCCACGTCCCCCTTTCACAATTTAGCTGCAAATAGGATTCCAAGTCGAAGCACTGCATAGAGAAAGAAAACAGGATTCAATTGGGCAAAAGGCATTAGAAAACAACCCCAAAGGCTTTGGGGACAAGGGCAACTGTCCAATTGCAGGATGATACTGTACTGGATCCCTTGAACGCTTTCCCTTCCACAAGAATAAATGATTGGGGTTTTCTCCTTCTCTTCCTTCAACAGCCCACCTCCTTTTGTCGGCAGTTCATCATTCTTCTTGCTGTTCCTACCTTCTCTGTTAGCCAGAGGGTAGGAAGACATGGGAGATGATCAGAGACTCACCTGTATGTGCCTGCAGTCATGACCCCTGGCTGGAAGCTGGATTCTCCGAAAAGTAATGGGGCACTTCAGAGACACCTTAATGGCCGTCTGCTCCACACCATCTTCGCCATTTGGACCCGGAGTCCCAGGGATTGTGCCACTGCTGAAGTTCCGTTTGACTAAAGACGGAAAGGGGGAAATGATGTATCAATGCAGACCCAATGGACCAAGGGCAGATTTGAAAGACCACGGAGACTTTTTCTGCTGTCAGTTTTCTGTTTCTATCTTTCTGCGCAACTCAGTGGGCTGGGAGTGGTGATAGCCAGCAGAGTTGGGAAAGGGTTGAGATCAGGACAGAAGAGGCCTTTTCTAATTCCTTTATCGTTTTTGGCTTTTCCCGTCTCTATCAAGTTGTCCGTAGTCTAACCTGACACGTCGTATTCCAGCCTCAGCTAACAATAAGAAGAGCTTCCCTGGCCCATCTGATAACTTGGCCCTCCTTACAGCTAGTCTTTGACTTACAGACATTTGTTTGATGTTAGGAAGTGCTGAAAAAAAGTGATTTATGACTGGTCCTCACACTTACAATCGTCATAGTGTCCCTGTGATCCCATTATCAAAATTCGGACACTTGGCTACCACTAGGTATTTACAATGGCTGCCGCATCCCAGGGTCATGATTGCCATTTGTGACTTCCCCAGACAAACAAAGTCAATGGGGGAAGTCAGATTTGCTTAGCAGCTTGGTGAATTCTGGAAGTTGAAGTCTCAAGTTTTAAAGTTGCCAGGTTGGACATCCCTCCTCTACACTCTTCGGTTTGGTCTTCAGAACAGCCTTTTCCAATCTGGTGCCTTCAGAATAGTTCACTTCTCAATGGGCCTACTCCATGGAAATTTTCCCCCTTCTCCTCCCGAGCAATGCATTTGTGAAACATCTCTGATCCCAGCCTAATGGAACTCTGCAGGAATTCTGCTCCTGAAGAACCAGGCCAGACAGCTCTGTCCCTTTGACTAGACTTTACAGATGGGGAAAGATGCTGAAGAGCAGAGATACTCACTTTTGGTGATGCAGTGCTCAGCCGGCAGCAGCCGCTTCTTGATTAAACCTTGCAAAACGGACCGAACTGAAGGCCTGTGCACCAATTGCAGGACAAAAAGATGGGACTAAAACGAAGAAAAAAGAGAAGTCACCAGGGCTAAACACATTCACAATTTGTAACACACTCACAATTTGACAAAGCAGTGTCAGATCTGCCATCTTCAGCATGTCTTGCTTCCCGCCATAAAACGGAGGGATGACAGGGTGAAAGGAACCAGAGGTGTGAATCTGGAATGTACTGGCTGATCAAGGACGGAGCTATGAGAGCAGAATGCGAAACTCAACCAAAGAGGTGCCAAATCCCAAAGCTATGTTGTGTCCCACTCCTCCTCTGACGGCTGGGTCTGGGAGGTCTGTATCAAGCGTGGCCACAAAGCCTCTGCAGCTTTGCCAAATTCCTGTCAGAGTTCTCAGGGCAGGCAGGAATCCAAGGTGTGACTTCAGATGAGACTTTGCCTGACTCAAGGAATGCCAAAAAGCAGATCCTTTATATAAGCCATGGGGTGTAGCTCCATGACTCAGCACTTATCCAGGCCTGCCCCTCCCTTCCTTTTGCTGATGTCGCCTCTTCATTCTCCAGAAGCGGGGATCTGTCCACTTTTCGTCCTCCTGCTCAGCTGCCGGCAATTCTAGCTCGTGGCTGGCTTCGTGCTCACACGCTGTAGGGAGGTTTGTTTGCTCAGTCTGTCCGGGCATGGTGTCAGGGGCTGGAGGCATGCCAGGCCATTCTTCTTCACTATCAGTCTCTGGCTCAGATAGCAGGAGATGGGAGGGGCCCGGCTGAGGAGAGGAGGGCGGGCGGGCGAGGCACAACAAGCTGTTTCCAAAATATTGGAGGAATATGATTGGACATTGATGGGCTGATCAAGGGAGGAGGGCCAGGGAGATGGGAAAACGGTGGGCTTTGCATGGGAATATTCAGATCCAGCTTTGCTTATGCTGTAGCTGCTTGACTACGTTGAACCTTTCACTTCAACGAAATGGAGTTCGAGGGTCTTTCTTTCCTAAATGACCAAGTTGGGACACACAAACAAAAAGGGCCTTCTGAACCCAGAGAAGTGGGTATTTGAATCCAGGGACCAATCAATGAACATAGTAAGAAAAGCTGCTCCACAAGGAAATGGTACCATGTGTAGCACACAATCCACTTATGAATTTGCTGCTGCAAGGAATGACAAAGGTAACTCGGGTGGCTTATGATAGAGGAAACATCCCCTTTATCCTGGACTTCCTGCATCTGTGTGGATTTAGTGCAGAATTCATCCAGCCAAGAGTAGGCCAAGACTGTCTTCCCTGATCTGGTGCCCTTTGAATATGCTGGGACTGCAGTCCTGTAGAATTCTTCATCCTAAAGGAATTTGGGAGTAGCCGTCTCCACCTACTCAACAGACCTCCAATTGGAAAAAGCTGATACAGGAATTTTGGGAATTAGGACAAATGGCAGTGGAGGACTAGATGGCCATCTGTGTTGTGACCTAAGCCCAAGTAGTTATTACCAGACACAATCAGTCCTAAACAAACATATTTTATTAGAACAGCTGAGAATTACTTCATTCTCAGCTTAGTCCAAATTAGTTCCAAAACAAATCCTTCAGAAAAACTCCTTTGGCCTTATTACATACCTTTGTCTTCTTTGGCACCCTGCCAAAGGCTTTTCTTGGCAAGAACCCCATGAAGTTCAGAAGCAGGAGACAAGAAACAATTGTAGCAATGTTGCTTTCCTACAAAGAACTCAAGAGCCGTTGCTGCTCTTTTAAGCCTTATGGGAGAGGCCAATCATCTTCTGGCCTTACTGCCGAGTCGTCCTTTTTGCTTTAGCTGCTCTTGCCTTCTGGCAGCTCTTCGCATGTGTGCACTAGAAACAGGCTCCTCTTGTTCCTCTGCCTCTCTGCTGTCCGCCTTTGGAGGCTCCTGAGTCGGTGCATCACTCCCAGATGGGCCTGGCCCCATCTCTGCCTCTGATGCAGAGCTCTCGTCCAGGCCTTCCCCAGAGTCCAGGCCTAGCCCATGGTCCTCCCCAGCCTCCCCACTGTCCGACTCTGCTGCTAGCTCCGCCGGCTGCTGCCGGACCACAACAATCTGCTATGAAGTAGCCTGGAGTATGAATACCCTTCACAGCAAAACAGAGACCCAGAGAAACTGCTATCTTCACTCTAAAGACCGCTCCCAAACAAACAGAAGTTGAACTTACACAGCAGCAAGCTGTGACTGTGATCTGGATGGTGTTCCTGCCGGGCTGGCAGACCTGCTTTAGGTAGAGGGGTTTGTGTGAAGTCTTGTTGTCTCCCCGCTCGATGGTCAGAGGGGTGGCATTCACGCTGACCTGGACTGAGGCTGGCCAGTTGGTGTTCATTTGTCGGTCCTCGTGATGGTAGCATTTAAACTGCAGCTCTAAGTCAGGCCTGAGAAGCAGAGAGGAACCACAAAATGCATTTCTAAAGAAAATATTCACGGTGCCTTAGAGAAGGCAGGGAGATAAGAACTTTGTAATGGGAGAAAACTCTGCTACGGTCTCTTGTCCCATCTCTTTTGGCCACGAACTTGTGGTCCTCAATTCCTGCTGAGAATTGTGTTGCTGGAACGCAATTCCCAACAGCCCTAGAGAACACGCCAAAAGCAATGGGTGCTGAGAACTGTAGCGGCTCAACAGCTGGAGGACCACAGTTCCTCATCTCTATTGTAGAGTTCTCCCTGGGAATGCATGGCAATTGCCGAGAATTCTGGGAGTTGAAGTCCTCTCACCTTTAATTTGGCAACGGTGGGAAAGATTCTCCTAAAGAGACAGGGAAAAGTTTTTTCCCCAGCTAAGAGAAGTTCCTTCTTCATTGGTTAAGATTTATGAAATTGTTTATTAACATAGCAAAAGAACACCTACAAACCCCTAGTGGAGAAGGGCTAGAATTTTTGGAAATCTTTAGAAAGTCTCTCTCAAACAGACCTGTCAACTAGTTATTTGAAGTAATTACTGCACTAAAATCAGCAGGATAATATCCAAACACCTTCCTTAATGATAACCAAAACAGAGTCACTTGGTAGAGAGATGGACAGGACATAAATTTAACAAATAAACTGAATTGAAGCAGTTAACAACCAGTTGATAGTTGTTAACTATTTTCCTTTTGATTCTCCACTGTTTCTCAGCTGTCAAAGCAAATCCTTGAATAACCTCACTTGTATTATTGGTTTTTTTTCTTTTCCTCCAGAATATTTTCATCTTTTCCCAGAACTTTCACCTATCTGCAAAAGAGCCTCTCACAGAGTTCAAGTAATTGCCAGGTACAGCCCAGAGACTCAGAATAAAGCAGAACCTGTTGCTGCTTTTTGCAAAAACAGCCAATTAAAATGTGACACCTGAAGGTGAACTGGATGATTCTCAGAGTTCTCCTGTGCTATTTCAGAAAGAAAATATGGACCAAGGCTGTAGGAACAACAGTGTGGAAATGTGCTATTGTACAGAAAGGTGGACTTGAGATCTCGTTTTCAGGACTGCTGGAGTTAGGAGGCACATAACCCAGTTTAGAGCTTTGCTCTTTTGCTATGTCCCAATGTGGGCTCAAAAGCAATGATGGAATAAGTTCTAGTTTATCCTCTGCTCCCAGCTCGCCACTAAAAAAAAAGAACCATGCAGTGTTTTGGATTCAGCTTTCAACTATCTTTCAAAAGCTACCTATACTTAACAATCAGGGCGGCAGAAGCCAATTCTAGGTTAGAGAAGGACCAAGGTGAGGTGTTTACTTAGTAGGATGAACTTAGGAAAATCATCATAGGTCTCACCTGAGCATCAGAGTCTTATAAACAGAGTCCCTGAGCTGGAAGACATGGTTGCTGACCGCCAAGTTGTGCTGGAGGCGGAAAGGCTCCAATACTACACCATCCCGTACAGGGAAGGTCAAACGCAACTCCTCACAAGGGTTTCCTGGTGGGACAAGAAAAGAGAATGGGCTGATCATGAGCGGAAGGTGCACAGCCATAGGTGCAGGGATGATATGGGGCAGAAGAGCCAAGGCGGGCATGGAAGGAGACAGGCTGACCCAGCAATAGGGGACATAGTAAAATATTGTCTGGGCTGTGGGGCACGGCAAGGGGCAGCCAGGTGGAAGAGTGCTGCAGGGGGTGTGAAGAACAGGCCTGGCTTCTGCCTTGACTCCACCAGGGCTGTCATTTTCTTTCCTCCCCCTAATTCTGTTGAATTTTGCAAGCATTTGGGAAATGGATTTTGGCACTCCCTCTTCTTTCTATTCCCACTACAAGTTAAGGAAGTCTCTCAAGATTTTTCCCCCCAGTGCCAAACTGCCATTCCTTAACTGCCACGGAACACACTTGACCCCCAAAATTCCATTGCTCTGCAAGTAGTCCCAAATTCACATCACGGACCAGAGCCCAGCCAATATGTAGAAGCCAGAGGGGAAGTTTCTCCAGGACTCAACCATTTTGAGTTGCTGGGGTGTGTGTGTGTGTGTGTGTGTGTGTGTGTGCATTGAGATGTACAGACACAACTGTGTGAACTGGGTGCCTCATTTTTCAAATACCTTTTGGGGAAAGGTGCCGTCTCCTTAAAAGAAACTATGAGACGTCCAGAATGAATTTTTCTTGCTAAAAAAAATGTGAGGTTTGCAAAACGGAGTGGTACAGTCAAGAAAAGCTTTGCCACTTGAGTACTATGTTGGTTTTCCTACCTTACTGTGTACTACCCCAAGTCTCACCACTGAGATGATATTGTAAATGAGTAAATCAATTAACCAGTGAATTGTCATTACTAAATGATGTTTCATACCCTCTTTAGCTAGGAGAAGCCATAAATCAGCCAGATTGGAAGGACTTTCTTAGCGTCTAAGACTTACCAGATGGAGAAGGATGCAAAGAACCAATGTTGGGAGATGGAGAAGGATGCAAAGAATTGATATTGGGTTTGATGTCTGGAAGGAATGGTGACTTCACATCCTGTCCTGGGGACATGTAGGGAGGGATATTACTTCCAGGGGTCATCGGAGGTGTGGGGTTACCAGGTAAAGGAGAGCTTGGATAGCCAGGCATAGATCTTCCTGGCTAAAAAGAGAACAGAATTATAACTCAGACATTATCAACTCTTATGAAACTTCAGCCCACCTTCTGGTAAAAACAATCCCAAACTTTACACAATGGAGTACAAGTTGAAAGTCCTCTGAATATTGAACCAGGAAAAAGGTGACTGCATTTACATTCTAAAGGTAAAGGTAAAGGTTCCCCTCGCACATACGTGCTAGTCGTTGCCGACTCTAGGGGGCGGTGCTCATCTCCGTTTCAAAGCCGAAGAGCCAGCGCTGTCTGAAGACGTCTCCGTGGTCATGTGGCCGGCATGACTCAACACCAAAGGTGCACGGAACGCTGTTACCTTCCCACCAAAGGTGGTCCCTATTTTTTCTACCTGCATTTTTACGTGTTTTCAAAACTGCTAGGTTGGCAGAAGCTGGGACAAGTAACGGGAGCTCACCCCGTTACACGGCAGCACTAGGGATTCGAACCGCTGAGCTGCCGACCTTTCGATCGACAAGCTCAACATCCTAGCCCCTGAGCCACCGCGTCCTCTATTTACATTCTACTGAATGCATATTTTCCAAACTAACATCCTTGAGATGCATTAACCTCATGGACACAAAGGAGTGGGAAAAATTGACGGGTCCGTGTGCTGAGGCTTCCTCACCTCTTTTTTCTTTGGGACTCCCCCACCCAACCATTATTGCCCAAAATGATTACAAATAATCCTCAACTTCTGACCATGATTGAGCCCAACATTTATGTTGCTAAGGCATTTGTTGTTAAGTTAGTCACACAATTGTTAAGTGAATCTGGCTTCACCATTGACTTTGCTTGTCAGAAGGTCACAAAAGGGGAATCACATGACCCTGGGACACGGCAACGGTCGTAAATGTGAAAAACTGTCATAAGGTCACTTTTTTTTTAGTCTCACTGTAAATTTGAAGAGTCACTAAATTGAACTGTTGTAAGTCGAGGACTACCTGTACTTAAGAATTGTGCAATAGGAAGAATTATAGGAAGACTGCTTAAAGCAGAGATGTCCAAGCTTGGCAACTTTAAGACTTGTGGACTTCAGCTCCTAGAATTCCCTAGCCAGGAGTTGAGGTCCACAGGTCTTAAAGTTGCCAATGTTGGATACCCCTGCTTTAAAAGTATCAAACCCTTACAATTACGCACACAAGGACTAGTCAAATTGTGTAACTCTCAGTGCAAGATCAAGGCAGTGTTTCATTCACTCTCAACAGTGAGCAGAATCTCATTTGTTTTTACATGGCTGATTTCCTCTTTTGGACTTTTTGGCTGTAGCCTGGTGACTGGCCTGTTCTCATTTTTTGCTAGTCACCAGCCACCTATGAATGGGCCAAGTGTTTTACAGAAGCAACCATCTCTTTTTATCTTCATAGACCGTCTTAAAAATAGTGCACGTTAGCCTTCTCAAGCTGAACTGGCGGTGGGTAAACAAGGACATAAAGATGCAAGACTTCCTGATTTACTGTCGATCACATTGTGCTCTCTTGTGTACCAAATAAGAATTCTATTTATACTTCAATCAATGTGCAACCTCTTGCCTTTTCTCTCTCCTACTTTATGAAAAACACTAGAAACTACTCTCTTGTAGATGAGAGACAGTTTATACCTGTATCTTATTTTGGGGGCTGCAAAATCTGGTATTAGGCTGTGCTTTTTACCATGAGAATATATATTTCAATTTCCCCCCAAATGTCCATTTTTTCAAGTTAAAAACAGGGGAAAAAAATACACTCAACTTTGGCCACATCAAGGAGAGGCTCTTGGAAGTTAAAATATAACATTATTCTCTTTGAGTGAAAAGGGCAACCCTGACCCATAATAGCTAACCCCTTGAGATGACACAGGAGAAAAGTATCAAAAATGGACAAAAAGTAACTTGCAAAAAGATGCAAGAAAGTGCAACTTCTTATTAACACGTTACCCCCTTTCTTTAACTCAGTTAGCAGAAGTGTTTCTCCTTTTTTTTAAGTGATATAAGAACGGAAGAGTCAAAAAATGAATCCAATAAGAGATTGTAATGGTAATTCTAAGCGAATATAAAAACACACAAAGTCTTGCTTACATGATGCACCATTTGCTTCAATTCTGTTTAAGAAACAAGAAAAATGACCCAATGAAGATCAGGATGTTGTGCTTTGTGTGTAAAAGGAAAGAGAAATGGATGAATGATGGAAGATGTGAAGGTATGTTCTAGGTGAAAGAACTTTTGTGAATCTATGTAAAACACATGAATAAGCCATCTTGGAATGCAGAGCAGATTGGTAAAGAAGATCTCCAGCAACCCAAAGATGGGGACCTGGAGGCTACAACATAGGAAGAACAGTTGCAGAAATTGGGTCTGTCTAGCCTAGTGAAAAGAAGGACTAGGGGTGACACGATAGCAAGCGCTTGAGGGGCTGCCACAAAGAAGAGGGGGTCAACCTATTTTTCAAAGCACCAGAAGACAGGACAAGAAGCAATGGGTGGAAACTGATTAAAGAGAGAAGTAATCTGGAACTAAGAAGAAATTTCCTGATAGTAAGAACAATCAACCAGTAGAATAGCTTGCCTTCAGAAGTTGTGGGAATATGGCAGAGAGATAACACCTGGCATCTAACAATAGCAATAGCACTTACTGTATGTACCGCTCCACAGTGCTTTACAGCCCTCTCTAAACAGCTTACAGAATCAGCATATTGTCCCCTGCTATCTGAATCCTCATTTTACTGGAAGGATGGAAGGCTGAGTCAGCCTCGAGTCCTGTCAGGATCGAACTGCTGGCAGTCAGCAGAGTTAGCTTGCAGTACTCCATTCTAACCACTGTGCCACCACAGCTCTACATTATTGCCAAATACCTTAGAAAGTCTCATCAGAAGCAAACAATAGAACTCACCCCATTCATAGTAGCTTGTCCGTAGGTATTGAAGTTGCCACCATTAAAACTGGCATTTTGACCATTGAACTGATCAGTAGGCTAAAAAGAGAAAAGTCAAAAACATTTGTTACTAGTGTAATCTGGGACTTGATTCCCAAGACAGGAGTTCTCCATCAATCCAGTTCCATCCCACCTTGATTGCAAAGCAGTGCTTCTCAACTTTCGCAACTTTTAAGATGTATGGACTCCAATTCCCAGGATTCCCCAGCCAGCATGGGAGGTGAAGTCCATATATCTTAAAGATGCCAAGGTTGAGAAATGTTGTTCCAAAGGATACTGAGTAGGTCAGTATCCTTTTGTTTTCCCCAAAATAAGACATCCCCTGATAATCAGCCCAATTGGGCTTTTGAGCACATAGCAATAAGGCCAAGCACTTATTTCAGGGTTCAAAAAAATATATAAGACAGGGTCTTATTTTTGGGGAAACACGGTAATTCTACAGACTCATTTTATCCCAAGAGCAAGCAATGCCAAACAGAAGATTGGTGAATTCTCACGTTATACTATGGTCTGACCCTGCTAGTAATTTTTTGATTAATTTTCTTCAGCCCAAAAGAGGGCTTAGCTGCATTGAACTGCTGACTTGAAATCTCTCTCCAAAGAGTTTGCTGTGCATGAACTATTGTTAGGAGCCAATTCTACAAGTTGTGTGTTTCTTAAATGTTGAATACTGAACATTGAACAGCAAACAAGTTGAATCAAGTCCCTAACAAAGGGAAGAAAGTGCAGCCAGCTAAACATCTCAGCACCTTGGAATTGCCTAACCATTATAGATTTCTCTCGGGCTTTATTTAAAGTCCTTCCACCCATATTATGTTTATGTAACTTTTTTTCTTATTACAGGGAGTCCTCAACTTATGACTACAATTGAGGCCAGAATTTCCACTGCTGAGCAAGGCTATTTAATGAGTTGCACCCAATTTTAAAACCTTTTTGCTGTGAGTTTTAAGTGAATCACTGCAGGATTAAGCGAATGAAATGAATGGCCTGTAAATGAATCTGGCTTCCCACATCGACTTTGCTCAAAAAAACAACAACTGGGAAGATTGCAAATAACCATTGTAAACATATGCAGATTACCAAGTGCCTGAATTTTGATCTTGTGACTGTGGCAGGATGTGATGGTTGTAACTTTGACAACCTCTTTTAAGTAACTTTTTTTAGTGCCATTGTAACTTCAGTCACTAAACGAATAGTTGTAAGTAAAGGACTACCTATACAGTATATACTAAAGCATTATTTTCTTGTAGCCTATTTCATATTGCTGGCCTGAGATTGTACTAAAGAAACATTCCATTCATCTGCATTTATACTATACACCAATGTGTACCTTAGTTGGGCTCACACAATATGGAAAGATAGCCTTGCCCAACAGCGTTTTCTGCAGATTTTCTACTGAAAAACTATGTTGGCTACGGATTTGGAGAAGGGAAATCAAATCTATTTGAAAGAGAACCAGACTGAGGATAGTTGAACTAAACTGCAACCAAGGTTTACAAAGACTAGATTCATACAATGCAGTAAACCAGACAAAAACCACCACCTTAAATTATACTTCAGCACAACTTGAAGATTCAAGAGGCATGAGATGGGGTTAAGTGAACTAACAGAAAAAGGATCTAGATCCATTTTCCCCAAGCACAATTGGCTGCATTGGATTAAGTATCAAGAAACAATGTTTTTTGCTTTATTGCTGGCTTACTCGATAACCTTGAGAGAACATTTTCTTCTGCCCTGTGAAATTATTCAATCAACCTGCACTGACTCTGGCTGGGAAGAGTTATTCTTATGACTGCTAGCTGAAGATTAGAACAAACAGAATATTTTATTAGAACCTTAAAGCCACTTTTCCCCCAACTGACTATTTTCAGGATTGTGGGTTTCCCACTTTAGAATTCTCCATGATCATTGCCCAGAATTTTGGGAGCTGAAGATCCCACATCTGAAGGCCACCCAGGTTGGAAGAGGCTTTCCTTCACCAGAATAATAGCAAAAAACCATTGGAAATACAGATATCGCCCTCCTTCCTTAGGGAGATGCTCTCTTGATGCATTCATCATTCCATTAGGAATCTGCTTTCTCTCCTTACAGAATGAATGTCTGTAGGTCTCTTTCACCTTCACTGAGAATCTGGTACAGCTGTTACCATAGCAACGGAGTACCTTATAGTATGGGCCGCTAGTACTGGAGGCAGAGAGATAATGGCTCACTCCTTGTTGCAGTGGCAACCGGTGACCAGGATAGGAGGGGGATGGAGCAGATGGTTGAGGCACATTCGTGGCATACTGTCCGGCTTGAGTGGGATACTGGCCACTTTGTATATATTGTTGTCCTGGATAACCCTGGAAGAGATCCAGAAAAAAAGGCAGCTGAGAGTGATAGCCACATACAATGATGTTGCCTAAATCTGTAAACTGCTTTTAAAATAATAAATTGAGGAAGGGATTAACAAGAAGTACACCTCAAGATTTCGGTGAGTTGAGGCATCTCCTTGAAAAATCAACTGGGGGTGTTTAAGGATGTCTTTCGTCTCTGCTACCCACTGGCCCCATAACTCATCAAACCCTGGAAAAATGTTTGTCCCACCCAACCATAAAAGAATCCGTGTGTCTTCTGGTGGGAGTGGGGCAGAACACTTGATGTCACGGATTTTTTTATGGTTGGAGCCCATGTTAGTGAGCTCCAAAATTAGGAGTACAAGTAGCCCTCAACTTATAACCACAAGTGAACATTTCTGTTGTTAAGTGAGATCTTTGTTAAGTGAGTTTTGCCCCATTTTGCGACCTTTCTTGTCACAGTTGTCATCACTGCAGTTGTTAAGTTAGTAACCTGGTTGTTAAGTGAATCTGGCTTCCCCATTGACTCCCTTCTGGCAAGCAAAGTCAATTGCTTGACTTTCAATCACATGACCGAGCAGCTGCCATAAATACGAGTCAGTTGCCAGGCCTCTGAATTTCGATCACATGACCATGGGGATGCTGCAAAGGTTGTAACTGTGAAAAATGGTCATAACTCACTTTTTTCAGTGCCGTTGTAACTTTGAACAGTCACCAAATGAACTGTTGTAAGTCATGGACTACTATAATTTTGGGTAGGAAGAATCCCAAGTTCCTTCCCTTCCTGTTTCTGCTTTATCCTTTCCTTTTCCTTAGACTGCCTTGTAGTTGGATGTAGGATGTTGACTAGTTTCTGCAAAGTTTGCGCTCTGGGACCTGGTCTCTAGGCAACACATCCACAGGTACTCAAACGCGAGTACTCACTGTTTACTACACCAATCTTCCTTAATTCTAGTGTAACCCCTATTCCTTCATTACTTCTTTTTGTGAATAACTCTTCTATTTGTCTTAGGCTGCTTCAGCTATTTTACTGTCTCAAACACAACCATTGCTCCTGTTCTCTCACACTTGGCATACTGGAAGTATGCCCAGATCCCAAAGGTCACGTTAGTTGGAAATTCTAGAATTATAGCTGCAGCACAATGGAACAACCCTCAGATGGGGAAGACTGACACTCCTTGGCAAAGGACGCAGGTTGTACTCTAAGGCTTCAAAGACTGAGCTCCAAAACCCTTCCACCTTTGATAACACACCTCGCTGGAATAAGTTCTCTTGACACTTTGCCGGGGTATCTGCTGGCCTTGTGGTGGAGTAGGGTAGCCATGCTGTGGCATCCTCTGGCCAGCGTACAGGGCGCTCATTGTAGGAGTCCTTGCTGTGTTCATGTTCATGGGTGACATCCCGGAGGCATTCAACATGTTGGCTGGATTCATCCCGGAAGGTACAGTTGGTCCTCGAGGCCCCGAATGAGGGAGGAATTGATTGTTGAAAGGCTGCCCGGCACCCATCTCCAGAAAAAGAAAAGGGGAAGAAGTTAAACAGGATTCGACACAAAGCCAGATCTTAGGGAAATGGGTTTGTAGGAACAACTACACCATGCTGGATGTTATAGTAGTCACAATTCTAATGTTTCTATTCAATTCAGCTGGCATTTCAGCACTAGACAAACACAAAATGGCGCATCAGCTGTAAGCCATAGCAGTCTCGTCTGCAGGTTCCTCACTTTTACTTCAACTGTAAGACCTTGTAAAGTTGACGGTGCTCATTTCTCAGTGAACAACTATCAGGCCCCTCATTTTGATGGGTAGATTTGGGGCCAAAAAGCTAATTAACTCCCCCTCCCTTCTTTGTGTATTCTGACTACCAAGATTTATTTTTCTACATCGGCTACACTAGCTTTGATGGACCACTGGCTGCCTTCCTGTTATGTGCACACTCCATACCCTAAAGCTGCTGCTGAAGGCTAGATCCAAAGAATGACACTGTGTCTACTTGTAGACAAAAGATCTCTGGCACTTCAGTAAAGGAAGAGAAAGGCCAAATAAAAGCCAAGGAGAAATATTTGGGGATGTAGTGTAGTTACCGGTCAAAATAAACAATAAAGTGGAAGAGTTGATACTTGAACAGTGCAGCTAGTTTCAGATGTTCACAGGGAACCATATGAAAGTTTGAAGGTCATCTTGATCAACATTATAGAATGCTGTGATCCTGGCTTCCTTGCAGATAACCAGAAAGACCTGGTTTCTAAGCATGACAGGGAATATCATCTCTTGACTGAACACCTCTCTACGGATATGTCAAATGAAATTTCCTTCTACATAATTCCTGTCTCCACGGCTTTCGCCTGTGTCTATCCCTGCAGCAAAAGAGAAGAAATCTACCTCATAATTTGCCTTCTATAAGTTGTGGGTGCTCCATCATTGTAAGCTTTAAAGAAGAGACTGGACAGTCACTTTTCTGCAATGGTATACGATCTCTTGCTTGAGCAGGGGGTCCAAGGTCCCTTCCAACTCTTATTCAGTTCATTGTTCATGGTGATAGGAACTCCTCAGTTACTTTCAAAAAACACACAGCACTGCTGCCCTGTATTATTCACACAATTTCATTCTTTGACTTCAATCCATATTCTGGCCAGAGAACAGAAAGAGGAGGAGAGAGTTTATCCTCATCCAGCATTCCAGAAGTGGACAACCTGTAACTTGTGGACTGGCTGCATGTGATTCCTTGACTTTCTGAAGTGGCACCATCTTTGGGTAGGTGCTACTGAATGCTTCATAATTCTGCCTCTCGGACTCGTATCACAAAGTATAAATAGAGGCACGTCTCTTCCCATCATGCATTTCTTCCGCCATCTGGTTAGCACTTTCCATCACTCTTATCCCACATTAAACAAACATGCTCAGCTTACCGCTCCATACTGACTCAGCTCCTGGCTCTGCTTTTCTTGCAAGGCAGCAACTGTGGCTGTGGCCGTGGCCGTGGCTGTGGCAGCTGCAGCTGCTACAGCGGCTGCAGCGGCTGCTTGGGTGAAGTCTGCCGGGGGTCTCCCAGTATGAGAAGGCATGCCCATTCCCCCTGGGCCGTTTGGACTCCCTGCATAACTAGAGAAAAGACAGGGTTTATAGCCACCTGGCATATGTTCTGTACACTCTAAGGATGGCCACAATCTAGTGTTGGAAGTCCTTAGAATCTCATTTGCACAGACCGTGGTTTCAAATGGCTGGAACTCCAGGACAAATTAAGGCAGGGCCCCCCAACCTTTTTTGGGCACCAGGGACTGGTTCCGTGGAGAAAGATTTTTCCGCGGTCCAGAGGGGGCGTGGTTTTGCATGCTGCCTACATCCTGTGGATGGGGCTTTGCTTGTTTGCACAACCTGGTTGCTGACATGCTGCAGACCGGTGCTGGTCCACAGACCGGGAGTTGGGGACCTCTGGATTAAGGGATCTCGGAACTGCTGCTAAATGGAGGAAAAACAAGTACAGGAATCGTGACATTTAGGAAACGTGAATGGAACAGACAGAAGGCCTAGCGTTGCGTCCTGTTTTTTAAAGATACTGGCTATGAATATTTTAATCTCAAATACTATTGGTCATATATTACATTGCTCTCAGCTTCTGAGATTCCTGTCCAAATTATAACTGCAAATATTGTGATAACTTGTTATTTTCGAATGTGGTTGGATAGGTATGTATGCATGCATGGGGCAAGTAAAAGATCACAGGAAATCAAGAAATATAATTAAGATGTGGGATGCTCAACATTAAAAAGGGAGAGACAGAGAAAGCATGCTTCTTTCTAGGCTCCCAGATTGTTGTGTCTTGCCCGCCCTCAGAGCAGCCGGGGCCTTCTTACCTGCTCCCCAACACTGAGGAATGTATGCCTTCCGGCCCAAGTCCTGGCTCCATGCCCCCACAAACTGCAGAAGAAGGAGCATCTCCCTGCCCCAGCCCTGACTCCATGCCCAGGCAAACGGAGCAGCTAGACCCCTCCCCCTCCTCCACAGCAGGTGAGCCTGAGGAGGGTTTACTCCCAACAACAGCTGATTGGAGTGACCCTCGCATCAGAAGATTGGAGAGGCGGAGGCAACAGAAGGAAGGGAGGAGCAGGCCTTAATGAGTGCTGAGTCATGGAGCCACACCCCATGGCCTATATAAAGGACCTGCTTTCTGGCAGTCTCTGAGTCAGGCAAAAGTTGAACTTATCTTGCTGAAGTCACTTACTAGTCTCCTTCCTGCTCTGAGGACTTTGCTAGGACTTTGGGCAGAGCTGCAGAGGCAAGCCTGATTCGGATTTCCCGGACCCGGCCGTCAGCGGAGGAGTGGGACACGACACAGATGATGGTTGCCAAACCCAATTCCTCAGATGGTAATGGCAGGCTAGATTTCTACGCCTTGGTAAAATGTTTTGGAGATGCAGTAAAAATTCCCATTGTATCTTCAGCTTCCATGCAGTGGAAGGAACTGAGATGCCCACTCAGGCGAGGAAAGATGATGATGCACAACTAAAATGTCTGGGAGATTAGGCAACCGGACCTGTGACTATGAGATGGCCATCACACTTATACACCCTTTCTCCCACTGACTTGGCAACAGGCATAGCAGAAAGGGGCTGACTCTGGGTGCAATTACTAACAAACTCATCTCTTCCTATCTCTCTGGTGACTCCTCCTCTCACGGCACATGGGGCTGATTCACTAACTATATGGAAACGTTAAAGAAGGAATGTTGTAACTATTTAGGATTCCAGGGAAAGAAGAAAATGACCTTTTTTCCCAAGAGAGAGAGAGAATGGACAGAGGTGGGTAGCTGGGGAGATTCTCAAAATGGGTTCCCACTAACTCATGGTTTGCTTAGTCACACAAACTCTGGTTTACAAACCACAGGAAATATTTCTGCAACTCCTCAAAAGGAGCATCAATTTGCTTAACCTTAGTACTCCCCTATGCACTACCCCAAACTCTGTGAATTCATGGTCTGTCAGAAATCACACCGACAAGCCAGACGAAAACAAATACAGGGGTACTACGGTACTCAACTCTTCTAAAAGTTGTCGAATTTGGTACTTGATGCATTTTGGTGCATAAATTTTGTCCCAATACTTGTTATTTGTTTGATTCGTGGTGCACAAGCTGGAAGCTGTCGGTGTCGGCTACCTCATGACTTGACATTCTTTCCAGCCGAAACAAGGGATCACATATTAGTCACGTGATTTGTTTGGCCCTCATCATTTTTAGTACTCAGCGTGCCTCCCAGAACCAATTAATGATGAATACCAAGGTATCCCTGTACTTGGAACTGCATGGAATGGCATGACTTCCAGGAGTCTTTGAGCCTATGATGTAACCAGGTGCTTCGAAAGTAATTTTTGAAGACTGCACTTACAGGTATGTTTGTCAAATGCTGCAACTTAGTTCCAGAACACCACAAGACC
Organism: Ahaetulla prasina; assembly: GCF_028640845.1. NCBI lineage: Eukaryota > Metazoa > Chordata > Lepidosauria > Squamata > Colubridae > Ahaetulla > Ahaetulla prasina. Next base: position 23,632,389 of record NC_080547.1, on the reverse strand, counting down.
TCTGTTTTTAGGGTAGGACAGCTTTTATAGACAGGGTTAGGCAGTCATTGAGCATGTGTAGTGGAGAATATTAAATTCTGAAAAGCAATTGGGATTTTCATTCTCTGGCTTTATTGAGGCAGCTTAGAAATGTAAAACAAGAAAACTCAAATAAGGACCGTGTGGCTCCAATGAGCTAAACTGAATGCCATCTTTTGCCAGATATGAGTGAGAGAAGCAGGGAGAAGTTCCTTCCAAGCCTCAGATATCATTAAATGGGTGAATGGGTGAATGTTTAATCATCAATAGACAATTTTGTTCAAAAATAAGCTGTATTGTTGAGAAGGATTAATTTCTAGGCAGGCATAGCACTGCCCCCTGATTTAACTAAACTGCTGATGTTGAAAAATGCTAATTGGAGCTAAGGTCTCCATGCAGGAGAAAGGATGAGATATGAGAAACTTCCCTACAAGTGGGAGATCTCTCTCACTTGTAGATGTGCACAGACGACCTTCTGAAAAGCCTCTTTCAGTTTGTTTGCTAGGGACTTTTATCTTTTCAGATTATAATCAAATCTACTGCCTTCAAGAAGACCATCAGTTCTGAAGTGAGCACCAAACAAAGAAATGAAACACAAATGGGTACTCAACAGCTCAGTGAAAACCACCATGGGCAGGCAAAAATGCCACCAATGAATCACCTCTCCTGGTGGTTCAGTGCACAATCGCTTGTTTAGTTGATTGCACACTACTAGTTCCAAGAACAATCAACCAGGTGAAATCTTAGCAGGACATCATGATAGGAAGGTCATATATTTACTTGTGAGCAATTCACTGTTGTGTAACTCATCCAGGACAGGCTTGGGGCTTCATGTATGGTGTGACCTCTGCTCACTGTGATTGTTTCAACAAATTAACAATTTGTTAATAATTTCCCATCAAAGGCGCCACATCTGCTGATCCAACTTGCCAACCGGGACCTACCTTGTGGTGAAGCCTGGCCCTCCAGGGTATGAACTGCGACTGTACATCCCAGGTTGCACGTAACCTTTGCCTGTGGAACCCTCAGGGAAAGGTTGCTGTCCCATAAATTGTGGTGAGTTCATGCCAGAGCCACTGCTGGCCACGCTGGGCATCATGGGATTACCAGCAGTGTTTCCTCCAGGACCCATGGGGTTTCCAAAAACCTGCAAAAGATCAAGGGAGGAGAGAAAGTTCAACTAGATCAGCAATGCAAGGATCAACTTGTGGTCTAGCAAGATGTGAAGAGGTATGAGATAGGAGATCCAAATCCAGACAGTTAAAGAATCAGGTGTTTCCACACACACTCGAAGTCCAGAAATTTCTTTTGTATCAGAATTGAGTTTACACCCAGCCCTAGCAGCTTTCTCTGCACGATGCATCTATCAACACCCAGATATATGAGGACAACTGACAATTCTTTTTCTTAGAGAATCTCAGCAACTTGCTGCAAAAAGCATTAGAGGTCAACTGGGTTTCTCTTTCATTTCTTTGTAGACTAAGTAAATTCAGGCTTGTAACCCCTAAAAGTATGATATGTATGGGGGAATGGGGAGGGAGAAACAGGGAGCTGCTTTGAGCTTTTAAAAACCACATAAAATTTATAGGACAAAGAAAAATTAGGGATGGGCCACCCTAGCCAGATACCTGCTGCCAATGTGTCTTCCAAACCTCAAACTTTGGAATTGCTCAGGCTATTTAATCTGGAGTAAATAACAAATATCTGCTATTGTTAAGTTAAATATCAGTGAAGAGAGGAACCCAGAAAACAACTAGAAAGACTGTCAGGAAGGTTGTGCTTCCTGACTTTTTCAGAAGAATTTCATTGGGCTTAACCCAACACCTTAATTTATATTACTCTGAGTTTTACAAATGTTATTTCTTTGAATTCCTTTCATTTGAAATTAGATGAGATTCAGGTAATTCTGAGATCCGATTCCATTTAAAGAGATCAAATGAAAGCAAACGTGAATTTCTTCCCTGCAAGGCCTCAAAGCTGAAAGAAGCTGTTGTGTTGCTTGTGAAAAGTCCAATATCTCTTACTCATCAGATGAGACTTTGGTTGATCATGTTTGGTAATTCCTGGTGAATCTAGTATTTCACCAGCAGATGTCAGAAAAAGAATCAGAGTAATATAAATTAAGGTTAAGCCCAGTGAAGTCCATTCACAGTTCACTGCCAGACTTTAGCCCAGACATTATCTCACAACTAGCCTACTTCACAGCCTTATAGGACAAACAGAAGGAAGAACTACTAAAATGCAGCTTTATGTTCCTGGAGGAGAAGTAGAATATACATTTAATGAACGATGTTGAATCAATATTCAATTCACGCCTGTTCAGACGTATGTCCCAAATGAATTTGAAGAAACTCATTTCCCAGGAAAGCACATTCACAGTGACAATTTTAACTGCTTTTAAGTGTGAAGGAGACCTACTGAACATGGAGGGAATGTTTAGAATTGTGTTATTAATTTAAATTGTAAAATTTGCAGGGCACAGAACTGAAATTACATGTGGCTCATTTTAGATATTGCTTGCTCGCCTTAAACAAATAATTTTATCTCCTCTTAAGCCACAAACATTTTCAAGTTTGTTTTGTCGGTTGAGCTTCTGGCTTTACCAAAATGAAACTGTGAAAACTAATTAGTCTAAAATGCTAAATGCCTCTCTGTGTCGTTTTCCTTTACTGTAACAAATTAACATAGCTACTTCCTTTGGAAACTTTCACTTTGCATAGTATGGCCTCATTCCTTGCAAAACAGTTGAAGATTGAAATGTACCAGAAGATAGACCTCAAGCTAGTAGATGAGTTTTAGATAAACAAAAATAAAACGTTTATGTGGAAAGACTGGTACTAGACCTGGAAGTAAACTTTATCTTTTTTTTAACCTGTTTTGTATCAGGAATTGGGGTGGGGTAGGGTGGGGCTTGGCAGGGAAAATCCCTTGTGTGATTCTTGGTAGATTATCTACCAGCTCTCTCTGCTAATGTGAAACCTCATGGATCAAACTGGAACAGGGGTAGCAGAAGGGTCCACTGGGAATTTTGTCATGAAGATGACTTGTTTCTGGTCCCCCTTTTGGCAGAGATGTGGAAGTCCCTTTACCTGCATTACTGAAGGTGCCTTTTTGAGAAAAAGTATGTTTATGGGGGGGGGGGGGAAATACCTCTGCTGGAAAGAAAGAAAACTTGATTGTGAAAACTCACCTTTTTTCTCAGACAAGTTTTTCATGAATTGTATTTCTGGGCAACTGGCTTTAGTGATAATTGCTAGTCTGATATTGTTGTTTCCATGTATTGCTTCACAGAGTTGCATGAAGGTTGAAAGGGGGTGGCTCAAATATAATTTTAAGTGAAAATCAATTCTCTGATCCACCCCCTGTAGAAAAGAACGGCCTAGGGACATCTGCTCCAGGGTCTTACTTTAGCAAAATTTGAGAGGGGGTTGAACTGGATGCCCCATATCCACTCCCCATCCATCCACCCACTGTCCTCTCTCCACCCCCCTTTTGAAGGCTGCAAAGGGTACCTGGCTTTGGGATGTGTTGCTGACGCCCCAAACAGTGGTTACCACTGAGAGAGATCCTGCAGGCTGATTGGTATTCTGTTGCCAAGGAACTGACTCGTAGGCATATGAACCATCACTAGAAAGGAAAACAAAACAACACACGGCTGATGTGCCATGTCAGCAATTAGGAACCTCTGGGGAAGCGTTCAGAGAAGGGGCACGGGGGGGGGAAAGGGGTAGTATTTACAACTGGATATGAGGAAACAACAAGCAAGCCATCCTGAGCAAACTTTTAAAAATAGGATAGCTAGATAGTTATGGGTCATGATCATAAAACAAAGCCTCTGTTTTCAGCAAATTCCAGGCAGGAGGAAGACAACAAAATTGCAGAGGAAAACTGCAGTTTTAAAGGGACGTGTGCTTTCCAGAACCTCTGGTGACTCTTGCTTTGTGCACTAACAGCAGCGGTTCTCAACCTGTGGGTCGGGACCCCGTTGGGGATCGAATGACGATTTGCCAGGGGTCGCCTAAGACCATCGGAAATATGGGAAGTATACTTGCGAGTCGAAGAATCGCGCTCCAATGGTTGACTTCACAAGCCAGCTGCAGGCTCTTCAAATCGCTAGCTGAATTTGCCTTCAGGCGCGATGGATTAAAAAAGAGAGAAATCTTTGCTCTGATGTCTCCCTCTCAAGCCAGCTGCAATCACTCCCAATCACTAGCCTAATCTGGCTTCAGGCGCCATAAACTTAATAGGAGAGGAGTCTCCGCTTTAATGCCTCCGTCCTCAAGGCAATCGCAAGCAGTTCAGATCGCTAGCCAATACGGCTTCAGGCGCGATAAATTTAAAACGAAAATAATTTTATGGTTGGGGTCGCCACATCATGGGGAATTGTATTAAAGGGGTCGCAGCACTATAAAGGTTGAGAACCACTGACTTACAGGCTTACTACAATGCAGCCTCTAAACCCTACGGAGGAGAGGAAGCTTAGGATTCATAAGTAAGAGTGGGGCAGATCTTAGGAGGTAAGCAGCAGCCCTCCACACCTTATTTTGCTATCTACCCATTTTATATAATCACCTTTTCAGTACCTTGAAGTATACAGTCTGCAGCTTAAACTAGCCATTCCCTCATCCCAAAATTCAAGGAACTGCAACAGATTCTGGTTTATCCCAACTCTATGACACTGCTAATCTCCTTAAAGGCCAATTGAAAGTGCACCTTGCAGGTAATCCTCAATTTACTTACAACCCTTCGTTTAGCCGCTGCGTGAAGTTACAATGACTTCAACCAGTCCTCTTACAACCACTGCAGTCCGCCCAGAGTCATGTGACCAAAATTTAGGTGCTTGGCAGCTGCCGTGTATTTACGATAGTTGCAGCATCCTGGGGTCACGTGATCACCATTGGCGACTTTCTCAGCTGACTTCCAACAAGCAAAGTCAAAGGGGGGAGCTAGATTCGCTTAACAACTGCATGATTGCTTTAACAGCTGTAGTGATTCGCTTAACAACTGTAAAATTGGGCACAATTGCTTAACAGCAGCAATTCTGGTTCCTATTGTGGCTGTAATTTGAGGACTGCATGTACCCCCTTCCTTTTATTAGGTGGTAACTTCCAAATGGGAAAGAAGAATTGCTGCTCACTCAGGGATGGGAAACTCTGCATGCCACCCAAGGGCACCATTGTATTTCTGGCCTTTTTGCAACCCTCAGGGTTGGAGGCATTAATGAAAGGAAAGAGATCAGATGCCGAGTCCCGTGCCCACATTACAAGAATTGTCAAACAGCAAACCTCCTGGGTCAGATGAAAAGAGGCATGTATAAAGCTGATAGAGAAGGCGAGCTGTATCATACTCACCCATGCGGGGTGGGAGGGAGCGATGGTTTCATTGGGTTCATGGGGGTCATTGGCTACAGGGAGGTGAAGGGGCTGGGTGCAGGATCCAAGGCCACACAGGGAGACCGGTCGCTGCCTCTCAGATGTCACAGCAGCAGATAGACTAGAAGGAAGCAGGCAGGAAGCAAGACGTTAGCAGATGCACAGAAACACAGGAAGTTTCTTATTCGAATTCAGACTGTCCATCCCAGAATTATGCACACTATTTCCCAACCTGGGAAGCTTCCAGAGATGTGGCCTTCTACGATTCCCATGCTGGTGGGAAATTCTGGGACTTGAGGTCCATACCCATATTTCTGGAAGCTGTCCAGGTTGGAAACCACTACGGTGAACCAATGGGCAGCATCTACCCAGGGTTCCAGACAAGCAATTGGGTGCATGAAGTAGCCAAACCATGTCTTTTGTTGTAGTCCAGAGGGTGAGCCTTCTCCCCACCATCCGTTTTATCTTCTCAAAACACTTGCAAAGAAAGAGGGACTAAGAAAGTTGGAGACCAGGACAAAAGTGCCCAAATGAAGATACTTGAGCTTTACCTCCTCCAAGGTCAACATCCTTGCTTATAATTTATGACCGACCCCTCAAGTGGCAACTTCTCCAAACCAAGGTGGCTGGGTAGAGCTGACTGCCCAAGACACATGCCAATAAGCAGAGCTCCTCTCTCAAAACATGTGCTCTCTTGGCCTTGATGATATGGCCTCCCTCCCTGGTCCCCCTTGTGTCCTCAGATACCCTCTTCTCCTCCAACAGAGTCAAGGCCAGGAGTGGGTGGCAGAGCTGGCACCCAGTCAACCCAACGACTTTGAGCTCTTTTGTTCTGAAGCAGCAAATGTCTCCCCACCCCTTTCCAAGATGCCATGTTTAATTTCTAGGCCATGCAGGTAGAAGCCAAGTGCACACCTCTCATGTCTTCTCTTCCACAATGATTTGTCTGTGGCTCTCCCCCTTAGTTTTCCTGAGGGGAAGTGGCCCCATTTGTTTAGCAGAGGCTTTCAGCTCTGACTACATCAACTTTACACAGCGGCCAGAAGGAACTTGGCGTACTGCCCAGATATGGCAAAACAAGGTCCTGGCAGGAGCAAGCTGTCGAGCTGGCCTAGTTACACCAGATTAACTCTGTGTTGCCCACAGCTTCCGGACCCACTCAAGAATGCACATCCATCACTCTACCTGAGCATCTATCTGGCCCTTGGAACCTGAAAGTGCCAACACATTCCTTGTTATCACACCAAACAGAAGAAAATACTATTCAGGGGAGGGAAACCACGAAAAGCAGTTTTATCCTCTTAACAGCCAAGATTTGCAACCTGTTTTCCATATGTAGATGATGCTGAACTATGTCCAACAGTGCTGGTTAAATAACATGGTCACTGGTGAGGGAACCTGGGAGCAGAAACCTCCAGAGGACCACAAGTTGTCCATTCTATCATTAAATGCTAAATTCACACAACATGCCCAGCCTTCATGGGGTCAGTTTGGTCTGATTATGACTTAGCATGTACAAACTAAGGTGCAAACCTAGACATTTGGATGTAGGCAACAAGCTGTTTGTAAACTACCATGAGTTAAGAGCACCTTGTGAAGCATAGCCTATACGGCTGCGGAAAGAGAGCTACCCCAACATTCAGGGGGTGGGGGTGACAGGTTAGGATAAAATATTGGTATTTCGGTATATAAGAACCCTTACCTTTACATAGGTAACTAAGATTTAAAATGTTAAGAAAGAGAGAAGAGACTGTTGGGAAAGAGACTGTGGGAGGAGGAGGAGGAGGAGGAGGAGGAGGAGGATCAAGAGTAAACCCAATCTCCTTGGCCAGACTCTTAAGAAACAGGCATTTCTTTCTTCTGCTGTTTTTCCCCCAACCTCCCAGTGGAGGTTGTCTCTAGATTGTCTAGAATACTGGGAATGACAAAATAAGAATAGTAAAACAAACATGCCCAGGCAGATCTAATTAACTCCACTTAGTTTGGGGAGGAACCATGGGGAAACCCTATTTCCAGCCCCTCCTCCTCACCTCCCCACCCTGCTCTTCCAAGAATAAAGTAAAATTTAGGGAGAGAAATGCCGCCCCCATTCTTCCCATTACTTGTCCCATGCAGAATAGCAATAGCAATAGCACTTAAGACTTATATACACAGTGCTTTACAGCCCTCTCTCTAAGCGGTTTACAGAGTCAGCATATTGCTCCCAACAATCTGGGTCCTTGTTTTACCAATCTCGGAAGGATAGAAGGCTGAGTCAATCTTGAGCTGGTCAGGATCGAACTGCTGGAAGCCAGCAGAATCAGCCTGCGCTACTGCATTCTAACCACTAGGCCACCACTGTGTGAATAAGGTTCTAGAGGGCAATGTTTTCCATATTAAGCAAAAATCAAGAACATGAGATATAACCTCAAACTGATAAAAGTCATATTAAAGTCAAATTTTGATGAATGAGTTATTGAGGAAACACGTGGAACTTGGATACTTAAAATAATTTGCATGTCTCCCATTACGTGTGAGCACCTCGATTCTCTTTCCCCTAGGATATTTTGGTTTTTTATTCAGTCATTTTCTTTACTGGCTTTTTCATCTTGAGAGGAAAGGAACAAAAACAGCCTCCCCCAAAAAAGAGGGATCATGATGTTGTAGAGCAGAAGATAGACAGAATAGAACAGAAACATATTCTGGATAAAAGATTTCTCACTGCTTTTAGAGCAAGGTAAGGCTGTAGGATTCTTTTGGCTGAGCCAGTCTCATGGTGTAGTGTAGTCTCTCTAGTGCAGAGGTCCCCAACCTTGGCAACTTTAAGCCTGGAGGACTTCAACTCCCAGAACACCTTAGCCAGCAAAGCTGGGGAATTCTGGGAGTTGAAGTCCACCAGGCTTAAAGTTGCTAAGGTTGGGGACCCCCGCACTAGTGATTAGCTCCCACTGATGTCCCATTGCGTGTAAATCAAGGATCAGTTGTCAGGAGGGAAAAGGGGAGGAGGGGAGGTCACAATTCTTAAGAAGGTCTGGAACAAACAATTTCTTCTATAGTGATTCCACTTCAGCCAGTTCTGTTCAGGACTGCCTTTTAACAGGTTGATGGTTAGGGAAAAATATAAATCCACATAGAACAGGTATTTCTATTAATTTTAACACTGTTAGTGTGCCTGGTGGAACAAGGACCATGGTGCTTGTCGAGAAGTACAAGTAATCCTCAAATTACAATCATTGGTTTCGCACCCGTTTGAAGTTACAACAGCACTAAGTGTCTTATGACTGGTCCTCAGACTTACAACCGTAACAGCATTCCCACGTGATAAAAATTTGGCATTTTGATGTATTTACGATGGTTATAGTGTCCTGGGGCCATGTGATTGCTATTTGTGACCATCTCAGTTGGCTTCTGACCAGCAAAGTCAATGGGGAACCTGGAGTCACTTAATGACCGTGCAATTCACTTACTGTATTTTTCAGAGTATAAGACACACTTTTTCCCCTCCTAAAAGAGGATGAAAATTTGGGTGCGTCTTATACATCAAATGTAGCCCCACCGCCAGCCCCCCACCCCCTTTGGCCTCTGCCTCCCAGCAATTTACCACCTTGCAGCAAACAGCCCGTTTCAGCTTCAGCACAGCCTGATTAGCACAAGCAGTTGGTTGTCAGTTGGATCGGCCTCCTGACCCTCAGCTGTTTCAGGCTGCAGGGATTGCCATGGCCTATTGCCACACAGGCCTCTGCTGTTTGCTGCAAGAAGGCAAACTGCTGGGAGGCAAAAAAAAATTTTCTTGGGCTAATCAGGCTATGCTGAAAATGAAAATGAAACTAAAGCAGGCTGTTTACTGTAAGGAGGAAAATTGTTGGGAGGCAGAGGCAGATTTTTTTTCTTGTTTTCCTCCCCAAAAAAGGTAGGTGTGTCTTATAGTCCGGAGCGTCTTATACTCTGAAAAATATGGTAACCGCAGTGATTCACTTAACAACTGTGGCAAAAAAGATTATAAAATCAGGCATGATTTGCTTAGCAACCACCTTGCTTAGCAATAAAAATTCTGGTCCCCAGATTTTGGGGGGGAATAATGGGATGTTGTAAACTGCTTAGAGAGGGCTGTAAAGCATTATGAAGCAGTATATAAGTCTAAATGCTATTGCTATAGTGCTATTACTTACATATTCCCCTTTAATGTAGTTAATCCACTGAACTGCAATCCTGTGCTGATGCTACAAGGATGGTAGATACCTGTTTGACATGACTGCAGTTTCCTAGATCAGGGTTACCATCCATAAGGGCACACAGAAGCCTTGGCAACATGCCATAAAGCAGGACAGGGCAATTGTGGTAGCTCAGGCTGTAAGAAGCCTGTTATTAGAACACAGCAGCCTGCAATTACTGCAGGTTCAAGCCTGGCCCGAGGTTGACTCAGCCTTCCATCCTTTATAAGGTAGGTAAAATGAGGACCCAGATTGTTGGGGGGGCAATAAGTTGACTTTGTAACTATACAAATAGAATGAGACTATTGCCTTATACACTGTAAGCCGCCCTGAGTCTTCGGAGAAGGGCGGGATATAAATGTAAATAAAATTTTAAAAAAAATTGTGGCCCCTTTATGATCTGGGGACTTTAACTCCCCTTGAAGAGCACCCAGAGGCTCCAACTGGTCCAGAATGTGGCTGCGCAGGTAATAGAGGGAGTAACTCGAGGCTCCCATGTAACACCTCTCCTGCGCAAGCTGCACTGGCTTCCGGTGGTCTTCCAGGTGCAATTCAAGGTGCTGGTTATCACCTTTAAAGCGCTCCATGGCATAGGACCAGGTTATTTACGGGACCGCCTGCTGCCACCAATAGCCACCCATCGACCTGTGCGCTCACATAGGGAGGATCTCCTCAGGGTGCCGTCAGTCAAACAATGTCGACTGGCGACCCCCAGGGGGAGGGCCTTCTCCGTGGGAGCTCCTGCCCTCTGGAATGAGCTGCCACCGGGGATACGTCAACTCCCTGACCTCCGGACCTTTCGATGCAAGCTAAAGACTTTTTTGTTTTATCGCGCAGGGCTGGCTTAATGTAATTTTAACGTGGGTTTTATTATGGTTTTATTATAGTTTTTTAATTAGTTTTCGGCCTAATTGAATTAGATTTTTAAAATGTCTTTTAAATTTTTGTGAAATCTGTTTTTATTTGGCTGTATACCGCCCTGAGTCCTTTGGGAGATGGGCGGTATATAAATTAAATTAATAAAAATAAATAAATAAATAAATAAACTAACCATGGTGGCTCTGGAATTCTGGGAATTGAAGTCCACAAGTCTTAAAGTTGCCAAAGTTAGACTTTATAACAGTCTTCCTATAATTCTTCCTATTGCATACTTCTTAGTAATCATTTCAGAAAATAATGGCTGGGTGGGGAAGACCCATAGAAAAAGAAGGAAGTCCCAGCATACCACGTGGGCCATTTTCCCCAGTCGTTCACGTCCATGAGGTTCACACATCTCAAGGACATTACTTTGGAAAATATTGGCAGAGTGTGGAAGACTTCGGAGTCTTTTCTGCAGGAGGGGTTTTCTGGAATGCAGACATTTATATGTCCAGTAGAATGTAAATGCAGCCATCCTTGTTCATGCTAGCTCAGGAATTCTGGGAGTTGAAGTTCACAGGTCATAAAAGGGCCATCGTTGCCCACTGCTGCTGTAAAGTACTACTTGCCAGTAGGCTTTTCAACAAGATTGGGCAGAAGAAGCAAAAAGGGGCATTTCCGTGTTAAGTGACAGCAAGCAGGCCATCCTCCTTTGCCTGTATACCTCTGATCAGCTGGGACAACCGGTTTAAACAAGGACACATTTTGTTTCTGGAATGGTTTATACTTCTGGCTTTCTCTTTCCATTACTAGTGATCCTTTATTGTTCTTATTAACGATTTCAAAAGCTATTGGTTATTTATTTATCTTGCTGCATCCTAATCAAAGCACGTTGAGCCTAAGAAAATAAGATTCCTGTAACTAAATATATCCTCTCCTCCTGTTCCTGTAACAGAGCCTCTGCTCTATATATTGCTAGGAGACTCTGAACAATGAACACACACACAAACTTTATTAACTGGGACAGCTTCTTCAGAAGGAAACTATGCTTAACCCCAAAATGAATTTGCTACTAAAAGATGGCAGAGTGTCAGACAGAAAAGTAAAAGACTCTCACTTAGATATGTACGGTGGGAAAAAAAAGGACTTACCTAAATCTCATGTGGTTTTTTTTTCAAAAACATTGCCCTGCAGATACGATGGCCTTCAGTTCCCATAATCTCTAACCAGCAAGGCTAGAGATTTTGTGAACTGAAGGTCAATGCTTGCGGAAGACCATGGGGGTCTGAGGAAGGTGTGTGACCCTTCCCCATAAAACATCTGATAGCAGCTTGGAAGAAAGTTTTGCTTCTGGGGAGGAAACGGGTAAGGGAGGAGGAGGAAAAATAGGTTCATTTCTCAGCTAACCAAAACATACAATCTGACAAGTTTCCAACTGTCAGTTGAAAACCCCATTTCCCTCAGACAAAGTCATTGCCTCATGTGGGACTGGCCACAAGTCTTCTAACTGCTCTTCTGTACATTTAAAGAAAAAAAAAGGCTGTTGTTTTTGCAATGTAATGTGGGATGGTGTGCCAAGCAGGGGAATACACAAACACACATGCAATGTGTGAAAGGGAAGGGCAGACAACACAGCAAGACCAGAGGCAACGAGCAAGGTCCACAGGGAGACCCTTCCAGTTTTTTCATAGGAAGCTACAGAGATCTTTTTCTATTATAAACAGTTAATGAAAAAGAGAAGAAAAGAGGAACTGAAGATATAAACTTTAAGGTTTTGGTTACCACCTTTAAAGCGCTCCATGGCTTGGGACCTGGGTACTTACGGGACCGCCTGCTGTTACCTCATGCCTCCCACCGACCCATACGCTCTCACAGAGAGGGACTTCTCAGGGTGCCGTCCGCCAAGCAATGTCGGCTGGCGGCCCCCAGGGGAAGAGCCTTCTCGGTGGGGGCTCCCACCCTCTGGAACGAGCTTCCCCCGGGTTTACGCCAAATACCTGACCTTCGGACCTTCCGCCACGAATTGAAAACACATCTATTTATTCGCGCGGGGCTGGCTTAAATTTTATTGGTTTTAAATTTCTATTATTAATTTTAAGGGGTTTTTTAGTTTTATATATTTTAAAGTTTTTAGGCCAACTATATAATAAGTTTTTTAATTTATATTTTAATTGTATATTGTACCGTTTTGTTTTACCTTGGCTGTACACTGCCCTGAGTCCTTCGGGAGAAGGGCGGTATAAAAATCGAATAAATAATAATAATAATAATAATAAACACCTCCAGTAGTACCGTAGGGAATAAATTGTGGAGTTCTTGGTTATCTTTGAGCTTGGCTGTTTGTTTGCAGACATTTGTTTTGTTACCAACTAGGTAACATCATCAGTGGACACCAATGATGTTACCTAATTGGGTAGTGAAATATCTGCAAACAAACAATCAAACTCACAGAGTACCAAGGACTCTACATATGAATACTTACACCGCAGGGGAGGAGAGAAGAAACTGAGAATTTTCCCAGTTGCACTACATAGTACAGATTTTGCCATCTTGGTGCCTGTGTGCGGTGTAGGACCACAACTACCATAAACCCACAAAAACTATGGTAAGTACCCCATATTGGGGACAGGGATGCCAGCCCTACACTTCAGAATATAAAAGTTTGAAATATTCTCTACCTCCCCCACCCCCCCATCCAGTAGTAATGCTTTTGCCCATGGTGAAGTTGTCAATTTTGATTTTAAATAAAACCAGCTCCTCTTCCTTAACCCTCTACTAACTTTGAATGTTATTGGATGATCATGTTTATCTCCTTGAGATGGACAAGCTTTACCTACTGATGATTAAATGAGACAAGCCACTCTTAAAAGCTGCAGAGACATTCTGAAAAAGGACATTATGTGTTTGGCTGATAATCATGCCTAATTATTTAGGATATTACATTTGGGCAAGATACATTTTTCCTATTTTTGAGGGAGGCTGTTTTTAAAATAATACTAAGACTGCTGCCTTACTTTACAGATAGTCCTTGACTTACAACCATTCGTTTAGTGACCGTTCAAACTTACAAAATCATTGAAAAAAGTGACTTACCACTCATCCTTGAGCTTACAACCATTGCACCATTTCCACGGACACATGATCAAAATTCGGACACTTGGCAAGTAATTTATAAAGGTTGCTGCATCCCAGGGTCATGTGATCACCATTTGCAACCTTCCCCGTGGCCTTCCAGCAAGCAAAATCAATGGGGGAAGCATCTCTTTTTAAATTAAACCTAAACTTTGAGTTGACCCCCGCAAAAAAATTAAGAACTCTTCCAATCCTGATAAAGAAACAATGCTTCTTTTGCAGAACAAAGCAAGTGTATGCATTCCACAAGTTGTTTCAAAACGAACTGGCAATCTTAGCTAGCTGTGCAGGCATGGGGGGCAGGGCAGAGGACTGGAGGGTAAACATAAGTTGTCCCCCCAGCCCCCCCAGAAGCTGTTAAATAAACGAATCTTCCTTTTTCCCCTCCTGGCCTGAAGCAGTACCATCCAGGTCATTATCCAAAGAATATGCAGGTTAAAAGATATGCAAGTTTGAAAAAAAAAAATCTCTTTGTTACTCACATCTTATGAAAAGCAGAAACAGAAACTGATGGGAAAGTAGATATCTGATACAGTATGCTAAACATTCTGCTAAATTCAAAGGATTTCTATAGCCTTTTAGTTAGTTCTAAGAAAGGCATTTAAAAACAGCAAACAAGAGTTGAGGTGGATACGGGTTATATTTTTCATGTTTATCTCCTAAACTAAATGTTGGAGGCTGACCTAAACATGAAGGGACTACAGCTCTGTATTCAAACAGCATCATATTCAACCCTTCCCCTCTCTCCAAAAAAAAACCCCTCCATTGCATTATTACTTCCCTTGTTTTCCTTTAGTCACAAGGAGATGCAACAAGAGGAAAATATTTTTATAAAGGTAAAAAGGCTACCTCGCCATATGCCTGCAAAAATGCAGATGACCACTTGATGGCAGCAAACAGTTGCAATTTGCTGCTATCTAGAGGCTCTTTGGATTTTTTCAATTCAGATCAGATAGTGCTAATATAATCTGGAGCTAGACCGCCCACTCTGTGTAAACACAGTGAACAAATGAACAAGAGGCCAATTCTGCTCAGTTAGAATCTTTCTTGGACTCTATCAACCTTTAGGAGTAAGTCAGGTCAGGAAATAGGCACCACAAGAAATACAAGAAGACTATTGATAAAAGCTTAAAAAGAACCTTAAAAACCTGATAAATGTTTCTCTCCTCCCTCCATTTTATACCAAAGAGAATCAATCAAGGCGGGGCAATTTTAAGCTTTTTTACACCTTCCTATTTTCCAGGGCTAAGTTCATGTTTTCCCAACAGTTACCATAACTTATTCTTCAAGGACATCTCTGTACACCTCTACAGATTTGTTAAACCCAAAGACTATTCTGGCTGGGTATTATGGGAGCTCCTTTTCCTAGACATCCAGGTTGGGGAATACTACTGGCTCAGTGTGTTATCTAAATCTGGGACTGGTAGCCTTTTAAACATTTTACAAATTGCAAATCTTACAAACCTTTAACAAGATTGTAAGCGGAAAAGTGATTTTCATTTAGAAAACCTGGTATACAAGGTAGTCCTTGATTTACAATCATTCATTTAGTGACCAAAGTTACAGTGGCACTGAAGAAAGTGACTTACAACTGGTCCTCACGCTTATGTCCATCACAGCATTCCCCACGATCATGTAATCAAACTTCTGGTGTTTGGCAACTGGCATCTAACTACGACAGTTACCGCGTCCTGAGTTTGCATGATCACCATCTGTAACCTTCCCTTCCCATCTGGCTTCCAACTAACAAAGTCAATGGGAAAAGCCAAATTTGCTTAATGACCCTGTGATTCATTTAACAACTACGGTGATTCACTTAACCACCGTGGCAAAAAAGGTCATAAAATAAGGCACAACTCATTCAACAACCACTTAGCTTAACAGCTGAAATTATGTGCCAATTGTGGTTTGTAAGTTGAGGGTTACCTGAAATATCTTCAAATGTGGAAGATGAGTCAAAGAATCCATTTCAGTGGGCAAAGGAAGACAAAAAGCAGACTGGAGGCATGGACCCTGTTACATGGACAGCAAACAACTCTAACTGATCCTTGCTTATTGTTGCTCTTAAACATGACATGTCAGGCAGTGGTGGGATTCAGCCAGTTCGCACCACTTCGGGAGAACCGGTTGTTAACTTTCTGAACAGTTTGGTGAACTGGTTGTTGGAAGAAATCATTAGGGCAGAGAACCGGTTGTTAAATTATTTGAATCCCACCACTGATGTCAGGTATATACTCTCTTAGCAGCATTTGTTCACATGACTTTGTTCTGAACTACAGAATAGTTCCTTTTTCTAGTTTAGCTTGCACTGCCTGCAACTTTTCAGATAATATGTACTGTAATTAAAAAGAACTGACACCATTTAATCTGCCACAAGATTTTAAAAATTTAATAAGGATCATCAAAAGATTTCTTCTTCTCATTTTCAATGGAGACTGACAGAAAACCAATACAAAGCATGGAGGCCTTTAAGTCGTCTGTTCTCACAAGGGTGGGAGGGCGAACGGGACTTTTCTTCTCAAGGCCACCAGCTTAATACCATTCCTAGATGAAAAATAATAATTGGCAAAAGAAAGGAAAGGTAGTACCAACATTCATAGGCTCCTTGGATGCAATCCCAAAACAACTGGAGCACCACTTGAACATCATATGCATTGGCAAAATCACTATCAGTCAATTACAGAGGGCAGCTTTATTGGAACAGCTTACAACTTGTGACAATACTTTTTAACACAATCAAAGAACAACATCTACCTATCTCAGGCCCTGGGGAAGGACTTGATAGGCTGATAAAAATATCAAATCCAGTCTAAACATCTGGCTGACTATATGACCAATCATAATTTAATCAAAGTATACGCTGCCTGACTCTCATAGACTCTGGATTATAGTCGATAGCTGACCTCTTGGAACTTAATTCTTCACTTATTCTGTTTGCAAACATATCATGACTAATTATCTCACAGACAGACAGTGGCACTCTGCACATGCTAGGAGGCACTGTGTTCATGTAATGGGCAGATGGAATGACTTGAGGGACAGGAGGAAGAGTTGCAACCAAGACAAAAGTCAGATAAAAAGAAACCTGAGGCTGCAACAGACTTGTAATCTGAATAAATGTCCCAGGCAAGACCCTCTGTAGTTCTTGCAAAGAGAAAGAGAGGAAGTAGGGAGACACATTTAGACTTGCAAGTTTCTATGACTATAACTTCATAATAAAAGTAATATTAGCATGCATGACTTTAGTTTCCTAGTCTTTCCTACCTTTTAGGGCTGATGTTTCTTTAGTTTACCCTTTTGCATCTCTCTCTGCTCAAGGAATGCAGAGACTTCATTAACCCTTCATGTTTTGACAGAGCTCCTTCTGTTTGGGTAACAGGAGTAGATCTTCCCAATCTTAATGCAAAATAGCTGAAATGCAATCTCATGTTAACTCAAACAATAAGATGCTTTTCACAATAGATAATGGTTTAGATCTCTCCCCCACTCCCGCCTCCCGAGAGTCAACAGGGAGTTAATTGGGACAAATATATCTGAGTCCAAAGTATAACACAATCCTTAGCAGCTCCGCATTCAAAGTCTGGCACTCTCTCCCATTAATTGAATTAAAGTAAATGAAGCTTTATTTGTTCTTTGTTTTCCCTTTATTTGGGTGTTTCTCTAGAGAGGAATAATCTAGGGTTTTATCAGAAAATAACCGATGCAGGCAGAAACAAGAACTTCAGTTTAGGGAACAAGGATGGTCGTTTCATAAACAGCATTGTAGTGTAACACACGCTTATGAGTGTGTGCAAGAGTGTATTATAAAAAGAACCCAAACTAATCCTCCCTCGAATATTTTTCTGTCTGAACGTGTGAGACTGCAGGATGCTTCTGGTATCATTAACTAAGATCTAGTAGGATTTTAAAGTCTGGTGGATTTCTTGAGCAAGACTTTTTATACAAGTGGGAAGGAAAGGAAATTGGCAAATCACTTCTAAAGGATGCACAATAAATCATTCAACTTGTATTTAATGTGTTGAACTGATTCAACCATAGCAATGAGATATTTCTGCTGAATTTGTACCCTGAATTCACTTTATCTGTTATTTCGTGTTTTAGTGCAATTTGGGAGACTCTCAGGATTAATATGATAATATTGTACTATTAACTAGCGTATACAAAACATTTGTTAGACCAGTGGTTCTCAACCTTTATAGTGCTGCGACCCCTTTAATACAATTCCCCACGATGTGGCGACCCTTTTAATACAATTCCCCACGATGTGGCGACCCCAACCGTAAAATTATTTTCGTTTTGAATTTATCGCGCCTGAAGCCGTATTGGCTAGCGATCTGAACTGCTTGCGATTGCCTTGAGGACAGAGGCATTAAAGCGGAGACTCTTCTCCTATTAAGTTTATGGCGCCTGAAGCCAGATTAGGCTAGCGATTGGGAGTGATTGCAGCTGGCTTGAGAGGGAGACATCAGAGCAAAGATTTCTCTCTTTTTTAATTCATCGCACCTGAAACCGAATTCGGCTAGCGATTTGAAGAGCCTGCAGCTGGCCTGTGGAGTCAACCATTGGAGCGCGATTCTTCGACTTGCAAGTATACTTCCCATATTTCTGATGGTCTTAGGCGACCCCTGGCAAATTGTCATTCAACCCCCAACAGGCTGAGAACCACTGTGCTAGACCATTTCTCGAATACAGCTCATCTGTCTGGAACCCGCACAATTGAGAGAGTCCAGAGATATTTTACGAGAAGAGTCCTCCACTCCTCTACCCACAATAAAATACCTTATGCCACCAGGCTTGAAATTTTGGGCTTAGACAACTTAGAATTATGCCAACTTCGGTCTGACCTAAGCGTAGTACATAAGATTATCTGCCACAATGTCCTACTTGTCAATGACTACTTCACCTTCAACCACAACAATACATGAGCATATAATAGATACAAACTTAAAAGTAAACCGCTCCAAACTCAATTGGAGAAAATATGACTTCAGTAACAGAGTGGTCAATGCCTGGAATGCACTACCTGACTACGTGGTTTCATCCCCAAACCCCCAAAACTTTAAGACTGTCTACTGTTGACCACACCCCATTCCTAAGAGGTCTGTAAGGGGCGTGCATAAGCGCACCAGCGTGCCTACTGTCCCTGTCCCAATATTCGTTTTTATTTTTACTCTTACTCTTTTCATGTATTCAAATTATGTTTATACTTTTACCTGTTATATATGCTTGACAAATAAAATAAATAAATAAAATATAAATTACAGAGCAAACTAAGACACCCAGATAATGTTCCACTTCATCCAAAGAAATGCGAATAAACACACAGCCTTCTCTGGAGAAAATCTGCAAATGTGGTGCTAAAATATATGGAAGCTTATTCCCCAAAAAACCCATCAAAAGATGCTGCAGGACAAGTGGTTATGTTTGCTTTTTTTCTCTGGCACAGATTCCTTACAAGTTTAACAATCTTGTGAGTTAGAGTACAATTCTTAAAGTACAGGTAGTCCTCCACTTACAACAGTTTGTTTAGTGACAATGTCATAGAGCAGGGGTCTCCAACCGTGGTCCCTTTAAGACTTGTGGACTTCAACTCCCAGAGTCTGGGAGTTGAAGTCCACAAGTCTTAAAGGGACCAGGGTTGGAGAGCCCCGTCATAGAGGCACTGAAATAGTGACTTATGACCGTTTTTCATATTTATGATGGCTGCATCTGCCCCACCAGCATGTGATCAAAATTTAGATTCTTGGCAACTGACTCATATTTATGACGGTTACACTGTCCCAGGGCCATATGATCACCTTTTACAACCTTCCGAAAATCAAAGTCAATGGAGAAGCCACATTCACTGAACAACTGTGTTATTAACTTAACTGCAGTGATTCACTTAACTGTGGCAAGGAAGGTTATAAAATGGGGCAAAACCTAACAAATGTCTCGCTTAGCAACAAATTTTAGACTCATAGGCTGAGACTATCTGTATGTCAGAATCATGCTCACAACTGTCAGGGGTTGCCTATTTACAAATCTGGCAGACAACAATTGCTCTTGAAAATAACTGATTAATTGCCCCTACTACTCCCTAGTCTGCCAAGAGCCTCACTATAAATCTTTTAAAATCCTTTTCTCCCCCCAGGAGAGATGCCTTTTTCTATCTCTCTGGGCTGCAATCCTTTGTCATCTTTCTTTTCCAGGAATGCCTACTGGGCTCGGAACATACTTGCAAATCAAGATAATTCCATCTGCTGTCATTTGACTCTGGGGTATGGCAGCTTCTTTTTTCAAGAGCAAATCAATATTGAAAAGTCAAGCAGATTAGAAAGGGTAACAGATGGTTCAGGAGGTGCCCAGTGGAAACTTCAGTAGCCATAGGCAACTGGTCGCCTCTTAGGTCAACAACAAAGGAATAAGAGGAAATTCCAAGAAGCACAATTTTGACTCTGAAACTACATTTACAAATTTACAAAGAACAGAACTTTGGCATTTTATTTTGTGGAGAGAAACAGAGCAAAAAGGGAGGGCGACACACACACAGAGAGAGACAGAGACAGAGACAGAGAGAGAGAGACAGAGACAGAGAAGGGAGGGAGGGAGAGAGAGAGAGACAGAGAAAAAAGGGAGGGAGGGAGGGAGAGGGACAGAAAGAGAGAAAAAGGAGGGAGAAAGAGAGAGAGACAAAAGGGAGGGAGGAAGGGGGTGAGAGAGAGAGAGAGAGAGGGAGAGGGAGAGGGAGAGGGAGAGAAGGAAGAGGAGGAGGAAGGTGAAAATGTGCACCATGTTCATCTTTCTTCCTCTGTTTGGCACAACTGTAAAGGGCAGGGGTGTGTGTGTGTGTGTGTGTGTGTGTGTGTGTGTGTGTGCGTGCATCCGTCCTCCAGCAATCTGGTTCCTGTGCAGAGAAAGCGCTGGTGTAGCTCTCCGCTGCTGTGGGTGACCCAGTGTCACAGCATTTCCACCTCTAGCCCCCCTTCCCTTTCAGGCTGAGCATCAGGCAGACAGTGGAACAGCACGTCCTGCTCGCTCAGCCTGCTCCAGCTTCAGGGAGCCAGGTAGCCAGACAGCAACAGACCAAAGGAAGTGAGAGCCGCCACCCTCCCAGCACCCAGGAGCAAAGCTACCCAGTACATTGAAAGCAAGAATGCGATGGGCAGGAGCTGACTGATTCCAGAAGAGAAGAGAGCCCAAGAGCAGACAGAGAGAGAGAGAGATCATGGATTTCCTAGATCAGTTTCTCAACCTTGGCAATCAAAGCTACAGCAAAACTGGCTGAGGAATTCTGGGAGTTGAAGTCCACAACTCTTCAAGTTGTCAAGGTTGAGAAATACTGTCCTAGATCAGGGGTCTCCAATCTTGGTCCCTTTAAGACTTGTGGACTTCAACTCCCAGAGTCCCTCAGCCAGCAAAGCTTTGCTGGCTGAGGGACTCTGGGAGTTGAAGTCCACAAGTCTTCAAGGGACCAAGGTTGGAGACTCCTGCCCTAGATTGTCCTCTTGGTCAATGGTGGCGGAAGGCTTTCTCAAATGCACTGAGCTTAAAATATAACCTTAACTTTGTTACAACTGTCTTTCTTTAAATCCTACAATAGAAGAAAAGGTTGTGACATTTCTCACTCCCCTTTGAAACATCAAAACCAGAATGCTTTAGTCCATTCACAGCTTTTTCTCTCTACTTTTTTACTCCCATGAGATTAGTCCCAGATGGCAATAAAGGCTTTAGTTTTAGTGTGGGCTTATTAGTATTTTATAAACACTCCCTCCCCAGGGAGGGAAGCAAAATAGAAATTTGCCTGTCTACTGATTTCAAGTGCCTGTTTTTAAATGTTTGGTTGTTTAGAGAAAATAATATACAACCATACTGTACTTCAACTCATATGACTAGAGAGAACTCTGTAGTCAACTAAGTATTCTATTCTACTCTACTCTGAAGTAACTTATTTATTGCTAAGGTCATTCATTCATTGCTGAAGGCACAAACTGTATATAATTCTTATTACTATATAATAATGATGAAAATACATGATGGGACTTTCTTTGGCCATTAATATTAAAGAATCAGAAATGAGGACAACTCAGTACCAGACCTGTGATCCCAAAGATAATTACACCATCTGAATCATGTTGCTGGATCAAGCGGTGTATGAGTCAAGAGGTATTAAACAACCTACCATTCACCAGCTGCTGATAGCCTGTTTCATCATGAACCAACCATCCATGTTTGCTTGCATTTCCACTATTGCTGGCAGCAAATTCCATAACTGAATATAAGCACCATGGAAATATTTCTTTCAGGTGATTCTGAATCGTCCTGCATTTAGCATTAATGGATGTTCCAGCATAGCTCCGAGAGAGAAAAACATGCTTATATCCATCTATAGACCTTCCTCCGAGTCTACTTCCTCCAGCCCCTTGAGAGAGCTACTCTCCAGCTTTTTCTTGTGAAACACTCCCAGCCCTCCCTTACTAAGGTCATTTGTCCCACCAATTCTGTACTTGGTGGATTCTATTCTAGTCTTCCTATTTTTGCCAATAGGAAGCATCTTCTAGCATTAGCTAAGAGCAATATCCTGATTGACAGCTCTTCAGATACTTAAGAACAGTTATTGGACAGGATTACCACTTTGCTTTTAGAATTCAAAGCAATAGCACTTAACATGTATGTTTTGAGTGGGGTGCAAAGCATTTCATTTACATGATCATTGTCATCATTTTTGCTATTGTCTTTATACAGAATTGGATTATCTCCATGAACTACAAACTATCTTATAAAGTGACAATTTGACTGGGGCTTCCACGATACTAAGGATGCTTAAACATAAATTTGCTGAATAAACCACACAGCTGGCTGGGTTCACAGGACAGGCTCAGCCAAAGCAAACTGCTTAAGGAAACTGTGTGAACTAAGCTTCTATCCACCATACTGCAAGCAAAGTCTGCTGGTAGCCTTCCGGGTGCACTTCAAGGTGTTAGTGACCACCTTTAAAGCGCTCCATGGCTTAGGACCGGGATATTTACGAGACCGCCTTCTGCCACCGATAGCCTCCCAACGACCTGTGCGCTCCCACAGAGCGGGCCTCCTCAGGGTGCCGTCAACCAAACAATGTCGGTTGGCAGGCCCCAGGGGGAGAGCCTTCTCTGTGGCAGCCCTGGCTCTTTGGAATGAGTTGCCTCCGGGTTTACGCCAACTTCCCGACTTCTGGACCTTCAAGCGGGAATTGAAGACTTTATTATTTCATTGGGCGGGACTAGCCTAAGTATATTTTAAGTGTATTTTAATTGTAATTTTAAGGGGTTTTAAGACGGTCTTAGACCGTTTTAGTTGATTGCCTTGTGAAATATTTGTTTTTAAATTCTTTTTAAATGTGTTATTTATTTGCTGTATTTTAAGATGGCTGTACACCGCCCTGAGTCCTTCGGGAGAAGGGCGGTATAAAAATTTAATTATAAATAAATAAATAAATAAAAAGTGGAGCTAGGGGAAGAGGCTGCAAAAATGGCACTTGCCATCACAATTACTTAGTGAATCCATAATAGCAGCTGAGATTCAAACTATGACTTTTGAGACCTGGAGAAGAAGTGCAAAAGAAAACCAGGTCCCTTATAGCTTCCACAGGTCATCTACTATGGTAAGAGTGTTTCTATACTTGGCAAGTGTATAAAATGTGTGGACTTCAATTCCCAGAATTCCCCAGCCAGCTATTCTGGGAGTTGAAATCCACACATCTTACAATTGCCAAGTTTGAAACTATCTTAGGTCATACAATACTTAAAATATGAAAGAAGGTATATTCAGAGTCAATGAGCCATTTGTGCAGGTGATCACACAGTTTAACGACAGCAATTCCATGATCGCACTGCTTGACAGTGTTTCTGACAGACTCAGTAGCTACACCAACATATCTCCAAAGCATTTTTCTCCATTGCAGCAAGCAACAACTGTGGTTCTTTAAGAAATCCTTCTAAATAAATCCATAATAAGTTATAACCCCTGGCATGCAATTGCAAAAATTAATTGTGGCCTCAGGGGATTCTTAAATGCTGCCCACCACCTCAAAGTCTCTTACCTGGAGACACTGTAGATTAAGTAAATAAGAAGGAACAGCAGAAATGTTGCCCTTAAGTGTCAATAACTCCAAAATTAATTATGAGGAGGGGGGAGGAGATTATCTATTTCTGCAAGTGAAACAGATACTGTACTATCCCTAGTTGTGTGTATTTTTCCTATGGAACAGATATAGAAATGGGTGAGGTTCTTGTCACTACCTAGACAAAGCTGCAAAATAATGTTTCCTAATGGACTCTAATGAAAAAAATATTTGGAAGGATCAGTGAAAAAAAGCCAAGTGCTATCTATAACTGGCCTGTCAGGTCGAGAAACACTTCTTTTGTTAGCTGTGATTGAATAAACAGTGCAAGAAAAATTACTTAGGTTAAAATTTGTGTACTACTTGATTCTTGGCAACCGAGTTAGTTCCAGGATGGAGAATCTTAAGACATAAAATATTTAGAAAAAAGTTAGGAGACATTCTTTTCACGAGGTCTTAAAACAGGTTCCAAAAAAAACCTAGGGAAACTATACAAGACAGACAGCAAGGAAATATCTGGACAACTGGAATGAATGCAGAAGGAGGAAATTTTGGGGGAGATATAATTTCTCAGCCCCATGTGACAAACCTGCCTCTATTTAAACTCCTTTTCCACAGGTAGGTGTCATCTCCCCAAAATTCTAGCTTTTTGGCACCACCATATGTGTGTATCACTCTCTTTTTCGCCATCCATCCATCCAAGTCAATGATCCCACTATGAATTATTTCTTCGTTTCCTGGATTCATTCATTAATGAAATAAAGTCTAGAGCCCAAACATGCTATAGCAGGTTACCTAATCCTTTCAGATCTTTCCGTCTTTCAGATCACAGTTCTCCAGTCAATATGGTCAATGTTCATGAACTATAGGAGTTCCAGTTCAGGTTACAAGCTGCCTGCTATTTATCCTATCAAAATGTGATCATAGTTTATAACTGATACAGTTGCAACCCATGCACACTTACTTACTTGGAAATCAATTATACTGAACTGAGTATGAGATACCCTAAAATTATAGGATACTACTTTACTCCAAGAAAGGTCATTTGTCCAAGCGCTATAATTGGTCTGTCTGGTCAAGAAACATTTCTTTTGTTAGCTGTCATTGAATAAACAATATATCTAAAATATTTCCTTTGATTCCAAGATACATTAGAAGACTTCCAGAACCAAATACTTATTTCCCTCAACATCAATACCACCAATCTGGATGAGTTGGTAAGTCTTCCATCTAATACATGGGCCTCTGTGGCTCAGACTGGTAAGACAGTCTGTTATTAACACAGCTGCCTGCAATTACTGCAAGTTCTAGTCCCACCAGGCCCAAGGTTGACTTAGCCTTCCATCCTTTATAAGGTAGGTAAAATTAGGACCCAGATTGTTGGGGGCAATAAGTTGACTTTGTATATAAATATACAAATAGGATGAAGACTATTGCTAACATAGTGTAAGCTGCCCTGAGTCTTCGGAGAAGGGCGGGATATAAATGCAAAAAAAACAAAACATTATTGATCCCAGGCATCTATTCAGCCATTTCATAAAACTTCCATGGCTCAGATGAAAAACAGAAATGAACCCAGGTCATCTGCAACCTAGAGGTACCACTCCTCTAAGTTCTAATTAAGTTTATATGTTGATTTAAGTAAAAAGGAGAGGCAAGAGAGAGTCTTATAGGAGACAGAAGATCCACCAGGTCCTACAATATCCCAGAAATGGCCCTCCAATTTGGACCAAAATCCACAAAAATTGTTTTCAGAAAAGGCCCCAGATGATACCCTACTGTTCCCCAGTATCACTGTCAGTCTTTCCCCACCTAGATAAATATTCCTTGCCTTCTGTAAACTCTTAGCTTTTTGCCTTTTCTGAAATCCTTTGCCAATGTACTCTTCGGGTCACTCAAAAGTACAAATACATGTAAGTATTAATTTAATGCAATGTAAGAATTACCACCACCTCCTCCTGTTCTGACTCATCTAATTAACAGGTTGTTTAGGTGGGTTGTACACAGGAGCTGTACAAGAAAATGCAAAGGCTCTGTTTTATAGGCTGAGTTCCCACACTGCACTGGGCACAGTTGGCTTAACCATGGATTACTGGATAAAATGCAGTAAGCTATTTTGTGGATGGTGCTGTCAAAACATAACCCACTCATATCTGTTCACAAGCTAAGTTCCCATTCCTCATTGAACAATGTTTTGTTTAACCAAGGTTCACCAAAGAAGCAAACAACAACAAATATTCACATATAATGTGAATTTGCAAATCACAAAACTCAAATCGCTTACAAAACATGCTAGATTGAAAAATAAATACCCCCACACATTATAACTTATAATGTAAGACCCCAGTCACTATCTGGGTCAGAATCCCCTCAAAATTCACCTTCTGATTGTAACAATTGAACTGATTTATTTTAACAAGTTTATGAGATGCCTAGAACAACTGCTGGGAAAAGAGACTTTTAAAGGTTTGCCTGACAAGGTTGAATTTCATGTTCAGCAAACCACTTTCTGAGCATAACAGAGGAGCTGAAATGATCTTAACTCAGAAATCTCAGATGACACATGTTAAATTCAATCCAGTTTGGCAATTCCATGGCCTAGCTGAACTCATGGGTAGAAAATGATGTGTTTCCCAAGCAACTGTTGATACTATCAATCATAAATCTACAGGTTACCAGATAAAAGTCCCAGTAGAAGAGTTTCCACTCCTATTTGTTGGGATTTCAAAAGATACTCTTGAGTTCTCTCTCCTCAGTGCTGGGAAGACCATCCAGCTGGGTTTCTCACAATTCCAACTTTATTGAAAACTCTATAATATCCATTTTTTTTCTCCCTATGCTCATCATAAGGATGCCCTGACCTAAGGGTTTGGGGTTCGAAGTTATTTACGAACTTGGTGATAATAAACAAGCATTCCAAAAATAGACTTCTTGATGGTGAGCAATATAGTCAAACTGAGAGTTGTCCAGATTATCTGGTCTACTCTGTTTTTAAAGCTTCTTGGAACATTCAAGATTTATATGTGATGATAGCACATTATTATTGGAGATGATAGCAATTCTTGTGCTAACTAGGACTACTTCCCTGACCTCACTTTTGGAAAACACAATAAATTACCAGTGAGGTTCCCAATTTGTTAGCCCTGCAGTTGTACAAAAGTACTGGGTATCTTTTGAGAGCTGAATGCAATGGAATTTCATTTTAATGTATGCTGATTTAGTGTACATTTAAAGTGACAATAAAGTTTCTGTCCTGTCCTGTCCTGTCCTGTCCTGTCCTGTCCTAATCTAATCTAATCTAATCTAATCTAATCTAATCTAATCTAATCTAATCTACTGGGCCCTTAGATTAGATTAGATTAGATTAGATTAGATTAGATTAGATTAGATTAGATTAGATTAGATTAGATTAGGACAGGACAGGACAGGACAGGACAGGACAGAAACTTTATTGTCACTTTAAATGTACACTAAATCAGCATACATTAAAATGAAATTCCATTGCATTCAGCTCTCAAAAGATACCCAGTACTTTTGTACAACTGCAGGACTAACAAATTGGGAACCTCACTGGTAATTTATTGTGTTTTCCAAAAGTGAGGTCAGGGAAGTAGTCCTAGTTAGCACAAGAATTGCTATCATCTCCAATAATAATGTGCTATCATCACATATAAATCTTGAATGTTGAATGAAATAAAAGACATTAAGGGATTCCATTGCCATTTCTTATGTAGGCTGGCACAACTTTTAGGAAAATATGAATTAAGATCTGTTTTGGTTATACCTAAACAAACCCATGTGGGTTTCTAAATCTGGACTCAGTAATGGGGTAATGGTGTGCAGCTACATTTTAATTGCCTGCTCTCTGGATTTTGGCACTGGTCAAATAAGCAGAAAGGAGGGATGTCCTTGATTTGTGATTTCTCTGCCCCCCCCCTTCTGTGTGTTGGAGAGGCCACTTGTTGGATGGAATGGCTCTGAATTGAACAAAGGGACCCCTTTGAGGTCCTGTAAGATCTTCCACAAAGCTTTTCTATAGAGCAGCACAAAGCAATTCCAGGGCTTTGGGGGTTAATTGGATCTGTTCCAACTGGCAAGGGCTGGGTGTGAGAGGCTGAGATTGGGAAAAACTGTTGGACTTGGTATGCAGAGTTTTCTAGGAAAGAGGGGGAGGGCTTTGCAATAGCAAAGAAAGTAATGGGAGACAGACTAACTCATCCTTTGCAAGGGAGGATCCCAGAAATGATCCAGAAAGAAAAAAATATTTACTCAAGAGTTCCATAAAATCTCAGAGGCCAAGTCCTTAGAAGATGAGGGTCTAAAAAACAGGGCCTGTCCCATAAATAACACCAAAAATCCCCATTCCTGAAGTAAAAACATTCCTTACTCTACATTCTTCCAATAAAAAAATGGCCATCCATACATGTTTCCTTACAGCAAGCTTGGCTGCCACCTCAGTGAAATTTAGAGTAGGTAGACTTGCCTAAACATAGATTGCATGTTGCAATGAAATCAGCTTTGCACTGCTTGGTATCTCTTAAGAAAAGGGACAACCATATCTGCGACCACACAACTTAAATTCTTCCCTGTCCCTAAAATGCAAGTATCAAACCAACTACAGGTAGTCCTCAACTTACAACCACAATTGAGACCAAAATTTCTGTTGCTAAGTGAGATATTTATTAAGTGAGTTTTTTATGCTTTTTCTTGCCACAGTCGTTAAGTGAATCACTGCAGTTAAGTTCGTAACACAGTTGTTAAGTGAATCTGGCTTCCCCGTTGACTTTGCTTGCAGAAGGTCACAAAAGGGGGACACATGATCCCTGGGACCCTGCAACCATCATAAATATGAGTCAGTTGCCAAGCATCTGAATTTTGATCATGCGACCATGGAGATGCTGCTACAGTCGTAAGTGAGAAAAATGGTCATAAACCTCTTCTTTCAGTGCCGTTGTAACTTTGAATGATCACTAGATGAACCGTTGTAAGCCAAGGACTTCCTGTACTTGAGCCAGAAGCAATGCTTGTGGGTTGTCTTTATGAATAATGCTAGCTAGGAAGAAAAATAAACCCAAAGGCTTAGGATATGCTCATTGCTCAAAACTGCTGTATACAGCATGACTCAAAAGGGAAGTGTAACCAGGTTAGGTGTGGAAGACTAACTACATCTCCCAGTATCCCTCACCATTGTCAGGTCAGCTGGAACAGTTGAGAACTGTAGTTCTGCAACATCATGAGGGCTACTCACTCCCTATCGTTGACCTAAATGTTTTATTCCTTCCTGTAGATCCACATCATTGCATATTTCCTTCCTCTTAAGTTCAAAATACCTAGGCAGTGCTGACTGAAACATAACCAAACCATATATTTCTATAGGCCTCACCCAGACAAAGCACTGCCTAGCAGAACAATGCTGGAATCTGCATTTCATTTGTGAAACTAAAATATACTTTCCAAATTGCAGAAGATAATAGTTCCTTCCAACATTTATGTTGGTTAGATCTCACCTTGAGAACTATGACCAGAACTGGGCACCAGAAGTCCAGGAGTCAGAAAAACTGGGACAGAATGCAGAAAATACAAATCCCATAAAGAGAGTTTGAGAAACTGGGTATATTTAGCTTTGAAAAGAAAGGTTAAGGGAGATGTAATAATATATTTCAGGCATCCAGAAAGGCACCTTGTAGAACAGCCAAGATTCTTCTCTATTGTCCCTGACTGCTAGACATAGAATAACAGCCTTAAGCTACAAGAAGATTCTGGCTGACTATTAGAATAAATTTCCTAATAATAAAAGTAGTTTCATTATGGAAGCAATTATGAAAGGAGATGCTGGGCATCTCTGAAAAATGCTTTTATTGTATTCGGCTTCTTCCACTGAGCAAAGAATCAGATCTGATAGTTTAAATGCCCACCCATTTCGCTCTACAATGCCAGAGCTGGATTAATGCTGGCTGACATGGGCACCATCTGAGATTCACATGACTAAATGAAGATCTCATCGGAAAGCAAATTCTCCTTAGGCTTGCTTTGAATCCTTGGGTTGTTTGGATCCCCTCCTAATCCAGCCCAGTGGGAAGGCTGAGGAGGTCCAGCAATGCAGATTTTAGCAGCAAACATCACAACTGTGATGGGTCCAGCTGCACTTGCCCCCCCCCCCCCGCCCACCTGCCTAGTGCCAACATACTGTGTGTGACACAGCAAGTACTCACGCGTATTCTCTGAATGCTGAGTGCCCCTCCCACCCCCACTCTCAGAATATGTTCTGAGGAAAAAGGAAAACAGACCGTTCTGTCCCAGAATCGCAGTCTGGAACTACAGCACTGCTGGGGGTGATGGGCTCCTAAGGCAGTGGTTTGTACCCAGGAGCAAAGAATGTCCTCCTCAATTTAATCACCCCCCCACCTTCCTTTCCAAGCTAAATCCAACCAAGAAAAACTAAACACTGTGCTTGATTTCTGCCTACTTTTATAAAAGGGCATATAAACAGATTCTAGGCTAGGAGGATTTTTTCTTCCTGGCCTGGTGAAAAATAAAATAAAGACCTCCAAATAGAATAAAGACCTCCAAATAAAAACTCTTCCCTAGGACAAAATGGCCTTGGATCAGCACAAAACTTACTCTTGTTGCTCTGTGTTTCTGCTCCAAGCAGCAATTTTTGTATTTACTCCTCTTAAGCCAGCTCCTCCACATGGGCTCTTAGTTAGGGTGGTTTCCGGTTCTTGTCTCAGTTTCCAGACCTTTTTGAATACCGCTGTGACTTCCTCTGCTGGAAGGTGGGTTTGTGCTAACCTCAAGAGTGATGATGCAAAAGATTTGCAGGGTAAAGGCTGAAGGAAAAGCAAGTCTCCTTTTCAAGAGCCCATTTCTCTTCATCTTCTCTGCCCATTTGTGCTAGAAAAGCATCACCTGGGCAGATGGGTCTACATCATCACAATGCACCTTCCAATTTTTATGGCTTAGGCTTGGAGCACTGTGAGGCTGGATGCCATCATGTGTGCAAGGTGACAGATAACTTTGCATGCAAGGCAGCCAATTGTATTTTTTTTTCACTGAGCCCTGGCTAAAGAAACCATAGCTGGTGAAATCAAACCCTTGACTTGATGCGGGTTAACAACATTCTAAACTGAAAAAGATGTGTGTGGAGGGTTGTGTCTTCTGTCCTTCCATGAAGTCCTTTATTACAAGGTCATGCTTGAAGAATTGTGGGTTGATGGTAGCCAATATTTTCCACCTGTCTTTTAAGTAGAAGAGCGTTTCTCAACCTTGGCAACTTTAAGACATGTGGACTCCCAGGATTCCCAGCCAGCCTGGGATGTTGAAGTCAACATCTCTTAAAGTTGTCAAAGTTGGGAAACACTGAAGTAAAGGGAGTATATAGGATTTCTGTAAGTAAGTTCTACTGGGAGACAAAGTTACTTTAGAATGCTTCCAACTTTTTAACAATACAGACATGAAAGTCCCCAATATATTTTATGGTGACATTTGATGACTGACAGACTGCAATTTCTACCCAAAGAATTTTGCAATCTTTCTTCTAAATTGTTGTGAGCACTGTTTAGCAGAGAGGGATCTGCACTTTGAGAAAAGAAATGACAATTGATGGGAGCTTGTGCCTCTTCTGTCCTTTGCACAGACTCCCTTTTGCCTAGTTACCATTGCAAGCAAACGGATATTCCATGTGCAGGCAAAACAGGGCCCTGGCATCTCTCTCCTGCAAGAAACGGATTTACTGTTGGAACTGGCTAAAAGAGTATGAAACTGTGCTCGCTACCCTGAAGGGAAAAGGAGAGGAAAGGGTTAACAGGCCAGGAAGTGCCTTAGAGGCGCCACTTCCTGAGCCAGGCTCTGGTGGTCCTCCACCCTCAAGAGCAAGGCTGTGGGGGCAGCACTGTGCATGTCTGGGAATGAATGATTGCATAGGGGAGGGAAATAACATTTTTCCAAAGAGGGCTCATAGTAATGGGTGGGATCCAATATCCCTGAGGGATGAAGGAACTCCTGCGCCCTTGCTGGAACAATGCCACACATATTCTCAGTTTGGAGAATTTGGTAGGGAAGAGAGTTGGGATCAGCAAAAAAAAAAAAAGGGGGGGGGTCGCTGGAAGAATCGCAGGCAGAGATTAGACTTTCTGCTGACTCGGTGGACTGCCACCCCACCCCACCCCCGCCATCGGGCATCAGCTTGGAAAGGCAGATAGTTCTCAGTTTAATATTGAATTCATGTAAACTTTCGTGGCAGACATATTGAGACTGTAACACCCAGGTTAGCTAGGAAATCTGGAATTGTGTAAAAGGTACAGGAAGCAGACACATAAGGAATAGAAAGAATCCAAAATTTTGATTTAAGATCATTTTATAATTCTACTGCAAGTGCTCCTGTCTTTTTTTACAGAGATGCAAGGGTACCTTTGTCTTTTTCCTGCCAGACTTGCCTAATGTGTGACAAACAAGTTATGCATGAGAGTGAAGCATTACATGTTCATCTCCACCTTCTCCCCCAGGAGCTCTGAATGGCATAAATGATTCACTCTCCTCCTTTTTCCTCATGCTCAGAACAACAACACTATCCACAAGGTAGATCAGGTTAGGCGAGAGCAGAGCAGCAATAGCCTATGCAAATATTGAAGTCACTCTGCAAGCTGGGTGGCTCAGTGGGAGCAGAACTCCGGTTTCTCCACTCTTAATCTGGGAAGACTACTTGGAACATCACTCTGGCTCTGCAGCTTGGAGAAAGGAGACGGGTCTTGTTCCCCAAAGGATGAGCATGGAGAATTGGGGGGCTGGAATGAAGGACATTCATGCTTCCAAATGTCTTTCCTCTGTCTCACAGCTCTACTTCCTAAGTGGAGAGGCTGGTCTCAACAGGCTTGTCAACAGCAGAGCCTTATCTAGCAAGCAACGATGACGCCAGTATGTGTGGCCAGGCAACAGCTGCAGCCAAGTCACCTGATCCCAGGAACAAGGAGTCACCCTTGTCTTGGCACAGACACATCCAGTTCCAGCTGAGGGCATGGCTGGCGGTCTGCCATGGCCAGCAAGAAGGGTGCCCAGTGGCTTCTCTGCACAAAGAACAGGTTGCAAAGTTCTCCCTGCATTTTGTACCGAGATGCCAGCTTCTGGCAACTACAAGCCCCAACATGCACTGCATTCTACTCAGTTAAAAAAACTGTGAAAGAAATCTGTATACTTGAGAGAAAGGGTCACACACAAATTGAGCGGCATCTGGAAAGTTCCTGTCCTTCAAAAAAAAAAAAAAAAAAGCAAACGACTGGCATGAGGCAATCACTGATAATAAAAATTTGAATTAGAAGCCTAATTGTTTCCAATCTCAGCTCTGTTCAGGCACTTGCCTAAATCTGCTGTCTTGAGGCAGGATGGAAGATAGGATCCTGCATTCTACCTGTTCTCCAAGCAGGTAAGTTAACAGCAGAGGTTTCCTGTTAACAGGTAAGACCAGAGGTTAACCTGATAGCCACTGAGATGTTAAAACACCTAGAAAAATCAAAGACTGTAGAGATTGACCTTCCTTTCTGCCTCCTGTTACTTCAATCCTACTTCTCTGTATGTGTTGTCGGGATCCACCAATACTCACTATCACCATGCAGAACTCTATGGAGACACTACTTTTAGTAGGCCGTTATTCAGCTGGGCCCCTGAGAAAATACTAAATTGCCTCTACTTTGAGTGTCTTGCGACCTTAATCTCTTACAACTACTGCAGCACAGCATCCCATTTTAAAAAGCTGAAAAGATGGGAAGGGAAGGCGCCGTGTGTGTGTGTGTGTGTGTGTGTGTGTGTGTGTGTGTGTGTGTGTGTGTGTGTGATGTATTCCCTTCCTTAACAAAGGTGCTTAAGCTTCCTTGGAAACAACGTAAAATTAAATCCCCCCTTGTGCTTTAACACGGTGGCATTGTGGGAAATTTGACCTAAATGGCAGCATATAAATATCCTGGTAACTTTCCAGTAGACAAGATGCCAGCTCCTGTCTTGGTATTCTGTGATCTTATGTGAAGAAATGCATGGGAGCCCCCCGAACTAGAGCTTATTATTTCTCAACCCTAACCCTCAAAATAAAAAGTTTAGCTCAGCACCTTTCAGCCCAACAATTTCCCCCAACCTATGGTCTTTTGGGTCCTCAGTAGGCAGCTTTAACCTAAGGCTTCCTTTCTACATCTACTGTGAGCATGCCTAAGAATTCTAGACCAGAGGTCTTCAACCTTGGCAGCTTTAAGACTTGTGGACTTTAACTCCCAGAGTTCCTCCCAAAGCTGGCTGAGGAACTCTGGGAGTTGAAGTCCCCAAGTCTTAAAGTTGCTAAGGCTGGAGACTCCTGTTCTAGACCACTTTAATGTCAGTGCCTCAGGCTGTAACATAGGCATGTTTCACAGCAACCTACACTCACGTATGTTGGGGGGAACAACCCATGCCAAGACTGTCATAGAAGTATAACATGTTAAAATCTGCCACTGAGCCAAGTCGTAATAGACTCAGTTGCCAGCTACTGCTCATAATTTTCTGTATGCATTGTTCTAATGGCTATCCTAAACTCTTAATAAGGGAAGGTGTTCCAAGCTTATTATGTAAAAGGTCATGATATTGGCCTCAATTCTCACTCTGTGAACGTAACTAGTATTACATAGGTGGAAAGCTCTTAGTGTAGCACAGAAAATAGAAAAAAAGAAAGAATATAGACAAGACCATTCTTCCTTCGCATCTCTTCCAATATTATAACTTTCATTCAACAGGACAGTACGGGTTATTTTCTCTCTCATTCTGACATTCAGGTTCATTTTATGACATGATGACTGGGGTGGGGGGAGCTTAGAAAGACATTTTCCTCCCCCAGTTTTGTTTCCATTTCATAAGATGCGATAGGGTCATGGCTAAGATGGTCCTGATGAGGTCAATATTCTACAGTTAATATGCCAAATTGTAGGGAAAATATTAACTCTCAGGACTAGGTTCTCAAGGGCAATGTCTGGCGTTCATTAGCTCACAGTCTGTGGACTGTAACACTTGGGTGATCTTCCATGCATATATTATTACATACAATAAAACTTGGGGTAGAGCAGCGGTCACCAACCGGTGGTCTGCAAGAAAATTTTGGTGGCCTGTGGAGAAATTTTCATAATTTTGCCAGTGCACCCTGGTGGAGAAACTACGGCGCAAGCGGGCTGAAGCAGCGATTGTGATGGCTGGAAGCTGTGAGAGCAAAGCACTACTTGCACTTGTGCAGCATTAGCATTCTGCCTCGGTATATTTGACCAGCCAGTGGCACAAAGCAGCCCTCATCTCCTGCCGCTTGAGACTCGGAGTGGTAAATGGTGACTGGTCCAGGGAGCAGCCGGATTTTGCTCTCCATTGCAGATGCCAGATCGGCCCCCTGCAAGCTCTCATCTCTCGAGGAGTGCTCGCTGAAGCAGCACAGGAAACTTTGGCCGGGCTCCTTGAGAGACGAGAGCTTGCAGGGGGTCAATTTGGTGTCCACAATGGAGAGCAAAATCCAGCTGCTCCCCTGACCAGATGCCATTTACCGCTCTGAGTCCCAAGAGGCAGGAGACGAGGGCTGCTTTGTGCCACTGGCTGATGCAAATATACTGAGGAGGAATGCTGATGCCATCCAAAATGAAAGAGAGAAAAAGAGACAGAATGAAAGAGAGAGAATGCGGATGAGAGAGAGGGAGAGAGAGAGAGAGGTGAGAGAATGAGAGAGAATGAGTGGGAGAGAGAATGAGAAAGAATCAGAATGAGAGAGAATGAGAGAAAGTGAAAGAGTGAGAGAGAATCAGAGAGAGAATCAGAGACAATGAGTGGGAGGGACAGAGAGAAAGAGAGAGGGGGAGAGACAAAGAGAGAATGAGAGAGTGAGTGTGGGGAGAGAGAGTGGGGAGAGAGAAAGAGTGGGGAGAGGGAGAGAGAATGAGTGGGAGAGAGGGGAGAGAGAAAAAGAGAGTGGGAGAGAGAGAGAGAGAGAATGAGGGGAGAAAGAAAGAGAGAATGAGAGAGAGAGAGGGGAGAGAAAGAGATGAGAGAGAAAGAGAATGAGTGGGAGAGAGAAAGAGAGAATGAGAGAGTGAGTGTGGGGAGAGAGAGAGTGGGGAGAGAGAAAGAAAGAGAGAGAAAGAGTGGGGAGAGAGAGAGAGAATGAGTGGGAGAGAGGGGAGAGAGAGAGAAATAGTGGGGAGAGAAGAGAGAGAGAGAGAATGAGGGGAGAAAAGAGAGAATGAGAGAGAAAAGAGGGGAGAGAGAAAGAGATGAAGAGAGAGAGAGAATGAGGGGAGAGAGAGAGAGAATGAGAGTGAGTGTGGGGAGAGAGAGAGTGGGGAGAGAGAAAGAGAATGAGAGAAAGAGTGGGGAGAGGAGAGAGAGAATGAGTGGGAGAGAGGGGGGAGAGAGAGAGAAATAGTGGGGGAGAGAGAAAGAGAGAGAGAGAATGAGGGGGAGAAAGAAAGAGAGAATGAGAGAGAAAGAGAGGGGAGAGAGAGAGAGAGAGATGAAGAGAGAGAGAGAGAGAGAGAGAGAGAGAATGAGTGGGAGAGAGAAAGAGAGAATGAGAGAGAAAGATTAATATTAATAATAACAGAGTTGGAAGAGACCTTGGAGGTCTTCTAGTCCAACCCCCTGCCCAGGCAGGAAACCCTACACCATTTCAGACAAATGATTATACAAAATTTTCTTAAAAATTTCCAGTGTTGGAGCATTCACAACTTCTGCAGGCAAATTGTTCCACTGATTAACTGTTCTAACTGTCAAGAAAATTCTCCTTAATTCTAAGTTGCTTCACTCCTTGATTAGTTTTCACCCATTGCTTCTTGTTCTACCCTCAAGTGCTTTGGAGAATAGTTTGGCTCCCTCTTCTTTGTGGCAGCCCCTAAGATATTGGAACACTGCTATCATGTCTCCCCTAGTCCTTCTTTTCATTAAACTAGACATACCGAGTTCCTGCAACCGTTCTTCATATGTTTTAGCCTCCAGTCCCCTTATTATCTTTGTTGCTCTTCTCTGCACTCTTTCTAGAGTCTCAACATCTTTTTTACATCGTGGCGACCAAAACTGAATGCAATATTCCAAGTGTGGCTTACCAAGGCATTATAAAGTGGTATTAACACTTCACGTGTTCTTGATTCTTGATTGAGTGGGGGAGAGAGAGACAGAATGAGTGGGAGAGAGAGAAAGTGAGATGAGAGAATGAGTGGGAGAAAAAGAGAAAGGGGGAGAGAGAGAGAAAGAAAGAGTGGGAGACGGGGGGGGGGAGAAAGAGAGAGAGAGAGAAAGAGAGAAAATGCCTGAAGGGCCCCCTCCCATCACTGGGAATCCAGGTGCTTCAGCAAGCGGCGTGCTGGATTCGTATTAGTGGTCTGCGG
This sequence comes from Ahaetulla prasina, assembly GCF_028640845.1. Lineage (NCBI taxonomy): Eukaryota > Metazoa > Chordata > Lepidosauria > Squamata > Colubridae > Ahaetulla > Ahaetulla prasina. Next base: position 23,595,374 of record NC_080547.1, on the reverse strand, counting down.
GATTTAAAATTATGAACTTGGTGGTCCCTTAGGTCCAAAAGGTTGGGGACCCCTGGGGTAGAGGATCTGTAAAAATGTCTTACCCTCTTCCCAACCAATAGCTCCCCTTCCATAGATTTTATGTCCCTGTATTTCAAGAGGAAGGGAGTTTCAATGTTCAACATGAAACTCCAACTCTGCATGGATTTTATGTAAGCATAGAGAACACATGGACATATATCACAACTTCTGAATTATGCATTAGTGAGATGGACAAAAAGGGAGCCTTGCTAAAGCCCAGCATGAATGGACATAAAATAAAGTGAAGAATTCCATCTGTCGCAAATGATATTAGGCTGCAAAGTGTATGGCTTACACTACTGGATGAAGGGAAGAAGAGATAAGGGGCTATATGTTTAAGTGTAAAGAAAGGAGTTTCTTTTCTAGCAGCTAGTTTAACTTCTATGTCAGACTAATAATAACTAATAACCCTAACCCTAACCCTAACCCTCTTCTACCAACCTATTGTGCTGGATGAACTAATTGACCATCAGTAGTCAACATGTCAATGCTTACTGAAGCAAATTGTGCTAAAATATAGTTTAATGTTTTAAATTTACCTTCCAGGACTGTTTGTGGGGAAAATAGAAAGAGGAAAGAATATTATATATGCTTGCTGCCTTGAGTTTTTTATAAAATAATAAAGATGAGGTAAACACTGATTAAATAAATAAAAGGGGGACATATTGTTCTAGACTTGCACTGTGTTTCTAATGCTTATTCTATTTTTTTTCTGAAGTGCTTAACTCAGGCATCCAACTGCTGCCCTGGGCATCAAGTAATGCAGCCCCGTAAGATTATAAACTTTTATCGATTGAGAGGTTCTTGGTGCTCTCTGAGCTTGGTTGTTCTCTTCATTATATGTGAGTCACATTAGAATCCATGGCTTTTCACCAGGGAGAAACTAGCTCTGGATGACTTTGAAATAAATGGAAAAGGTAGGCCTACAATCCTTCACATTATCAAATGCTGATCACCTGTAAAAGAAATTAGCAAATTAGACACGGCAGTTGCTCAGTAGACATGGATTGCTGGATTTAGGGCTGCTTCTGGCAGAGTTTTCAGAGGGATGGGTCCAAAGAGTACAACTGACAGGAAGCAATAAGGAACTCCCTAGTAACAGGTCGCTAGTGGTGACTAGAAGTTGACCAGGCTGCTAATGTTGTTTGCTAAGTATATTCATGTGAAGTTAGGATGGTATTCACATAGATGTAGCTGTAAATCAGTTCCAGGTTAATTGTAACTGGGACTCTGCCTGTGTGCTAGAAAAGGAAGATTGTTTATTCAAATCACAGTCTGACTGAAATTTATCTAATTTTTTCCAACTGCAATTACCCTTCCATGCCTATATGCTTCCAAACTTTGAAATGAATTTTTCTAAACAAACAAAGAATGTGGACTTTACAAGAATAGCCCAAAACAAAGATGCTACTGAACATTATATACGGGTGTGTGTTATATGAGGAGAATTAGCTTGTAAAAATAGGAGTATTAAGAAAACTGTACTAAACTGTATGCATTAGGAGAAACATCTATGAAAATGCTTGTGGCTTTTCATGGATGCTTTAAGAACTCATGCAACAAATGAGATGCAGCAAATTCAAGCTTGGGTATGTGAGAAATTGAGTAAAACTGAATTTCATGGGTTCTGCTCATTGGAATTCTATTTATTCTGAGGACTTCTTAGCTGGAAGAATGAGATAGAAACATAAGGAAAGAAAGATTGTAACCTGCTTGAAGAAACAATCCTAAATGAAGTTGCTGCTGTTATATGTTGCTTACGCTCTGGGTGTAAAATGCTTACCGTATATACTCGAATATAAGCCGATCCGAGTATAAGCCGAGGTCCCCAATTTTACCCCAAAAAACTGGGGTAAACTGGGGACTCGAGTATAAGCCGAGGGTGGGAAATGAGGCAGCTACCGGTCGGGGAAATCCTCCCTCCCTCAGCCGAGAAGGCTGGCGGCTCCCCCGCCCCGCCCTCTCACTGCACCGGCAGGGCTTCCCCGCGCTAATGCAAAAGCCCGCCAAGTTTGCGCCATCCGGTATAATGTGAAAAAAAGAAGAAAAAAACAACTCGAGTATAAGCCGTATATACTTGAGTATAAGCCGAGGGGACGTTTTTCAGCACAAAAAACGTGCTGAAAAACTCGGCTTATACTCGAGTATATACGGTAATTTAAAAAGTATATCCAAATATGTAACTTGGGACACGGAAGAAATATGGTAGATAGCAAAAGGCAGATGTGAAGAACAGCTGGCTTTTATCTGCTCAAAGAAACAGCCTGTGTTTCTTCAAACTTACAATTTGTCTTTCTTGCTGCCATCTGAGACAGATGCACTTGGGTCTCTCTAACCTTTTTCTCTCTCTTAAATATGTTAAGATCAGGAAGCTGGAATTCCTTACTCCAAATCAACTTCCCTCTTCCCTCACTCCTCAAACTGCTTAATTACTTTTGCACTTAAAACAACAGATTGGGGGGGGGGCACAGAGTCATCACTTGCCCTAATAACATTAAGTTATTCCTGTTCTTTATTTTTCTGCAAGCATTATATAATCAGCACAAAGCAGTAATTAATTACGAATCATTGCCATGAACAAAAAACAAAAAAAATCACACCAAACACACAAATTGAATGAACGAATCAGGGGGTATACAAAATAGTCAGTAGCCTAGTCTGCTTATAAAAAATATCTGCCTGTAATAATCCTTGGCAATCAATCTAGGCATTGTAGGCCAGTGTATATTCACATTACTGTTTTTCAATCCTTCTCCCACATTGCCCAAAACAAGCTTCAACCTGTCCCAGCAGGAACTAGCTAGTTAAGGGAGCCAAGAAGTCCTTGATCTCCATGAAAGCTGCCAGAACAAGAGGTGGATTGGCAGGAATTACAAAAGGGGTTGGGTGCAATACGGACACCTAAGAACTACTCTACTCTTGCTCCATTCTTCGTTCTTGTATCGGTTTTGTACCAATAAAGTGAGGGAAAATAATTAATTAGTCTGCAAAGGTCATGTTGAAAAAACGGTCTTCAGTCACTTTTTTCAGTGCTGTCAAACTTCAAATGGTCACTAAACGAATGGTTGTCAGGTCAAGGACTACCTGTATGCTCCTTGCTACCTGTTCATTTCTGAAAGGGCCTGTTTTGCATGCTAAAACCCCTAAATGGCCTTCCTCCAGATTATTCTGCCTCCCACCCCAAGATCTTCAGAGAGCAACTTACTGAGCCATAGTACAGTTTTGTTAGCATTCAGCCTAGCCAGCTGTGTGAACAGAGCCAGAGTAGTTTGCCATCCCCAGTTATAGTTTAGCACTAAGTCTTTTTGCCTGTTGTCCTTCTCCCAGGCTAAAGATAAACCTAGGAATTTTTCAAGAACGTTCCTAAGAAAGTTGGGTTGGGGAAGAAGAATCTGAAGTAAAAAAAAGACCAGGAGTCTAACTCTGAGAAAAAGAGCCAGATAGTTTACCAAACAGTTTTAGCACCAGTATCATTTCCAGGTGGTAAATGGCTGCTGTGCTGCTCCATTCTCTCTGAGCATACACAAACTGCCTTTACATCATCAAAGGAAAGCAGCCCTAAATGATAAGCAGGACTTATTCCTGCCTTCCCTGACAGCTTTCCTTTTTTATAAAATGCTTTTCCGGGGAATATGCTCTCAAATGCACAGGTTGGCACTGATTCTATTAACCACCCACCCATCTGTCTGCACTCTTTAATGCATTTTATGGGATGCAAAGGGAACCGGCTTTTGGGATTCTAGTCTAGTTGCAGGTTATCCCTGTCCGTCACTGTCACACACACATTCCCCCTCCCTCCGGGAGCTGCAATGCCTTTCAACTGGGGAGGGGATGACACAGACTAGTGGGCTAAAGCTAATCGGCCTCAGGAATGCCAAGAGTGAGTAATCCCTTTTTCTCCCCCCCCAAGAGCTGACATTATTATCAGCACATCACCTCTAAATTGTGAAAAGGGGAGACTTGAGACTTCCCACCTTCGCTGCAAGGAAGATGCAAGAACCCAGGAGCAATGACTTGCATATTGCTTTTTGATGCATAATGTATGGGCCAAACTGCAGCCAGCAAGTTGTGATGATGGCTGGGGAGAAAGAGCATCAATCCACCAAACACTCAAAATATACCAGTCAGTCACTGAAATGGATAATGGAAAGAATAGAAGGCTTTAAGAAGGCAGGTAAACTGTGCACAAAAGGATATGCATGCTTTTATGCTAGCCTATCCCAACAGGGCTGTGCCGGGTGATAGGATTGATTGATCAATTTCCACAGCCACCCATCTCAGTCAATGGCTGAAGGTAGTCCCCAACTTACGACCACAATTACGCCCAAAATTTCTGTTGCAAAGTGAGACATTTCTTAAGTGAATTTCGCCCTATTTTATGACCTTTCTTGCAACAATTGTTAATTGAATCACTGCAGTTGATAACTTAGTAACTTGGTTGTTAAGTGAATCTGGCTTCCCCATTGACTTTCCTTGTGAGAAGGTCCCAAAAGGGGATCACATGACCGTGGAACACCGCAACCGTCATAAATATGAGTCAGTTGCCAAGTGTCTGAATTTTGATCGTGTGACCATAGGGATGCTGCAATGGTCGTAAGTGTGAAAATCAGTCATTAGTCAGTTCTTGCTGGCTGTGGGGGGCGAGTTATTGGCCCCAACGGAGAGGGTGCGCAACTTGGGTGTCCTCTTGGATGGGCGGCTGTCGTTCGACGATCATTTGGCGGCCGTCTCCAAGAGGGCCTTCCACCAAGTATGCTTGGTGCGCCAGTTGCGCCCCTTCCTTGACCGGGATGCCTTATGCACGGTCACTCATGCCCTTGTCACTTCCCGCTTGGATTATTGCAATGCTCTCTACATGGGGCTGCCCTTGAAGCGCACCCGGAGACTGCAGCTAGTCCAGAATGCAGCTGCGCGGGTAATAGTGGGAGCAACTCGTTGTTCCCGGGTAACACCACTCCTGCGCAGTTTGCACTGGCTTCCTGTGGTCTTCCGGGTGCGCTTTAAGATTTTGGTTACCACCTTTAAAGCGCTCCATGGCTTAGGACCCGGGTACTTACGGGACCGCCTGCTGTTACCTTTTGCCTCCCACCGACCCGTACGCTCTCACAGAGAGGGCCTTCTCAGGGTGCCGTCCGCCAAACAATGTTGGCTGGTGGCCCCCAGGGGTAGGGCCTTCTCTGTGGGAGCTCCCACACTCTGGAACGAGCTTCCCCCTGGTTTACGTCAAGTGCCTGATCTTCGGACCTTTCGCCGTGAGCTGAAAACGCACCTATTTATTCAAGCGGGACTGGCCTAAAATTTTATTGGGGTTATTTATATTTTAATATTTTAAATTGTTTTAAATTCGGCCACTTTATAATATGTTTGTTTTAATTTCTTTTAATATTTATACTGTGCTTTTTTACTTGGCTGAGTCTTTCGGGAGAAGGGCGGTATAAAAATCGAATAAAATAAAATAAAATAAATAAATTTTTTAGTGCCACTGTAACTTCAAACAGTCACTAAATGAACTCAAGGACTACTTTTGAGATTACAGAGGTTACAGTATCTATCTCTGGAGAGCCCAGCAAAGGGTAGCACTACCATGACTTTGGCTGATCCTGAAGCCTAAGCAGATCTAGTACTTACGTCCTATGTACTTACAAAAGTTGCCTTGAACATTTGCTTCTAAATGAATGTGAAAATGGTTAAATACAAGGGAGTAACCGCATTAACTAGGGACACAGTGGCTGAGTGGCTAATACACAGAGCTTGTCGATCGAAAGGTCAGCAGTTCAGCGGTTCAAATCCCTAGTGCCGCGTAACGGGGTGAGCTCCCGTTACTTATCCCAGCTTCTACCAACCTAGCAGTTCGAAAGCACGTAAAAATGCAAGTAGAAAAATAGGGACCACTTTGGTGGGAAGGTAACAGCGTTCCGTGCGCCTTTGGCGTTAAGTCGTGCTGGCCACATGACCACGGAGACGTCTTCAGACAACGCTGGCTCTCCGGCTTTGAAACAGAGATAAGCAGTGCCCCGTAGAGTTGGGAACAACTAGCACATATGTGCGAGGGGAATCTTTACCTTTTTAACCACATTAACTACACTGAATGACTTTGGTTTTCACCCCTCTGAAAATGTGAATGGAATTGATTTAGTTCTGACCAGATCTCACTCCTCTGTCCTGGCCCAGCCTCTAAAAGGGAGTGTGTCCTTCAGCACTTTATTCAACATTGTGGGCTCACTTATAACTGGATTTGTTCAAGAAGTGCTACAGATCTGGGGAGGGACAAACCTCCACAAGAGAGGCTTCCGAACAACCTCTTGACAATGGGGCAACTCATCAGCCACAGTGCTGCAGAGACATACAGATAGTCCATGACTTACAGGAATTTAGTGACCGTTCGAAGTTAAACAGCATTGAAAATGTGACTTATGACCATTTTTCACTCTTATGACCATCACAGCATCCCCGTGGTCACAATCAAAATTCAGGCGTTTGGCAACTGGTTCATATTTATGACAATTGTAGTGTCCTGGGGTCACGTGATCCCCTTTTGTGATCTTCTGAACAAGCAAAGTCAATGGGGAAGCCAAATTTGCTTAATAACCATGTTACTACCTTAGCAACTACAGTGATTCCCTTAACAATGGTGGCAAGAAAGGTTGTAAAATGGTGCAAAGCTCACTTAACAAATGTCTCACTTAGCAACAGAAAATTTGGGCTCAATTGTGGTCATAAGACTAGGACTACCTGTATATCTGAGATATTCCCATCTCTCTTCTAGGACAGGAAGCTAAAAGGAGAAGAATCCGTAGTTCCCGATCTTGGCTGCGAAATCCAATCTGGTAGCAAGGCCCTTCCCCCAGCTGGAGGAATTCAGAGCTGCTCTGACCCAGATTTTCAAACACCTCCCAGTCCACAACTGATCAGATGATACTCCATAGCTTCTCCCCGCCCATCTCTGGCCTCTCATCTCAACTCTTTCCCTCCCTCTTTTTTCCCTCAGAATATCAGCAGCTCTCCCAGCCCATTTTCCTGATTGTTCTCACTATAAAATATGCTTCTTCTTCTTCTTCTTCTTTTTTTTTTAAAAAAGGCAAAAGAAAAGTTACTAAACCAAAAACAACACCATACCATTGTTAGAAAGCTGGGAATACTTGATAAACAACAGGCCTCTTTCTCAAAAGAGAATTCCTACTTATAAAGAAGAAGTGTGAAGTCAGTTCCCCCAACAAGAGGGAGAACATCTATTTCCTTCTAACTTGCAGCAGTTCCATAATAATTAGCCAATATAATTTGCATGTTACAATTCCCTTGTAATCCATGCTGTATGTCTGTGAGTAAGCAGGGACCAAGAGAGGGAGTGACTGTGTGCTCTAAGAGTGTGTCAGGGTAAGGGAAAACCCAGCCTTGGTCCACTCCTCGGTTGACTTTACCACCTAAATGTCAGAAAACAGTAAAAGTCCACCCAAAAGGGTGTGTGATCTTGTGAATTGGCTTGAAAGTGTTTCTAAAACCCCCCAAAACTCAAACTCTGAACCCACCAACTAGAAGATTTCAAAGTTCCCCACAGCACACAGCAACCCATGAAGGACATATTTGAAGAAGTTGTGGGTTGGGAAAATAACTTCCTGAAATGATACCAATCTTTGCCTTGGAAATCCCCCAAGGAATGGGGTACAGCACTCTTCTTCCAAGTAAAAGCAAGCCTAACCCCAACCTTGGGGGTGGGGGAGTTGAGAGAGAGAGAATCTTGTAATATTTTGAAGTATGCAATGTCAAAGAAGGTAGGCAGATAAATAACAGCTGCTGTCCAAATCGTAGATTCAGCAGAGCGTTCCCAATTTCTACTGAAGTCACAGCCACTTTTCAAAATACTGATTTCTCAGCACTAGAAACACCCACATCTAATCCCCACTGTGATGTCCTATGTGCACAACAGTAACGAGAAGAGGGGGTCAACCTATTCTCCAAAGCACCTGAAGGCAGAACAAGAAGCAATGGATGGAAACTAAACAAGGGGAGAATGAATCTAGAAGTAAGGAGAAGTTTTCTGAGAGTGAAAACAATTAATCAGTGGAACAATTTGCCTCCAGAATTTGTGAGTGCTCCATGAGGTTTTTAAGAAGAGATTGGACAACCATTTGTCCAGAATCTCCTGCTTAAGCAGAGGGTTTAATTAGAAGACCTACAAGGTCCCTTTCAACTCTATTATTCTGTTATAAGATGAAGCCACTCCACCAACTTCAAGATATAGAAAATGCCATGTTTTCAATGCTTATCTACAATGCTTCCAAAATTTTCTTACAACTCTGGCAGTATTTGGAGGTTTTCTTCTATTTAGCCCAGAATATCTGAGTTAACTTTTTTGGTAAAGTTCAAAGCTTTTTAGAAAAACAAAACCACAACTGAAAAACCAACAAAAAACCCCAACAAAACACATCAAGGGCAAGCCATATGCAGAGGCAAAAAGGCATATGTCCTAATGAATTAACAAAAGATGAGCTGGCTCTTCTGTGTAGAAACCTCTGGTGTATCTAAAGTTTAACATAAAGTCTAAACAATTAGTTTTCCCCCTTAGCCATAAAGATAAGGCTGCCTCACATTAGTTAGAAATTCTTGTTAACCATTAGTAGTAGTAGTAGTAATTATTCTTATTTTGGCCAATCCATCTCTTTTGAATCATGTTTTGAAGAGCACCGTCTCCATGTTCTGTAGAAAGCTTAAGAAGGAAAGACTGTCAAAAAATGCGGAGTGAATTGCACACCTCCTTTTGAATACTGAGATTCTGAGTCCTATATGAAGATGGCATCGAATATATCAAGCCCTCTAAGCAACAGTTTTGCATGCTCACACAAAATAGAAAAAGTTCAGCAGCAGATGTAGTGGACACAGAAGTGAATTGCAGTACTTCCAGGATTAAAAAGAGGAGATTTCTCAGATAAGGAGTTCTTCTCCCTAGTCCTGCCTGTTATGGATTTCCCGCCTAAGTTCCCAATTCCTATTCAGCCATAACCCTGAGTACTGGGTTCAAACAATTACACTGAGCCACAGGTGTCAAACTTCCAATTGCGTCACGTGACTATCATGATGTATCGCAATGTTTTTTGCCTTTGCGGAGCTGGGGTGGGCGTGACCTGTGCATGACGTAGCTGGCCTGTGGGCCGCCAGCTTGACAGGCCTGCACTAACCTAGCCCACAATAGATGGATTCCCATTGAGCTCCAAATCAAATAAACCACATTATAGCTTCCTGTAAGGTGTGAATTCAGTCGTCATCTGCCTGGCATAATATTGTTAATCTAATGTCACAAGGCTGTTCTGAGGCTAAAATGGGAAAAAAGGAGAGAACAACAAGATCCTTGAAGGTAGAAGAACCATGTTATATAAAGAAGGAGAACTGCAAGTTCTTTGGAGGGATGAGATAAATATTTCAGAGTGATGATGTCTCAGCTGTGCTAGGTTACTCAGCCACAGTAAGATAACTCGCTCTTTCCTCCTGTCTCAGTCAATGCAAATCCACATAATTATTTGGCAGAGAGAAGAGCTTAAAATCCAGTGTGAGTCATGACTTCATGTCAGGTAGTTCTCAAGTGAATCAGAAGCATTCTAGTTCCCCCGAATCAGAACAAAAAGTTTCAGCATGACACATTTTAAAGAAGGAAGAGGGCAGCTGTCCAGGAGAGGTTGATAATTAAGACTGGAGATGATGCCTCTATTTGAGTACAGACCTCATAACACCACACAGGAAGGACAAAAGACAGCCAAGATGTCAACAAAACACTTTTCTTCCAATATTAGCAAATGGGGGAATGAGGGAGGCTGACTGGCTCTTAGTGAAGGGAAATCAAAGAAATTAACATTAACACAAGGGAACAATCTGTTTTTGCAAGAGTGTTTAGCATTTAAGTAGGAGCCTTGCTGAAGTCTACAGTGCCAATATGTATTAGACCTGTTTTGTTACTAGTTGGATCTCTCTATGTATGCAAGTTAATAGGACAGGACTGGAAAAGGGGCAGAAGGGAGCATCTAAAATGATTACAACCAGAAAAGCTCCTTGCTAAGAAAGAAAACATGTCTGGAACTTTTTAAGCTGAGGGCAAAAGCAGGCAAGGTGAGAGAGGGTACAGACATATAAGATCATGTATGGCTTAGAAAATGGAGACAAAGAGAGTTTTCTCCCTTCCTGGCTACATAATCACTCAGGATCAGCCAAATGAATCTAAAATCCAGAAGATTTGGATGTGGTAAAAGAAAAAAAAGCTCTTTGTTTTTGGGCAAGACACAGAATGGAATCCACCCATTGCTTTAAAAGGGACAATCCTTGAGGACTATCTATGTTTATTACTTGCATGCTGAGAGCTGTTTACTCTCGTCTTCAGTATGGCAGGCAGACAACTGAAAAGGGGCACCAGCTGCCAGGAAAGCAATAGCAGAAGTGTGCTGCAACTACTGGTTCTGCACAGATGTAAGGTGGAAAGGAAAGATAAAAATAGCCTAGAAACCTAATCCTTTCTGTAGGACTTGGCTGGCCAGAGTGAAACACAGAAAGCAAGACTAGATGAACTAACTGTTTGCCTGTTCGAGCAGGACCTCTCTTACTTTGCTTACCACCTTCTTTCCTCTTTTTGCCTTCGATCCATGCCAGACAGGGTAGCAAAGTCTTGTCCCTTTCCCCTAGGCAGGAAATACCAGGTTTAAGCAAGGGCCAGTTCTCTCCCCCTCTCCCCACAGTCAATTCTATCTAATTACTCCCTCCTTACCCTCAGGCTCTTTGTCTTCCACGATGGGAAGCATTCCTGCAGCTTTCAAAGGCCAACTCCTCCTCCATTAAAGACTTGGGTTTTTTTGGCCCCAAGCTGAATGGAAGTAAAAGGCAGAAATATTTACTTGCTTTCAAGCACTGATACAGTACAAATATATATATACACACTGTATCTTCAAATCAAGTGATCTAGTGATTACATCCGGCCCGCGGGCCGCCAGCTTAACAGGCCTGCAATAAGCTGTGACTCACTAGCCCGCAATAGATGGATTCCCATTGAGCTCCAAATCAAATAAACCACATTATAGCTTCCTGTAAGGTATGAATTCTTTGGTGGGTGGTATATACGGGTAGTCCTCAACTTAGAATCTTTCATTTAGGGACTGTTGGAAGTAACAAGAGCATTGAAAAAAAGTGACATGACTGTTTTTCACACTTTGACACCTATAGTCACGAGATTATATTTCAGGCACTTGGCAACTGGCATGTATTTACAACAATTGCACTTTAATCACCATTTGTAACCTTTCCAGTTGGCTTCCAACAAACAAAGTCAATGGGGGAAGCCAGATTTGCTTAATGATCGCATGATTCACTTAACAACAGCAGTGATTTGCTTAACAACTGTGGCAGAAATGGTCCTTGCATCGCACCTATGTCAGAAGCTCTGAGGTGCTTTTGTGTTGAAAGGATTAGCCAGTCACATCACCATTGGGGGGGACACGCCCAGTTGGGGGCTCCTTTCATGTCTCCAGCAGGAGCTGAAGTGAAAAACAGGAGCTCACCTGACCCCACAGCAGCACTTGGGTCTCAAACAAGGGCTTGCTGCTAGTCAAGCCACTGTCCTAACCACACAAGCCACAGTGCTCCTAAAAAAAGTCATAAAATGGGGCAAAACTCATTTAACAACTGCCTTGCTTAACAGTGGAAATTTTGAGCTCAATTATGGTTATAGGACACCCTGTAGAACTATCTGGCTATCAGGATGTTTTCTCAACTTCCTACTTTAGCTTCCAACAGTATGCAGTATTCCATTGAAGTCCGCCACTGTCAGAACAGACCAGAACTACACTTTGTTGAGATTGGCTCTAACAACAAGAGCCAGTTTGGTATAAGGATCTGGATAAGGCATCAGATTAGGAACTAAGAGATCATGAGTGCAAGTTCTGCCTTAGGCACAGAAGTTATTTGGGTGATCTTAGGCTAGTTGCTCTCTTATTCCTAGGAAGGAGGCAATGGCAAACTACTTCTGAAATCCTGCCAGGAAAACTCCACTGACTTTTCCAGGCAGTCTCCAAGAATCAGACACAACTGAAAAGAAAAAAAAAACAATCACACAGAATCTTGCAAGTCTGATTGTGCCGCTGTACCTTCTCCCTGAGTGAATCAGTGTCTGCCTGAACAGTTTCTAAATATTGTTTCATTTCCTTTGCCTAGGGAATGGTTCTTGCATATTTCTGTCAAGGTCACCTCTTTTATTCCCTACACTCATATAAGAACTAACTAGGCTGGACCTGATTACTTTTGAAGTCCAGGTAGGGTAAAGGGTAGCATTTTATATTTGTATTCATTATTAAGATGAATCCCATTCAGCCCCCAAGTAACAAAATAACTCTAAAGAGTTGTACAAAGCTGCTGTGTGTGAGAGATAGACAGTTTTCAAATTTGATAGATAAATAAATGAAATATATCTTTGTTATTGCCCATCAAACATTACTCTTTAGTCGTAAACCAAAATACATGCCAAAATGCGGTTTGTTTATTTTGGTTTGGCACGACAAGTGAAACCACTATTGGGGCAATAATCTTGCCCTGTAACAGCACAGGTCTTCTGCTGATTGCGCTTTGATTTGGTTGCCAAGCGCATAAAGAAACATATCCTCTCTCTTCTACTGAAACCGTAATACAGTGTTTCTCAACCTTCGCAACTTTAAGGTGTGTGGACTTCAACTCCCAGAATTCCCCAGTGAATAGCTGATGTGGTATCATGGTGGCAACTATCTTCTGCATCTGGTACAAATGTCAATGGCATTTGTCCCAAAACAAGATCACATTAGCTAAATGAACTACAGAATCATTCACTTACTTATGTAATGCTGGGAGGGAGCTTTTGAAGGGTGTAATGGAAGGTACATACTTGTAACAATACCCACCCATAATTCATAGAGGTGCCTGTGAGATGACAGTCAACAGTAAGTTGCAGGTTTTCTCTGGAAACTTTTTGCTTTTATCCCTGTCCAGTGCTATGTTACTTGGCAGCAAAACATGCTTGTTATTTACTGTGTTACCTAGCAAAGTAACTCTGCTAGCTCACTGCAAACTAGGAACCTTTCTACACAAAGTCCTGAATACAAACAGATCTTCACCAAACAAGCACATATCTGGATGGATGGAGCAGAGAAGGTCATTGAAATCAATATCAAAAGTTGACATTGGAAGAGATGCTACGGAAAACCCCAAGCAGCAGTAGCAGTGCCAACCTCCCAAGAAAAGGGGAAGTGGACGTGTTTAATTCTTCATAAAAAACAACAACACCACGTTCTAATTACTATGAATCAGCAATTTCTTACAGATGCTTCAGATGTAGCCTGTGATTCGCTCCATCTAAAGCACAAGTGCAGCCCTCAGATCCCTCCCGAAGTTGCAACTTATTTATCATTCTTGTGATAGAAGGGGAGGCAATGAATTACATGGACAGTTATTATACTTTCTATAATTAATTTGTTTTTAATTACATTTAAATTAAAGCAACTTCATTTCTATCCCTCTTTTTGTTTTGTTCCAGCCTATTTTGAAGAGTACATCCGTCAATATGATGCTCAGAGGCTATGAATCATGCATATCCCCGCAACAAACCCCACAGTACGTACCTCTATCACTGGGATTTAACATGCTACCTACATGCAAAAATAAGTCAGAATTATGAATAATTCATAAGCTATTCATGTTCCTGGAGATCATTCTCTCCTGCCCACCTTTTTCCAACATTGGGACAAGCTCATTAACCAGGAATTCAAAACTGAGTTTGTCTACTATCTAAATTGAGGGTCTTGGCAAGCCACAAAGAGCAACCCCAGATTTGTTCTTAATTAACAATTCCTTGGTTAGTCGGGGGCATGGAGTTCAATCTGTACAATATGCTAAATGTTGAATTCCTAATTAATGTAGACATTACTACTAGCTTAAGGAAGCAAACAGTTAAGTGTATAAACAATACATTAGAATTCTCAAGAAATCTGCTTCATTGTATGCAAACTTGGGCATACTTATGGAAGTGCCAATTCAAAGTGCATCTTTTAGATACATTCCCGTTCCCTGTACAAATAGGACCAAAGTTATGCTACCAAGTACCAAGATGACAATTTCTGATTTTTGAGAAGTCGAAAGAGGTATAAGGCATAATTACTTTTCTATAGATGGCCCCACAGATTCGTGACATACTAAACAACATAACGGACACAGAGAAATATAAAATTTAGAGTACTTGGAAGGGAAGCAAAGGAAAGCTTGTTTGAACAAAGTACAAAAACTACCTTTTATTGACCACATCCTTGTAAAAAGGAAATTCTAGGAGCTGCAAAAGATCAGAAGGTTGGAGAAAGCTGTGCTCCACCATACTCAGAGAATCACTCCTTTCCTCTCCCCCCCCACCCATGTTAATTAATCTGCAATAAAAACCATCTTCCAGTGGAAAGACATCATGGAAAATAAGACCACATCTACAAAGGAGAGTGTGTGTTTATAGCTTCAAGTCAGTGCTGACTCTTGGCGACTGCCTGGACAAGTCCCTGCAATTTTCTTGGCAAGATTTCAGAACTGGTTTTTGCCTTCTTATTTATTTATTTATTTATTTATTGTTTAAATTTATATACCGCCCTATCTCCCAAAGGACTCAGGGCGGTTTACAGGCATTTAAAAAACAGATAAATACAATCTAAAAACAGTTAAAAAACTTATTCTAAAAGCCTAAATTAAAAGTATGAAAATAAAACCCAATTTAAAAACCATAAATTAAAATCTAGCTCAGTCCTGCGCAATTAAATAAGTATGTTTTAAGCTCGTGGCGGAAGGTCCGAAGGTCTTTCTTTCGGGGTTTGAGAGTGTGTGACTGGCCCAAGCTCACCCAATTGGCTTTATGCCTAAGGCAGGACTAGGACTCATGGTCTCCTGTTTTCTAGCCTGGTGCCTTAACCACTACTCCAAACTGGCCCTCTCTGAGAGTAGAAGGTAATAATCCTTTTAAATACACCCCAATTTTGGCAGATGAGATTGCTAACTATGCAATCGGTTCCTACAGTTCTGCCTTTAGCAACAACTTGATTAGTGTTGACTAGTAATTCCATTTAGTAATGAAAGAAGCTACAGGGCCAACGCACAGTTTGGAAAAGAGATAGCAGCAGCACAACCTACATTCATCACAAAGTATTTGTCCTGTCTTTTTTCTCAGGTCAAGATTATAGGTTTAGTTTTCTTCCCATGTACCACTAAAGTTATCCTCCTTACAACAATCGTATAAAATAAGCTAAAATGAGCAACTGGATATGCCTGGACTGGAATGAATAGCTGAGCATTTCCATAAGGTGTAGCCGGGCACAACACTTTCCAGCATTATATTGTTTCTTTTCAAATGTTCATACTGACAGTATGGACCTTACTTTTGCCTGATGAATGAGCAAACACAGCATGAATGACAGCCATATAAATAGATGGCTATAAATAGTTAAAAAGTATGCATGATGGGCACTTCATTATGAAATTAACTTCAGGAGGACTGAATATTAAATAAAGAAATGGCAAAAAGCATTCAACAGCTATCAGCTCTGCATGGATTGGAAAGTTTGTCAAGAGAAAATCATGGGCTTTTGCTATGATTTGCTTAACCATTACTAGTAACAATAGAAGAGGCAGACCACCACCAAATTCCTAAGGAATTTTGGTGGTGCATAGACAAGAGATAAGGTTTCCTGCCTCATACCTGTTTTTTTTTTCTATCAACAAAAGATGTGTAAGAAATATTAAATCATAAAAGTATACCCATACCAATGAAAAACATAGAATACATGTAGTCCTAAATTTACAACTGGTGGCTTAGTGACTGAAGTTACAACCAATTGGAAAAGGGGGATTTACAACTAAATTTTAGGATGGTTGTATTAAAAACCAGAATTTACTTACAGGTTCCAATACAGTCATATGTCAAGGACTACCTGTAATGTTACACTACCCAAATTATAACCAAAGTTAGATGGGGTCAAGACCAAAAGTCACTCCATTTTAAGTAGCTTCCAAAAGGCAATCAGGATGGGAATCAACACGATATTCTCTAGGAGGCCAGTCCATAGTAACAGGGGTATAAGCGGTGCCATTGAACTTCAGACCCCTCGTCTACATAAAAGGGGCCCCTGCTAAAAAAAATTTTCCAGCTAAATCAAAGTTGCGAGGATGATTCCAGTGGGAAAATGTGATCCAATGCACCACCATGAAGCCTCCCAAATTTCATACAGCCATGCTCACATAGGGTATCTTGCAACAGTGTCAAGCAATAAAGATCTACAATTGCTAAGTCAACATAAAACAAGCCACATTATATTTTACTGCATATGTGACCCAAACCATAAAGAAATGTGATGGATGCAGAGTCTACTTTCCCCAATCCATTTCCTTCAGGAAGGCCTTGCTCATATTCTCATCCCCATTGGCAATTTGGTCCATGGTAAATGATGACATATTCATCATGAAGCAAGTGTTGCAGCCCCTGTTCTTGCAAATACTAGAACACATGCTTTGTCCAGTGACATCAAGATGCACTTGTCAACATTTCTACATAGTTTTGGAATGAATACCATTCGTTCAATTGTACTTCTAAAATAGGCAGGTTTTTAAAAATGTGGACAGGTCCTTGGTGCTCTCTGAGCTTGCTTGTTTTCTTGCCTGTTTCATTACCCTAACTATGGTAGGTAACATTCTCAGTGCTAGTAAAGAGTGCTGTTTGCTGTCAGTCTATATTCTAGCGTCTTGCCTGTCTGTGTGTGGGAGGGTGATCTTAAGGAGTCTTTGGTTGGGCTGTTTCTAATAGCTCTTCTTGATTGGGATATTGTTTACTTGATTGTTGGTCTGAAGTTGACTTGGAGTATGCTGATCTGAGTGCAGATTACTGGTGGGGGAAGTGCTGGAGTCTTTTTCTCTTTTGGGCTGGTTGATTGTCTTTTTTGCAAAGTTTTCTTCACTTCTTTCAGCCTATCATTCTTTAATGAAGTATTTTATGCAAAAAGAAGAAAGAAGGAAGATATACTAACAAGAAAAAAAAAGTTGTTCTCCACTAATGTCTCAGTTGGAAGCATCCAAAATACTTCACTGCTAATAGCATCATCATCATACAGCACTGTTGTCAAACTCGATCTTGTCACTGATTTATCATGACATATCACTATGTTTTTTTACCTTTGTGGAGGTGGGGTGGCCATGGCCTGCATGTGAGGCATCTGGCCCATGGGTTGTCAGTTTGACATCCCTGTCATAAAGTATAAAATTTGCAGTCTTTGTGCTGGATAGCTTACAGTCCTATCTATGTTCAACAAAAACAGAAGTATGTAGATTTCAGTTCCCATAACAGTCCAGGAACAGGCCTTGGGAAGCCAGCTGAAGAGCATCAAGATTTGCAATGACTACAGGTAGTCCCAGAGGATGTGGAAGAGAATGAAGTTTGAGAATAGGTTCAAAAGCATAGCCAGCTGGCCTAAAACAGGCATTCTGAGAAGTAGTTTCAGCCATCAGGGCTACTAAAAGAGAAAGATTAGCATTTTCTAGGGGACAGTGGCTGAAATCCAATTTTTTTTACTATCAGTTCTGTGGGCGTAGCTTGGTGGATGTGGCAAGGGAAGGATACTGCAAAATCTCCATTCCCACCCTACTCTGGGGCCAGCCAGAGGTGGTATTTGCTGATTCTCCAAATTGTTCAAAATTTCCGCTACCGATTCTGCTCCAGAACCTGTCAGAACCTTCTGGATTTCACTCCTGCTAGGGGAGCAAAAAAGACTGAGCAGAAATATATAGTGAAATTGGTCTCAGTTCACAAGCAAATTTCACTATGTATTTAAAATAGTAAATCTCCACTTTGCCAAAGTGATTTTAACAAATGAACATGTTAAGGTTCATCAAGAATAAAAAAGCTACTTAAGATAAAGTTGGTTGTCACAATTCTAAGTTTCTTCTCTGAGACAGCTGTGCTTGAAAGGTGGTTTGAAACTCTCCTACAGACAGAAGAAAAGCTAACTGCCAGATCAGGCCCAGGAGGCCTCCATAATTAAGATAAGGAAACATTGTGCTCAGCTGCCTTGTTGTTTACTGGCCTCCCTTTTATGTCCTTAACAGAAGCTTGATCTGTTAAGCACGCTTGCTTGCTTGCTTGTTTACTTACTTGCTCAATTTCATAAGAGCTGCTGTTAAGAAGAGACATGGAAATCAAGCCAGGTCATTCTCCAAGTCTTCTGAGAATCCTGCATCCTGCTTCTCTGACTTCTGACTCAGTCCTGCTAGACACAAACTAATTATTCCAAAGAACTCCTATGAAGAAAAACAGCAGATCATTCTGCAATCGCTGTACCACATGATCAACAAACCATACATGGTCAGATGAGCAATCCAGCACTTGATAGCTTTCTACTTTCCCTTCTTCATACACACACACACACACACTCACAGAGAGAGAGGGGGAGGGATGGAGGGAGGGAGAGGGGCCCAGCCCTTTCGAGGATGATTTCCAAGTACCATCTCCCTATGGTAAACTAAAGTTGTATAGTCCAATAAACAGATGCATGGTTTAAATGCTGTTGACAGTTTACCTTGGCACTAAGCCTATAGAACTTGGAGAGGCTACACTTTTGTTTCAGAAGGCTAAGATCAAATCCTCCAACAAACAAGTTTCCCTGACTTTTAACCAAATAGATTGTCTCTGATGCTTTGCATATTAATCCATATGCTGGCTTTAATAACAGCTATTTTTGATCACAACATTCCCGTTTGTCTTGCAAGGCTTTAAGCAAACTTATCTGTGTCTATAGACGCACACTTACAAGAAAGTAAGAATTTTTGAATATGGTGGTTAATAAATTACTGGATAAATATGCTTAGGATCTTCTTACAAGTTAAGAAGTATGGAACAACATCTAAGAACACTAAGAACACGAAAGACATTTTGCTTCCTCTCACAGTGTCATCTACTGAATTATAATAGAAAGTGTTATGAAAATGATTAAACACTTTTAAAGACCACCTTATCACCAGATAACCATATTGAAAAACTTGCATCAGGTTGCAGAAGATTCTTTGAAGGTAATTCCTACTTTTACCTATGAGGTCAGTAAAAAGGAAAAATAGTCAAGGAAGCTCACGAAACCTAATTGCTTCATATACTCCAGAATTTATTCTTGGATTATTATCATAGGTTGTTCAGATGCCAGCAAATAAGGCCCTGGATTCAAATGTAACATCTTATCAACCTATTCAGCTGCCCCCACTGGATGATGAAAGCAAGAACCAACTAAGCAGCAAATTTGCTTGTTTATAATGCCCTTTATGTCTGAATTATATTAAACCATGATCAAGCATAGGGTTTCAGATCTTAAGTTAAAAAGCATTAATTCAGGGTAACAAACATTCCAGACTATAACATTTATTTATTCTATACTTGCAAGGTTGGCTCTTTAAAGATTCTTTAAATTTAATATATATATTTCTAAAGCTGAGAAGAATTCTAGAGGCTGTTCATTAACTGATCACCTTATAAACACATTTGACAAAATACTGGTACAACTTTCATCAGCTATCTTGCCAACTGGGAATTATGGGATTTGTCATCCAACACATTCATAGGAATTCTAGTTAGGAAAACTGATTCAATATCACCACAAATCCATGCACAGTATTGGATTCATATTTAATCAACAAATACAATAAAACGATTGTCTTAATTTTTACTGATTTTAACAGACCCACTCCATGTATGACTAAGGTTGGCTTTGTATATCATATCGATCTATAATGGGTTGATTTTCAATTAATGAATACAACACATCCCAGTTCCAATGTATGCTCTGTTCAGCAATATAGTTCACCAAATCATGGCTTAAATGTATGACTTCTGTAGATTTTTTTTCTGGACGTCTGAATACAGGTAGTCCTCAACGTATGACCACAACTGAGCCCAAAATTTCTGTTGTTAAGCGAGACTTTTGGTTTTGCCCCATTTTACAACCTTTCCTGCCACAGTTGTTAAATGAATCACTGTAGTTGATATGTTAGCAACCCGGTTGTGAAGTAATTCGGGCTTTCCCATTTTAACAATGAATCACTTGCCAAATATCTGAATTTTGATGAGATGATCATAGTGATGCTACAAAAACTGTCTCTGAAAAATGGTCATAAGTCATTTTTTCTGTGCCGTTGTAACTTTGAAGAGTCACTGAATGAACTGTTGTAAGTCGGGGACTACCTCTACTGCTTTATGTGATCTCATTTTTAGACACTACTGCTTTTTTTAATAATGGACTAGATAATGTGATGCATAGTTTTCCTTCCTTTACACTTCGAAAAGAATCTGGATGAGAGATCAGGAATTCATGTGTTCAACTCCTTGCTTGATCGTCACATCACTGGCAATCGTTTGTTCCACCTAACCGTTCTAGCTGCCAAAACAGGAGAAGTCAAGTTAGGATATAGAAAGACATTGCCACAGAAGTTTCATTCATCTGAACCCAAGACACTGATGCTTCTAATTCTAACTAAAAGACAAATAAATGTCAGATTTCAATCCTGAAATAGTTCCACCATCAATGCTTTCACAAAACATTATGTTCCTTCTAAATCATAACTTTAATTTTGATATGCTTTTCTTTCCAATCTCAAACCCCATTTTAGCTTATGGCTTGAGGAAACAAAGGAGTCATATTAATGACTTTCTATCCAGGAAAAATGACCCTAAAGCTTAAACCTTTGCCATGAGGCAATCTTCTGTAAACACTATAGAACAGGGGTGTCAATCGCAACTTTGACACACCTGCTAGAGATTCAGGCCCAAATGCTTTCACATATGACAGTCAACCATAAACTGGGATTATGCTAGACATACAACACAAAAAGACAACACACACTTCAGATCAACACCTGAACCAGGTCATCATACAGTGCCTAAGATTTACTTGCAAGTAAGGAAAACTTCCAAGCTCAAATCCCACTGAAAAAAATTTATCTTATCAATATTTTCCAAAAAAAGTCACTCAAATGAGATGAAACTAGTAGCAGCAACAATCATCAAAATAGACAGACTGGACCAGTTTTGATGGAGGAGAGACGACATAATACTCTTAAAGTTTGAAAGTTAAAAGCGACATATAGAGTCCACACATCTCTTAAGCTCACCAGATGTGGACTGTTAAGAACCAAATACTCACTATATGGCATTGGCATCAAAAAAACTCAGAAAATTTTGCAACCCACATCTGGGATATCTAGCTAATTAGAAGGACTAATAGAAAGAAAAACTATCACCTTATCCATTTGCAGGGGCTAAATACAGGTAGTCCTCCACTTACAACAGTTCATTTACTGATTGTCTGAAGTTACAGCAGCACTGAAAAAAGCAACTCAGGACCCTTTTTTACACGTAAAACAGTTGCAGCATCCATATGATCATGTGATCAAAATTCAGGCATTTGGCAACTGATATTTATGACAGTTGCACTGTCCCAGGGTCATGTGATCATCTTTTGTGACCTCCTTACAGGCAAAGTCAATGGGGAAGCCAGATTTACTTAACAACCATGTTACTAATTTAATAACTGCAGTGATTCACTTAACAACTGCAGCTAGAAAGGTGGTAAAATTGGGCAAACTTCACTTAACTGCTGTCTTGCTTAGCAACAGAAATTTTATACTCAATTGGGGTTGTAAGCTGAGGACTACGTATAGTTCAATATACTATTAAAAATTGAACAATTAAAGTAAGAATAACAACAAACAGTTCTGTTTAATGACCGAAACAAAACTAAAGACCAAAATCTTACTATAATAATGATACCAAATTAAACTTGCTTCCTCAACATAAAGTAGACTGGGACTGCCCATATTTTGTGGGGGGGAGGGAGTCATACTATGGAGACTTCTGAAGGCCTCTTGCCTGTTTCACACACCACAAGAAGGGAACCTCCACTAGCTTTCTCTGGGTGTCCAAACTGAATGGACTGTCACTACGCTAAGAGTTTCCTGTATAATCCAGTGCTATGATGCAATGGCTGAGTAACATGCCAAACCAAGCAAACCCCTTCACTTTGAGCATGACATGGGGACCCATTTTCTTTTGTTGTTTTAAGCACAGTGGATTCATTGGGTTACTTCTCTAGAAGCAGACATCTGAGTCAACTCATCCAGAAGTGCCTGGTAGGTCTGCATTACGCTTGAGAAATGAACAACGTACTAAAAGAAAGCAATACACCCAAGGAAAACAGCCAAAGACAGGGCAGGACAAGCTTTGCCCAACCTACCAAACCAGCCCGCTCAGTGTTCTTAGCTTTGCAATGTCACTGTTCATTCAAATGTTCACCAAAGGACAGGGGTAACTTCATCTTTGTACTTTTCTTAGGGGAGGGAGGGAGGGAGGGAGATTGTCAGATCAGCCTGGCAATAAGCCATGTCCTATGTCCCACTGCTATCTGAGTCAAGATTGGCGAGTTACACAAGAAACATAGAGCTTTTGTGGCCATCCTACCTGGGAAGACAGAAAATTCTGCCTTGCTTTCATGTTCTGCTCATAGGAGGAGCTGTTACCCTATGGAAGTGCATATGGGTTGTACACAAAAGACTTTGGATTCAATTCCTGATATCTCCAAAAGGAACAGAATAGGCCACACATCTGAATGAGTTGCTTCACACCTTAATTCAAAGATGGGGTGGGTGGGGTGGGTGGGTGTCGCAAAAAGAGACAAATCCAGAGACTTGATGAGATTGTGGAGATGGGCACCCCTGATAATTTGAAGCCTGTAACTGTTTTGTTCTCTAAGGATTGTTTTTTAAGCAGAGGCCTAAGGTATCCATTTGTATCTGTTGCTGAAAAGTAGCAAAAAAGAAAAAAGGCAAGTTTAAAAACAAATAAATTTGTAGCCAGGTCTGTAATATGATTGTGAAAGGGGTTGTGAAGAGTCAACATAAGGCTTATGAGAGGCTTATTCCTGCTTCATGATTTGTTAGGTAGGACTCAATTACGTGACTTCACACAAAACACTCAGTTGTAAGACTTGGTGAATAAAACAACATTTCTGAAGTTATGCACCAGGTTATCTTAAAACAAAATAATTTGGTTTTTGCTGATATGCTAACCCAGTCAATACTGAGTTAAAAAGAGCCACATATATGACCTTAGTAACTTAAATGTTTACAGGACAGAATAGTGGATGTTAAGTGTTTCCAACGCTTTTTAGTTTTTCTATTTCAGCAGTACTCCTTTTATTTTATTTGAGTTCAGTGTTTCTTCCTGAGGGTTAGTCACCTTGGATGGTGACTAACAGGGAGCAAGGTGAGCTACTAAAGCTGGTAAAATGAATTTAAAGAATAAGGAGTTCTCCCTCTCCATCTTATATAACCTGGGAGGTTTCCTTTCTGTGTATGTGTGTGTGTTTTATTGGATGCTTATTCCACAAACCCTCTGGAAAGCTCCAGGACAAAAAAACTGGCAGCATCTCTAGAAGCAGAGGGGGCAGCAGTAATAACAAATCAAGTTAGCAATGGGCTGCAGAAAGGAGCTGCTCTCTCCATTTGCAGCATTCAGCCACCCTGACCAATAAAAAATAACATTTTAAAATGTTTAAAGTTCAAAACCGAGACCTAAGAAGGCAAAAGACCACAACGGATATACAAAACAGAAGAAACATGCAATCAAAAGTACACCAAGAACTCCACCCCCCACCCCCCAGTAGGATCTCAAGATAGCATTCAAGTAGCCAAAACAGATTAAATTGAGCAAATAATGGAACAGAAGGAGCCCATGGATTTATCTTGGGCCCTGCCATGCTCAGGTTGTGGGGAGGACTCAAAATCTATATATATTATTTATAAATCTAATAAATAATAATAATAATAATAATAAAAAAAACAATGGCAGGGACTTTGAAAGGGGACATGTTTTCAGCTTGCGAAACTCCAGCTTTCAGACACCAAATCTGACTGAAACCTTGCAGAAGACTTCACAAGCCACAATCCTTCAACAACTTGAAAGCTAATGCAACTTGATAAAGCTGCTCAGTAATATTTGACTTTCATCCCTTCCAGGGGGGTGCTGGATATTTCTCCCGGGCTAGGCTTGCTTTCTGCAGTTCTGTGACAATTGCAATTCGCCCAACAAAAGACAAAATTCCAGGGACACTATGGCCAGCACTAAAGGATCATTCCTAGACAAAAAAGAGAAGATGCAAGGTACACCACTTTTCATACACCCCCCCCCAAATGAGCCCTATTCCCAGAAGATCAAAATAATAACCACCAAGGGGTCGGTCCCTGGCACACACCTGGCCCATCAGCTGGTGCCTTTCTGCAACCACCCACACCCACATCCCAACCCCGCTGCGGGCGGCCCCATCGTTAAAAGGAAGGGGCAACTTCCTGACCACACAGCCCCAAGGTGGCAGCTTCAGTTACCATGGAGACTCATTTTCTCCTCCTCCTCCTCCTCCTCCCCCGACGCCTATTTCGGGGCACACACCTTCGGTTCAAAAGCCCCCCCCCCAAACCAACACGAGATGGGACAAGATCCGGAGCAGCACAAATCAACCCCCCCAACTCAGCCGGAGGTCGGAATAAGGCAGCCGCCAAAGCCGTGAGGCGCTCCGTTCCCAGTCCACGCGCCCACCCGGGAACGCCGAAGGGGCCAAACCAAAGAAAGGCGGCTGGGGGGGGGGGAGGAGGAGGGGAGGAGAAGAAATGCAATCAGGATGAGGGAAAGGAGGGAGAGATCCTCCTGCCCAACCGGAGCACACACACCCCCCACCCCCGCGGGTTCAAAACCGCCTCCCCGCCCTCCCTGAGGGGGAACCCACCCGGGCCATTCGCTCAACCTCGGCCCCCCCCCCACCCGCAGCCCCCCGGGCACCACCCCCCCCTTGCCAAGCGCCTCCGCGAAAGAGCCCCGGGCCGTCCGGCCAGCCACGTTAAAATGGCCCTGGACGATTTACCTCACGGAGCGGGGGCCTCTCTGCGTGGCGGAGCTCGGGGCGGGCGAGCCGCTCTCGCTCTCGGTCGTCTTCTTTCCTCGGGAGACTGGGGAGGGGGGGGGGGCTCCGCTTCTCCCTTACAGCTGCTTCTGTCCCGGTACCATGATGGCCGGCCGCCTTGGCTGCGAGGCACGGGAGAGGAGGAAGGCGAGGTGGATGGCGACGGCCCGGGCGGACTGAAACAAAGCCCCCAGTGCAGGCGGCGGCGGCGGCGGCTGGCTACTGCTGCGGCTGAAGCGCCAGCCCTACGAGCGCCGCGCAGCTCCCCACCTCCATTCTGCCTGCGCCTTCACCTCGCCGCTCCAATTGCACAATAGAGCCGGGGCAGCCTCATCAATATTCATCGCCCTCGCCCTCCCCCCCCCCTCCGCCGACGCTTAGACTAGAGCAATGGAGCTCCTATCGCTCCGGCTCGCCAGGAGGAGGGAAAGGGGGTGGAGGAGGTGCGGGGTGGGGTGGGGTGAGCGAAAGCGCTTCCCTCGGCGCCCTGCACCTATTGCCTCCAATTGCAGGTGACGGGCGGGCGGCGGCGGCGGCGGCGGCTACGTGAGATGCTGTGGGGGGAGGGGGCTACCCCGGGGGAACTCACCTCCCTTCGGGCCGCGCGGAGGGAGAGAAAGAGCAGACAAAGGGCGAAGGAGGGCCGGCTGCCGCCCTGCCTTCCTCTGCAGCCCCCGCTCCGCAAAGAGACAGGCTGGGCGTGGAAGCTCCGGGCGCGCTGCTTTCGCCCTTCGGCCGCTTGGGGTTGCCCGGGAGCGCGTGGCGAGCCCCGGGCGCTGGGCTAGGCTGGGGTCGGGCCGGGAGGGGGGGGTTGTCTCGCGTCTCAGGCAGGCAAGCAGGCCGGGAAGAGAAGGGACGGGGCCGGCTTGGTGTAAAAGCGGCCGAAGCGGAGAGGTATAAAGCTCGCGGGCCAAAGCTCGGTGCAGCCCTGGATGTGGCCAGGCGCGTTGCGCCCCCGAGAGGAGAAGCCGCGCGCTGAACTGGATCGGATCTGCCGACTTTGCAAGGTTACTGTGAGAACCGCCAGCGGGGGGGGGGGGGGACTGATGACCCGGATCAGGCGTGCTTCTCCAACCAGGCGTCCACCGTACCAGTCTCCCATAAACTGCCCATTAATGTAGAGCAGGGGGTCCAGCCCTGGCAACTTTTAAGACTTCCAACTCCCAAAATTCCCCAGCCAGAATTCTGGAGTTGAACTCTACAGGTCTTAAAGTTGCTGTGGTTGGGCACCCCTGATGTCGGGGATGAAGGCAGCCCACAGTTCCGAGCCTTAAACCGATTCCTGCAAAAGGGGCCTAGAAAACGATTGCAGTATGTGTGTGGGACAAAATGTGACAAGACACTTCATCTGAAATATCACTGAAGATGTTATCTAGTCTGGTAAGGAAATGTTTGGAAGCTAAACAGCAAACTCGCAGAACAAACCGGAGAACAAACTGCCACCACCAGGTAGAACCAGCCAAGCTACAAATATTTTCCATCATTTCAGGATTGCAAGTTAAATTTCAATAAAAACTGAGGGTCCCTGAAGTTACCTAAGGATCAGAATAAGAATCGGGGAGATCTGGACACTTCACATTGGTGGTTTAATTTTTAAAGGCAGGTTTAATTTGGTTTTACGAAGAACCAGGTTCTCGCATTGCAATAAGCTGTGATGCAGATGGCGTGAGAACCTGAGGGATCAAAACTTTCCAAAACTGGAAGAATATAAAGGCAGTGCACAAAAGACAGTTGGATCCATACCACTAGGAATACTTTTTCCACTTTGTTGCCATTACACAAAAGGGGGAAAAAAGTCAAAGTTACACATCCCTTTTTCTGACTAATACAATTTATTAAAAAGCACTAGCTTTTGTGAGTTTCATTGGATGAATTTGATGAAGTGAGGTGCAGCACATAAAATCTGATGCTTTTAATAAAATGTATTCATTGGGGAAAATGCCACTGGGCTGTTTTTTATTTTTTATTTTGCTTTCCATAGACTGACATAACTCCTACATATTATGATAGTGATTTTTCAGAAAGCCAGAAGGCAGGTGTCTTGCTGTATTAAATAAGCCAAAGGGTCCTTAAAAGCCAGCTTCCAACAGTGGCTGAAATATACATTTCCTCACTTCTTCAAGGAGCCAAATTCTACTGAATTGAAATAGTAGCACCATGAAGGCTGCTTAGAACTTTCCTTGGTGCTTTCCTATCCAGGAACACTGCTATTTTTATACTAGAGCAATGGAGCTCCTATCGCTCCGGCTCGCCAGGAGGAGGGAAAGGGGGTGGAGGAGGTGCGGGGTGGGGTGGGGTGAGCGAAAGCGCTTCCCTCGGCGCCCTGCACCTATTGCCTCCAATTGCAGGTGACGGGCGGGCGGCGGCGGCGGGGGCGGCTACGTGAGATGCTGTGGGGAGGGGCTGCAGGGGAACTCACCTCCCTTCGGGCGGCGCGGAGGGAGAGAAAGAGCAGACAAAGGGCGAAGGAGGGCCGGCTGCCGCCCTGCCTTCCTCTGCAGCCCCCGCTCCGCAAAGAGGCAGGCTGGGCGTGGAAGCTCCGGGCGCGCTGCTTTCGCCCTTCGGCCGCTTGGGGTTGCCCGGGAGCGCGTTGCGAGCCCCGGGCGCTGGGCTAGGCTGGGGTCGGGCCGGGAGGGGGGGTTGTCTCGCGTCTCAGGCAGGCAAGCAGGCCGGGAAGAGAAGGGACGGGGCCGGCTTGGTGTAAAAGCGGCCGAAGCGGAGAGGTATAAAGCTCGCGGGCCAAAGCTCGGTGCAGCCCTGGATGTGGCCAGGCGCGTTGCGCCCCCGAGAGGAGAAGCCGCGCGCTGAACTGGATCGGATCTGCCGACTTTGCAAGGTTACTGTGAGAACCGCCAGCGGGGGGGGACGGGGGACTGATGACCCGGATCAGGCGTGCTTCTCCAACCAGGCGTCCACCGTACCAGTCTCCCATAAACTGCTCATTAATGTAGAGCAGGGGGTCCAGCCCTGGCAACTTTTAAGACTTCCAACTCCCAAAATTCCCCAGCCAGAATTCTGGAGTTGAACTCTACAGGTCTTAAAGTTGCTGTGGTTGGGCACCCCTGATGTCGGGGATGAAGGCAGCCCACAGTTCCGAGCCTTAAACCGATTCCTGCAAAAGGGGCCTAGAAAACGATTGCAGTATGTGTGTGGGACAAAATGTGACAAGACACTTCATCTGAAATATCACTGAAGATGTTATCTAGTCTGGTAAGGAAATGTTTGGAAGCTAAACAGCAAACTCGCAGAACAAACCGGAGAACAAACTGCCACCACCAGGTAGAACCAGCCAAGCTACAAATATTTTCCATCATTTCAGGATTGCAAGTTAAATTTCAATAAAAACTGAGGGTCCCTGAAGTTACCTAAGGATCAGAATAAGAATCGGGGAGATCTGGACACTTCACATTGGTGGTTTAATTTTTAAAGGCAGGTTTTAATTTGGTTTTACGAAGAACCAGGTTCTCGCATTGCAATAAGCTGTGATGCAGATGGCGTGAGAACCTGAGGGATCAAAACTTTCCAAAACTGGAAGAATATAAAGGCAGTGCACAAAAGACAGTTGGATCCATACCACTAGGAATACTTTTTTCCACTTTGTTGCCATTACACAAAAGGGGGAAAAAAGTCAAAGTTACACATCCCTTTTTCTGACTAATACAATTTATTAAAAAGCACTAGCTTTTGTGAGTTTCATTGGATGAATTTGATGAAGTGAGGTGCAGCACATAAAATCTGATGCTTTTAATAAAATGTATTCATTGGGGAAAATGCCACTGGGCTGTTTTTTATTTTTTATTTTGCTTTCCATAGACTGACATAACTCCTACATATTATGATAGTGATTTTTCAGAAAGCCAGAAGGCAGGTGTCTTGCTGTATTAAATAAGCCAAAGGGTCCTTAAAAGCCAGCTTCCAACAGTGGCTGAAATATACATTTCCTCACTTCTTCAAGGAGCCAAATTCTACTGAATTGAAATAGTAGCACCATGAAGGCTGCTTAGAACTTTCCTTGGTGCTTTCCTATCCAGGAAAGCTGCTATTTTATATCCAGGAATGGAGAGCTATGCTGATCACTGTGAGGTATTACAGATAGTTCTCAAGTTACAACAGTTCATTCAGTGACCTTTCAAAGTTACACATCCTTTTTCTGACTAATACAATTTATTAAAAAGCACTAGCTTTTGTGAGTTTCATTGGATGAATTTGATGAAGTGAGGTGCAGCACATAAAATCTGATGCTTTTAATAAAATGTATTCATTGGGGAAAATGCCACTGGGCTGTTTTTTATTTTTTATTTTGCTTTCCATAGACTGACATAACTCCTACATATTATGATAGTGATTTTTCAGAAAGCCAGAAGGCAGGTGTCTTGCTGTATTAAATAAGCCAAAGGGTCCTTAAAAGCCAGCTTCCAACAGTGGCTGAAATATACATTTCCTCACTTCTTCAAGGAGCCAAATTCTACTGAATTGAAATAGTAGCACCATGAAGGCTGCTTAGAACTTTCCTTGGTGCTTTCCTATCCAGGAACACTGCTATTTTTATATCCAGGAATGGAGAGCTATGCTGATCACTGCGAGGTATTACAGATAGTTCTCAAGTTACAACAGTTCATTCAGTGACCTTTCACAGTTACAACGGCACTGAAAAAAGTGACTTATGACCATTTTTCACAGGACCATTGCAGCATCTCAATAGTCACCTGATCAAACTTCAGGTGGTTGGCAACTGACTCATATTTATGATGGTGGCAGTGTCTTAGGGTCCCCTTTTGTGGCCTTCTGACAAGCAGTCAATGGGGAAGGCAGATTCACTTAACAACCATGTCACTAACTTAACATCTGCAATGATTCACTTAACAAATGTGTCAAGAAGACTCATAAAAGGGGAGGGCAAAACTCACTTAACAACTGTTTCATTTAGCAACAGAAATTTTGGACTCATAAATCAAGGACTACTCATCCTCAGTCAATAATGTTGTCTAGCATCATAGAAGGAGAGAGTAGACTTTTCTCTCCAAAAAGTTGCCATCCAGATGCTCTGGACTTCCAAGTCCCATAATTCCCCCAGACTGCAGTCATAAAGTGACACCCAATTTACATGTACTTATAAAAGTTCTTCGGATTAGGAGTACAGGAACAACCATGCTGGATTAAATGTCTTGTCTTGGATATAATGATTTAGAAAGATACTTTAAAGTTTATGATGGGAACAGTCACCCTCTGGAAAAGAACAAACAATTAAAACAGAAAAAGCAACTAGACAAGTGATGGGAGCCTGGAGGTTGGGGTGGCAGGGAGTGGCCCTTTTTAGTGGCGTCACCAGCATAATTTAGCAGGTGCCCATGAAACTCACATAACTGCATTCCACCCTGCCCTCCAAATGGCAAAATGTCTGTTTGTAGAAACTTACTACTTTTTTTCCCCCCAGTGAAAGTAAATTTCTTGGAATAATGAGCAGAGGGAGAGAAGAAGTTTGGATACCATGCAACAAATGAGGTACTCCACCACAACTAGCCATGCAAATGATAATGTTTTTCTTTTTTCTATCTGTTTTTTATATTCGGACTCTCTAAACCAGCATTTTTCAAACTTGCCAACCAACTCCCAGTCAAAATCCACACATCTTAAAGTATGTTTGGTTGGGGAATTTTGGGAGTTGAAGTCCACCCATCTTAAAGTTGCTAAGATTGAAAAACACTGCTCTAAACCCTTGAACAAGGGTTGGCTCATCCACCTCAGCTTGCTTCTCTTCTTTTTCTTGTGCCATATCTATCATCAGATGTTGGCGATCGTATTAGCGATCCTATTTTTATCAACAGCCACACAAAAAAGTGCTGTTGAGTTTTGTCCAAACCAGTCCCTTAGATTTTGAAGCTGTGATGGCTTCAAAAAGCTTTTGAAGCTTCTTCTGCCTGGACCTCGTTTGCCTTCAATTTTTCCCTGGAGGATTAAGTGAAGTATGCTGTATTTTTCCGGGTGTCGCATCACATGTCTAAAATATTCTAACTTTTGCTTTTTTATGGTTAGCTTGCTAGAGAAGTAAATTTAACCACTCTTGATAGAAAATTGAGGCAAGAGTCAATACAGTGACATTTCTGCCTAAAGATCAAGTGACTTCTTTTTCAAGCAAGTGCAAGCAGTTAACTATTGGGTAAACCTGGCTATTCATTTCTTAATGACCAGGATTTTTTTGTCTTTAGAAACAAAGTACTAGTTAGTACTGTAGGAATTTAGCACCCACCCCCCTCCTAGAAGAATGAAATATTTTAGAAAATATTTAAAAAAGCAGAATATTATACCTTCCTGGATGAGAAAAGGAGAAACATGCTCTTGGAAAGCGGCCCCCACCTTTGTTAATAGCCCCAGAAAGACAAAAGACATCTTATCTACAACACAGAAGACCTTCAGCTCCAGGGTGATGGGATTAAGACATGGCCCTCAGGACATGATAGGATTAGCCTCTACCCATCTCACCACATGGCACCTGGGAAGATTACATCAGCCAGCAAGGCTCAGGCAAGCTTGAGGGACAACCTACAATGTTAGCTAAGACTCCCACCCCCTGGGAGTCTGACAGCCAATCAGGATACTCTTCCTGTGCCCCAGAAAGGTCAAAGCTCAGAAAAAGCATAAAGCCAGGGAGCACACAGGATCCCGGCCCTTTTTCTGTTCAGGATCTCAAGCCATGTGATCCTGACCACTGTTGGAAGAAATATCCATCTGGGTTCAGTTCCAAGTGGGGACAAAGACACTGGAAACATGGAGGCTGCTTGGAAAGATGGTTTAATGGTGGTCAGGATCACATGGCTTGAGTTCCTGAGCAGAAAAGGGGCCCGAGATCCTGTGTGCTCCTGGTTTTATGATTTTTCTGAGCTTTGACCTTTCTGGGGCACAGGAAGAGTATCCTGATTGGTTGTCAGACTCCCAGGGGTGGGGTCTTAGCTAGCCTTGCTGGCTGTCTCAAGCTTGCTTGAGCCTTGCCATGTGGTGAGTTTCAGTTGTATTGTGTTGCAAATCATGGGGGGATTGAGTGAGCTTGGTTGAAGCCTTAATTGCCCATTGACAAAGGTGGGGAGAATGAGTGAGCTTAGCTGAGGCTTTTAATGGCCCATTGACAAAGGTGGGAGGGGGAGTCAGGAAGTTGCAGGAGCTCCTTTGTCTTTAAAATATGTTTCTCCATTTCTCATCCAGGAAGGTATAATATTCTGCTTTTAAAATATTTCCTAGAATATTTCATTCTTCTAGGAGGGTGGGTGCTAAATTCCTACAATCCCTACTTTTTTTTTTTTTCAAAACGTGAGTTTTGAAACATGCTCTTGGCAAAATTAAAATTGATCAAATCAGTGGGTGCTTTTAATTTTCCTGATGCAAAGGAAGCCATTGATAGAGACAACAGAAAAAAGATTCCTTCAGTGGCTCCCAAAAGCTTTCAACCATGAAGGTCTAGCAGCCAGGGGAAAAGTTCTGGTAAGAATTTTACAGTATCCAATTTTCTATGCCAATTAATTTCAGCTGTTAGATATCACTTTTCTGAGAGCTTCCAGTCAGGTCAAGCAAGCACACATCCCAAAATTTTCACAGCCATGGTTTTCCTTTAAATTACAGGCTGCCCATTTCCAAGGGTTGGTTACTGAACCTGCCCTAGCTCTTACTTTAGTCTATCCAAGATTTTTTCCAGTCCAAATTGAGGTTAATCAGTGTGCAATCCAGGCTTTTCCTTTCTTCTTTTTTTTTTTAAATTACATACAATGAGCCCTGGGACTTCTACTCATGAGACCACCAGTGCAACATACCTTGCTTTACTGGGCAACTGGGCAGCATCATTTGTGAGTCATAGTCAGGGCTTGGGTTTTTGATATCACTTTTTCTGCTATCTCTTCAAGTGAGGAATTGCCTGAGGGGATGCCTCCCCATGGAATTAGCAGGAGATCTGACTCCTTGGGCTTTTAGTGCCACAGAGCAAAATCAACCTAGAAGCCTTGTGTGGAGGTAAGTGAAGGAATAGACTAATTCTGAATGGTGTGTCTCTCTGTGTGTGCCTGTGTATGCAGCTACTTTACAATTCAGGCAATACAAACAATACAAACATGCTGGACAAATTTCCTACCATTAGACAGAAATCTCAGGTGTTCAGAACTAACTGTGGCAGCCACTCAAATACAATCCTTACATGAGTACTTTAGACTGATTACAATGTAAATGAGACAAGACAGAAAACATTACAATGAATTTCCACCTCCCCATAGTCTTTCCAGTTGTCTTCTGGGAATTGAAAAGAGTCTTTTAGTCTTTACTTGTACATCTCAGGGTCCTTTCTTTCATATCTTTTGGGTGGCATGGTTGGTGGTCAGTCAGGTTTGGAAAGGTCTGCTCCAATCTGGTTGCTGTGATGACTTTCAGTGGGGGCTGGATTCAAACTCAATTCCTGGCTCCAACAAATGGAAGGTCTCCTCTGGAGGCAGCATCTGGAACCATGTGCTCTGCTTCCACAGTTGCAGAGTCATCTTTTCAGGGCTGAAAGACATTAGAACAGGATCTCCTCCCCACTTTTGTGGGTAATCTTCTCAGGAAAGGCATTGTAACAGGATTAAAAAAGGAGGGGGGTAGATATCTTGCAGGCAGAGTTTGAAAAGAAACAACACATCAATATTGCAGTTACTAAAAGATAATGCAGTTTCAACAAAATGCAGTTTCAACAACTGATGAGGAAGAAAAAACTGGATTCACATGCTTCAGGAACAGGTAAAATCATTTAAACACACAGTAAATGCAAGACTGAATTTTTTTTTTCTCTTGTAAGTGAACTTAAAACGTTTCCTCATAAACTTATCTTGTAAGTGAACTTAAAATGTTTCCTTATAAACTTGAGTTGTTACTTTAAGATAAAGAGGAGAAAAAAAAAACAGAAATAGGATGAAAAGTCCTTTTTACTATTTTGTTGGCCGGACAAAGACAGGAAAAAGGCTCTTTCCTTTTTTTCTCTCTCTCTCTTTTCCCTATTTTATTGCTTCAACCTTTTGTTTTTGTTTTTCCCTAACAATTTAAAATTCTTGTCTCTAGAGATCAGATACATTTTACAGTTACAATTACTTCAAGGGCCCACAAAGACAGACATACACACATAAAAACAAGGAGGACAGAGAGGAAAACAAAACTCTGAGATTTACACACACACTGATCATTCCCGCCATAAATCTCAGTTAAATTAGGGAAGGCACAAATCTTAACAGACAGACCACGTGGTTCCATAGAAGACAGAGAAAGAGACAAACA
This sequence comes from Ahaetulla prasina, assembly GCF_028640845.1. Classification (NCBI taxonomy): domain Eukaryota; kingdom Metazoa; phylum Chordata; class Lepidosauria; order Squamata; family Colubridae; genus Ahaetulla; species Ahaetulla prasina. Next base: position 23,561,034 of record NC_080547.1, on the reverse strand, counting down.
AACAAACAAAACAAAACAAAAACCCAAACATTCCTATTTATATATTTCCCTTTTCTTTTAAGTACCTTTATTTAGCCAAATTTGTTTCCTATTCTCATCTTTATTACACAATTTCCTCAATTTCTTTTTCCGCATACCAGGTAAAACTGGCAGCCTCCGGGCACTCCAGGCCCCAGCAGGTTTTCCAGGGATTTCCTCCACCCTCGAGCTACTGCTTCCCATGTTTCCCTCTCCGATGTGAGGTTTTATTTTTCACTTTGGCTTAGTCGGGTGGACCCTCCTACAGTTTTCAGAAAAAAAAGTTCTGGGAAGGACTTCGACTCCCTTCCGTCGAAGTATGAGCACCTTCCTGTTAAGGAGCTTCCAGTTTGGACCAAAAAGAGGTCATCCCAGAGGTCCTACTGCCCTCCCAGTAGGTACGAGCACCTCTTCAACACTGCTCCCTGCTTCCTTTTTAGCATACCAGGCAGTACTGGCTGCCTCCGGGCAGCCAGGGCCCCAAGCAGATCTCCTGCTTTTTTTTTTTTTTTGCTTTTTTCCCTTTTTTTACTCTCTTAATTGCTTCATTCACACTTACTTTCCTCTCGCTCGGCTTCCGTTCCCAATAAACACAAAGTTCCACGTTTGGCTTCCCCTTGCTTTCTCTATCCTACGGTCACGGCTCGGTGGAGCTAGCAGTAGGCAGAGTGCGGCTAGAGGTTGCTCAAGAGGTGGAATCAGACTGTTTCCTTAGGTGGAATCCCACACACACTTCTTCCTTCCCTAACAGAAGGTCCTGTGCTCTGGCAAAACCCCATGCTCTCAGACTTTTGGTCTTTCTGCGGTTAGGAAATGCACAGAGGATGCAAGATCCAGCTGTGATTGGGAGAAGGGCTCTCTCATTCACACACATGCAGGCATACACATATTTCCCATGCTTTTCCATGCTTAAAATTAAAATTTAGAGGTACTCACCTTCTTTCCAAGCAGTCTTTGAGCTCAACACTCAAAACCCTTTAAAACCTAGTTCCAAATGGCCAAGGTCCAGGAAAACTTACCCACAGACTCAATGGGTCTGCTGCTATGAGGAGGCTTACCTGGGCCAGGTCCATTGGTTAGGTTAACAGAGTCCCATCTGGGTGCCAATTGTTGGAAGAAATAACCATCTGGGTTCAGTTCCAAGTGGGGACAAAGACACTGGAAACATGGAGGCTGCTTGGAAAGATGGTTTAATGGTGGTCAGGATCACATGGCTTGAGTTCCTGGACAGCAAAGGGACGCGAGGTCCTGTGTGGTCCGTGGGTTTATGATTTTTCTGAGCTTTGACCTTTCTGGGGCACAGGAAGAGTATCCTGATTGGTTGTCAGACTCCCAGGGGGTGGGGGTCTTAGCTAGCCTTGCTGGCTGTCTCTCAAGCTTGCTTGAGCCTTGCCATGTGGTGAGTTTCAGTTGTATTGTGTTGCAAATCATGGGGGGATTGAGTGAGCTTGGTTGAAGCCTTAATTGCCCATTGACAAAGGTGGGGAGAATGAGTGAGCTTAGCTGAGGCTTTTAATGGCCCATTGACAAAGGTGGGGGGGGAGTCAGGAAGTTGCAGGGAGCTCCTTTGTCTTTAAAATATGTTTCTCCATTTCTCATCCAGGAAGGTATAATATTCTGCTTTTTAAAATATTTCCTAGAATATTTCATTCTTCTAGGAGGTGGGTGGGTGCTAAATTCCTACACCACCATTAAACCATCTTTCCAAGCAGCCTCCATGTTTCCAGTGTCTTTGTCCCCACTTGGAACTGAACCCAGATGGATATTTCTTCCAACAGTACTATCCCAGCAGCTTGGTGGTTATATGCAGTGATACTTCTGTGGAGCAGATTTGGTTTCTCCAAATGCAGCCCTAGATTCAACAAGGGAATTAATGCATATTTTATCATCTTCAGAAGAAAAACTTCTTAGAATGATTAAGATATTTTATTAAAAATATCTTAGTCGTTGGCACACAACTAGAGAAAACACAGGTATTCCTCAACTTACGACCACAATTGAGCCCAAATTTCTGTTGTTAAGCGAGAAATTTGGTAGGTGAATTGCTGCAGCTGTTAAGTTAGTAACATGGCTGTTAAGTGAATCTGGCTCTCCCATTGACTTTGCTTGACGGAAGGTTGTAAAAGGGAGTCACATGACCCCGGGACACTGCAATCATCATAAATACGAATGAACTGCCAAACATCTGAATTTCAATCATGTGATGCTGCAACGGTCATAAGTGAGAAAAACGTTTGTAAGTCACTTTTTCAGGGCTGTTGTAACTTCAAATGGTCACTAAACAAACTTGTAAGTTGAGGACTATCTGCAATTACACAGAAAGAAAGGAGAAGGAAGAAAGGATGCAGCTATCAGGGGCCTCCACCTTCCCTCACCCTGGGGCACAGAAACCGGAGTACACAATGGGGTGAGACTACTGATTGATACTTACCTCCAAGCTCCAGGATTTAATCTCTCAGGACTTGCAGGGAATGGGGGTTGGAGAGCAAAGGCATTTGTGATCAGAAAAGGAGATGATGCAATTTACTTGCCTAAGAAAGGGCAGGAAGTAGGTAGCCCATCCACCCACCCCCACTGGTAGATCTCTAGGTCATATGCCTCTTGCTGAACAATATTCCCTGATCCTAATCTATATTCCTGAAATACTGTAAAGAAAGCTTGGGATAAATAAGATTATTTTTTTCCTTCTGGATATTCCGTCGCCTTCGACAAGACCTAAGTTTAACTCATAGAATCATCTATTGTAATGTCTTTCCTGTTAAAGACTACTTCAGCTTTAATTGCAACAATACAAGAGCAACCAAGAGATTTAAATTTAATGTCAACCGCTTTAATCTAGATTGCAGAAAATATGACTTCTGTAACAGAATCATCAGTGCTTGGAACACTTTACCTGACTCTGTGGTCTCTTCCCATAATCCTAAAAGCTTTAACCAAAAACTTTCTACTATTGACCTCACCCCATTCCTAAGAGGACCATAAGGGGCGTGCATAAGCGCACAAACGTGCCTACCGTTCCTGTCCTATTGCTTTTCTTTTCTTCTTCCTATATATATATTGGTGCTTATACCTCCTAATATTTACTCATATATATGTTTATATACTATATAATCCTTTTTATATGATGTGACAAAATAAATAAATAAATAAATATTCAACCAATTCCTAGTCTTAGAATTCTTTTCAGACTGCTTTGTGCCACAGGCTAGGATTGTTGACTGATCCTAAAACCACCAAACGGGTGTGGGGTGGGGGAAACGGTACACTTTACATTGGAAAAGAGAATTGACTGTTATATTGAATTACAGGTAGTCCTCGACTCACGACCCCAACTGAGCCCAAAATTTCTGTTGCTAAGTGAGTTTTGCTCCATTTCAGGACCTTTCTTGCTACAGTTGTTAAATGAATTGTTGCAGTTGTAGTGCCATGATTGTTAAGTGCATCTGATTTTCCCATTGACTTTGCTTGTCAAAAGGACCCTTGGACATTAAAGCCATCACAAATATGAGTCAGTTGCCAAGCGTCTGAATTTTGATGATGTGACAGTGGAGATGCCACAATGATCATAAATGTGAAAAATGGTCATAAGTCCCTTTTTTCACTACCATTGTAACTTCGAATGGCCACTAAGTGAACTGTTGTAAGTAGAGGACTATTTGTATTCAGATTAGCACTTACCTACCCAAATGCCTATCCATTCAGCCTTGTCAGGCCAGAATCTCACAGGAAGAAATAAGAAGACGATGAATCAGTCTAAAAAAGCATCACCAGTTGAGTAACAGCATCAAAAACATGATTGACTCCTTTCCAAATGCCTTCATGAATTTGGACGGGATAATTTTTTTTTAAAATTTCTTTTGTCACAACAGTATACACAAACAATTGTTATAGATAAAACAACATGTCTTGAGGAAAATATATATATATATGATTAAAAAATATGCATCGACTATATTAATTTGATATAATGAAGGGAACAGTAAGACAGGAACGGTAGGCACTATTGTGCTCTTATGCACGCCCCTGTAATGTTTGACTACCAGAAATCTAAATTCTAAGAATGCATTAAAAATCAGAACACCATCTGTAATTAAATATGCTTTTAGGGAGATCGAAAAAAAGAAAGGGAAAGAGTGAAAAATATCTGTTGCCTTTTTGTAGAAGCAATTTTTACAGTTGGAATACAACTCCCAGCACCTCTTTTAAGGATGGGGCTGATGAGAATTATAATCAAGAATTCTTAAGACTGTTAGATTGGGAAAACTTTAAATAAACAGCTGAAAGAAAAGAAGAGGAGAGTCAGAAGAAAATGTTTCTCAGGATAACTGTGATGCCTGTCTCAAAATGCCTACAAACTCAAAGCCACCAAAAATCGCTGTTAATCACATTTGCAGCCCTTCTCTTCCATTAAGCGTGCGGGTTAACTTGTCCTGTCCTTTCAACCACACTATTAGGTAGACACACAGTGGCATTGTGTGGCATGCTTATCACCAATTAACTTAGCCCTGGTTTACTCCAGCCTAGTTCACATAATGCACCAAACCATAAAGTAATCACACCAGCTGAGTTTTTTATGACATGACAGGCTTACAATCAGGTTAGTTTAGAGTTCAACGTGTTCTGGAATATGTTCATTTAATCTGTATGCTAGACATTTTTAATTATTCTAGTTGCCTGAAAATAAAATGTAGGACTATAACAAAACCTTGTATTTCACGAGTAGGACTGAAACTGTTTTTAAGAAGCATGTTTCCAGCTTCTAAATCTGATTTGTGACAATCTATTCATTACAGTATGTGTTAAGTTCTGGAAGTAACGAGGCTGGAGACCAGGGTAGTGACAACAGCTCTTTAATATAGGGTGAACCCAGCAACAGGCTGGGGGAAAAACCTCTCCTTTTATACAGTTCTACTGGTGGCTTCGTCCAATCAGCAACGTGCTGATTTCCCGCCCAAATATTTAAAGGTACATACAAGAATACATAACACTCCTCCCCTCCCAGAAAACACTTTGCCTCTATTTACATCTTATTTACATGTTATTTTTCGACGTAGTCACGCAAATAACCGGGGCGTCTCCTAGTTCTTTCAGACCTGCGCGGTTCAGTCCTGGGTGGTGTTTTGAGCTGTTCGGAGGGTCTGTTTTCTCCCTCCAGCTCTTTTTCTAGGCCATCGGGCCCTGGATTATTTGCAGATTCTTTTTCTTGGCCATCCGGCCCTGGATTACTTCTGTAATTTTCCCTGTCGTTTCCCTCGGGAACCTGATGGCGTCGCTGGACCTCCGGGACCTCAGCTAAGTCTTGCGCCTCCCCCGGGTCATAGTCAGCTGTGGGTTCAAATAGGGAGGGGTCATAATTTGTTTCTTGTGGCTTACTTTGTTCAGTTATTCGTCTCCTTATCTGATCTATGTGCCGCCTCCAAACTCGGTTGTCTTGTAATTCGACCAAGTATGACTTTGGGCCGGTTGCTTTTATTATTTGCCCTGCGAGCCAACTTGGGCCGTCCCCGTAGTTGCGGGCCCACACTCGGTCGCCTATGCCCAATTCCCTTGTTTTGTCTATTTCCCCCTTGTAACCCTCTGGTGTGTAATGGGGACTCAATCGGTCAAGTGGGCACCGGAGTTTCCGTCCCATCAATAATTCGGCTGGGCTTCTGCCTGTAGCAGTGCTTGGGGTTCTGTGCTGAACGGCCAGAAAGAAGTCTATCTTTGTTTGCCAGTCACCTGGCTTGAGCCTGGACAATGCCTCCTTGGCGCTCCGGACGGGCGCTCTGCAAGGCCATTCGGCGCGGGGTGGAAAGGCGCAGAGAGGGCATGTCGGATGCCCTCCTCTGCCAAGTATTCTTCAACTGGGCTGCCGTGGTGCGGCCCGTTGTCGGACACCAGAGTGTCAGGCAACCCGTGGGTTGCGAATAAGTGGCGCGGGCTGCGATTACTGCCTCGGCCGTAGTGGATTTCATGAGTATGATCTCCAACCATTTAGAGAATGCGTCGACAACCACTAGGAAAGTTTGGCCATGGAAAGGGCCAGCAAAATCAATGTGGATTCTTGACCAGGGCCCTTGGGGTTTTCCCATTCCTGACTGGGGCCGTTGGGGTAGGGGTCTGGACTCTTGGCAAGCCTGGCATTTCCCACCCTCTCAGCAATCTCTGAGTCCATGAGTGGCCACCACACATAGCTTCTCGCTAGCCCTTCATCCTGGCGATCCCTGGGTGACCCTCGTGGAGGAGGTCCAGTACCTTTCCCTTAATTTCTCGGGATTACCACCACGATCACCCCATAACAGGCACCCCTTGAGCCGAGAGCTCATCCGTTTTTAACAAACTCCTTAAAGCGTTCGCCCGGTAGCGCAGCTGACACCCTCTGTACCCAACCGGTACAGTCCTTAACATAATGTCGGTATGATGCCGAGCCACTTCCTTAGATGTGACTGGGCCAGAGTCCAAAGAGTCAATAAGCAGGATGGGCGTCCCGGGTGGGGTCTTGATGGCCCCTGGTAGTGGGCATCTGCTTAACGCGTCTGCATGCCCCACTTCTTTTCCTGGTCGATGCTGCAGCTTGTATGAATAAGCGGCTAAGAAAATAGTCCATCGGGTCAAGCGTGGCGAAAGTGCCACAGGCGTTGGGCGGTCGCCAGCCAGTATCCCTAGTAGCGGTCTGTGGTCAGTCACGATTTCAAAATCCCGCCCAAAAACATACTCGTGAAATTTTTTACCCTGACACAATGGCTAGTGCTTCTTTATCTAATTCGCTGTGGTTCCTCTCTGCGGAGGACATCGTTCTAGAGTAAAAAGTTATAGGGGCTTCTGTGCCGTTTGGAAGTCTATGGCTGAGTACAGCCCCCACCCCGTAAGGGGAGGCATCGCAAACCAGCACTAGGGGCAATGAGTTATGATATTGGATGAGCAGGCTGTCACCGAGAGCAGGTTTTTTACTGCTTCGAAAGCCCTATTTTCTGACTTTCCCCAAGACCAAACAGTATTTTTTCCTAAAAGCCTATGCAGCGGTTCAGCAACGGTCGCTTTGTTTTTTAAAAAGACCGCGTAAAAATTCACTAGCCCCAGGAATGCCTGTAGCTCTGCTTTGTTTTTGGGCGCTGGAGCCTTTCTAATTGCCTTGACCTTGCTCTCAGTGGGGTGGATTCCTTTCTTGTCTATCCAGTAGCCCAAGAATTCAACGGATTCGACCCCAATCTGGCATTTGTTTACCTTGACTTTTAATCCGGCTGTCCGGAAAATGCCCAGAACCTTTCTCAAACGCTCCCCCAATTCCTCTACGTTTTCCCCTGAAATCAGGACATCATCAAAGTAGGGAACTACCCCTGGGAGCCCTTGCAGAAGTCGTTCCATTAGGTTTTGGAACAGCCCTGGTGCCACACTCACCCCAAATTGCAATCGGGTGCACTTGAAGGCCCCCCTGTGCGTTACAATCGTTTGGGCTTCGGCTGTGCGGGCGTCTACGGGCAGTTGTTGGTAGGCTTGGGCCAAGTCTAACTTTGCAAAGACTTGCCCTCGCCCCAAAGAGTGCAGTAAGTGTTGCACCACGGGAACCGGGTAAGCGCTTTTCTGTAAGGCTTTGTTAAGCGTCGCCTTGTAGTCAGCACAAATTCTAATTGACCCGTCTGGTTTTATTGGGGTGACGATTGGCGTCTCCCACTTTGCGTGATCGACTGGCACCAAAATCCCCTGGTTTATGAGCTTATCTAGCTCCTTGTCAATTTTTGGTTTTAGGGCAAAAGGGACTCTCCTCGCCTTAAGCCTAATGGGCGCTACCTGGGGGTCTAAGTTGAAGGAAATAGGGGTCCCCTTGTACTTGCCCAGGCAGTCCTTGAAGACATCTTCGAACTCGTTAAAGAGAATGTCTTTCAGGTTACAGTCGCTTCTGTAGATGCCAGTCACTCCCATGCCCAGGGCACGAAACCAGTCTAGTCCCAACAGACTGGGCAGGGTCCCTTCGACGATCGTGATGGGCAGGGTCTTCTTGTGAGGTCCGTACTCGACTCGGACGGAGGTGGTCCCTCGAACAGGGATGCGATTCCCTTGGTAGTCGTGGACTCGTAGCCGTTGAGCTTGCAGGTGGCGCTTCGCGACTGACGGCAGTGACTTTGCCAAAGTGTCCCAGGACATGATGGTGATCGCTGACCCCGTGTCTACTTCGAGCCGGCACCGTACTCCCTCTATTTTTGGTTTGGTGAAGATCTTCTTCTCCACTCGGGTCGAGGCGCGGCCTATGACCACAGTCGTTTGGTTTGAATCCGCGCCTTTTTTGTTTGAGCCAATCGCGGGTCGCCTTGCCGATTCCGCGCTCTGATTGGCCGATTTGAATTTTCGGCGGGAAGGTTGGGCCGCTCGACAAACTTGAGCTAGGTGCCCTTTCTTCCCGCACTGCCGACATGTCGCGTCTTTAAACTTGCAGCGTTGGCGCTGGTGTTGACCACCGCAGCTTCTGCATTCGTCGCTGTCCCCTTTGTCGCGTTTCTCGGTTCGGCAGACCCCTTCCTCATCTTCACCGTCGGATTCGGTCTGAACCTCCTCCCGGTGCACTGGGGTTGGCTTCGCGCTCGCCTTTGGTGGGACAGGCTTTTGCAGTGTCTCCGCCGCTTGAGTGGACATTTCATGTGCTCTGGCTTCGTCCAGAGCGTTGGCCAGCGTTAGGTTGCTCTTTGCTAGCAGCCGCCGCAAACGGATGTCTCTGACCTCGGATGAGTTGCTCGAGGAGCACCTCGTCTAGGTCGCGGTATCCGCAGTCCTTGGGCGCTTTCCTTAGGGCGGCCATGTAGTCACCGATGGATTCGCCCATCTGCCTTCGCCTCCGAATTCAAACCGCCGCACGATTTGGACGGCGCGTTGGCGAAGTGATTTTTAGTAAAGTCTGTAGAGTTGGCCACGACACCGATTGTAACGGCGTTGGCTCTGCCAGGGCTTCCGCGATATCAATGACCTCCGGACCACAGTGGCTTAGGAAATAAGCCCTTTTGCGGTTATCTGAACTCCTTGCAGTTCGTTGGCTTTAGAAAGCTTTCGAAACGGGTCATATACGTTCCCCATTTCTCTTTAGCCGGGTCAAACGGTGCGGGCGGAGTGTAACTGGCCATCTCCGCTTTTCTGCCCTGTGTTTGCTGGGTTCGGGTCTATCGTGCTTCAGCTCGGTTCTGGTTCTCCTCAGCCTCGAGATCCCATCCTCGTCGCCAGTGTTAAGTTCTGGAAGTAACGAGGCTGGAGACCAGGGTAGTGACAACAGCTCTTTAATATAGGGTGAACCCAGCAACAGGCTGGGGGAAAAACCTCTCCTTTTATACAGTTCTACTGGTGGCTTCGTCCAATCAGCAACGTGCTGATTTCCCGCCCAAATATTTAAAGGTACATACAAGAATACATAACAGTATGCATCTCCATATTTTTCTATCTTTGCAAACTATCCACCATTCGCTGTCTTTTTCCTCTTTAAACTTATTTCTGTTTTGTCTGTCTTTTATTGAGGATGTCATTAACTTCATCCACTTACTGTTTTCTTCCTCTCAACCTCGTCACTCGTCTGCTCCATGTTGGTTCTGCAGTTCAGTCCTCATGCATCTTCTGTACCTGGCCAAATCCCTTCAACATATTTTTTCTGCTTCAGCATATTTCTTTCTGACCAAATTGTTTTCAGCATATTCAGTCACTTTTGTGTTTGACTTCATCCGAAGGCCGTTCATTCTTGACTATCTTCTGGTTTTACAACACAAGTTTCTTAGGTTCTGCATTCCCATTTTCTGGGTTTGTTACACTTAACTCTTCCTTGCTCTCTATGACTAATGATCTTTGCAAGTATCTTTTTCTCATACACACCGTATACAATAGTCTCGCATTCTAATTTTTGCATTAATCATTTTCTTCTACAGCTTTTTTCTCTTTATCATTTCATTAAGCAGCCCCTTTACAGTTTTCTTCTTAGTGTACCTCTGAAATTTTTGTGTCACTCTCTAACATAATTTGTTTCAAGTAACTTCTCTTTTCTTACATCCCTGTTCATTCTGTAAATTATCTATCTGCTAAAACTTTTTCAGATAGAATTCATACCATGTCTTCATGCTGTCATTCTACTTTGACTCTAGCTTCTTTCATATTTTTCCCCTTTTATTCTATGTTTTTCCCCAAGATCTTTTCTTGACATTACAAAAATAATCAGTCCACATTCAGAACATTTCATCATCTTTCTATCCTTCACTAATTATTTCAGTTGCTCAACATAAACAATCATAACCATCATGCTTTTAAACTGATATTCATTTCTTCGCCATGTGTATTTGTTAATAGATTTAAATCATATGTTCAAAAATAATGTATTAAGCAGATCCTTGCACATTTTTCCTGGGTCTCCCAATAGCCCGAGTAACTTTTTAAAATACTATCTTGTGTTGTTCCAACCTATCTATTCACATCACCAAAAAAAATATTTTCCCCTTGACTGCTTTAATTTATATTGTGGCATAATTGTTCAATTCATCCTTACCATTCACTGAAGTATAACGTGCAGTTGTCACCAACAAATAGATTCCTACTTTCATATACATCCATGACAACCTCGAAACAGCAAATTCTTACTTTCTGACATTAATTTTAGCCCTTTCATTCAGAATGAAACCTGTACTTTCATTTCCTGTCATGTAGTCATAAACTTCACAAGATCAGACCCATCTTCATTTAGATCAGTTACCATGTTCCCTTTCACTTGGATTCACACAGAGAGAGAGACTGTATATCAATTTTTTTCTTTCATTTGTTAATTCATGCGGTTTTCCATTTATTATTCCAAGTCACGGTCTTCTATTTGCCATGGACTGCTAGGCTTGACAGGTGCCTATTGTGGTTTTGATCACTTGGTGCTTTCACATAATGCTTTTTAGTAACACAAAGAAGGTGTAGGCTACTAGATTACAAGCCTTAGTTGTATTTGTGTCAGATGGAGCATTCTCTGCTTAATGATAGCGACTCTATGGATCAGGTTCAGTTCATTTTAATCCATATGTCACAAATGTTACCCAGAGCTGAATTTTACTGCTCATGCTATTCTATGCAAGCTAATGTACCATTGCTCACATCTCACCAAATTGAAGGTGCATGAAGTTTACTGATTCATACAGATAGTCCTTGACTTATGACCATAAAGGAGCTTGCCCATTACAGTTGTAAGTTGTGACAGTCAAAAAACAGGTCATTACATGATTTAGTTTCTAAGCAAACACATTGTTCGCTATGATGAGTTTTTGCTGCAAGCCAAATGTAATTATCAAATATGATAACAGACAGGCAGGGGAGTTTAAGCTGTACGGTAACAGGGTTAATCACTTTCACTATTGGAAAAGGCCCAATAAACTTGGGCTCCATGGAGGTTTCCTCCCCCGGGATGTACTTCAGCTCAAAGTTAAACCATTTAAAGTACTGCGCCCACCGGACTTGTTTTGGGGAGAGTCTCCAGGGGGTTTTGAGTGCCTTCAGGTTGGTGTCGATATACTCTCTCAGCTCTCTCATCTCATTGAGGTTCATGGAGTACATTTTTGGTTTAGGTAGTTTAGCCCCAGGTATGATTCTCTTGCACAGTCAGTGGGGCGGTAGGGGGGCAGCATGATGTATTCTTTTCGTGTGGAGGCAGCTGTGGCTGTCTCGATTTGCTTAATGTCTGTCGTGTCCCACTCCCCCTCTGACGACCGGATCTGGGAAGTCTGTATCAAGCGTGGCCACGAAGCCTCTGCAGCTTTGCCAAATTCCTTTCAGATTTCTCAGGGCAGGCAGGAATCCAAGCTGTGACTTCAGCAAACCAGATGAGACTTTGCTTGACTCAAGGAATGCCAAAAAGCAGATCCTTTATATAGGCCATGGGGTGTGGCTCCATGACTCAGCACTTATCCAGGCCTGCCCCTCCCTTCCTTCTGCTAATGTCCCCTCTCAGATCTCCGGAAGTGGGGATCCGTCCACTGTGAATTCCCTTCCTCTGGATCTGCTGCCAGCAATTCTAGCACGTGGCTGGCTTCGTGCTCACATGCTGTAGGAATGAGGTTTGTTTGTTCATTCCTGACATTCTGTCCGGGCATGGTGCCAGGGCTGGGGGCTGGAGGCATGCCAGGCTGTTCCTCTTCATTATCAGACTCTGAATCTGATAGCAGCCCCAGCAGGAGGAGGGAGGGGCCCGGCTGAGGAGAGGAGGGAGGACAAGGCACAACAGTGTCGCTCAGCCATTGGATGGCTCCTTTTGCGGCATCGCTGGGAGGGGGGAGAGCGCCTATTCCTAGTCTCAGTTTACTGCAGCCACCTTCCCAGGAGATGATGGCATCCCATTTATCTAGCGCATACCAGGCCTAGAATCACTGTTTCTGTCATTCTTGGTGCCTCCACGAAATGGATGAGTTCCCAGTGCTGACCCATCTCCAACCTGACAGGCTCAGTGAGGAGCGGGGAAGGGCCCCCGTCTATCAACGACCCAACAACCTGCTTGAATCATATGGGGTGGGTCAGAGTCTTTGTCCTGATTCCTAGCTTTAGGACTGTAGGTAGGCTGATCAGGCAATGGGTACAACCTGTGTCTATGATTGCTTCGACTTCCTCCTGCACCCCTGTTGTTGGCACCACTAGCCTTGACTGGATGGTGAATGGAAGGATGGCTTCATTTACCATTGGGTCATCCTCACCAATATTGTCTCTATTTGGACCATTGGCAGCTGGGATCCCTGGGCCCTCTTCCCCACTTAGGGGGAGGGGAGACCTTGACGGCTTGGCAAGCAAATTTCCTCCGTAGTCTTCAGTGGTGGTTTCCTATGCTTGGCTGATTCTGAGGGGTTTGCCTTTGGCATGGGGGCTCGGTGGCCCTGCTGGCTGCATGGGAAGCACTTGATTGGTGGCACTGAAGTTCCCCTTAATTGTTCTGCTTGGCAGGGATTGGACCGCCAGTCAAGTTGCTGCCACTCAGGCTGGCTCTTAGGCTTCTTGTAGGTCAGCCCTTTCTTTTTTTTCAATTTATATAACAATAAACCTTTTTTTAACAATACTGTGTCATGTGTCTCTTACAAGTATTTACATTTGATCCTAAAAATTTTTGTTTTTCTGTTCTAACCAGTTATACCACTTATCCCACACCTCATAAAATTCTACTTCTTCCTTGCCTTTCATTTCTAACATGAGCCTATCTAATTCAGCACATTCTAGTATCTTGTATATAATCATCTCATTGGCTGGTATAATTTCTAGTTTCCAACATTGAGCATAGACAATTCTTGCTGCTGTTACTAAGTGTAAAATGATGTATTGGAGTTGCTTCTTGATCTTTCGGTTAATCATTCCTAATAAAAATAGTTCAGCTTTGAATTCAATTTGTTCTCCTGTTATCTCCTGTAGCCATATCCTTATCTGCTCCCAATATTTTTTTGTTTTGGGGCATTGCCACCACATCTAGGTCAATCTTTTCTTCTGGTGTCATTGAAGCTTGATGTTGTGTCCTCCCTCGCCTCCATCCGAGTGATGGCTTAATTAGCCAGCACTATCAGCTCTGGCAGCAGAATAGCCAGCGTCTGCCAAGAGCCTCCGTTATCTTCCACAATGCTGGTGAGTCACTCAGAAACAAACTTCAGCTCTTAATCAGTGGATTTGCCTGTTACGAAGAGACACAGCAGCTCCCACTGTATTTTATATCCTGTGGGGTGTGGCTCCATGACTCAGCACTTCCTGGGCCTGCCCCACCCTTGCTTATGTTGTTCCCTCCTCCACCTGGCCTGCTTCTGACTCCTGGAGCTGAGCCAGGGAAGCCGGTGCTCCCGAGGTAAATCCTGACGGCCCTTCCCCCTCCTGTCCAAGTCACTTTCTGGCAGCAGGCCCGGCTCAGGGGGCGCAGACACAACACTTGAGGTCCATGGACACTGCCATTTGGTACCACTCATGGATGCAGTCAGGAACCCCTTGGCAGACGCAGATGTAGAGCAGTTCCTTGTCCAAACCTTCCTTGAAGTAGACCAGGAGCCTCTCAGGCCAGTGCCACAGTTTACCATACTCAGTTTAGGAAGAGTGCCAGCTTGTTTGGATCCCCATTGAAAGCGGCTTTGAATCGTGGCAGAGCAGCAAGGCCTGGCCGGTGGTGGAGGTGGTGGCGGTATCAGAGCAGGGGTCCATTGGGCACCATGTCCAGGATAATAAGCCCAACCAGGAGACACCTGTCAACCTGGTGGTGGTTGGGGCTGTCTGGGCGGGCTAGTAGCTCTTCAGCACCTGGGTGGGCTCCACCATGATCCTTAGCTGGATTGCGCTGATGGAGGTAGCGGAGGGCTGCCTCCATCAGCTCGGGCCATTGTGGTGACAATCTGTTCCCACTGGTGAGGGAGCATCAAGATTGGTTGGCTCAGGAACACCCTTACATGCTCAGGTCAGCGTGACTTTCAAGGCTCAGCTGGTTGAACCTCTCTAGCAACCCCTCCAGGGTCTGGCTACAAACCGCTATTTGGTATCTCCAGTCTCCAGAATTGTCCAGGTATAGCAGTCCCTTCACCCTCCACTTGAGGACCGTGGTCACTGACTCTCTGGTCAAGGTCACTGTATGGTCTCTCACTGATTTTTGGGATGAGACTTGGCATCTGAAGTCCTCCTCGGCTTGGTGCAGGTCCTCAGTGGCCAGCCACTCGGCGTGGTCTTTTGGCCAGGTGCTCACCTGGTGCATAATCACCAGTGTGGCAATGCTGAAGCGGGGTTGAAATGCTCCTGGATTGGACCGGATCACGCAATCCAGTAGCAATCGTGGCCAGTAGTTTGGCAATCCGTTAGCAATGGTGGAGCGAAGCTCCGCCCACCCGCCCGGGTGTCATTCCTTCCTGTGTTTTAACCAGGAAATAATGTGTTTTTTACCTTCTGCACATGCGCAGAAGGTTTTGTGCATGCGCAGAAGGTCTGCGTGTGCATGTGACACGCGCGTGGGCATGCACGCACATGCACTTCTCAACCGGTAAGGAAGGTAAGTAGATTTCACCCCTGTGCTGAAGCCTCCAAGATGGTCTCAGTCAGGCCAGCTTCAGAGTTGGCAAGTGTATTGCCTCCTGTGTGTACCTTGCCTTTCCCTTAGGATAATGATGCCCAGTGGGCACAGAGTAGAATATCAAATGTACCACAGGTATAGATTCAGCCGGGCATGTTTGCGAGATTAATCCTTAGAGTTTTTCTACTAATTCTTCAAAATCCGAAGCCAGCAGTGTACAAAATTGTATTTCTCAAGCTGGTGCCCTCCTGTGTAAAGCTTATAATCCCTATGTGAATCATCTTGGAGCTGTAAACTGCATGGCTGAACTGAAAACTTTACAGGCCAAACTGCAACTCAGCTTCATAGTTTGGGGGCCACCACAGAGAAGGGATGAACCTGCCTGTCCAAAAGAGAGAATCTGGAACAGACTTTCTGGTTCATCTGGATTTCCAAGCCACTCTTGACAACTTAATATGTAACCAGTTTTTTTTTCTTGGATTCCAGAAAAACTGGTTGTAGAACAGAGAGCATTTTTTCTCCTTTCAAACAAGGATGGCCTTTTCTTCTTCTTTCCATACAGTGGAAAACCCCAGCCATGTAAAGCCCCAGTTCCAAAGAAAAGGCATTGCTTTGCCAATGAATCTCCCCCAGGCAAAAATGGAAGGAATGTGAAGACTCTTGGTACTATCCCAAAAAGGCAACATGGCATTGAAACTGCATACTGCACATTCTTCCTTTGAAACCATGCCCGCCCACTGGTTTTCCAAGCAACATTAGTAGAGGCCCACTCAAAGGAAATGTTGGTCCAACAGACAATCTTGACTGCAAAACTAAATGAGATTACTGAGTGGCAGTCCCCCATTTGGTAGCTTCAATCAGAATACAGCTGGAAGGGACCTTGGAGATCTTCTAGTCCAAGGTTGTCAAACTCACGTCATCATGGCCTCACGTGACATATTGCAACTTTCCCTCCCTTCGCTAAACCAGGTGTGGGTGTGGCCAGCAGGTGACACATCCAGCCTATGGGCCTCATGTTTGACAGCCCTGTTCTAGTCCAACCCTCTTTCAAGGAAGAGATCCTATCCCATTTCAGATAGGTGGCTGTCCAGTCTTTTCTTAAAAAACTCCAGTGATAAAGCACCTACAACTTCTCAAGGCAAGCTGTTCCACTGGTTAATTGTCCTCACTGTTAGGAAGTCTCTCCTTAATCCCAGGTTGCTTCTCTCCTTGATTAGTTTCCAAACATGGTTTCTTGAATCCTGGTGCTTTGGAAAATAAGTTGACCCTCTCTTCTTTGTGATCACATCTATTGTGATCACATCTATTGAAAATATTTGCAGATCCCTCGCATCCTGGACATAAACTGTTTCAACTCCTACCCTCAAAACGACGCTATAGAGCACTGCACACCAGAACAACTAGACACAAGAACAGTTTTTTCCCGAAGGCCATCACTCTGCTAAATAAATAATTCCCTCAACACTGTCAGACTATTTACTGAATCTGCACTACTATTAATCGTTTCATAGTTCCCATCACCAATCTCTTTCCACTTATGACTGTATGACTATAACTTGTTGCTGGCAATCCTTATGATTTATATTGATATATTGATCATCAATTGTGTTGTAAATGTTGTACCTTGATGAACGTATCTTTTCTTTTATGTACACTGAGAGCATATGCACCAAGACAAATTCCTTGTGTGTCCAATCACACTTGGCCAATAAAATTCTATTCTATTCTATTCTATTCTATTCTATTCTATTCTATTCTATTCTATTCTATTCTATTCTATTCTATTCTATTGCACTTCTTTTGCTTCTTAGAGATGTTTGAATCAGAAGACTTCTGCCATTTCAAACCTCTTCAGAAAACCCCCAAATGTCTCTACAGGTCCAGTTCATTCCAATCTTAGTGTTAATTGCCAAATTTATGTGAACATAAGGGTTTGCAAGCAAGTGATCATTACTCCATTCTCCCCAAAGAAAATAAATATAAATGAATTTTTTTATAAATATAAATAAAATATATACTATTTTGTAAGTTAAGTTTTCCACTCAGGACCTGAACATCCATAAACCTCAGCTTTTGCCTACCATCCCTGTCCTAATATTCCTTTTTTACTTACTCTTTTCATGTATCCAAATTATGTTTATACTCTTACCTGTTATCTTATATATGATTGACAAATAAATAAATAACAGATAATAGACTAAGAACCAGTCCTAGATACCCTACATATTCTATCTTTTGTGCTGCAAATATGAACTCCTAAGAAAATGTATGAATGAGCAGCTAAAGAAAATATTGACAGAAGGGACCTCAAGAATAAGAGGAATTCTGCAATTTATAAAACTTAGCAAGAAATTCCAACTCCCAATAGTTTCATAGAGTTAAAGAAAAGTCCTTTCTGCTTCTTAAATAAAAACACAGATGTGTTTGTCTGTGTGAAGAGATTCTAGTTCTTTTTCTTGAAAGCAATTTATGAGCTGAGCATGCACTCAGATATTTCTGTTTCACAATGATTTGGTCACTTCTCAAGTTTGCACTTCTTATTCTTATTAACAAAACCAGTCCTGTAAATGCCTAAATTCTGTGCTGCACAGCAACAATGCTGAAAAAACCCCTGAATCTTGGCTATGTTCATGGAACATGTTTAGATGCCACGGTGACTGGCTTCATCCTAACACACTAAATCTATCTCAAACAAATCACAAGAGAGTTTTGATTCCACATATCAGGAGATATTGCAGCGTGGGAGGAGTTTATTATGCGCGATGTGATATTATTTTCTAACTTATTGTTGAACAGTTGTGATTCCCAATGTTTTTCTAAGGCAATCCAGCTTGTCTGGATTCTAAGATTTCTTGGTCCATATTCCTTAATCCTTTTAGGTACAAGGAGCAGTAAATGTTTGTTTCTGCCAAGAAGCCACACCTTGTTCAAATCTGAGACACCTCGCTCATGAAATGAGTGGCATAAAATATGTATTGCAAAACTTAACCACTCATAAGACACAGAACAAAACACTGACCTAGTTTGCATGTTATGCTGCGCTATGGATCAGATCCACTGAGTTAGATTTGAATGTGCGAAACAATCGATCATGGTTTACAAAAGCAGAATGCCATGTGGCCTCTCAGTAGAAGAATTGAATATCAACCCTCACCTGTATGACCAATGATAGGAGAATGCGGAAGTTGTAATCAACTCTTGAAGACTTCAGATTCTCTATCTCTTCCTAAGTGGCAAGTTGTCCAATCATAATTGAGATGTAAAGAGGTTTGTGTAGTAGAAATCACCCCTATGACTTCCAAAAGTGAGGACCCATCACCTGATTAGATTATAGTCTGGCATTCCAAATTCATACAGGTATCAGATTTCAGCCATAGAAATTGCTGAAATATTAGATCCCCATGGATTCAAGCTCTCTGCAAATGGCAACGTTCTGCTAAGGAATTTTCCTTACTTTTTGGTTTCACTGGGCCCCTCTGCCAGTCTGACTGAAAACTGTGTTACAGTTAGTCCACTGGGAATGGTCCACAACATAGAGGATTTCTCAGTACAGAGGAGTCTTTAAATTTCTCTTGCACAAGCCATCAACTGAAGAATTGTTTTATAGAGGTCCAATAAAACCAAGAGAGGGCCAGTAGAGAAGGTCAATAAAACCAAGATAGTGTTGATGGACTTAGATATTGGAGGTAAGAGCAGAACCAAGGAAAGACAAGAAAAGATGGCATTCCTACCGTTTGATCTGGTGAATGAGGGTGGAGAAAGATGCTGAAAGTGGAGAGTGGCAAGAGAGAAAGCAAGTAATTTGGCATCTGCGTGGCCTTGTGAGAAACTTGTTGTGACCGAGAAATAAATTGTACTGCACTGACCTGGTTCACACACTGCAAGAAAGCTGTTCTTAACCACGGCTTCTTAGATCAGCCACTCTTGAGCAACACGCTAATTTACAAGCTAGATTCACACGCGGCTTTAAGCTGAAATCATCCGAGCTTTGGGAGGAGGGCCAAACCAGTTACTGCTCAGGTGTGCAAAATATTACTGTTGTACAGGTAGTCCTCAACTTACGACCACAATGAAGCCCAAACTTTCTGTTGTTAAGTGAGACATTGGTTAAGTGAATTTTGCCCCGTTTTACGACCTTTCCTGCCTCAGTTGTTAAGAGAATCACTGCTGTTGATAAGTTAGTAACCTGGCTGTTAAGTGAATCTGGCTTCCCCATTGATTTTGCTTGTCGGAAGGTTGCAAAAAGGGATCACGTGACCCTGGGATCCTGCAGCTGTCATCACTGCATGCCAACTGCCGAGCATCCATATTTTGATCATAGGAACAATTGGGATGCTGCAACAATTGTAAGTGTAAAACCAGTCATAAGTCACTTTTTTCAGTGCTGTTGTCACTAAATGAACTGCTGTAAGTCAAGGACTACTTGTATTCCCAGCCTCTAAGTCTCTCCCTATCCTCTTTGGCTAAGGGTGGGAAAATCTGCAGCTTTGCGAAGGAAAAGATGAACCTCTACAGATGTCCTCTTCTATGGCAGACTTCTCAGGCATTCGAAGGGAGGGCATAGCAGCCAGCTTTCACCTTGGCTGACCTTTCTCTCCCCGTTGTCAGAGAAATGTTACTCGGCAGCAATTCTCCTTAACTTGGTTTCTTCAGTCAGAACATCGTGGCAGCTCACGTGGGTGGAATGAGAGAGGAATGCTCACAGGCCGCCTCCAGGGACCCTTCGGAGACAGTGCTCAACTCTGTGCCCAGGGTCTCGCAAGGACTTGAATTGCAATTCCCATAATCCACGGTCAAACTCTCTAGGGGGGTAAAAATCAAAACGTGATTTCTGGGAGAAGGGTCACAGCATCCTTCCATGTTTTTTAAAATCAGTAACTGATCAAAACATCTCTAGTCAAAAATGCAGATGGCCAGCCTAGTCTAAGCCCATGGCATAGGGCCGGGTTATTTATGGGACCGCCTACTGCCACCGATCGCCTCCCACCGACCCGTACGCTCTCACAGAGAGGGACTCCTTAGGGTGCTGTCCGCCAGGCAGTGCCAACTGGCGACACCCAGAGGAATGGCCTTCTCTGTGGGGGCCCCCACCCTCTGGAACAAGCTTCCCCCAGGGCTTCGTCAACTTCCTGACCTCCAAACCTTCCGCTGCGAGCTTAAGACACATCTGTTTATTTGCGCAGGGCTAGCCTAGGGTTTTAGTTTTTAAATTTAGTTTTTAATGGGGTTTTATATTATTTTATTCTAGTGATATTTTTAATTTGGCCTAATTAATAAGTTTTTTAATTGTTGTTTTTACCTGTATTATTTGCATGTTTTTATCTGGCTGTGAACCGCCCTGAGTCCTTCGGGAGATAGGGCGGTATAAAAATTCGAATAAATAAAATAAATAAATAAAATAAATAATAATCAAATCCAGAAATGCTAGGTGAAGTCACATGTTGCGATGCAGCTGGATGGTCTTCTCCCTCCTTTGCCGAAGAAGTCATAGTGATGCTAAGTATAAATCAAGGATAGTTGGGCATCTGAGGGCTGTTTTATGCATGTGTTAAATTCTGCCTTCTGGCATTCAAGGCAGCATGCATTGCCTCTAACAACCTTATGAGGTAGCAGAGAGAGATCTCACAACTGGCCAAAAATTACTCAGTGAGTTTCCTTGGCATTGCTGCCCTCCTGCTCTCCTCCCAAAATATCAAATAAAAACCAACTATAGTCTTGCTGGACAGTAAAATGCTGAGAGTTTAAAACCCTCTAGAAATTTTCTGAAAGTTAGAACAATTAATCAGTAGAACAATTTGCCTCCAGAAGTTCTGGGTGTTCCATCAGTGGAGGTTTTTAAGAAGAGATTGGACAACCATTTGTCTGAAAATGTATAGGGTTTCCTGCCTAAGCAAAGGGTTGGACTAGAAGACCTCCAAGGTCCCTCCCAACTCTGTTATTCTGTCTGTATTCTTGTAGCTTTGTCTGTAGTCAACATATCTTTTTTTATGTACACTGAGAGCATATGCACCAAGACAAATTCCTTGTGTATCCAATCACACTTGGCCAGTAAAGAATTCTATTCTATTCTATTCTATTCTATTCTATTCTATTCTATTCTATTCTATTCTATTCTATTCTATTCTATTCTCTCAAAACGACGCTATAGAGCACTGCACACCAGAACA
Source organism: Ahaetulla prasina (assembly GCF_028640845.1). Taxonomy (NCBI): domain Eukaryota; kingdom Metazoa; phylum Chordata; class Lepidosauria; order Squamata; family Colubridae; genus Ahaetulla; species Ahaetulla prasina. Next base: position 23,539,863 of record NC_080547.1, on the reverse strand, counting down.
ACTAGACACAAGAACAGTTTTTTCCCGAAGGCCATCACTCTGCTAAACAAATAATTCCATCAACACTCTCAGACTATTTACTGAATCTGCACTACTATTAATCGTCTCATAGTTCCCATCACCAATCTCTTTCCACTTATGACTGTATGACTATAACTTGTTGCTGGCAATCCTTATGATTTATATTGATATATTGACCATCAATTGTGTTGTAAATGTTGTACCTTGATGAAGGTATCTTTTCTTTTATGTACACTGAGAGCATATGCACCAAGACAAATTCCTTGTGTGTCCAATCACACTTGGCCAATAAAATTCTATTCTATTCTATTCTATTCTATTCTATTCTATTCTATTCTATTCTATTCTATTCTATTCTATTCTATTCTATTCTATTCTATTCTTGCATGCAACAGTCTGATTTTTATGGTGGATTACTAGAGGATAAATAAAAATTCCCTGTGAAGCTTCTGAAAAGGGGCCGGGATAGCTCAGGCAGTAGAGAAGCCTGTTATTAGAACACAGAGCCTGCAATTACTGCAGGTTCGAGCCCGGCCCAAGGTTGACTCAGCCTTCCATCCTTTATAAGGTAGGTAAAATGAGGACCCAGATTGTTGGGGGGGCAATAAGTTGACTTTGTAAAAAAAATATACAAATAGAATGAGACTATTTCCTTATACATTGTAAGCCGCCCTGAGTCTTCGGAGAAGGGCGGGGTATAAATGTAAACAAAAACAAAAAAAAAGCAGATGTGAATGGAGATTCTACAGGGACAAGAGCTGAGCCTCTTCTCCCCAGCTTAACAATCTTTGGTCAGCAGAGCCTAGACCACTGCATGGCAGGAAGGAGAAAGCTGGCTGCCCTCTGTATGTGTCTTCAGGCTTAAAGTCAACCTGGGTTCAAGGGAATGTGATGCAGTTAGGAAATTTTAGACTCTGAGGTTGGGTGTGCTTCCCTGAAGGTGATGATTTGAGGATGTTTACTTCATTGATTTCAGCATGTAGCATGTCTGACTTGCTGCATTTAGGGTCCCTTTTAATTACTCCATCAAAGGGGGCTTGATGGCACAACAGCCCCAGTAAAGATGTTATTATTAGGGTTATAACATACTCTATTTTGTGCAACTCCAGGCAGAATATGCAATGCTCCTCCAAAGTTGCCCACAACAATAGGAGAATGGCTGCAGGTCTGGCTAGTCTAAAGAAAAGAAGAATTAGGGGTGATATGATAGCAGTGATCCAGTATTTGAGGGGCTGCCACAAAGAAGAGGGGGTCAAATTATTTTCCAAAGCACCAGAAGGCAGGAGAAGAAACAATGGTTGGAAACTAATCAGAGAAAGAAGGAACCTGGAATTAAGGAGAAACTTCCTAACAGTGAGGACAATTAACCAGGGGAACAGCTTGCCTTCAGACGTTGTAGGTGCTCTTATCACTGGAGGTTTTTAAGAAAAGACTGTACAGTCATTTGTCTGAGATGGTATAGGTTCTGCTTGAGCAGGGGGCTGGACTAGAAGACCTCCAAGTTCCCTTCCAGCTCTATTCTATTCTAACAACCCTGAGAGGTTGGTCACCCAACTTGCTTTCATGCCTAAGGAAGGACTTGAACTCACAGCCTCCTGTTTTCTAGTGGGAAGAAAGACACTGGAAACATGGAGGCTGCTTGGAAGGATGGTTTAATGGTGAAGCAGAACCACCAAGCACATGTGATTCTGGGTAGAAGATCACATGGAGTGGAGACTGAGATATATTTATACACTCTCTTGGGCCTTGTAAGAAATGTAGCCTATTGATTGTCAGACCCCCAGGGATCTATGCAGATGTCCAACTAATCTTGTAGGCTGTCTATGTCCCAGGCTTGGTTGAATCTTGCTGGGTGATGATATAATAAAGAGGGCTGTGTTCTGAAGGGTGTTGGGCAATTTCTGTTATGGCTTAATGGCTTTGTCCTGGTTTGGATTTTGAATGAGGGCTAATCCTATCAACCTGGAGCTGGAGATCTTTTGTTTTGTAGATAGGATGACCCAGTCTTTCTGGGGCTATTAACAAAGGTGGGGACTGCTTTCCAAGAGCATGTTTCTCCTTTTCTCATCCAGGGAGGTATAATATTCTGCCTTTTTAATATTTCCTAGAATATTTCATTCTTCTAGGAGAGAGGTGGGTGCTAACATCCTACAATAGCAAGCAGCCTTTCCTGCCCAGTGATATTCCAAAGAGTGAACCCTAAATTCAACCATCTCCAATCTCATATTACAACTTGGACAATACAAAGGAAAAATGATAGAGGTTTCTAAAATGATCCATTGTGTTAAGAAATATAGAGGAGAAACGTTTAGCATCTGCAGCATGGCATAATGAAGATCAAATGATAATAGGTGCCTGATGGCAACACAGAGCTCTGCTTGTGTTCAGACAATATGCAAATCTTGGCATTTGTGTGATTACTTGTCACCCGCATTTCTTTATTTCAGCCCCCTTGGACAGCCATGAGAGGTTTTACCTCTTTCTCGGTCAACCTTGCAAAAAGCACACCCAGCTTTATTGATTTACTTTTATCCTGGCTTTATTATTTTTATAAATAACTCAAGGCAGCAAACATACCTACTATCCCTTTCGCCTCCTATTTTTTCTCAACAACAACCCTGTGAAGTGGGCTGGTTGAGAGCCCAAAGTCACACCACTGGCTTTCATGCCTAAGGCAAGACTAGAACTCACAAACCCCTGGCTTCTAGCCTGGTGCAGGTGAACAAAAGCTACTTGATTGTAAGGTTAACTTAACAGAATGTTGCAAGTCTGAAAGTACATTTCTCCCCCATCCCCTTTATAGGCCACAAAACTAGGGGGGAGGGTCCCTTCTGAAATGTTTGCCACTGTTTGCCATGTGCTTTTTCCTGGTGTGGGCCAAGCTGCTTCCTATCTGATAGTTTCCCTGTAAGAACTAAAATTTGACTGTGCAACGCATATTAAAAAGAGAGAGAGAGAGAAAATATCGAATTGCATGATTGAGGTTCCTATTTATTTATTTATTTAAATTTTTATTTATTTATTTATTTTGTCACACAGTATATATAAGCGTAAGCATGAAATAACTATACAATATATAAGCACATATATAAGTATGAGTATGTAATAACTATATTAATTGGATATAACGAAAGGAAACAATAGGACAGGAACGGTAGGCACGCTTGTGCTCTTATGCACACCCCTTACAGACCACTTAGGAATAGGGTGAGGTCAATAGTAGACAGTTTTTGGTTGAAGCTTTTGGGATTTTGGGAAGAGACCACAGAGTCAGGTAGTGTATTCCAAGCATTAACAACTCTGTTACTGAAGTCATATTTTCTGCAATCAAGATTGGAGCGGTTAACATTAAGCTTAAATCAATTGTGTGCTCGTGTATTGTTGCAATTGAAGCTGAAGTAGTCTTCAGCAGGAAGGACATAGTAATAGATGGTTCTGAGTTAAACTCAGGTCATGTCGAAGGAGGCGTAGTTCTAAATTTTCTAAACCCAGGATTTCAAGTCTGGTGTCATAAGGTATTTTGTTGTGATCAGAGGAGTGGAGAACTCTTCTTGTAAAATATTTCTGGACACGTTCAATTGTATTGATGTCAGAAATGTGGTAGCCAGACAGTCGAGCTGTAAAGAATTGGTCTAGCAAATGTTTTATATGCTCTGGTTAGTAGTGTAGTGTTTTTGGAGAAGAAGCTACGCAAGATTAGGTTTACAACTCTTAAAGCTTTTTTTGCGATGTTGTTGCAGTGGGCTTTGGCACTTAGATCATTTGATATGAAAACTGCAAGGTCTTTAACAAGGTGAGGGTCATCTGCAAGGTAATGTCCATCAAGCTTGTACTTAGTGTTTAGGTTCTTTTTTCCAATATGAACATTTGCTGGTAGAGATTTGGAGTTGCCAAGTTTTAGACCAGATACAAAGTCAAGGTCTTTTTGAAGGGTAGCTGTATTGTTGGTGGTGTTAAGTAGTTTGACATTGTCAGCAAAGAGAACACAATTACTTGTAATTTGGTCACAGAGATCATTAATGTATAATATGAAGAGTGTTGGTCCAAGAACGCTGCCTTGGGGAATGCCACTTTTGACAGGAACAGGATTTGATAGAGCATTGCCAATTTTGACCACTTGTTGTCTGTTTGACAGGAAAGTTGTTATCCAATCGTGGAGGGGTCCTGAGATGCCATAGGATTTTAGTTTTTGGAGAAGTTTATCATGTACTACTGAGTCAAAAGCTTTACAGAAGTCTATGTAGATTGCATCTAAAGAATCAGCACAGTTTCCTGCCACTTTGAAGTACTGTAGTGTAGAAAGTTAGCACCCACCCTTCTCCTAGAAAAATGAAATATTCTAGGAAATATTAAAAAAAGCAGAATATTATATTTCCTTGGATGAGAAATACAGAAACTTATTTTTTTAGGCAGGAAGCAAACTCACTCTTAATAGCCCCCACCCTCCTCAATAGTCCACAGCAGATGCCGGCACTTAAGAGATAAAGAGATGGCTAGGTCTGTTCATAAGCAAATACCCTCAAGCCATATTAGGAATTGCCCAAAGCCCCTCCATTACATCACCCAGCAAGATTCAACCAAGCCTGGGACTCAAGACAACCTACAAAGTTAAGCCTGCATGGCCCTGATTGGTTGTCAGACTGCAAAGTCTGACAACCAATCAGAATACATTACTTTCACAGGAACAGGAAGCAAATTCAAAGCCCAAGAGAGGGTATAAATATATATCTCTCTCCACTCCATGTGGTCAGCTACCCAGGACTTCAAACCAGTTGGTCCTGTCCACTATTAAACCATCCTTCCAAGCAGTCTCCATGTTTCCAGAGCCTTTTTTCCCACTTGGAACTGAACCCAGATGGACTTTTCTTCCAACAGTAGCAATAAAGGAGAATGTTTGTAGCTTGGGGTTGAAGTGAGGGGGCCTTGGTGCTCTCTGAGGTTGGTGGTTTTCTTGCAGATGTTTCATTACTTGAACTAGGAAACATCATCAGTTTACTGATACAAGAGAGTCTGATTAAGTCAGGCATGTCCAACCGTTTGGCTTGCCTAGATCCCATTGAGTGAGGAGGAACCGTTTGTCTTGGGCTGCATATAAAATATATAGCGATAGCACTTACAACTTCACAGTGCTTTACAGCCCTCTCTAAGCGGTTTACAGAGTCAGCCTCTTGCCCCCCCGATAACCTGGATCCTCATTTTATCGACCTCGGAAGGTTGGAAGGCTGAGTCAACCTTGGCAGTTGGCAGAATTAGCTTTCAATACTGCATTCTAACCACTGCACCACCACAGCTCCTGTATAATATAATTAATGTATATAAATGCACACAATAGTGTTAAAAGTACCAATAAAGGAAAATATTTGTATTTCAGGAATTAAATGAGAGCTTTGCTTTTTTGTAAACGTTTTTATTATCCTTTACCTAGTTGGAGTAATGAAACATGTGCAAGAAAACAACCAAGCTCAGAGAGGAGAAAGGACTCCTCACTTTGAAGTAGCAAAGAAAAATATGCTTAGGCCCCTTCAAAAAGGACAGGTACCTGTTGTTTTCTTAAAATGAAGAACACATGCAAACTCTGCCACCATAACACCTGAGATTTGCTCACACCTCCACAGCCCTTCCAATACCATTATTTGTAATTTTACGACCTTAAAATGTTGCCTCTTTGGTGGAAGGTGTCCCCTTTTTAAAATAACAGTTACATTGTCTTCATACAGAACAATACTCAAAAGGAAGAGTGGATTTGCCCCCAAGATAATTCACCTTTTAAAAAGAGGTTATTTTCAGTTCACAGAAAATGCAGAGAAATCAGCATACGAGTGGCTTGCTTGCTGTCTAATCTCCCTTTTTTCCGGGTGGGGATTATTCAGGGCCTTCTTCCTTTCAAGTCGCCTTTGCCAGCTTGTTCATCATTTAGAGATTTATAAATAACGTTGAGCTACAATAATTCCGCACAGAGACACGAGGATCGCTGGCCAATCAGCTTCATGGCCCTCTGTTTTAAATATTGATAGTTTCCCTACTAAGCACTTAAAGGGTTTTGTATTGTTGTGCCAAAATAATTGTCATTTATTTGAAAATAGTAACTGTGCCTGAATGATGCTGTAAGTCCCTAAGGGAAAAGAGTCATACTCTCTTAACACACAAAGGGTGTGCTGCACCACTTTCACAGGCTTGTTATGAAGATAAGATATCACATATATTTATGGTAACAACTAGTTTTAACTGAATTACTATCAATTAGCACTGCACACCAGAACAACTAGATACAAGAACAGATTTTTCCCGAAGGCCATCACTCTGCTAAACAAATAATTCCATCAACAATGTCAAACTATTTACTTAATCTGCACTACTATTAATCTTCTCATTGTTCCATCACCCATCTCTTTTCACTTATGACTGTAACTTTGTTGCTGGCAATCCTTATGATTTATATTGATATATTGACCATCATTTGTATTGTAAATGTTGTACCTTGATGAATGTATCTTTTCTTTTATGTACACTGAGAGCATATGCACCAAGACAAATTCCTTGTGTGTCCAATCACACTTGGCCAATAAAAATTCTATTCTATTCTATTCTATTCTATTCTAAATTATGCTTTTGACCCACATATGTGGCCCATCTGCGCTAAAATGTTGCACCCAAATATTGTATACAGTCCAAAGATGGTATTCAGCAGGTTCTGACCAGTTCTGGAGAACCGGTAGCAGAAATTTTGAGTAGTTTGGAGAACTGGTAAATATCACCTCTGACTGGGCCCACCCCCATCTATTCTCTGCCTCCCAAGTCCCAGCTGATTGGGAGGTGTTGGAAGAAATATCCATCTGGGTTCAGTTCCAAGTGGGGACAAAGACACTGGAAACATGGAGGCTGCTTGGAAAGATGGTTTAATGGTGGTCAGGATCACATGGCTTGAGATCCTGAACAGAAAAGGGGCCGAGATCCTGTGTGCTCCCTGGTTTTATGATTTTTCTGAGCTTTGACCTTTCTGGGGCACAGGAAGAGTATCCTGATTGGTTGTCAGACTCCCAGGGGGTGGGGGTCTTAGCTAGCCTTGCTGGCTGTCTCTCAAGCTTGCTTGAGCCTTGCCATGTGGTGAGTTTCAGTTGTATTGTGTTGCAAATCATGGGGGGATTGAGTGAGCTTGGTTGAAGCCTTAATTGCCCATTGACAAAGGTGGGGAGAATGAGTGAGCTTAGCTGAGGCTTTTAATGGCCCATTGACAAAGGTGGGGGGGAGTCAGGAAGTTGCAGGGAGCTCCTTTGTCTTTAAAATATGTTTCTCCATTTCTCATCCAGGAAGGTATAATATTCTGCTTTTTAAAATATTTCCTAGAATATTTCATTCTTCTAGGAGGGGGGTGGGTGCTAAATTCCTACAGAGGAAATGGGGATTTTGCAGTAACCTTCCCCTGGAGTGGGGTGGGAATGGAGATTTTACAGTATCCTTCCCCTGGAGTGTGGTGGGAATGGAGATTTTATAATATCCTTCCCCTGCCACGCCCACCAAGCCACAGCAGCTAAGCCATACCATGCCATGCCCACCAAGCCACACCCACAGAACCGGTAGTAAAAAAAATTTGAATCCCGCCACTGATACAGTCTCTTAAAACTAAATAACCATGACTTTAAATTTTCACAACCTTCAAAAATTTGATGGAGATTAGCTTTCTCTAAAAGTGGGTTTTCGAAGGTCAGCCAAGGAAGAATATGGAAACCTGCTTGTTTTCTACATGTCAGTCAGTTGTTGAGACATAAGAGCCTCTGTTAGAAAGAAAAAAATAAAAAAGTATTAGATTTTATTTTATTTATTTATTTATTTATTTATTTTGTCATAACAGTATACACAAGCATAAGCATGAAAGCAACTATATAATAGATAAGCATATATATATAAGCATGAGTATGTAATAACTATATTAATTGGATATAACGAAAGGAAACAATAGGACAGGAACGGTAGGCACGCTTGTGCTCTTATGCACACCCCTTACAGACCTCTTAGGAATGGGGTGAGGTCAATAGTAGACAGTTTTTGGTTAAAGCTTTGGGGATTTTGAGAAGAGACCACAGAGTCAGGTAGTGTATTCCAAGCATTAACAACTCTGTTACTGAAGTCATATTTTCTGCAATCAAGATTGAAGCGGTTAACATTAAGTTTAAATCTATTGTTTGCTCTTGTATTGTTGTGATTGAAGCTGAAGTAGTCTTCAACAGGAAGGACATTGCAATAGATGATTCTATGAGTTAAACACAGGTCCTGTCGAAGGCGGCAGAGTTCTAAGTTTTCTAAACCCAAGATTTCAAGTCTGGTGGCATAAGGTATTTTGTTGTGATCAGAGGAGTGGAGAACTCTTCTTGTAAAATATTTCTGGACACGTTCAATTGTATTGATGTCTGAAATGTGGTATGGGTTCCAGACAGGCGAGCTGTATTCAAGAATTGGTCTAGCAAATGTTTTATAAACTCTGGTAAGTAGTGTAGTGTTTCTGGAGAAGAAGCTACGTAAGATCTAAGCAAAAACAAAAACCTCCATTGCTTGTTCACATTTGTGCCTTCTCACTGCCTGATTTGGCATTCCTTGCTAAAATCTTACCGTATTACTTCTGCTAACCCTTACCAGAAAGTAAAGCTAGAAGTAACTAAATGAAAATATATTCAAGTAACAATAAGTGTAAATAAAAAGAAAATGGTATAAAGCAATGGTATATGAAAATTGTTTCAAGAAAGAAAAATGATAAAGAATCTAATCTGGGTCAGTCGCTGGGATGAGAGGTTTAGTTTTCTGAACTTTCAGACTCAGTTCCCTGAATTTCCTGAATTCTCAGGGAACTTCTCTCTACACATTTCAGCAGAGAATGGATACCAGCATGAGTCCAAAAGCTCAGAAGACTAAACCTCTGGTCCCAGCGACTGACCCAGATTAGATTCTACTTCATTATCCTGGAACATGTATATTTGCCTTCATCCCTGAAAAAGAGTAAAATTCATATTTTTGAAGAAATGCAGAGATTAACTTTAGACAATATAAAGAAGAATTTTAAAGATTAACCAATGTATTGGCATATAAATTGTTACAGATTACAGCCAACTTGGTTAATTGATAAAATGCAAATCTTGAATTACATCTGTTGGAAGATATATCCATCTGGGTTCAGTTCCAAGTGGGGACAAAGACACTGGAAACATGGAGGTTGCTTGGAAAGATGGTTTAATGGTGGCCAGGATCACATGGCTTGAGTTCCTGAACAGAAAAGGGGATGAGATCCTGTGCGCTCCCTGGCTTTATGCTTTTTCTGAGCTTTGAACTTTCCAGGGCACAGGAAGAGTATCCTGATTGGTTGTCAGACTCCCAGGGGGTGGGGGTCTTAGCTAGCCTTGCTGGCTGATGTAATCTTCCCAGGTGTCATGTGGTGAGTTTCTGTTGCTAGATGGGTCCTATTGTGTTGCAGATGATGGTCCCATTGACAAAGGTGGGGAGGATGAGTTTCTACCTCTGACCCATTGACAAAGGTGGGGGGAGTCAGGAAGCTGCTTTGTCTTTAAAACATGTTTCTCCATTTCTCATCCAGGGAAATTTATTCTGCCTTTTAAATATTTTCTAAAATGTTTCATTCTTCTAGGAGGGGGGTGGGTGCTAACTTCCTACACATCCACAGTTAAGACTTAAGAGAACTGTAAATAGTGAAGTGAGAAAAAAATGGACAGAAATGCCAAAGATCATCACCCAAGTTAAAATCTCTTTAAAGTTTTCCTGCTGTGAAATTCACAACCGGAAGAGGACTCTAAAACTCTTATACACTTATGCTTATACATTAGCTGTGCATGCTAATATATGCTGTGGGATTCAGTAGGATTTAGTTCTGAGTACACCTACATATTACTGGCTGAATGTACTTAACACAACTCCTTGTTGTTGCTGCAGCCCATCTCCCTGATTCCTGGAGATTACAGGGACAAGTCTATGCAGTTTTCTTAGCAACATTTTTAGAAATGGCTTCCCACTGCCTTCTTCCTAGGAATGAGAGAGAGTAACTGGCTCAAACTCACCCAGCCAGCTTCCATGCCTAAAGCAGGATTAACAATCTCCCAGTTTCTAATCCAGCATTTTATCCACTATACCAAACTGGCTCTCTTATTTAACAAAGCTAGCCAACCTAATTTTAGATTAGTATATTATGCAATCTCACCTGCAGCATGGGATTATAGGTTCACTATTTTACGTGAAACCCTGATTATTATATTAATTTAGTAAACCATAGGTTAAGTTACACATGGGTAAATATATTGTACAAACACAACTGCTCTTCTGAGATTTCTCTCTTTTGCATTCCTAGAGAATTTTTTAAATGTGATAAATAAAATAATAACTTCTATTAGAGTATTTCAGAATTACTTGGGTAACTCACCTGCTACTATTTGAAACAGTCCAAATCTTGATGTTTATGGAGACCCTCAGTCATCCAGGTTATGGTTGTCCCAAAAGTGCATTTTCAAGAGAAAACTGGACTTTGTTTTTCTTGAAAATGTTTCACTTCTCATCTGTAGGAAGTTAGCACCCACCCCCCTCCTAGAAGAATGAAATATTTTAGAAAATATTTAAAAGGCAGAATATATTTCCCTGGATGAGAAATGGAGAAACATGTTTTAAAGACAAAGCAGCTTCCTGACTCCCCCCACCTTTGTCAATGGGTCAGAGGTAGAAACTCATCCTCCCCACCTTTGTCAATGGGACCATCATCTGCAACACAATAGGACCCATCTAGCAACAGAAACTCACCACATGACACCTGAGAAGATTACATCAGCCAGCAAGGCTAGCTAAGACCCCCACCCCCTGGGAGTCTGACAACCAATCAGGATACTCTTCCTGTGCCCCGGAAAGTTCAAAGCTCAGAAAAAGCATAAAGCTAGGGAGCGCACAGGATCTCATCCCTTTTCTGTTCAGGAACTCAAGCCATGTGATCCTGACCACCATTAAACCATCTTTCCAAGCAGTCTCCATGTTTCCAGTGTTTTTTCCCCCACTTGGAATTGAACCCAGATGGACATTTCTTCCAACACATCCAAAAAGCTTTTTCAGTTCTTCAGAAGAAGCTTCTTGGATGAAAAGCGAAACATCTTCAAGGAAAAACAAAGGAAGTCCAGTTTTGAAAAAGTACCTTTGAGCCCCTACCTGATATTCTCTGGATATTTTTCATTGGTTTGATAGGTTTATTTATTCTGTCCTCCAGGAATTCAAGGTAGTTTATCGCTTCATTTTTATTCTTTCCAGCCTAGTGGAATGTTAAATATAGGTTATATGAAAGGGTGAAGATTCTATTTATCAGCATAATAGCCCTGTAAATATGAACTAAACGAGACCAATTTAAATCGTTGGAGAGGGGGGGGAAAGGAAGTTAAGTTTGAAAATAGACCAGATCCGGCTGAGGGTTGTGGAGGAAAACAAATTGCCCTCAGTTTCCCCAATGTATTATCCCAGCTGGAAGAGGCAGCTGGATTGCCACTCAGAGGTTGCCAATTGTCCAGTTAGATCCCTCCTACCCTCAGTCCTATATCCCAGGATATAGACAAACCCAGTGAACATACATGGAGACAATATGGAAAAGAAAAAGGTGCCTAGATAGTGGTACTACTTGTTACTCTGAAGAAAATACAGATGCCACTGCAACAAATTTGTTACTCTGAAGAAAATATAGATGCCTAGATAGTGTTACTACTTGTTATCCTGAAAAATAACATGTTGTCTGCTACATATGTTACTTTGGAGAAAATATAAATGCCATTGCTACTATATATATTACTCTGCAGAAGATATAGATGCCACTGCTAGTAAATGGATTGATCTGAGTCCCCAAAGTTTGCTTTGCTCTGCTTGCTCTGCATTCTCTACGTGTTATCCCGATGTGGCAACTTATGGGATAGGTTGGAGTGAGAGCGCTGGCTCAAGATTGCCCCTGAGTGCCCATGGCCGAGGGTGGACTTGAATATGGTTCTTCCTGCTCATAGGACAGTATCTCAAGTGTCCAATATTCTTTATTGGTTTGTTACTAAGTGATGCATATGAGGGTCCTCAGTTCCTTTACTGTGGTGATACAGGAATACTTCTTGGCTGATTTAAAATATCCGTTTCCCATGCTTATTAAAGCTACGGTAGGTTGACCTGTGACCATCTAGACAATACGCCACTTGTGAACATGGCTGCTCTTGTGGTTGGCTACTAGGAATCCCTTCTACAGTGAAAATAATTCACATGCCTCGGGGAAGCAAGAGAGGCCATTAGGTACACAAGCAATGGGTCTTAATTGCCACCACTGATTGTTCTCACCTCCTACAGCTCTGCGTTAACTTGTTCCACTTGAGAAAGCAAAACATTATCTACTCAGAGGGGCTGAATCAAAGCCTAGCCCACGTGCAGGCAGAGGCAAGGGCTCTTAGTCATCTTGAAGCTACCTTCTGAAGAAGCAGCCTTCCAAAGCTGCTTCCCCCATATGCTGACAGCTGCTCTAGCTGCCCCCAGCAGTGAAAGCAGGAACTCAGCTGGGGCCATCTGGTGCCAAGTCATACTAGCCCACAAGAAATGAGAGCTGCTAGCTTTGGTTTCTTTAAAGTAGGAGACAAAATTAAGGGAGGAAGAGAAGGAGGAGGAATCTCTTAGTGAGTTGCAATTGTAATAGCCACGTAGGATCTCTAGGAGCTTCTAAATATCAATTTCTCTGAAATGGAAAGAAAAGTGTTAGCTTCCTGCTTTGCTTTGGAGCTTCTGATGGGTATCTCCTTGCCACCACCAAAAAGAGGATGCTGAACTGGTCCTTTTTCACAGAAACTTAAATTCCCCGGAGAATTCCATTTAATAGTGTGCAGATACTCCAACTGTTAGTGCAGTTTGAACTAAGAACAGTAGCTTACTATTACTGTAGGAGGACAGTCATATAGTCTATGGTAAACAAAATCCAGTCTTTTTTTGACTAATTTGTTTCAATAAAAAGCAAAAGCTTATCCCTTTTAATAATATTTGTTAATCAAAAAAGATGCTTCCAGACTCATCCTGAATTTTAGCTGGATATTCAAGCAGGAATGGTGAGCTGATTGCCTTCTAGAACAGGGGTCTCCAACCTTGGCCACTTTAAGACTCGTGGGCTTCAACTCCCAGAATTCCTCAGCCAGCAAAGCAAAGCTGGCTGAGGAATTCTGGGAGTTGAAGTCCACAAGTCTTAAAGTGGCCAAGGTTGGAGACCCCTGTTCTAGAAATTGCTGGATTACAATCTGCAGTAGCCCAGCATGTGGGACAAGTGATGAAAAATGCTGGGAGATGCCAATTACAGAGGTCCACAAGGTCCTTACCCTGTCCTTATTTTTTTATTCATGGTTACATGTGTATGCACATAAGCGCACCAGCATGCCTATTGTCCCTGTCCCAATGTTCCCTTTATTTGTATTCATTTCATGTATTCAAACCATGCTTATACTTATATATATATTATCTAATACATGCTTGACAAAACAAACAAACAAACATATTCTCAGAGCTCTGGGGAGCTGGAGGGAAGATTCTCTTCTCAGTGTAATTCCAGAGAAGCAATGTTGGGAGTTGGGTTTGTCAGAGAGGCTGACTCCAGATGACCTAGCCATCTGTGTGGTGTACTAGGGACTTCACCTTGGTCTTCCAGAGTGAAGTCCAACACCTAAACCATGCTAGTGCTAAAAGCAAGTGAGGAATACCATCTGCCTGGGCTGACCAGGGATAATGGGAGCCGAAGTCCACCATATCTGGCATGCACCACGACTTTTTTCTATCTTTTTCAAAAGATAGGTAGAGCTTGCCAATATGGTGCTGGTGGGAGATTCAACAGGTGAGGTGCTCTAAGCTAGGGTGTTCTACCTTGGCGACATTAAGACTTGTGGATGTCAACTCCCAGAATTCCCCATTCTAGGAGTTGAAGTTCACAAGTCTTAAAGTTGCCAAGGTGGGACACCCCCTGCTTTAAGCTTATAAAGGGATAGGAGTTGGCTTTACCTTTGCTTTTTTCATAAGTGCAATGTGGATCATTTTCCCCCCTCAAGATTAACTTGAAAGGAAGAACCTTCTCCAACATGGTGGACAAAAGGAATCACAATGAACCTGTGAGCTACCATGTGGCTATTTTACATTGCCGAATAGAAATTGCCTCTCTTTCTAAACAATTTATCCCAGTTGTTAGTTATGGGACCGTCTACTGCCATCTTGTACCTCCCACCGACCGGTGCGTTCTCACAGGGAGGGACTCCTTAGGGTGCCGTCAGCCAAGCAATGTCAACTGGCGGCCCCCAGGGGAAGGGCTTTCTCTGTGGGGGCTCCTACCCTGTGGAACGAACTTCCCCCTGGACTTCGACAACTACCAGACCTTCGGACCTTTCGCCGCGAACTTAAGACTTATTTATTCCGTCACGCAGGACTGGCTTGAATTTTAATTTTTTAGCTGATTTTATGGGTTTTAATTTTTATTAATTTTATAGGGTTTGATTTTATTTTAAAATTGGGCCAAATTTAATAAGTTTTTTAATGTCTGTTTTTAGTATTGCATGTGTTTTCATTGTATTTTATCTTGGCTGTAAACCGCCCTGAGTCCTTTGGGAGAAGGGCGGTATACAAATTAAATAATAATAATAATAATAATAATAATAATAATAATAATAATAATAATAATAATAATAATAATAATAATAATAATAATAATAATAATAATAGAATAGAATAGAATAGAATTTTTTATTGGCCAAGTGTGATTGGACACACAAGGAATTTGTCTTGGTGCATATTCTCTCAGTGTACATAAAAGAAAAGATACGTTCATCAAGGTGAATTATGTATCATATTCTTCTGAAATACTTCCCATTACATTCTCAGGGGATCAATAAAGAAAGAAAACCCAAAGCTTTTGAGCAACTACAAAAAGTAGCTCTGTCTAAGTAACTCAAGTTGGTATAAAATTGCATCTAAAAAGTTGAGACAGAGATTTTCCCCACGCCTACCATAGCAGATGAACCCAACTTGGAGTACAGCTGGATTTTTAAGTAACTTCCCTCTCCTCTTGAAAACACTGAAGATGATTAGTTGGCTGTGAGCCACTGTGATCCTTACTATGGAAAAATGTCAGAGTTTGTTGCAGCACACACAATCAGACAATTCAGCCGGATTCAAAACTTCTTCATATATATAATAACACATAAGACAAATATACAATACCTGTGTTGGTTTTTCCAACATGGTAGAGAGAAGAGATTGCAAGTAGAGACAAACACAGACCAAGGACAGCAGAGACGAGATTTCTATATATAGGACAGTTGAGCTAAGCCACGCCCAGGCTCCTAGCTGTTTGAATCACCAAGCAGCCCCCATTGGCTGACCTTGTTGTTATGCCTATTTTGTCTTATACACTGACAAAAAAGGAACATATTTATAAACTAACATAGAAGCAGCACAGGAATATAGTGACTTGCTTCACATGTGGTAGTGGGCCAGAAAGGTCAACATGCATGATTTGCCAGGATCCTTTTTTGTACTTCAATAATAATAATAATAATAATAATAATAATAATAATAATAATAATAATAATAATAATAATAATAATAATAATAATAATAATAATAATAATAATAATAATAATAATAATTTAATTTTTTTACCGCCCTTCTCCCGAAGGACTCAGGGCGGTGAACAGGCAGATAAAATAATACAATATATTACAATAAAAATACTATTTAAAAAACTTATTCAATATAGCCTAAATTTAAAATACAATACAAAATATAAAATAAGCCCCAATAAAATCCATGTTTAAAAACCCTATTTAAGCCAGTCCTGCTCGGAAGAATAGATATGTCTTCAGCTCGCAGCGAAAGGTCCGGAGGTCAGGAAGTTGTTGAAGTCCTGGGGGAAGCTCGTTCCAGAGGGTAGGTGCCCCCACAGAGAAGGCTCTCCCCCTGGGGGTCGCCAGCCTACACTGTTTGGCTGATGGCACCCTGAGAAGACCCTCTCTATGGGAGCATACTGGCCGGTGGGAGGCATGTGGTAACAGAAGGCGGTCCTGAAGATATCCCATCCACAAAGTGGGTGGGAGAAAAAAATATACAACCTTTTCCTCCAGAAAAATGGGGTGGCTAGGTTGTGCAAGTGCTGAAGGCACCGGGGTGACCGTTAAAGGTTTTTCACCCTTGCTGCCGCCCTCCCTAATTTTTGACATTCCTGCAGAAAGCTTGGATTGGTTAATAGCAATGGCACCAGAGGTGGCATTCAGCCAGTTCGGACTGGTTCCAGTGAACCAGTAGCGGAAATTTTAACTGGTTTGCCGAACCGGCAAATACCATCTCTGGATGGCCTTCACCCTGCCTGCCTGGTGGGCACTCGCCCCTGCCTGCCCTACCCACTCCCCCTGCCCCATATTTGTCACCTTTGCCACATGGCCCAGATCATTGCCTCGCCTTGTCTCCGCACCTCACTCACTCTGCTCACCAAAGGTAAGCATGCTGCCCGCTCGCCCTTTGCCTCGGGTTGTGGCCCAGGGAGGCACCATTCCCTGAGGCCCTGGTCGGAGCCCCTGTCTGCTCACCATTCGCCTTGGCCAGGTTGGGGAAAATGCCATTCTCTGGCTCTGGCCTTCCCCGGAGCCTCTGTTCACCCTCTGCCTTGCTCACCTTCATCTGTGCCTTGGTGGGAGTACCTGGCAAGGCTCGGCCAGCGAGCCTCCAGCCACCAGTAGTTTATGGCTGCCTTCCGAGCCATCCCTCCGGTGCAGCAGGTTGTGTGGCCAGGGCAAAGAACAGGGCGGTGACGGCAGCAACGGGACTTCTTCAGGCCTCTTTTTCGGCCTGTAGATTTTGGTGCAAGAAGCCTGTAGCTGCCACCTCTTTTTCAGCATGAGAAGACTCCAGCCGCTGCTGCTGACTCGGTTCCGGCTGGCAAAGAGGCTTTTTCGCTGAAAAAGAGGCAGCAGCTGCGGGCTTCTTGCGCTGAAACTACCAAAAACTACAGGCCAAAAAAGATGCCTGAAGTCCCATCACCGCCCTCACTATCTTGTTCTTCTCACCAGCCGTGCACTCCATTGAATGGCACTTAGACTTATATATCACTTCATTAGGGGTGAAATGCTCCCGGTTCGGACTGGCTCGCCTGATCCAGTAGCCATGGGGTAGCAAAAATCCCTGCCCCCCGCCATCCATGCCCAGCTGAGCTGCGTGATCTTCAGAGGCCAAAGAGGTTGTAAAAAATGCTTTTAAAAGGTTCTGGCGATCAGGAAACTCAGCTGGGATCGTTGGAACCCTTTAAAAGCATTTTTTCTACAACCTCTTCAGCTGAAGAGGTTGTAGAAAAAGTGCTTTTAAAAGTAAAAAGAAAAAAGAAAAAAAGTTGGCCATGCCCACCCAGTCACATAACCCACCACCAAGCCACACCAACAAGAACCGGTAGTAACAAATTTTGCATTTCACCCCTGCACTTCATAATGTTTTACAGCCCTCTCCAAGCAATTTACAGAGTCAGCATATTGCCCCCAACAATCTGGATCCTCATTTCCCTCCTTGGAAGGAGGGAAACCTGAGTCAACCTTGAGCCCCTCCGGATTGAACTCCTGGCAATGGGAATGCAGAGTCAGCCTTCAATACTGCATTCTAACCACTGTACCACCACGGCTCCTTGGTAACCTTAAGTAGGTTAAGTTGAAGTAAATCACCCTTGACTGTTTTGCACAACCCCTTCACTGAGCCGGGGCAATACCTGAATCCAATCAAAGGCCAGGCCATTCTTCCAGTTTAATTTAAACCAGCTGGTAACAAATCTCCAAAGTGGTTGACATGATGGTTTTCTAGCCGGAAGCCGGAAACCAAATAGGTACTTCTGCCTATGGGACAAAAACTGCAACTCTGTCATAAGCTTGAGCAGGCCTTGAGGAGGTGGATTATGGTCACTGGGGTAACTGATAGCAAACCCTGTGTTCCCAGAAACGACAGAGGAACCTGGTGTGTTGGAGAAGAGGAATGCTGTCCTTGGGACCACAAGTGTGCTGCTTTCTTTCTGGCAGGCAGGCTGGAGAACTGTTGCCTTGGCAACCACAGGGTTACTGCACCACCTTTCTTTATCCTTGGATGTGCCTGGTTCCCAAACTGGCAGCTTTAAGGATGTTGAATCCCTGGGATGGCGAACCTATGGCACACGTGCCAGAAGTGGCACATGAGCCATTGCCTGTTGGTCTTCCGGCATGCTGTCCAGCTGGTCTTCATGCTCATGGGAGTGCCAGAAACTGGAAGAGCAGCTGCCCAGTCCACATACACACGCTGGGAAGATAATCTTCTGGCCAGCTGGTCTTTGCCAACTGCATTTGCGCCAGAAACTGGAAGACTAGGTGGCCGGTGCGCATCCGAGCACCGAAAACTGGAAGATCATCTTCCCACCGCGTGCATGCACACCAGGAGGCTGCTCTTCTGGTTTCTGGTGTGTGCATGTGCACCGCACAGAAACCGGAAAACCAGGTGGCCGGTGCACATGTGCATGCCGGAAACCGGAAGATCAGCGTTCTGGCAGTGCATGCACTCCGGATGACTGCTCTTCCGGTTTCCAGCACGCACGCTCACTTCTGTTTCAGCACTCAGTGCTAAAAAGGTTTGCCAACACTTCCCTAGCTGATTCCCTCCCCCCGCATCCAACCAGTTTCTCCACCTGGTGCAGCTAGTGAAGATCCCAATGGCTGTGAAATAGTAGGGAAGGATCTTAAGCATTGTCCTTCTCTACCTGGGAAGCTGTCTGTTGCCCTTTTGCACCTCAGCATCATATCCCAGCTGTTACATTGCCCACAGTGTTCATGGACGATAAACTTGAGGGGACAACTCCAGATGGGTCAGTTCTAAAAGAAGCAGCTGATGTGTTGTCAGAATTGAGACACGTGCTTGTGTCAGCCTTCCCAGTGCCTTCAGAGGCAACTCGAAGGACCACCAGAGATCATAGCTTCTCTCAGAGGGCATCCTTGCTCTGGGATTTCTTTGGTTCTGTGGCATTGTCTCTATTGTCTTTGAGTTGCTCCTTGAATTGACTTCCAGCTTATCAATCTGTCTCCACTTGGCTTCGTTGAACTTATGTTACATTATATTAATTACCATTGATTTTTGTTGGTTAACATTGGAGGAGTAATAGTACGGGAGTCACCTTCAGCTTTTGTACTGGAGAAGCTGTTACAGAGGACCAAAATAATATAATAGCAATAGCACTTAGACTTACGGTATACAGTATATCATTTCACAGTGATTTACAGCCCTCTCTAAGCAGTTTACAGAATCAGCCTATTGCCCCCAACAATCCAGGTCCTGATTTTACTGACTTCAGAAGTCAACCTTGAACTGATAAGAATTGAACTGCCAAAATGCTGGCAGTCAGCAGTCAGCACAATTAGCTTGCAATACTACATTCTAACCTCTGCACCACCACGACTCATAAAAGGTCCTTGTTCAAATCTGGGAAAGACAAGAATCCTTGTGCCACCTTAAAACATTCCCCAGTATGTAATGAAGATGGAAAGATTCTAGGCACCAAAGTTGGCTGGAGTCTCATGGGTGCCTTTGGAAATGTCACCCAGATAGTCAGGAAAACTCCAGTTATAAATGATCTTGAGTACTTCTCAATCCTCAGTTGAGGAAGCAACCCATCTGACACTACAGAGAAAGAATGGATGGTGAAGTCGATGAAGTCAGCAAGATGGTGAAATTGACAGCTTTGATTGAAGATATCGACTAATTTTAATGTTGACTGTAAGCCCTTTCTGGAAGGGCTTTTTGTGTAAACAGAAAAAAGTGGAAATGGTAACATACAGATTTGATGACTAGAAAAAGATATCAGGTAATAAGGGGAAAAAAAATCAAAGTAATGATATAAACATAAGGGAGAGCTTAGTACAAATACTTATATCTGTTGTAAAAGGAAGATGGAAGTCATTCCTTTTGCTTTCTGGACTTTGGGTTTTTCTTTTTTTAATTCTTCACTACCCCCCCCCCTTTTTTTCTATCTAAATTATTAGTTTTTGTTTCTGTTTGGAATACCTAATAAAGTTATTTCAGAAGAAAAAGAGAGTGATTCCATCAAGGGAACAGCCAGGCCATTTCTATGACCTCAGAAAGCTTCCTGATAGGCCACTAATGCTATTATTATTTATTATTTATTTATTTATTTTGTCACAACAATATATGTAGGTATCATACAAAAAGATTATATAGTATATAAACACTTATATGAGTAAATATAAGGAGGTATAAGCATATATGTATATAGGAAGAAGAAAAGAAAAACAATAGGACAGGAACGGTAGGCACGTTTGTGCGCTTATGCACGCCCCTTATGGTCCTCTTAGGAATGGGGTGAGGTCAATAGTAGAAAGTTTTTGGTTAAAGCTTTTAGGATTATGAGAAGAGACCACAGAGTCAGGTAAAGTATTCCAAGCACTGATGATTCTGTTACAGAAGTCATATTTTCTGCAATCTAGATTAAAGCGGTTGACATTAAGTTTAAATCTATTAGTTGCTCTAGTATTATTGCAATTAAAGCTGAAGTTGTCTTTGACAGGAAGGACACTATCATCAGAGGAAGGAGCAAACTCTCACAGATGTCCCTGGAAGACGGGTGTTCTACAACGGCTGGGTCAATCTCACCAGAGATTTTGGATTACTGCCAGTGATCCTTTATCTACTCCCCAGAATGACTAGACTGAAAGAATTTGGTGCTGTACTGCAGCTAGGGAAGACTCCATCCACCCAATTTAGTCTAGATCCTGTATTGTATAATTGCTACTTTGTGAGCATTATATGAAGGCGCCGAGGCTGGTTGAACTCCAAATGGGTGTCATCCTGAAATAACATTTTTCTTCTGCCTGTATGTATAAGCATCAGTTAAAATCAGATTGTCAATACACTGAGTCATTTGTGCATTTGTACCATGTGCCACTGGTAAGAAATGATCTGCAGTGCTTGCTCATGTATTTAACCCCAATTCTAAAATTATAAGCAGTTCCCGCCATGTGTCTTGGAAGTCCTGGGATTGTCCTTTCAAAGAGTATAATTCTTCATACCTACTTAACTCAGACTAGCTATGTTACCTTTTAGAACGAACAGAAGAGCAGAAATATTTTCAAGATTAGACTTGTTCCTTACACTATCTAGCTGTCAGTTTTAAAATTGCTTCATCAAAAAAATAATATTTGGTTTCTTATAGATAGTTAATAGCCAGCCAATACTTTATAAAAATCCTATTTTTTTTCTGTAGTTAGATTTGGTAGTTAAATTGTCCTCCTGTTCATAATAAATAGAAAAGTTATGTAATTTCTCCCATAGCAAATTAGTGAGAGAAATGTCAGAGTTAGCTGCAGCTTTTTCTGTCCTAGAACATTTTGATTTTTTTTCCATGAGAGGTAACAAGTACAACACTTGCTGTGCTCTGAGCATTCGTTTTGGTTGAAGTCCCCTGTAGAACTAAAAGTATTTGCTGCAATATATTCTAAAGTAATGTTTGGTCTCATAAAATATATTGTCTTTCATCTATGCTAAGAATCTGCTGCCATCTAGTGCAATCTTAAAACTGAATACATATAATTATGTGAGGATCTGGTCTGCTTCAATAAAATATGTTAGCACTTTAAAAAGGCTTTGGGGCTAACAACTTGACACAGAGAAACTATCTTCCAGATCTAGACATTTTCAAAAAGTTAAGTACCCACTCTGTACCGCAGCCCAAATTAATGTATTTATTCCTGCAAGGCGGGATCCAAACTTTCCTTAAACCAGACGCCTTCAGAACATTTGAGGCAGGCTTTCCATTAGTTACAGCTTTTGGAAAACTTGAGGATGATAGGAGGGAATAAATAGCATACCAACTTTCCAGTTTTGCAGACTAATGGGGGTGAGGGGGAGAGGAAATGGTTCTGTGTGAGTGGCAGGCACAGGCAGCTCTATTTGTGTGAGCAGCAGAATGGAGTTTTGCATACACACACAAATGCCTGCCACTCACACAAATGGAACTGTGTGATCACCTGTCACTTGGATGGCTTGCTTCTGAATAGGCTGCAGCAGTATTGGGCCACAGCCCAGGAGTTGGGAATCCCTGATATAGACCAAATCATTCAAAGGCTACCGTTACGGTGTATTGGCAGGATTATGTCGAGATGCATTTCCTGCCTTTTTAGGAGTTGCCTTCAGCTGCTCCGGGAAGGTATTTTCTGGTTCCTGTCTTATGTAGATATATATACTTGTAATGACAGCTTATCAGGGCTTTCTGATTAAATTTCTTGAAACATGGTGTCAGAAGTCTGAATCCATGTCTTCCTGATACATTTGAGGCATACTTCTTGATGCCAAGCAGTTGAAGCATGGCAGCTGTTCACAGCATACCTCTGCCTCAGGCCATGAGGGTGAGTGGAGACTACAGCAGCAATTGGAATATGTTCAAGGCAGAGTTTGAAGACTATTCCTTAGCAACAGGCTTGAATGAGAAGCTGGCGGCAGTTCAAGCTGCCACACTAAGGAGATTGATGGGCAGTTAATGCCTCCACATTTATAAACACAACTTAACCCTTAAAAATGTCATCTATGAAAGATATGTATTTGGCAGCTGCAAGCAAGAAGAAGGTGAAACAATAGATAGTTTCATCACACGCTTAAAGGAAAAAGCAGCAAGTTGTGACTATGGTCCTTTAAGGGATGAACTCATTTGGGACAAAAGTTTTGGGTGAAAGCACATGCCGCTCCCTCTTGAGGGAGCATAATTTAAGTTTACAAGCAGCAATTAAGATATGTTGGACTATAGAACTTACTGACAAACGGCTGAGAGCTCTAGAGCAGGTTAAGGATTGTGTTAATACTGTCTCTAAACAACAGCCAAGTATGGCGAATTATCAATATAAGTACCAATATAAAACGCAGCTGCACAATTCATCTGCAAATTATCAAGTAGCTTGCAAGATTTGTGGCAGTGTGCATATACAAGAGAGCGCAGTGCCCTGCATATGGGAAAACCTGCAGTGTGTGTGGAAGTCTAAATCACTTTGCAGGAGTGTGTCAGGCACGGAAAAAGGAAGTGAGGAAGCTGCACACAATTGAGCAAATGTCAGACTCAGAGGACGCATCCTTGTTAACCACTGATATGGTTTATAGGAAAGAATGTATTGGCACAGTACACTCCAAGGGCAAAAAAGGGTTTGTAAATCTCAGGTTTAACAACATAATTCAACCCTGCCAGCTGGACTCAGAAGCAACATGTGAGGTTATGAGTCTAAAAGATAAAATGAAACTGGCACCTGAGATACATCTTCGGCCTAGTAGCACTAAACTGAAGTTATATTCAGGAGAACTAATGGACTCACTGGGCCTATTTCAAACAGAATGCAGCATACGTGGGGATATTTATAAACTTGAATTTGAGATTGTGAAAGCTGATCAGAAACCACTATTGTCAGGATCAACAATCCTGTGAGCGCTCGGGGTTGATGCAGTTCACCATACTGGCCGAATTACACAATGTTGTGAGTTACACCTCCCCCCCCCCAAATCTCTGGAGGGGCCATTGACAAAACAGCAAATCCTCCAAGTTTACAAGGAGGTATTTGAGGGCCCCATAGTATCTGTTCCAGGAGAAGATCATGTTGAACTTGACTCTACCATTTCTCCAGTACAAAGTGCTCCATGTAATGTGCCTATAGCTATTAAATTGCAAGCTAAAGTACAACTGGATAAGTACGAGGCGGAAGGACATATTACGTCAGTATCTGAGCCCACCGATTGGATAAGCAACATGGTAGTTATTAGGAGGCCGGAGAAGATTAGAATTTGTATTGATCCTAAGTTTCTGAATATGGACCTGAAATGGTCACACTACTTAATGCCAACGCTTGACATTCTGCACAAGCTACCCAAAGCACGGGTTTTCACGCTTGTTGATGCCAGAGAACTGGATGAAATGAGTAGCTACATAACTACGTTCTGGGCTCCACGGGGTAGAAAGAGATGGCTCAAATTACCCTTTGGAGTTTCCGTAGCACCAGAGGTGTATCAGTGAAAGCAGCACGAACCACTAAGTGGGCTCAGTGGAATTGAGCCAATAGCTGATGATATTCTTATAGTTGGCTGTGGTGAAACAGCCGAAGAAGCTGAGCATGACCATAATGAGAAGCTAATAGCACTATTAGATCAGTGTAAGCAGGTGAGGTTAAGGCTCAGTGTAAAGAAGTTGCAGTTTAAGGTGCACGAAGTCCACTTCCATGGGCATATCTTGTCCTCACGAGGTTTAAAAGCTGATCCAGATAAGATTATGTGGAGATGCCACTGCCTGCTGATTCTAAATCAGTGCAGAGATTTATTGGTTTTGTTACCTATTTAGCAAAATTTCTGCCGCACCTGTCAGAGGAGGAAGATGCCACTGAGACTTCTTCTGGACAAAGATGCAGTTTGGCACTGGCTTCCTAAGCATGTCCAGGCAGTACAGGAGATAAAACGCTTGGTCACCATTGCGCCCATGTAAAAATATTATGATGTTACAAAGGCCGTTACTATTCAAAGTGACTCAAGCAAAAATGGCCTAGGATGTTGCCTATTGCAAGAAGGTCAGCCGATTGCATATGTGTCCAGAATGCTCTCCTCTGCCAAGTTGAATTATGCTCAAATTGAAAAGAAATACTTAAGTATTGTATTTGCCTGCCAGCATTTCCATCATTATCTTTATGGCCGGGATACAATCACAGCTGAAACTGATCACAAGCCGCTAATAGCCATATTCAAGAAGCCCCTTTTGTGCGCTCCCAAATGGCTGCAGAGCATGATGCTTAGTTTACAGAATTACAACCTCAATGTTGTCTACAAACCAGGGCGTGAAATGTATATCAGTGATGCCCTGAGTAGGGCTACGTTAGATTAGGTGACACCTAGAGGAGAACATGAGCATCAGACAGTCTGGTGGTTGCAACAGGACCAAACTTTTTTCACCGAAGTTAATCAAGCAAACTATCTTAATGTCACAAATCAGCGGTTATGTCAGTTTAGGCAGCACACAGGTACTGATGTAGCTTTACAGGTTGTCGTGTCCCACTCCTCCGCTGACGGCCGGGTCAGGGAAATCCGAATCAGGCTTGCCTCTGCAGCTCTGCCCAAAGTCCTAGCAAAGTCCTCAGAGCAGGCAGGAGACCAGTAAGTGACTTCAGCAAGATAAGTTCGACTTTGCCTGACTCAGAGACTGCCAGAAAGCAGATCCTTTATATAGGCCATGGGGTGTGGCTCCATGACTCAGCACTCATTAAGGCCTGCCCCTCCCTTCCTTCTGTTGCCTCCGCCTATCCAGTCTTCTGATGCGAGGGTCACTCCAATCAGCAGCTGTTGGAAATAAACTTTCCTCAGGCTCACATGCTGTGGAGGAGGGAGAGGGGTCTAGCTGCTCCGTTTGCCTGGGCATGGAGCCAGGGCTGGGGCCGGGGGGTGCTCCCTCCTCTGCAGCCTGCTTGGGCATGGAGCCAGGGCTGGGGCCGGGAGATGCCCCCTCCTCAGCCTGTCTGGGCATGGAGCCAGGGCTGGGGCCGGGAGGACATTCTTCAGCGTTCGGAAGCAGATAAGCAGACCCCGGCTGCGGTGAGAGCGGGCAAGACACAACACAGGTACTGAAGGCTATCGTTCTGAGCGGATGGCAGGATGAGAAGGAGGCAGTTCCTGCAATAGTGAGGGAATATTGGTCTTTTAGAGATGAGATCGCTGTACAAAATGGGATCTTGTACAAGGGTCCAAGAGTCATAGTGCCAAGGTCTCTGAGAGCAGAGATGCTATTGCGCATAGACTGGAGCCATATTGGCAGAAAGGCATGCTACAGACAAGCCCGTGACACGCTTTACTGGCCCAACATGCAAGGCGAAATCAAGGGCTTTGTTAGCAACTGTTCCATCTGCAATGAATATGCATATTCACAACAAAAAGAAACCATGATGTCACATGAGATACCATCATGTACTTGGCAGATTGTTAGTATGGTCTTGTTCATTAGAGTATCTAATATTAGTTGATTATTACTCTGACTTTTGGGAAATTGAACCACTTCCGGACTGTTCGGCAGAGACTACTATTAAGAGATGCAAGGCTCAGTTTGCACATTATGGCCAAACAGATAAATGATCTCAGATAATGGTCCTCAGTTTACAACTTAGGAAATTGGCCGTTGAATGGGAGTTTGAACATATGACCTCTTCACCATGTCATCCACAAGCTAACGGCAAAGCCGAATCAGCTGTGAAGATTGCTAAGAATCTATGTAGGAAAGCTCACAGTGAAGGTAAAGACCCATGGAAAGCCATTCTACATTGGAGAAATACCCCATCTGAGGGCATGGACAGTAGCCCAGCACAGAGACTGATGTCAAGGAGACTAACAACATCCTTACCAGTGGCAGATAACCTGCTTGACCCCTCGGTGATACAAAGAATTCCAGAAAAGTTATGGCTAAAGAGACAAGCGGTCAAGGCAAGATATGACAAATATGACAGCTAGAGATCTGCCAGAATTGAAGATTGGGGAACAGATTCGGATGAGACTGCTGCCTGGAGTTCGAACAGGCAGCTGGAAAATGGGTAGCTGCTTACAAGTGGCTCCACGCTCCTATTTAGTGGGTGTTGAAGGAACTCGATATTGTCACAATCGGGTAGATTTTCATGTAGCCGAGCAGCCAGATTTTACATATCCTGTGGACAGTCCAGATGCATCTGGTATTACCATGCTGTACTTACCCATTGACAATAAGGAATGCACAGGGGTGGGGCCTCAGTTCCATGTTGATGAGAGCTTGGAGCAAGCAGGTATACCCGATGGCAGTCGAACACCGGACACTCCAGTGCGTGGTGAGAGGAGCCCAGCGGTTTCAGTGAGGTCGGAGAAGCCTGTGGTGCAGAAACCCAGATGGTGCAAGAGTGCCAATCATCACTCGTAGCAGCAGATCTTTGCGACCAGCTGACAGACTTAATCTGTAGAAAGTGTTGATATTGTTCCCTTTTACATTTTGAACTTTCACAATGTTTTATATTGTCTTATACTGTTTAATATGGTTTTATAATGTTTTAATCATCAGAACTCTTACAGTGTGTCATATGCTGTGTTTAATAATATACCGTATATACTCGAGTATAAGCCGAGTTTTTCAGCACATTTTTTGTGCTGAAAAACGTCCCCTCGGCTTATACTCGGGTCTATACGGCTTATACTCGAGTTTTTTTTTTTTAAGCCCCTCGGCTTATACTCGAGTATATACGGCTTATACTCGAGTTTTTTTTTTCTTTTTTTCACATTTTACCGGACTGAAGCCCTGCCGGTGCAGTGAGAGGGCGGGGCGGGGGAGCCGCCAGCCTTCTCAGCTGAGGGAGGGAGGGTTTCCCCAACCGGTAGGTGCCTCATTTCCCACCCTCGGCTTATACTCGAGTCCCCAGTTTACCCCAGTTTTTGGGGTAAAATTGGGGACCTCGGCTTATACTCGGATCGGCTTATATTCGAGTATATACGGTAGTTTTCAGTTTTAATTTATAGTTTTAATTCAGCAATACAGCTGTATTGTAAGGTTTTATAATGTATTAGAATTTTTATGTTTTAGAATGTTTATAATGTTTTATTACGTGTTAGTTTACAATGTTTTATGTAATATGAAAAGGGAAGATGTTACAGTGGTTAAGTCTGCTGTATTGGCAGGATTATGCTGAGATGCATTTTCTTCCTTTTTAGGAGTTGCCTTCAGCTGCTCCTGGGAGGTATTTTCCGGTTCCTGTCTTATGTAGCTATATACTTGTAATGATGGCTTATCAGGGCTTTCTGATTAAACTTCTTGAAACAGCTACCATTTTGGGAAAGACTGGACTCATGGAAACTGTAAGATGAATGGAGCATGTCCACAAGGAGCTCCTTGAAATCAAACATGACTTCTCCGGAGTTAGAAAACCATTATAATGCTTTGATGCAACTGACAGATACAAAATACAAAAATGCGGGTACATTATATTACATAGTATCACTAAGTTAGTCTTCTTTAGTCTGTGAGTTCTCCAGATCTACAAGTTTCCAGAATTCTTAGTTGCTGACCATGCTGGCTGTCAATTCCTACATTCCCTTGAAGGCCACTAGTAGAAGAAAAATAAATCATTTGGTAGCATCTTTCCAGAATAGAGGTATGGGTTTTCCTGAATTGTAGCTTAATTTAGCAGATAGCAAACTATTTTGTTAGTCTGAAAAAATGCTACCACACTTTTTGGGTACCATAATTCTCCTTCTGCAACAGTAAGTTGCTCCAGATCTACATCTTCAAAACAGTTGTTCTACACAAGGGAACACTGATAAAATCCACGGGGAACTAAATGCAGTGCTTTATTCAAACAGTTACATAAGAGAACCTACTGAGATATCATTTCAGGGTCATCACTTACAAGGTGCATATACTATTTCACGGTGTGATAACCATGGCACTTCTCAAATTCTGTTCTCATCCCTGCATGCACACATCTCAGTTTGACACTGTTGCTTTGTTCTCTGTTCTTGCTGGATTAACAAGACTTAAAAATGCATTTGTAATCTTTGCAAACTCACTTGGCAGGTTGGTAGAGATGCCTTCAAATGGAGAAGGAAAAAAAAAAGATGCTAAGAAAGTGACCCATATAGGAAATCCCGAAGTGGGACAAGACTTAAAAGTGCAGATTTTTCAAGTTCACATTCTCAGAGAATCCAGTAGTGCAAATGCAGCATTAAATCTCAACTGGACTTAACATGGAATAATTTTTTTTTTTATTTACATTTATATCCAGCCCTTCTCCGAAGACTCAGGGCGGCTTACAGTGTATAAGGCAATAGTCTCATTCTATTTGTATATTTTACAGTCAACTTATTGCCCCCCCAACAATCTGGGTCCTCATTTTACCTACCTTATAAAGGATGGAAGGCTGAGTCAACCTCGGGCCGGGCTTGAACCTGCAGTAATTGCAGGCTGCTGTGTTCTAATAACAGGCTTCTAACAGCCTGAGCTATTACGGCCCTTTTTAATTAAGGTGATCATGTGAAGAAAAAAGGCAAAGTGTTCTTGGCTTCTCCTCAATCATATCGAAGACATATAATCCAAGAACCTTCATACAAATAAAAGGTCAAGAACCTTTGAAGATCAATAAACAACTTACCATTGCTCCTGCATCCGCCAAGGACAAACTGAACCATTCACTATTTGCAAAGGGGACACATTTTTGACTTTTTTCAATCTGCAAACCCCACTGGAGGGCCAGCTCACACATTTGGTTAAACACATTTTTGCTTTAGTTAGCACTTGTGCTGTCTCCTGAGGGGTGGGGGATGGGTATCAAAGCCCAGATAAAGCATGCATCTTCTTCCTATGCTGCAGTCCAAACAAAAATAATCTTGCTGGAACTATCCAAGCCTTTTGCCTAAGCAGTTGCAGAAATCTTTTCTCCAGCAATTTTCATTTTAACAGATTATAGTAGTATGTTTTGCCAAAAGATTAAACAAGCTTCTGGTTTTCAGAAGCTGCAGATTACGATCTGTTTGCTGATACTTGCATATGATCACAAGAAACACCACCTTAAATTTCCTGACATGGGAAAGGGACAAAATGCCAATTAAATTAGTTTTGTTGTCAAAACTAGCATATTTATAAGCCCTTGTTAAAATAGTTCTCAATAATGAGGGTAAGTTATCAACAGTATCAGCAATTGTTGTAATCTTAATTTGCAAGAAATGTGTCATGTTTTAGTTGCAAATCCAATTTGCACAATTATAGCTGAAATGCCTATTATGAATTTTCCTTAAAATAAGAAAATTTCTGTTGTTGATAGCGATAAGAGCATTACAGAAAGGCAGAATATTGGATTTGCAGTTCTGTGGCAGAAACCTGAAACTCATCCCATCCTACTCCATTAAGCCTTTTTCACAATACAAGTCTTCCGTTGATGAAATAGCGACTTTGAAATAGTGCTTTATGACTATGGCTAACTACAATTCTTTTGATGACAATTTATAGGATAATTTCTGATACACTTGCTTCTATTGCTTTGGCCAGTTCTGATTGAGGCTTACAGACTGTGAGTGACATTTCTGGACTTTAAAAGAGGCACACTAGCTGTAAGAGAAGTACAATTCAACATCCATACTGAATTGCTTCTGTGAGCAATTAAGATACAGCCCTTATGTGCAAGGACACCTTCAGAATTCCGCAAGTGTTTTCAGTGACATTGTTTGGAAATGAGCGACTTCCAATGTAGAATCAAGAGGGGTCTTTACACACCAGCTGGGACATGTCACAGCACTGAGTCTGCAAAATTATGGCCTGAAGAGCCCTTACCCAAGTTCATTCTACATGGCCAGGAAGGTAGATCAGGCTGTCCTGATCTAAATAAATCAGACAACTAAGCCAGCTGGACACATTTTAAGCCAGAAGATCAGGCTTTATTGTATAAGCCAAACACATCTCATTTTGATTTTGTTTGAAAACCAAAATAAATAAATCAGGCTGGGAGGCAATGGGGAGATCCAGAATGGAACTGGCCCAGAACAGACAAGCCTCTTCCCTCACTAGTCTCTTAAGTTTTGGCAAAGGTTAGGCACACTAGCGTTTTTATTTTCTTTCTCCTTTTGTAGAGCTAAAAGAGAACACACTGCATCATCGCTTGGAGTTATCACAGAATCACAGCCCTGAAAGCTTAAGTGTCTCAATAGTAGGAATTGCTTGGAATGTGCTGTTTGCGCTAGCAAAGCAACACAGATACACATAAAGTCTTCATTAGGTAGCTCACTCTCTCAGTGTGGCTGACAGCCCACACAAGAAGTGGCATGACAGAAGCTGCCCTTTTGGGCCATGCCCAGAATTTATCCAAATGGAACCGATGTTGTATATATGGTACTGAAGGCAGCAACCAGGAATCTCTTGTTTTTTTCAGAACTATGCATAGCCTGAAAATGATTCAGAAGTGCTCTGGAGCTGACAAGAATACAGCTCTTCTCTGCTATTCCCTAACCTTGCCTATCTTTTTTTTAAAGGATCTATGCAAGCTTGAAAAAAGAGCACTCAACTCACTGAGGATAATCTTCCTCTTAAAGAAGTCACATCTTTGTCTCAAGCTTGTATATTGAAGCGTGAAAAAGACAGGAGGGCTTAACAAACAGCAGCAAGATTGTGCTTGTGCAAGATCTGAAGCATTTCTTGCAAATGATTTTCAAGACATGCACTGTCTTTGTGTATGTGTGTATTGTTGAAGGTATGGAACGTTGATGTAGCAGACCATGTCATTTAGAAGCTCAGGAGGTCAAAGCAGAACACAGACAGAATGAAAAAGCAAAACTACATGTCAAGTCCAGAGCAGGCATTATTGGATACAGGAGAACATCTTAGGCCAAGAATGTCTTCTGCTGTTGTCCTCAGCCAAAACAGTGAGTTACATTTTATTGTAGGCAGGCAACAACATTTACCTGGAAGCCACCATCAGTTCCTGAATGGGTAAAAGGAGCACAGCAGCAGCAGCAGTCCCTGCCGCAAAGGATATGTGTGCTTACATTGCCCAGTGATGTTTCTTGAGCTCTGGACTTTGAGAGGGAATATTAGCAAAAGTAAAGCCAATCTAAATTTTCCATTGTGTGCTTCAATTAAGTGGAATATTCAGGTTTAGGTGGAATCTCTTCAATGCTCTTAGAAGGCCACTACCTTAAGAATCTTGTTTTAGACAGAAAAGTATGTGCTGAAAAGTCAAGGAAACTCAGTGCCTGGGAAACCTCCAAAAGACACAAGACAGGGACCAATCAAACTGGGGACACTCACAGAAAGGATGTTGGGAACTACTTCCCAACTTCTTTAAGCTCTCAGGTGTAACTGACTTCACCCATCAGAAATGTAAGACAATATAAGTTATTTCCCCAATCAGAAGGGAACACTATTTAACCTCTGCTTACAAGTTTATGCCCATAATACCTAAAGTACCTTAAGTATAAATATTTCAGCAAATAACATGTGTGTATGTGTATTGACCCATGTATCCATATGCACAGAAAACCTTGTGCATAATAGAAACCATGGCTGAAAAATTTTGGCTATATGTCAATGGCATGACAAAAGTTATGATCCAACTTTGTTCAAATTAAAGAATTATACAGGCCAAAAATGGATTTTCAGACTTTTAAAATTTGTCACTCCCATATACACAAGTACTTCTTAAAATATTGGTAAACCCCTAAGTAAATGCTGTGAAAGAATTATATCTTCTAAATTAAATGAGTGTAAAACAAAGGTTACACACTTTTGCCTAAAATTCAGGGGGAAATGGGTACTATGAATATTAGAGGAGGGGAAAGATTTCTGCTCATGAGACAGAACAGAATCTCTAATGAAGCAACTTTTACTAGAGTATAGAATGACAAAGCAAAGAGAGAGCTAAGTTTCTTAGCAGGGACATGAGAACCCAATGAATTTTCAGAATTTTTAAGTGTGTTCTTTTCTAGATACAGAGTCAGAGCCAAAAGCTAGGTGAAGCTGAAGGTCCATATAGTTATGGTTATGGTGACTATGTAAAACAAGATGTGTTAGATGCCAAGATTCAAACAGGCCCTCATCCAGGATGTGATTTGAATTAGTAAAAGTTAGTTTAATAAAACAAGCACCTGAGTCCGTGCCTTGCAGATTATTTTGCTTCCTTCATGAAAAGAAACCAGATTTCCATAAAATATCCTCAAAGAGGTATATCTAGTGAAGACAATGCTAATTGTTAAACAACAGCAGTAAAACAGTGTGAGCCCAGGATTTTCAGTGTCAGAGATGTGAGATATTATTGAAAGGTGATATTGTCACTGAATTCAAGTGCAATACCAGATCACATGCACCTTGAGTAGTGCAATGGGGGATAAAAGTCATAATTTGTCACAAAGCAGTGCCAACTCCAGATTAATTTTGGGAATAAAGTCAAGAATCAGGCATTACCTAGAAGCCATCCACTACAGAGGTTCCTTTGGTTGGCCAATATTAGTCCCTTCAAAGCTCTCATCCTGGAGCAGTGGAGCAAGGTAAGCCCCAGGGGTTTGTGCAGGAGTGAACCCACACTGCTCCAGAAGAATTGAGCTGCCGCAACCCTCAGAAACCTTAACACAAATATTCAGACAGGGATTGTTTTGATGGGGCACTTCTTTTAACAGCAGGAAGAGGTTAATAACAAGCTCCTTAAGTTAGTTTACAAGGTCTATAGTTAAAGACACAGAAAGGAGATGATAGATAGAAACACCACAAACACAAGGTGTTGGGACAGAACTAAGGTCGAGATGTATCTAAGACAAGTCCTTGAAAGAGTCGAGGTTGAAGGCCGTGTCCAGCAAGCGTTGTAGTTCGGTCAAGTGATTCTTTTTGTTGCCTGTTGCCGGGGCAGCAGCAGGTTCTCGCCCAGCATACCTAAAGGGAGAAAAGCAGAGACACAATTGCTTGTTTGCAATTGCTGCTCTATCCCCCACCACCGTATATGACCTATCATATAGCAATATATATTGATATTTCACCTAAATTAATGAAACACAATAAGATCTCCATGTTAAAAAGATCTGGGTTCAAATACCAGTATCTAGGCCATCTAACCATTGAAGCACAGCATCATTATAAGCTGCCCTGAGTCTTCGGAGAAGGGCAGGATATAAATGTAAATAAATAAAATAAAATAAAATAAATAAATTTATATTAAAAAAAACCATGGACTGGTATATGCCTTCAGCTTACAGCTGGTCAAAATGTGATCTACAATTTGACGTGGGACCCCACAGTCACACTGAGGGGAGGATGCTAGGCCTCATTTATACAGAGAGCAGACGCCATGTGAGATGCGAATCCTATTTAGGACTATCCACTGCTGACGTGGTAGTTCAAAGCCTGGCATCTTTTTTGTGAGATCATTTGTTTTCCTATGTCTGGGTGTTCAGCGACCCACTTGGCTTTCCATTGGGAATCAATGTTACATCGTGCTTAAATTGTTAAATTTTACTAGCATGTACAGGATTTGAGGGACTGTTGGTGCCCAAAAAGAAAGCCTGTGCTATTGAGACCTTCTGCGTTGCTTCTTTTCCTCTTTTCCTAGAACAGACCACTCCTGTACTCTCACTGAGATCGGACTGATTGTGCCAGAGCAACTATATAAACCTATCCCTCTATCAGAGTAGCCGAAGAAGCCCCTTACCACACTGGCTTTGCACGGTCAATGGTTGTGCGGAGTCTAGGCTTCACGTAATCATAATAGCCTTGGTTTTTGTGCTCTTCTTGACACCAAGCTAGGTCTGCATTGGGGTATTTATGGAATTCCTTCAGCAGGAGGTCAAAAGGGAATGGAGACAGCTAGAAAGAAAAGGCCTCGGGTTTATTATGAACAATTTTCAGCATTCTATCTTTATAAACAAATTGCAGTAGGAAAATTTAAAAAAAGGTCAGTCTGGTTCACGAGCTCCATGGGGAAATGGAAAAACAAGCATTTAATCCATAAGATACTTTTAGAGTTAAAAAGAAAAAAAAGGGGACTGAGTAATATACCAGAAATTTAAGGCCAAGGTTGTTAAGGCCAATAAAGGATTTTCATTTAGTAATAAATTGGGCCTAATCCAAATATTCTGCAGGCAAAGTCAGATCACTCATACTTTAACCTTGGCTCACTTGCTAGGAGGAATGAAGAGACAATTCATAAGGCCTGACTCTACTTCAGAACTGTAATCCACCAAACAAAGCTAGAGGAGTAGAACATGCCTGATAGTTACATTTTACTTTTGCCAGTGGAAGACTTAGTCAAGACTTAGTACCAGTGTGGAATTCTTTAGCTTCCTGTTCATAAAATTCTATTGAGCTTCAAAATACTTATTGTTCAAAGCTCAAAAAGCACGCAGGAGTCCTACTTTTGTAAATCAACAATACCATTCCCACAAAAGCCCTACCTGCTCTACCCTTGTGATGGCCACATCTGCTTCCATATTCCGCATCTTCCGCTCTCGAATAAGTTCATAATAAAGTTTACCAGTGCAGAAGAGAACTCGTTTGACTTGTTCTGGATTCTGTGCTGCCAGACTAGTGTCTGGGATGATACGCTGGAAATGGGTACCTGGAAAGAAGTGGAAGTTATTACTTTTTGTTATACATCAGTGTACATAGTAAAATCTGCTCCAAGGAGTTTATAAAATAGTTTATAAAAAAGAGGAAGGGGACAAATATGAGGAAGTTTACAAAGGGCAGAATAGCAGGGAATCTTTTCCATAAATACCTGATTTTGTTGACAGAAACCACACATGATGCCATGCAGTTTTTTAAAATATCAAGATTAATTGTAATTGTTGGAGTACTACAGCTCCTACTTCGAAACTTTTGTCAAGTACAAGTAGCAACCGAGCACTACTCCCTGCTCATGTCTTTCTTCACAGGAGACTCCAAGTCAAAAGCAAAGTGCTGTGCTGCCCCTTGGAGGAACACCACCACAAAATTTATGACCTAAAACCAATGTTTCAAGGCCTGAGTCAGAGACAAATGACAGCTCCAACTATTTTGCAACATATGAGCTCTTTCTCTGGGTATCATTTAGTGATAGTGATTATTTTTCCTAGCAGAGAAGACCCAGACATCTAAAACAGACTCTGCTCCTATGAAGGTTAACAGAACTTTAGGAAGGCAGGCAGGCAGACTTGTCTTTGTGGCCTTATGTTGAACTTCAAGAATTTCCTTGCCTAATTGTTCAGTCACATCTTCCCTTCTACCAAAGAAGACATTCCTCCCTAGCCCTGATCCCAAGTCTACTGTACCTGCCAGCATTTCATCAAAGCTGGACCGAGCTTCAGGGTGACGCAACAAGGATTTTGGAGTGAAGACTATCAGCTAAAGAAAGAGAGTGGAAGGGAGGGAGAGAGGGGGCCAGGGGAACATAGCCCAAATTAATATTGAGGTGTAAGAATGGAAGTGTTCAGAATTTAATGAAAGAACAATAATCCAAAGTTAATTATTCTAAGGTTCTGTTTTTGAACATCATCAGAACTGCACTCAGTGTTTCTAAGAGAACATTGACCAAAAAGAAATGCCAGGTACACAACCAGATGATGTTATATACCAGAGCAAAGTAATTTTTCATACTTGCTTACCCCTCCTTCAGCTCTGCCCTTTTGACTGTCTGCACTTTGCCACCCTAGCTGCCCTGCACCCCCATGGCTCTGCACTCTACTGCCCTTGCTGCCCACAGTTGGTTTTGCATCTCCTTCCTTAATGAGATGCACCCAGTTTGGCCCTTCATGAAGCAGCTGTAGGCAGCTGCGGGCATACCACATCAGCAGCAGGAAAAAGAAAATGGTGAAAATCAGCTGTGGCAAGGGAAATGCAAGTCAGGCTGGTAGGAGCAGCAGAGGGAACAGGAACAGCAGGGGCAATGGAGTGCAGGGAGGAAGGACAGCAGGGGTGGTAGATGCAGGGTAGCAGAGGTGACAAGGTGGCAGGAATGGGGGATAGATAGGTGAATGGGGAGAGTTCAAGTGAAGGTGAGAATAGCAGGACAGGAGAAGGGGCATTGGTTCTTACCTGACACGCACCTTCTTGTTGAATGGAGACAGCAGCCAGGAATGGGTTGTGCTTTGTTCAGATGAAGGACTGAGCCTGTCAAAAGTTGTTAAGTCCCGCCCTTGTTGCCAGGGGCTCCCAGCTT
Source organism: Ahaetulla prasina (assembly GCF_028640845.1). Lineage (NCBI taxonomy): Eukaryota > Metazoa > Chordata > Lepidosauria > Squamata > Colubridae > Ahaetulla > Ahaetulla prasina. The sequence continues at coordinate 23,503,138 of NC_080547.1, read as the reverse complement.
ACAGCGAAGATGAATAAACAGACTTGATGTGTGGAATAAAGGAGAAACAGAAAGGAAGACCAGACAACCAAGGAAGGGGCTGGCTGATGTCTCCACTCAATGAGAAGGCGTGTGTCAGGTAAAAACCAATGCCCCTTCTCCGTATTGGTGGAGACAGCAGCCAGAAATGCGACATACCAAAGCTTGCTGTCCCAAACTACGGGTGGGCCCTAGTTTGGTCCAGGGACTCCCCACTGGTATGAACCCTTTGCAGTACTCTGTGGCCAAATGCCACCTCAGCTGAGGCAAATTGATCTAACTTATAGTGTTTAATAAAGGGTGAAGGGGAAGTCCAAGTAGCTGCCCTGCATATTTCAAGCAAAGACGCCTGCGTGGCCCAGGCTGCTGATGTAGCTGCGCTGCGGGTGGAATGCGCTGTCAGGCAGGTAGGCCGCGGCAGGGAACGCAGTTCATAAGCCTTGGTTATAGTCTGATGAATTCACTGGCCAACAGTGGATGGACTAACTCAAGAACCCAAAGAGATTGGAGTAAAGGAAACAAATAACGACTCCGTTGGGCGGAGGTCTGCAGTTCTCTTTAGGTAGATACGAAGTGCCCGCCGGAGGTCCGGGGAATGCCGGCGCCTTTCCAAAGGGTGGGCTGGATTGGGGCAAAAATTGGGAAGAATCAACTCCCAAATCAACATGGAATGGAGTATTGATTTTGGGGATGAAAGACAGATCAAGGTGAAGAATGACTTGGTCGGCGTGAAAAACACACAGGTCACTGCAAACGGAGAGGGCAGCAATCTCCAAAATCCTCCTGGCCGAAGTGATCGCCACCAAGAAGGTCAACAGGCAAAGGCTGGTTGTTCATAAAGGCTTGTATGGAGCTCCTGTAAGAGAGTTCAGGACGATAGAGAGATCCCAGGTGGGATACCTGTGCACGACAGGAGGACATAAGTTAGCAGCCCCTTTCAGAAACCGTTGGATGGTGGGATACTGGGATAAGGAAGAAAGTGACCCACAAGTCAGGACAGAAGATAATGCCGCCACCTGCCGACAAATAGTATTTGGCAAGAGGCCACAATTGAGTCCGTCCTGAAGGAATTCCAGGATCTGGGCGATTAATGCCTGTAGAGGAGAAATTGATGCCCAGTCACACCATGAGCAAAAGGCCCGCCAAGTGACAGAATAAATATGTTCCATGGCCGGCCTCTGAGAAGCTTGAATAGTCCGGATAACCCTGGAGGAAAGGAGGACTCCACTCAGAGCGTGCCACTCAATCGCCAGATGGTCAGTTGGAGCCATTGAGAGTCCGGGTGAACCAATGTCCCCTGGCTGAGGGGAGCAATGGCCTGAGAAATTCTCCTCCTGCTATTGACAGGGTCATGAGATCGGCAAACCAAGCTCGTCAGGGCCAATGCAGGGCGACAAAAAGACCTCCGCTTTCTCCTGCAGAATCTTTTGTACCACCTTTGGGATTAACGGCAACGTGGGGAAAGCATAAATTAGCCCCCGAGGCCATGGGTTCTGGAGCTGGAAAGCGGGCATAAAAGTGTGGAAGCTGTGCATTCTCCGGGGTAGCAAATAAATCCACTTCCGGGAGGCCGAAGCAGTCCATCATCTGTCAAAAGAGTGCAAGTGCCACTCCATGTGGTCAATGGCTCGATAGCTAAGCCAGTCTGCCTGCACGTTGGATACCCTGGAGATGTGTTCCACCATCAGCGAACGGAGATGGTGACACAGTCTTCTGACCTCCAACATTAGACTTGACAATCTGGTTCCCCTCTGACGATTTATATGCGCCTTCGTGATCACATTGTTGGTAAGTACCAACACGTGGTGGTCCGTGACCAGCTGTCGAAAGTGTCGAAGGGCAAGAAAGACGGATCGTAGCACCAGCCAATTGATGATGTGTTGCAGATTGCGACCTGACCAATGGCCCTGAGTGACCTGCGACTGGAGATGTGCCCCCCAACCAACGAGACTGACATCTGTCATCAGTACCAGCCGAGAAGGCTTGTGGAACAGCTGTCCTTTGGAAATCACCACCAGATGAGGGATCTTCTGACCCTGGGTGGAACCTGGACCTTCGTTGGGGAAGAACCTTTTCCTGAAGTAAGTTGGTCCCACCGGTCGGCAAAGAGAGCAAATCTGCCCCCAATGGGAGAGTCAGACCTGTAATTATCGCTGACGCCGGAAAGGGCTGCTGTCCTGAAAAGTTTTACCTTGGGCCAGCCTGTCAGGCTGACCTCGCTGTCTAGCTCCAAAGGAGGGTATCACATGAGAATGGGCAGCTCCCCAGTCAGATGCCCTAAACTGAGGCCTGCGGTAAGGAGTAGAATAACGGAACTCGGCCTTGTGTTGAGCGCTTGGCAAAATCTTCCTCTTGTCCTTAGTCTCCACAAGCAGTAGTTCTAAGGCAGGCCCAAATAAGTTGACTCTGGCAAATGGAGCCAAGCCAGGTGCTACTTATGGTGCGCATCCGCCAGCCAGTGACAGGTCGCTACCGCCACAGCCATTGACTTGGAGGTGAAGTGCGCTGAATTCAATGTTGCATCTGCAGAAAATTGAACCGCTGCTATTATTTTGTTCAAATCTTGTTGTAGTCGTGTGTCCTCAGATGGCAACTTGTTGCAAAGTTGTTGAAGCCAGACCAATGTTGCTCTATTGAAGAAAGAGGCCGTAGATGCCAACCTAATCACTCACACTGCTCCTTGATGAACTCGCTGTAAAGATTGATCAGATCGACACTCCTCAGGTCGTAAGCCCTCTTTTGGCTCACCTGGGATGGTGGAATTGGGCAACAGAGCTGCAACTGGAGGGTCTACTGATGGAACTTGGAGAATCAATTCCAATTCCAGGGCCACATTGAAAAAATGATGGTCACCCAATGAAGGCAGAGGGGCAGATCTGGGCACCGCCCATTGCTTCTGGACGACATTGATGAACATGGTGGAAGTGGGAATGACTTGCTAGGCTCCGAAAACAGAGATTCTGAGGGACCTTTAGAAGTAGAAGGAACCTCCCACTCCAGAGAGCTCCCTAACCCAATGACATTGGTAGCCTTAAACAACAAAGACTTGAAAACCGCAGGCTAAAAAAGGCCAGTAAATGCCGGTTGCTCTGGCAAAAGACCTTCATCATCAGAAAGGTCGTGCTCGTGGCGGTGAATGTCCTCGCCTAGTGATGGATGGCAGTCTTCCTAAATGAAAGTCTTCCACACTGGGATGGTAGTGTGACTCAGAAGCCACTGACAAAGCTGGGGACACTCGTCCGAGTTGATTCAGAAAGGTTGCCGCCAGACTCTGCTGGATAGCCCTGGCCAGAATATCCTGAAGGTTGTCAAGTAAGGAAGCCCCATGATCCATCACGGTTGGCCGATCGGAAGCCTGGAAGGCAGGTTGGGCTGGTGCAACTGGAGCAAGATGTGGGCCCCACAAGTCGGCCGTTGGAATAGGCACGGGGCAATCCTGTAATGACACCTGATCTGAGGTGCCTCCAGGAGACCGTGGACGTGGAGCTGTTCTGGCCAAATCACGGGAACTATCCTTGGGCGGCAGTTGTAAGGATGATTTAGTTGCCTTGTGACAGATTTTCTGTCATGCTTGATCCCTGCGGCGTTCATCCCGCAGGGCTGCCTGACTGCGTTTGTCAGTTTTATGATGCTGGAGGGAAGTAATTTGGCTCCTCACTGCGGAGGAGCCAGACACAGGTAAGGCCTGATCATGAGCCGGCTTGTTGGAGTCAGGACCGTCATCTGTCGCAGTCACTCCCCGCTTAGATTTATAATTTATTTATTTATCGTATTTGTATACTGCCCTATCTCCCAAGGAACTCAGGGCGGTTCACAGGCAAATAAAAAAGTACATATAAATACAGAATAAAATATCAATTAAAAAACTTATTCTACACAGCCAAATAATTAAAAAGAACAATATAAATAATAAAACCCATTAAAACCAATATAAATTTAAAATCTGGTCCAGTCCTGCGCAGATGAATAAATATGTTTTAAGCTCGCGGCGGAAGGTTCGGAGATCCGGAAGTTGACGAAGTCCTGGGGGGAGTTCGTTCCAGAGGGTGGGAACCCCCACAGAGAAGGCCCTTCCCCTGGGTGTCGCCAAACAACACTGTCTAGCAGACGGCACCCTGAGGAGTCCCCCTCTGTGAGAGCGCACGGGTCGGTGAGAGGTATTCGGTAGCAGCAGGTAGTCCCGTAAATAGCCCGGTCCTATGCCATGGAGCGCTTTAAAGATAGTTACCAAAACCTTGAAGCGCACCTGGAAGGCCACAGGTAGCCAGTGCAGTCTGCGCAGGAGAGGTGTCACATGGGAGCCACGAGGGGCTCCCTCTATCACCCGCGCAGCCGCATTCTGAACTAACACAATGCGCTTTGGGCATTGTGTGCCACTGTAAGGGAATCACTAGACAGGTAATTATCACACCAGATGGTGTGACAAATAGTGGTCCAGAACCCTTGGAAAGGGTAGGAAAAACTGATACTGTGTATGCCCAGTTGTGCCAAATGGCTGTCACGCCCGTCCAGTTGGAACAAAAGGCTGCAATCAGAGCACGAGGCTCTTGAACCTCCCAGGCCCTGGATTCATAGGGTGCAGACCCAAAGGGGCTGCTAGTATAAAGGCAGCTCTTGTTCTGTCTCCTTCCCCATTTCGGATTAACGAGCTGGCCTTCAGCCAGTGGATTCACGGCTCTTATCAGTCCTGGCAGAGAAATCGCAGCTGCCTGCCAAAGTTCAAACAAATGACTCACGTAACAAGACTTTCAGCTCTTTTTGAAACGGTTCAGCTAAACTTTTGCTTCCCGTGGAGTGAGAGCAGTCCCAAAGCTCCTTATATATCCTGTGGGGTGGGGCTCCTGCCCCACCCTTCCCTTTGATGATGCCGCCTCTCTAATCTTCTAAGCACGGGTCAATCCAAGCTTGATTATTATTATTGTCAGCTGGATCTGAAGGCGTAGCCTGAGGAAGGGAGGAATCAGGGGATGACGGCCTCATTACGTCCTCTGACTGGTCTGATTCTGGCCCCTGGAGCAGGGCCAAAGGAATCGGTGCTCCCGAGGTAAGCCTTACCGGCCCTTCCCCCTCACTCTCGGAGTCACTTTTGGGCATGGGGCCAGGTTCGGGGGCTGGAGTCACAACAGCTCTAGTCCTGAGCGAGAATTAGAATTGGCAATGGCGCGCTAAGCTCCTGAAGGGCATCGCTCATCTGAGACTGTGCAAGAGGCACTAAGGATAATGGCCACCCGTTCGAAGTTTGGAAGTAGGGAGCAAATGACTCATGAAACAGCGATCCCATGTCAACTGGGAGAGCGTGTTTTAGCACACTGAGCCTGATAAGGGCTAACCGCAGCGAGGATGTCAAATGCAGCAAATCGGGAGGCTGTGAGATGACCCTAACGGCCACCCAATTAGCCTTCAGGAAACGCTAGGCTCCTGAATGGAATGGGGAAGCAAAATGGCTGCCTGTCAAGCCCTCAGGGAGTGCGAAGCTCCTGACGCGATTCTTTTAGGCAGAAGTAGAGTGCGAAGCTCCTGCAGCGTTATTAAGGTACTCTTTGGAGCGCGAAGCTCCTACAAACCTCCTCAATCGAGATAACAATTTCCTCCAATGCCTCCTGGGACGATAGTCACTCCACAAGGAATTAAACAGGCTGTAACTGCCTGCCGTGGCCAAAAATGGCAGGGCTGAAGCCTTGCCACTGAGACCCTCCCCCCGAGCTCCAACCCAAGGGAGGGAATCTCTGGAATTTACTCACGAATTGCAGACAATATGAGAGGGAATTCCAAGAAAGAGAAAGGTGAAATAACAGCCAGAAATGGAGGAGAAAATTCCAATATATCCAATATATCTGAAGGACTGAGCCAAAAGCTGGGAGCCCCTGGCAACAAGGGTGGGACTTAACAACTTTTGACAGGCTCAGTCCTTCGTCTGAACAGAGCGCAACCCATTCCTAGCTGCTGTCTCCATCAATACAGAGAAGTATGAGGTCTTGGCCTAACAAATGCAACTGGAACTATTAAAATTATCACCTCTAAGCACCTCTAAGTCTTGATGTTTCACCTAAGGACTGCATCTCTTAACAACAGAAATTCTGATCCCAATTAGGGTTGTTAAGCAAGGACGACTTGTATTTGATACTTCATTATCTGCCACTCAGTTTAACTGCTCTAAAAAAATGTTCTTTTCATCAGCCAGAAAAACAAGAGCTCCAGGATCATTGGGTTATAATATTTTGTAAGATACAATTTAAAATAATTTGCCTAAAAACTAAGATATTAATATTCAGTAGAGCATATCAGTTATGACTAGCTAATCAACCTTTTCTAGGCAAGAATATGTATGTGGCATAAAGTTCAATGAGGAAATGAAAACATTTGCCCACTGGCTTTTATTGTAAAGAGAACTCCTGGGTGATGAACAGAGTACTGTAAAAAATGCCGAGGAACAGAACTAGCAGGATAGTCAAAATCTACCAAGCAAAATAGGCTCTTTGCAAATTAATCTTAGTTTACAGTTCTCCCATCCACCAGAGTGTTTTTCTTTGACTACTGTTAAGTTCAGAATTGTTTCACAATTTATCATATGCCACTTTCTACTTTACTTCGGAGTCTAATTAAAGCTAAGAAGCTAATATGGGAAGGAAGAACCCATGTCCCTCTTTGTACTAAGGAAGTAATTCTTCATACTGACTGGTTTCCGGAAGGGGAGAAGTATCTGCCTCCGCATAACGTGGAAAAAGTTTGCTGGAGTGGAGCAGTTTACCACAATCCAATTGCAGTCGTACAGCTGGCGCACATCAAAGTCATCTAGTTTCTGTAGGAAAACAATGACGGAATTCAGAAAGGTAGAAGAATTGCATGCATTGCCAAAGTGGTCAAAGAACCTGAAAATCAACTGTGAAATACATCTCTGGGACTAGGGAAGGAGGTTCCCCTTAAAAGGTGTGAGGAAGCAAGACAGCTGAAACAGGGTGGGGTGAGAGCCGAATTATGGTAGGCCAGATATTTTGAGGAGGATTTTTTTCTTTGTAAGCATTATGTTTTATAATTCTTACATTACCCATCTCAAACTGCTAATAATCTCTGACACTTTTTAAAGAGATTGGATGTTGGATTGGGGGCTCCAATTTGCATCCTTCCTATGTCAGGTTGATTACCGTGAAGTACAGTATTGAGGTGTTCAGGGACACATGGAGGAGCCATTCAGTCTACAACAAGCTGATACTGGACTTATCCCGCCCTCCCCCAAAACTATTCTCAGCATTCTCAGAAATCTGGCTAAGGGTCGTGTGGACAGAAGAAAGGTGTGGCCAACATGCACTCACAGCCAACTCACCGGGAAGACATCTGGATCATCATTGCACATTTGTAAGAATCGTTCTGGTCGAGCAGAAGAATGCTCAGGGCCCTGCAAACATATATGAGACTTTCTTGAGTAATGGCTTTTCCTTGACTAAAGAGGACATTGAGGCAAAACTGAGCATTTCTTCTAGAAAGAGGATTGCTGTAGAGCAATGGTTAAAGTAACTGGATACAAAGCAGGGAGAACCATGTTCCTCTCTTGATAATGGAATTAGCTGGAGGACTTTGGGCCAGTTATTTTTTCCCTTAGCTTGCTCTATCTTGCTAGAGGTAAATGAGGAATCAGCCAATGTATGATGGCTCTGAAACGCTGAACAGGAAGATGTAAAAAACAATAAAAAAGCAATAAAGAAATAAATCTAAATCCCAACCCCCAAATTCTAATATGCACTATTGGGCACTTTTCCAATGTGCTATTAGAACATGTTGTAATATTGGAACAAAAGTTAATATTTCTTATTTTCAATTTTGTTATGCTGACCCAGGCTTTAATGCTTTTAATTACTTCAACATATGCAAGAATTTTCAATGCAGGGCAAATCTATATGTAGGATCTACCGGTAATTTAACACCATCTAAACATAGATATTAAGTCTAAATCCACCTTATCAGGCAGGTAAAAGGAGACTTATTAGAAAACAACACAAAAGAGGGAGACGTGGACAGCGTCGTGACAAATGAAACCGGAAGGAAATAATTAAATAGCTGAAACCTGACAAATTTGGCTTGGAATGGAAGTCTAGAGCAGTGTAATATAAGACTTTTAATTAATTAAAATTTGGAGAATTTTATTGACTAATTAAAGATCACATATAAGGAGAAAAAAGAAAGGAACTAAAGAAGGATTTAAAATTGGATTTTAATTGAACATCTCCTATTTCCTCTATTTTCTACATATTTGGAGCAAGCAAAGGATCAAATTCAAACTATTTATTTCAAATAGGACAAATTGGATAAAAAGGGAAACAAATTGAAACAAAAGAGGTGCGGCTCTGTATTACAGAAACAAAATGGATACTTTGTTAATTGTGAATTGTAACTGTAGACTAAAGGGTGACATCTAAAGGCAGAAGATGAAATACAAGATTGGAAAATCTCTGCGACCATGGAAGAGTTTCAAGGGAGGATTCTATCAACCAGCTGCTTGATCTTTAAGACTCATAACGTTCAAGAACAAAGCAGAGAACAACTGGCAACAAGAAAAATAGATAAATAACATCTAAGCGAAGAACAAAAGGAATAACTACAAACTGAAATATTAATAATGATTTAAGAAAAGATAATGAGCTGCTTGCACCAATGACGAGGAATAATAATAAAAAAGGGAAAATTTGTGTTACAATATACAGCTAAAGTTTGTATAAAGATTATTAGAGATTATAAGGAGGGAAAAGAGGGAAAGGAGTTTCAAGAAATTGAGCTAAGAAAATATGAATTTTTTTAAGCATATGCAGTTAAGCTGAAGTGATTTGAGATAAAACTTTTAATAGAATATAAATATAAGCATGAAAGCATTTGAGAGACGAGAAATATTTGCTCCTTTTTATCTTCTCTTTTATTAAGAATAAGACAATGTTGAAATTGACAGAATAAGAAAAGAATGGCAATTAAATTACAGATATGAATAGAATTTATTAGGGGACTGGAGGCTAAAACATATGAAGAATGGTTGCAGGAACTGGGTATGTCTAGTTTAACAAAAAGAAGGACTAGGGGAGACATGATAGCTGTGTTCCAATATCTTAGGGGCTGCCACAAAGAAGAGGGAGTCAGGCTGTTCACCAAAGCACCTGAGGGCAGAACAAGAAGCAATGGGTGGAAACTGATCAAAGAAAGAAGCAACTTAGAACTAAGGAGAAATTTCCTGACAGTTAGAACAATTAATAAGTGGAACGACTTGCCTGCAGAAGTTGTGAATGCTCCAACACTGGAAATTTTTAAGAAAATGTTGGATAACCATCTGACTGAGATGGTGTAGGGTTTCCTGCCTGGGCAGGGGGTTGGACTAGAAGGCCTCCAAGGTCCCTTCCAACTCTGTTGTTATGTTATGTTATGTTATGTTATTTGAATATGAAAATATGATGATTCATAACAAGGTATTTTAAAGATTAAGGATGAAATAATAAGTGATGGGAGATTTTTTATGAAATTGAAAGGCGAGAACTAAATGTAGGAGAGAGCTTTTTAGAGTCTATTTTGTTTTATATGTTACTTTCTCTTTTTTGGTATGGAATAAACAAGTGATGGGAGACCTTTTTTTTAAATTAAAAGGTGAGAATTGAAGTAGGAAAGAATTTTATAGATACTACCTTGTTTCTTTTAGTTTTTGTTATCGTTTTGTTTTTTGATAAAATTAGGGATAATTACTGTTTTGGTTTTGTGGAATATAAGAATTAAGAAAGAAATTTGTGGTGGGGAACTTATGTTTTTTTTTTAATGTAGAAGGGAGGGATAAAAAGAGGGCAAGAATGTGGGGACTAGGCTAGATTTAAGTGTTAATTTCAGGATAAGGGGCGAAAACAGATTTTATAAATAGAAATGTGCAAATAATAAAATTTTAAGGGGGAAAGGGAAATACATTGGATAGATTATATTTTGAGGGGGTGAAAATTGAATTGGGTTTAATTATATACCTGACTGATATCTTGTTCAAAAATAATTTGTATGTGGTTTGTTTAAGAAAAATTAAAAAAAAAAGAGAAAACAACACAAATGTTTCCTTACCATGCCTTCCATGCCATGGGGAAGTAGTAGTACAATGCCATTCTGCCTCACCCATTTGGCCTGCCCAGAGCAGATGAACTGGTCGATGATACACTGAGCTGTATTGTGGAAGTCGCCAAATTGAGCTTCCCAAACCACCAAAGCATTGGGACTGGCCATAGCAAAGCCCAGCTCAAATCCTGCATTGATAGAAATGGAAAGCTTTTTTGGGGGGAGGAAGATTATCAGGGAGAAATAGGCTTAAAAATCAAGTTTACATAACTCCTTTAAGTTTTAGTAGGGAAAAGACATACCCAAGACTCCATATTCTGAGAGAGAACTATTGCAGACAGTGTAAGGAGCTTGATTTGGCCAGAGATGATTCATGGGAATACAGGTTCTCTTGTCAACATTCTGATCATGCAAGACATGGTGCCGATGGCTGGATAAGAATACAAGTGAAAATTTTATTTAAATCTCTGGCAGAAAAGTACTTCTCCAAACCACGGGCCTCACGCTATACAGCTGTCATAGACTTCAAAGCAGCTTTGAAATTGCAAAATTCTTCTGTAGACAGAAGGCTGAGACTACTAATCTATACTGCAATTTCTATAATAAAAGTCCCATAAAAGTTAAACAAAGCTCCAAAAAATACTATACCAGTGAGACAGAGGACATAGACAAGGCAATATTCTTACCCCATCGTTGTTTAATTATTATATTAATGCACTAGTTGCCATGATTAATTACTTCTCTCATCATTCACTAAAACTAGCCAAGAAACATATTTCAATTCTATTGATAATATCGCATTAATTTCCCTGACAGGCCTATGACGGCTGCTCAATTATTTCCAGTTTTGGTTCGGGAAATGAATTACAAAAAGACCAAAGTGGTGGTCTTTTTGAAATGCCATCGTATTTGGACTCTAAGTAATCATTCTATTGAATGGCCTAAATTGTTAAAATACATAAGCATAGTTTTCCATCCCACAATCTCAAGCACAACGCACAGAGAATATGTAGCACAAAATAGTCAGCCACAGCCACTTTGCAATAATTTTCTATAATAAAAGGGCCTGATTCATCCCAGCTGCATGCCAAGTGTTAAATATGAAACACCGTTGATCCTCTAAAAAGAGTTATACTCCAATTTCTTAGGAACATATTTCAAGTTCACTGCTGGGTCTCAAACACGTCTGTAATGAGGATTGAGATTACTACTTGGTTACACCTTCACGTACTGGTCAAAGTATACTTTGCCCTTGTAGGTCTGATATCTTGGATCCTTACTGGCAACCTTTTGTCATTTCTAAAGCAATAGGAAAAAAATGGTGCTTCTGGATTTTTAATAACCCCACTTTGTACATTTGGAAACTGATATACATTTAGATCCATCATGTTTCTTTAAATATATATTCCTGACCAATTTGTCACTCTCCTTAGATCAGCTAGATACCTAAATGAAATTTCATTTCCTAAATGTAGGATAACATTTACATTGACTTGTTTTGATGTCCCATTACAGGTCCTAGAAGGGAGATACAAAGATACATCTCTGGCTGCCCTTTTTATACCTACCGCCCACTTTTGTATCTCTGTTAGTAGTAAAATTTTCTAACCGCCCACAGGTTCCACAGTAATGTGCCATGTATTGTCGTCTGCGCATGCCTCTCACGCATCGTGGATTGGGTTTGGGGGTGGGGCGCCGGCTACCAGCTCTGCTTGCCTGTTACAGCTGGGTGGTGTGGGGGGAGATGCACGAGCTATTCTGGGACGAGGCTCTTTTGTTTGCGGTTGCACTATAGCGCCATTTAGTTTCACTTATGTAACGTGAACTAAACTTATGCATGGGTGACACAAATAGTATATTTTCAGAAATTTAAATTGTCATGGGGAATTTTATGAAAACCTAATGAAAATGTTTTTAAATAATGCTATGAAATTTTTTTAAAAAGTCAATTAAATTGAAAAAAAGGAAAGTGCTTCAGTCTCGGACAAAACCCCTATTGCCCACCATGAAAGCGGGAACGCCCACTAGTGGGCGGTAGGGACCAGGTTGACTACCACTGGCCTAAGCTGAAGATAATGCTATCTTTGACATTCTGCATTTGCCCCCAAATCTTATGGATTTTCACTAAAGTCGTGTATTGGTTAAAGAAAGACTGCCCATGTACAATCAACACACTTTACCTGAATGTTCCTCTTTCAACATCTTGTCCACTCAGCCGAATATGGATTCCTTCTTTAAGAAGAGAGCCAAATGCCATATACTCTGCTAAGGCCCAGTCTACAGTTCTATTGGCAACCATCTCTCCTCGTGTTTTTAGAATCCTGCTTAAACCTTTAGAGAAAAATAATAATAATTAATCTGCTTGAAAACTTTATAATAGCATTTTCCAAAATGTATCCATGCCTTTACAGAGGCTTTGAAAGTCTGTTGCTTTGGGTAGCAAACAGTGAAGAAGATTGCATCATAGATCACTTCCATAACATGAGTACCCTTCAGATGTACCATACTTTTCGGAGTACAAGATGCACTTCCCCTCCTAAAAGTTGGTGAAAATTGTGGTGCGTCTTATACACCAAATGTTGCCAAAGCCCTGCCCACTCCCACCCCTTGGCTGTTTTCGGTGCATCACATTTTCAGCCTTCGCATGCCCCGTTTTTAGCCTCTGCGCGTCGCATTTTCACCCAGTTCTAGGCAGCGGGGATCGGCGGTGGCAAATGGGCTGTGTTGAATGGGTGGTGGCAGTGGTGAACGGGCACCAGCAAACAGGCCCTGGCGAATGGGCCTTGCCGGCAGTGAAAAAGATGCAGTGAATGGGCCGCGCCGAAGGCAAACAGGTGGCGGCAAACTGGCCATGGCGGTGAATGGGCCAGATGAATACCGTATGGATGCTGGGAGGCAAAGGCAGAAATGTTTTTTTCTTGTTTTCCTCCCCCAAAAAGGTAGGTGCATCTTATAGTCCGGAACATCTTATACTCCGAAAAATATGGTATGTACTACGATTCTAGAATCCTCAACAGTAACCATGCTGGCTGCAGAATTTTAGGAGCTGAAATTCACATGCCTGGAGGGTGCTCAGGTAAGGCTGCTATAAATCAAAGCACAAACATAAAATGTAGAAAAAGAGCAAAGGCTAAGACTGAAAGATTAAGCTCTGAAGCAGAATCTATTTTCATCTTAGTTTGCTGACAGCTTGGATTGGCTATGAGGTAGGCCCAAATGTACTAGGATATATAATACATGGAATAGCTATCATTAAAACATGCAAAACAGAAGCAAAGTACTGATTGGTCCCTCAATTCTGAACATCTATCTAAGAGAGGCTTCAAGGAAACTTTGCAAAAGACTCCTCCACGCAAGTAAGACATTGTATTTTCTAATGAAATCATTAAAAACTAAAGGGGGGAAAATATAGAAAACCATACCTCCATGAATGGTAAAATTTTCAACAGGAACTGAGCTGGCCACCTTTCCTATATGGACCAAATCTTCTTCAGTCAAGCCGGTAGAAGGACAAGTCATGCTCCGAGGTTGGCCATCCAGGGTGAAGAAACCTGGACATTTAAGAAGAGGACATAAAAAGAGGCAAGGAAGACATTCACAGGAGGAGCAAGCTCTAGCTACAACAATTCCTTTAAAAAGATGTTCCTCACTGCCAAATTTCTTTTGAGAAGGTATTTGGCAAATAAACTCTGTCCAATTAAACTACTGGATCATCCTGCCAGAGCATCTGGGAGAAGAACAAAAATTCTTCATCAAGTGCCTCTTAGTTTAATGCAAGCACATTTTGTTTATTAATAATGCTGACTACCTCTTATGATCCTTGTATGGAATTTTCAGAACTTGGAGTTCTAGGCAAGGACAACTCATATTTGTGCCAGAAAGTGCAAGTACAATCTATTGACCACAAGTACTATTTTTTCCTCCATGGCCATTAGCAAATAGACGGTAACTTACCAGGCCATGGAGAGTCTAACCAATGCTTGATGTGAAGGATTTTTTCATCCTTGGATCTGGCATGAGCCTCTTCACAGATTTTGTCATACTTGGAAATTTCCTCCTGGAATACAAAAGGAGAATAACGTGGACATGACTCCAAGGACAAATATTACTCTAAACAAACGCCTTCTTGGAATTATAACACATTTCTCAACCAAAACTGGTAATAGCAATCACTGTAATTTATCTACCGGGCTGGGAGTATCAGTTTCTACTTTGTCTACAATAAAGTCAGAGCTTCTGCTGGGGCAAATATGTCCCTATTTACGAAAAGTTGTTTCCAAAGCCAGCAGAGTTGGCTTTCTGAAAGGAAAATATACACATACAAATATAATCATATAACAAGCCAGTTAATATACACAATGGCATGTATCAAGTTAAACAAGTTTCAATAAGCTACACAATATCAATTGAGAAATGTTATCAATTGCCTTAGAAAAATAAGAGATTATTTTACTAATTATTCTTATTATTAAATATTCCTGTATGCTGTCATTAATTATAACATTTATAAAATGCCAAAAGTCTCTGAAATTATGAAATGCTTGGTACCACAATGGGATGAGGAATATTAAGATACCTAAGCATGGCTGGGCTACAGAATGATTGTTAAAACTATAAATGAAAGTACCTCATATTCTGGTTGATTTACTACTCCTTGTGAAATCAGTGTCTCAGCATACTTCTGTAGCACAGCTTTCTGTTTTCGGATCTGCTTGTACATCAATGGCTGAGTGAACATTGGCTCGTCCATCTCATTATGCCCATTTCGTCTGTAGCACACCTAGCATGTTTGAAAGGAAGAAAAATCCCATATATTTATTCTTGACCTAAACAATTCATCTTCCCAAATTAAAAAGAAAATTTCCAAACTCAGTAATTAGAGGGTAATACTCAGAGGTGGGTTTCAGCAGGTTCTGACCGGTTCTGGAGAACCGGTAGCGGAAATTTTGAACAGTTCGGAGAACCAGTAGTAAAAATTCTGACTGGCCCCGACTCCATCTATTCTCTGCCTCCAGAGTCCCGACTGATGGGGAGAAAATGGGGATTTTGCAATTATCTTCCCCTGGATTGGGGAGGGAATGGAGATTTTACAGTAACCTTCCCCTGCCACGCCCACCAAGCCACACCCACAGAACCAGTAATAAAAAAACCTGAAACCCACCACTGGTAATGCTTGATTGAGAACAAGCATGGGTGTAAAGTGATAGCAAATGAACAGAATAAGATTCCCTGGAACGTTATCAGAAAAGAAAAAATGTTCCAGCTTTGGAAAAATTTACATTCAATTTAAACTTCTCTTTCCACCATTCTGCAAAACCCTTTGAAAACGATCCTCAAAGGAGAGGTGGATATGGCTGAGTAGGGCAAGCTATTATTTATTTACTAATATAAATACCATTGACTTATACAGACTTCCAGCTCTAAACTATCCTTGTTTTCAACATGTCTATATACCATTTCAGATTTTTGCTTTTTAAACTTAATCTCTTCCTCTTGAGGATCTAATGAACTGTATCCAGTCACAATTTTCTTAATGTTCCTCTCAACCCATTAATTTTTCCACTGTATATTTGTTCTTCAGTTCAATCCTCATGAATTCTTTCTATGTGACCAACCTGGTTTAGCATATTTCTTTTTAACTGATCAGTCACTTAGCATTCATTTAGAGGGTAATACTCAGAGGTGGGTTTCAGCAGGTTCTGACCAGTTCTGGAGAGCCGGTAGCGGAAATTTTGAACAGTTCGGAGAACCAGTAGTAAAAATTCTGACTGGCCCCGACTCCATCTATTCTCTGCCTCCAGAGTCCCGACTGATGGGGAGAAAATGGGGATTTTGCAATTATCTTCCCCTGGATTGGGGAGGGAATGGAGATTTTACAGTAACCTTCCCCTGCCACGCCCACCAAGCCACACCCACAGAACCAGTAGTAAAAAAACCTGAAACCCACCACTGGTAATGCTTGATTGAGAACAAGCATGGGTGTAAAGTGATAGCAAATGAACAGAATAAGATTCCCTGGAACGTTATCAGAAAAGAAAAAATGTTCCAGCTTTGGAAAATTTTACATTCAATTTAAACTTCTCTTTCCACCATTCTGCAAAACCCTTTGAAAACGATCCTCAAAGGAGAGGTGGATATGGCTGAGTAGGGCAAGCTATTATTTATTTACTAATATAAATACCATTGACTTATACAGACTTCCAGCTCTAAACTATCCTTGTTTTCAACATGTCTATATACCATTTCAGATTTTTGCTTTTTAAACTTAATCTCTTCCTCTTGAGGATCTAATGAACTGTATCCAGTCACAATTTTCTTAATGTTCCTCTCAACCCATTAATTTTTCCACTGTATATTTGTTCTTCAGTTCAATCCTCATGAATTCTTTCTATGTGACCAACCTGGTTTAGCACATTTCTTTTTAACTGATCAGTCACTTAGCATTCATTTAGAGGTAATTTATTCTAGAGTTCCTCTTTTCTGGTTTTGCCACAGACATTTCTCAGGTCCTACATTTCCACTCTTAACTCACTTTCAATTTTCTCTTGACATGCCTCTTTACATCCGCCATTTCTATATAATAAAGTCCACCAAAGCCCACACATACTTACAAGTAGTCCTCAACTTATGACCATAATTGAGCCCAAAAGTTCTGTTGCTAACCGAAACATTTAAGTGAGTTTTGCCCCAGGTCCTATAGTAGGACTTACCTAGTGGCACTGAGGGAAGCGAAGCGTTCCTACATTTCCTCCCTCATTGCGTCGGCAGATAACCGCCCGGCGGCCCTGTTTCGGGTGACCCGCTCCCTCCTTCATCAGGAGGTGCGGGATGACCCCTTACAGGGCCGTGCCGAGGAGTTTAGTGGTTATCTATACGATAAAATCTTTCAGCTTCGGGATGGATTGGATCAAAATTGGGTAGATCCAGATGAGAGGTCGGAGACTCGTCTCGTTGAGACTGTTTGGGATGGATTTGACCCTGTGACTCCCGAGGACATGGACAGGTTGTTGGGGCGGTTGAATGCCACCACATGTTTACTGGACCTGTGCCCCTCCTGGTTGGTGCTGGCCACACAGGAGGTGACACGAGGCTGGCTCCAGGGGATTATCAATGCTTCTTTGATGGAAGGGGTTTTCCCTGCCACCTTGAAAGAGGCGGTGGTGAGGCCCCTCCTCAAGAAGCCTTCCCTGGACCCGGCTGTTTTGGGAAATTATCGTCCGGGCTTTGTGGCGAAGGTTGTTGAGAGTGTGGTAGCACGTCAATTACCCCAATACCTGGATGAATCTGTCTATCTAGACCTGTTCCAGTCTGGCTTCCGGCCTGGATACAATACGGAGACGGTTTTGGTCGCGTTGGTTGATGATCTCTGGAGGGACAGGGACAGGGGATATTCCTCTGCCCTGGTCCTATTCGATCTCTCAGCGGCTTTTGATACCATCGACCATGATATCCTGCTGCACCGGTTAGGGAGTTTGGGAGTGGGAGGCACCGTTTATCGGTGGTTCTCCTCCTATCTCTCTGACCGGTCGCAGATGATGTTGGCAGGGGGGCAGAGATCAACCGCGAGGCCCCTCACATGTGGGGTGCTGCAGGGGTCGATTCTCTCGCCTCTACTGTTCAACATCTATATGAAGCCGCTGGGTGAGATCATCAATGGCTTTGGGTTGAGGTACCAACTGTACGCTGACGACACGCAGCTGTACTTTTCCACCCCAGGCCATCCCAACGAAGCTATCAAAGTGCTGTCCCGGTGTCTGGAAGCTGTACGGGTCTGGATGGGGAGAAACAGGCTAAAACTCAATCCCTCCAAGACGCGGCTGACTGTTGGGGGCGAATCACTGGCCCCAGTGGAAAGGGTGCACAACTTGGGTGTCCTCCTGGATGAGTGGTTGTCTTTCGAAGATCATTTGATGACCGTCGCCAGGAGAGCTTTTTACCAGGTTCGCCTGGTTCGCCAGTTGCGCCCCTTCCTTGACCGGGATGCCTTATGCACGGTCACTCATGCTCTGGTTACCTCTCGCTTGGATTACTGCAACGCTCTCTACATGGGGCTCCCCTTGAAGAGCACCCGGAGGCTTCAGTTAGTTCAGAATGCAGCTGCGCGGGTGATAGTGGGAGCCGCACGTGGCTCCCATGTAACACCAGTCCTGCGCAGACTGCACTGGCTACCTGTGGTTTTTCGGGTGGTGACTACCTTTAAAGTGCTCCATGGCTTAGGGCCAGGGTACTTACGGGACCGCCTGCTGTTACCGAATGCCTCCCACCGACCTGTACGCTCGCACAGAGAGGGACTCCTTAGGGTGCCGTCAGCCAAGCAATGTCGGCTGGCGGCCCCCAGGGGGAGGGTCTTCTCTGTGGGGGCTCCCACCCTTTGGAACGAACTTCCCCCTGGACTTCATCAACTGTCGGACCTTCGGACTTTCCGCCGCGAACTGAAGACCTATTTGTTTATTCGCGCAGGACTGGCATAGGATTTTAATAGTTTTAATGTTTTAATATTTCATAATTTTATGGGGTTTTATCATTTTAATGTTTTAATTCGGCCATCTGTGTAATAAGTTTTTTAAGTTATCATTTTATGTGTATATTGCTGTTGTTTTTTATCTTGGCTGTAAACTGCCCTGAGTCCCTCGGGAGAAGGGCGGTATAAAAATTCAATAAATAAATAAATAAAATAAATAAATTTTACAACCTTTCTTGCCATAGTAGTTAAGTGAATAACTGCATATATTAAGTTAGTAATACGGCTTCCCCATTGACTTTGCTTGTCAGAAAATCTCAAAAGGGAATCACATGACCCAGGGACATTGCAACCTTCATAAATATGAGTCAATTGCCAATCCTCTGAATTTTGATCATGACCATGGGAACGGTTCACATGTCACTTTTTTTAGTGCTGTTGTAACTTTTTTTTAATACTTTTTTTTATTTTATAAATAAACAAATATTTAATACATCAGTCATTCCTTCCGTGTGACATCTTGGTGTTTTCTTATGGCTTCATCTTTTTGTTGTTTCTTCTTTCTTCATTTCAATTTAATCTATACAATTTTTTCACAAGTACAATATTCTAATTATACCATTTTCTTACATAACTATCAATTGCTTATCTATATCTTTTTTCTAACCAATGGTAAAATTGATCCCATAACTTAAAATATTCTGTATCCTCTCTTTCTTTGATCATCAAAGTTAATCTGTTCATTTCTGCACAATCTAATTTTTTTTTAATAACTTCTCCTTCCAGGGGTATTTTCTCTGTTTTCCAGTTTTGTGCAAAACTATTCAAGTTGCTGTTATTTCATGTATAATCAAATAAATATTTTCTTTACTGGTTTTCTCTGGGAGAATACCCAATAAGAACAGCTCCGGCTTTAAATCAATGTGTTGTTTGGTCATTTCTTCTTTATTTATTCCAATAATTTTTAGCTTCTGAGCATGTCCACCACATATGATAATAAGATCCTGGTATCTGGTGACATTTCTAACATTTATCTTTAAATATTTTTGCCAGTTTTTCAGCAGGCATATGCCATCTATAAAACATTTTACATTGATTTTCTTTATATGCAATGGACATTGTTAATTTGTAGTTCTTCTCCCATAACTGTTGCCATTTATCTGGGTCTATTGAGTATCCGAAATTTTTGGCCCATGCTATCATTGTTTTCTTTACTTGTTCATCTTCTAACTCAATACCCAACAAAAAGTTATAATTTTTTTAATTAATGTATCCTCTGTTCCCGTGAGTATCCTATCCAGCTCTGTCTTTTCTAAGTAAAAACCATATAGTTTAGCATCTTTTTCATATCTTGTTTGTATTTGCATATACATGTACCAATCTAATTCAATCCCATTCTTCCAAATCTTGCTTCCACTTCAGTTCCCCCTTATCTGTTAATAATTCCTTATACCTAACAATGTTTCTAATGTTAAAAGTATTTGGATGTATTAAAGCTTCCATTGTTGATAACCATGTTGGAATTTTCATATAATATTTGTCTCTGACCTTCTCCCATACCAATAGCAATGCATTTCTTACATGTCTGTGAAAGTATGTATGTATCTTACTTCTTCTGCCACTAGATGGCACTGTTAACTAACTTTCAGCAATACACAGTGCTTTCAATTTCTCTTGCAATAATTAGTTTACAAAGTATCCTTTGTCAATTGCCACCTTCTATCATATTTATATGGCATGGGGTTCAGTCTTTTCCAGTTTATAGTCAATTAGTCCAAATTACTTTTATTTTGTAATGGATTCTCCAATTTTCCCTTTCTATTTCCAAAAGAGTAAAAAGCTGGCTCCCCCCCCACGCTTTCTTCGCTGCTAAGTTACCAGGCGTGAATGCGAATACACACACACCTCACTCTCAGCTTCTCTTTTCCACCTTATTTAATTTACAGGTGGATTTGAAGTGGAAAGTCTCTCTTTTTTCCTCAGAAAATCAGAGTCTCTCATTTCGATGTCACACGCTCTCTCTCTTCTTCCTCTTCCGTTGCAGCCGCCCCAGCTTTTTAGTGACTTCTATAACATAACATAACATCAGAGTTGGAAGGGACCTTGGAGGCCTTCTAGTCCAACCCCCTGCCCAGGCAGGAAACCCTACACCATCTCAGTCAGATGGTTATCCAACATTTTCTTAAAAATTTCCAGTGTTGGAGCATTCACAACTTCTGAAGGCAAGTCGTTCCACTTATTAATTGTTCTAACTGTCAGGAAATTTCTCCTTAGTTTCTAAGTTGCTTCTTTCTTTGATCAGTTTCCACCCATTGCTTCTTGTTCTACCCTCAGGTGCTTTGGTGAACAGCCCGACTCCCTCTTCTTTGTGGCAGCCCCTGAGATATTGGAACACAGCTATCATGTCTCCCCTAGTCCTTCTTTTTGTTAAACTAGACATACCCAGTTCCTGCAACCGTTCTTCATATGTTTTATCCTCCAGTCCCCTAATCATCTTTGTTGCTCTTCTCTGCACTCTTTCTAGAGTCTCAACATCTTTTTTACATCGTGGCGACCAAAACTGGATGCAATATTCCAAGTGTGGCCTTACCAAGGCATTATAAAGTGGTACTAACACTTCACGTGATCTTGATTCTATCCCTCTGTTTATGCAGCCCAGAACTGTGTTGGCTTTTTTAGCAGCAGCTGCACACTGCTGGCTCATATCTAAATGGTTGTCCACTAGGACTCCAAGATCTCTCTCACAGGTACTACTATTGAGCAAGGTACCACATATACGGTACCTGTGCATTTTGGTTTTTTGCCTAAATGTAGAACCTTACTTTTTTCACTGTTGAATTTCATTTTGTTAGATAGCGCCCAATGTTCAAGTCTGTCAAGATCTTTCTGTAACTTGAGCCTATTTTCTGGAGTGTTGGCTATTCCTGCCAGCTTGGTGTCATCTGCAAATTTGATGAGTTCCCCATCTATCCCCTCGTCCAAGTCGTTGATGAAGATGTTGAAGAGTACTGGGCCTAAAACAGAGCCTTGGGGTACTCCACTGCATACTTCCCTCCATGTGGATGTAGTTCCGTTGAGGACTACACGTTGAGTGCGGTTGGTCAGCCAGTTACGAATCCATCTGGTGGTGGTGCTGTCTAACCCACATTTTTCTACTTTATCTAGTAGTAGGTTATGGTCTACTTTATCAAATGCTTTACTGAAGTCCAAGTAAATTATATCGACAGCATTCCTCTGGTCTACTAATTTTGTCATTTTGTCAAAGAATGCGATAAGATTATGGTCGCTTTCTTCACTGCCCAGTTTGAGGACCTTCTTCTGTTCCGACTAGGGATTTTCCGGCCCCCCAAGCTGGACAGTCCGTGCTCTTCTTGCTTGTCATCCCTACAGGATGACTAAGGTTACTTCGGACTCCTGGGCAGCAGAGATATCGACAGGTCTTTGGGAGATCATAAAGAACCTGTTCTTGCCGCCGCGACGCTGGCCACGCCTCCCAGTACTGTTGTAACTTTGAATGGTAACTAAATGAATTGTTGTAAATTGAGGAGTACCTGTATTTTCTTCTGCTTTTAGGAAAATAGTACCCACTATCTTTCTGCTATCATTCAACACTTCAATCATTTTTAAAAATATTTCTTAAATAACCTATTATAGAGCCCCAACTAAATGTATCAGTACGTCAGAAGAATCAGTACTACTTACCAGATCCACAACTACATCTTTGTGAAAAGTACTTCTCCATTCAGCTGCCACGTTGCACACATATACCACAGCCTCTGGATCATCAGCATTGACATGAAAAATGGGTGCATTAACCACACGAGCCACATCTGTTGGGTATGGGGAAGAACGGGCCATACGAGGATCGGTAGTGAATCCAATCTGAGATGACAACAGAAGCCATTTTTAAAAAATAACCATAAAGGTAATATAGACTGTATGAGGACTTAATACATCATCACTCTCAATTTTTTAGGTGATAAATAGAAAAGTTAGTTAAATATTGAAGGAACGTCTTTTGTGGAATATTTCTTCCTGAGAATTATGTGTATATATGCAAATACCGATACTTTAGCATGAGGCATGGATTTTAAAAGGTAATGTCTCCAATCCTGGTTTTGCCAAGAATAGTCAAAAGATAAAAAGTATTATATCTTTTGTTTTATTTGTTGCTAGTTCTATACTTGCAGTCTCCTAAGACTTCCAATTTGGCATTTTCACTTCCGTTTGGACAACTTCTTTCTGATTCAAACAGTAGTGAATGTCTTAGAACCCTAAAGCTGTTCTTTCCTATAATCTTCCCAGAAGGCCATAGCTTAAAGGAAAGAAGCCCAAAACTACTGCTTTCCTGTTCCAAAAGGCTTTTCACCTAGAGGAATAAACAGAGCTATCAAGATAGAACTGAAAGAAAAATTTCTCAAGGACTACTATTCAAAGGCACATTATAACAATGAGGGTCTCACCAAGGAAAGATAAAAAAAAGGAATAATAGAGTTTTGCAGTACAAGATGTATTTTATTTTGTACCTTTATTTTATACCTAAGTTTCAGATAGGGGTGGTTGTTAATTGGTACAAACAGCAAAAGTATTTCTATTACATAAGTTCCATCCCTTCAAATTGCTCTGACAAAATTGTCCCCTTCAAGAGGTTTTTATTACCCATTAATATCATCATATTAATATCATCATGAATGTAGCACGATGTACAAATCGGTCCCTTAGTTTCAAATCAGAAAGCAAGAAACGTTCTTGGCTAACCATCAGGAAATCAGCCTTCATCTGACAAATTTAACGCTGAGTTGAATTTGCTTCAGTTTTTATTCTTGATCAACTTTTCGATCACTTCAAAGTAAATAAACTTATACAAAACACTACCTTTAAAGTTCAGCTAAGAATACAAACAATAAAACAGTTCCTAATCTGTTGTTTGTTCTTGGTTAGATTTAACTTAGAGGATTTGATATGGTAACAAAAGAACACGTATTTTACCTGATTGTTCACCACCACATGAACTGTCCCATGTGTTGTATAGGAAGGCAGGTCACTCAAATGGAAAGTCTCGTAAACAATCCCTTGACCAGCAAAAGCAGCATCTCCGTGCAGAAGGATTGACATCACCTTTTTAGACCAGAACATATTAAAGATGCGTTAAATATGGTAACTTTGGAGAATTAGGTGTCAAAGTGGCTGAAAATGAAGCATCCACAACAGTGTCACTATCAAAACAGAAGGAAAAATAATGTCTTCCCTTGGACACCCGCATGTACAAAACGGCAAAGAAAAGCACAAAGGAGAAGCTATTTCATATATGCCCAGCTTACTTTCTTTCCTTCAGTGTCCCCACAGTAAAATTGTTCTGCTTTTGTTTTGCCCTGAACAACAGGATCAGCAGCCTCCAAATGAGAAGGATTTGCAACCAGTGAAAGAGTGATTGTCCTGTCAGTGACACGGTTAATCCTTCGGTGATACATTCCCAAATGGTACTTTACATCTCCTGAGCCCTGGGAAAAGAGAGCATTATTAGGCAGTTATATTCTTTTTCTGTGAATTTTTAGAGCTTCAAAATGGCTACTTTGCAATTTAGAAGAAAATGAACACATATCCAAAATACATTCACAATGGCGTGCTCGCTCGTACGGCACTTCTGTGTATGCTTCTGCACATGTGCAGAAAGATCTGGGCAGATGGGTGGAGCCTCCCGCCCCCGCCACTATTGGTTGGCCCAATCCGGTGCGAACTGGTAGCAACCCATCACTGCAATGTGGTCTGAAATTCAAATTGGAATTAAGACAGTAGTGGGGTTCCTATTTGAATTCCTGATTGTGGTGTTCACTTTGTATAACATTAATAGGATTTATCAGACTAAATCTAGCTGGATTAAAATGCACAGTAGAAAAACTGTTACTCGGTCTATGAATGGCATAGTATTGATTGCCAGGAATCACACATTTTCATTATTTTTGCACCCAGCTGTTTCTTTAAGTCATCTGAGATGGTTTCTTTAAGTCATCTGAGACCCCTTAAGCTCAAGCTGACATGAAAGCACTTTAATGCCATGGGAACCCCATTCCTGACATTCAAGAGCAATCTTGAAAACAACTGGAAAACTGAAGAACTGGAAAAGTGTTAGGGCGCATTGTTGAAGTCACACTCGACTTTTTTCAGTGGCGGATACAGAAGTTGTCACTGTGTTTCAAAACTAAATACAGTGGTCCCTTGGTACTCAGCTGCTTTGAAACTCACTGAATTTGGTACTCAACGCATTTTGATGTGAAAACTTTGTGCCGGTACTCATTATTTGCTTGGTACTCAATGCACAAGCTAGAATTTGTCGGTGTCAGCTGCCTTGTGACTCACTATATTATTTCTTATGGGAAAAATTTGTTTGGTACTCATCATTTTTGATACTCATTGCACCTCCTGGAACCAATTAATGATGAGTACTGAGGTACCAGTGTACGGTTATTATTAACTAATATGACGAAAGTTCCTGTCAAATAAAATATATAACCCCAATAAAAGTTGAACTCACTTCATCTGCAGCTTCTAGCTTAGAATCAAACTGGCAGAAAATTTGTTCCAACTCCTTTCTGATAACATTGGCAAGAACATTCAGACGCCCTCTAGAAAACCAAAACGATATTTAGCCATATGTTACATGGAATACATTGTCTGCTGTAGGAGAAATAATAATTTTGATTAATAAATTAAATCAAATTTGACTTAAACAAGGTTTCAATTACTACTTTGTATACCTCTTTATGGCAACCCTATGTCCTATCAATATTTGAAAAAAAGTGGGCCTTTCGGACTAAAAAAAAGAGCAAAATCATAAAAATGAATAACAGGAAGAATACAGCTCAGAATGTTTTGACTGAAGGGCAAGTTGACATTCGGTATACACTCTCTTGTCAGCTTCACTCTCTTCAACCAGTTTCCTCCAAGGACAACTTTACCTGTGAGGCATTCCCATGATAACATAATCCACTCCTTTCTCACTTGACTTGTCAATTATTGTCTTTAAAGCAGGAATCAGAACCTCACAGCCTTCCAAACCAAACCGTTTCTCAGAAGACCACTTTCTGTGCAGGAACTCCTCAAACCTGGAAAACATAATTGCTGTTTAAAGACACCTGTCACATAATCTTTATGAGTGTCTGGGCTCTTCTGCAAAGCCATGCTAATGTGCATCCCTCCTGTCCTTGTGAGGAGAGTACATTGATGTAAATCGTACTGCTCTTATGGTCTATCTTATCGCATCTCAGAAATGAGGCTGGGAAGCGTTGCTGCCCTTACAGAATGAAATGTGGAGTAACTTGGAGACACTGATTCTCTGCTTTCCTTCCTCCTGCCCCAGCCCCAAGTGTCACCTATCAGGAGAAAAACTAAACACCATTTGCTCTCCTGAATGCATCTTGGTCTGGGTAACTACTTCAACAAATCCTGTTACTGTCAGGTGCAGATAACCATGGTCTCTCATGAATAGCCAAAGTCAGTAACTTTATTGTTTGCCACACATTACAAGAATATTACCAGACTGCTTCCCTTACTCTGGAATGACCAGATAGGCTTCATGGATCTTGGAAGAGGTCAAGATTATGGCACTTGCAGCTGTACAATGACTCCAAGCTAGGTTCTCCCTTGACCCCTCCTTCCAGCCTAGATGGCAGTTTCCCAACAGTTACCCATCTTTGCTTGTTATGTAAGAGAAGTTCTATATTGCCAATTGAAAGATTAGCCACTGTTTCAAGAGTGATCAAGAGTGAGGGAAACTGCAGTCTAAACATATATGGAGAACATTTTCCATGAGATACAAGCTTTCACAAATGTCATTATTGACACTTTGTGGGGTTATAAATATGGCTAGGGTGGAATGTTTACATCTCAATTTACTGAAGGTGTTATGTCCTTGTGTCTATGAAATATGAACTAGGAAAGCTTAAAATTGAACCTACCGTAATTCTTCTACTACTGGCACCTGTAATTCCAACCAATGGCAGTTATGCAAATTAATGAAAAAGAAATACCTGGTTGAACGCACTAGTCTGGCCAGCAGGGTGCGTTTCTCCTCATTGGAGAATTGCATGATACCAGGCGTTTCAAATTTCTGCCTTATCCACTGACATTGCTCAAGATCATTGATAAACATGAATTCTACTCCAATGTGCTGACAGTAAGCCATCTGTTAAAGAAAGGAAATATGCAAGTTGGAGCAGAAGATTCAACCATTTCCAAGCACAAATTAAAAGCTTACTTTATATGAGCTATGTCTTAATCTTATTCATAAGTTTTTCTCTTTCTGAAAACCAAGTTAATACTGCGGCAATTAAGTCAATACAGAAAGTCCAAGGCAGTTAATGGAGTTTCAGATAAAGTAATATTTCAGTCCAAGTGCTGACAAATCAAATTCAACAAATTACGCACTAGTTAGACATTATATTATTCTTGAAAAATGTAAATAGTCAAGATTTGGCAACAGAAGACTGCTTGCGCAATTCCATTCAATTATAAAACAGAAAGTTACATTTAGTTATAAAATGAAAAGTTAGCTATTCCCAAGATCTTCAATTAACAGTGGACAACAGGGGACCACTAATTGGAAAGATAAGATGTAGCAGTCAACTTTTCTTAGGAAAATATTGTTAGCTTTGGATTTATGTATGCAACATGCTTGCTGCATAGAAAGGTTGATACGCTTTTGGAAGAGGTCTGGTTTACATGAGACAGTGGCAAAAAGAGATGGTTTGAAATGTGTGGGAACATGGCTGTGGCATTTCTTTAAAAAGAGCCACATGTATTCTAGCTAAAAATTACCTGAAAAGAACTTGGCTGCTTTAAGGGGCTGACTTATTAAAGAAGCTGTACTTTAATGAGAATGGCCTGCTCTGTTTTCAAGCTTATGAGGAATCTGGGAAAAAGTTGTAGTTCTTTAAAAAGGCATAATATTTCCATATTTCCAAAGCACCTCTTTTTAATCATTTTCAAAGCAAGCACAGTTCTGTTGTCCAGTGCACTCTATAATCTGAATACTTGCTAAAATCAAAGAAAGGTAAGCCTAGGTGCAAAGTGTTTCTTGAAATCAGGAATTTGAAAACGACTGAATGGAAAACAGTCTGCCAGGGAGGGGTGGAGTAGAGGGACTACAAACAGAGAAACAGAGAATGTTTGGCAAGAAATGGCATTTAAATAACCTTGCTGGAAATTATTTTTAGCCAGAGTTGTGACGCCGAGAACATGAGCAGGGGACAGAGAATTATTCCCTTCATCAGAAAGTACTGCTACTTAAGAAAAGATAGAAATTAGAAGCTGGCTTATCGGGAAGGGGAGAACAACTCTAAAACCCAGAATAAATGGGAAGCTGGGCCAGGGAAAACCACTGCTAATGAGGTAGCTGAAGTTTTGTTTCTACAGAAGACAATTACAGCAGAGTCCTTAAAGGAGTTAAAATGACCTTGAGATACTGTATTTTTTTTGCTTTCCAATTCCATTTCCTTCTTCTTTTAGTTTTTTTTAGTCAGCAACAGCTTTTTTTTGTTTTTGTTTGACCCATTATTGTCAAAGGAAATTATGTGACTGCCAGGAAACAAAGGAAGAAAAGTGCTTCCTTTGAAAATGACCATTTTAAACTTTCATATGCAAGTATTTTTCCACAATGCATCCTTTTTTAGAATAGAGAACGCACTAGAACAGCTTTGCTCTTTCCTGATTGTTTTTGAGGATATGGGGAAACAACGTTATAGTTTTTATTTTACCGATTTCTAAAATAGTCACTGGGCTTGCACAACATGAGAGTAAAATGAATCTTGGCCAGGGGTGAAATCCTACCGGTTTGGACAGATTCAGGCGAACAGGTAGGGATGATTGGCATTGGTTTGCCGAACTGGTAGCAATCATCCCTGGTGGCCCAGCCCACTCCTGCCCGGTCGCCTCTTCCGGCTCGCTCGCTGCTTCCAACTGTTCGGTGTTTCTGACTGCTTGCCCTACCCACCCATTCCCGCCATATATAAGTTCCTTTTGCCATGTGGCCCAGCTACTTGCCTTGCCTGCTCAGCTCACCAAAGATAAGCAATGTATGTTGTCTGCTTGCCCTTCACCTTGGGTCGGGGCCCGGGGCCCAGGGCCATGCAATTTCCTGAGGCCCCGGAGTCGCTGCGTGCTTGCTGCCCACTTCAACTGGGTTGGCCTTGCCCTAGAGCCGTTGCCTGCTCGCTGCCCACTCTCCCTTTGCCATGCGATGCATCCTTACCTTCCTCCTGAGGCTGGCTGCCAGGGAAGTCAAGCCAGGGCTGAGCTGTCGCTGCTGGACTCCCTGCCAGCCCGCATCTCACCCCCCCTTGTTGCGAGATGCCTGTAGCCACAGCCTCTTTTTTTTTGGTGCACCTGGAGGTGCTTATTGTGCTGAAAGGTGCAGCCACTGCAGGCTTCTTGTAGCAAAAGTTACTAGAGCTGCTCCCCTTCTTAAACACACTGCCACCATTGCCATCCTGTTCTATGCGCTGGCCACGCATGCGCACACCATTTATTCATTCATCGTTCAGCAGCAGCAGCAGGCAACGGTGTACGCATGTGCAGCTGGTGCATGGAACAGGGTGGTGATGGTGGCGACGTGTTTAAGAAGGGGAGCGGCTCTGGTAACTTTTGTTACACGAAGCCTGAAGCCGCTGCATCTTTTGGCACAAGAAGCGCCTCCAGGCACACCAAAAAAAAGAGGCTGCGGCTGCAGGCATCTTGGGACAGAGGAAAATAGGCAGAATAGAAATTTTTCCCCCCCTACCGGGTTCTGTGGGCGTGGCTTGGGGGTGGTGGTCATGTGACTGAGTGGGTGGGGCTGTGAGTGATGTCGAGTTGGCCACGCCCACTCAGTCACAGGAAACCCCCCTACTAAGCCACACCCTCAGAACCGGTAGGGAAAATTTTTAGATTTTATCACTGGTCTTAGCTATTTGTATTTCAGAGTAGTAGGAAAGCCAGTTAGTTTAGCCCATTTATAGTTCAGTGTTTAGGAATTCAGGCAATTGGGATCATTTGGTAAACCATGGTTAATTATGCAAAAGAATGTTGTACAAACATGGCTACCTAATTTGATAATGGATATTAAGTAGCCTCACAATTTATTTCCCTAAAATAGATTCATAAGTTTAAGATTATACATGACATGATTATACATGTTTCCATAAGATAAAATATTCTTTTGTTCATATCAAAGCTTGCAGGTCTTCTCTATGGTAGGTCTGATGATGTCCACCCTACAGAACAATCTTCCTCCTATGTTATGTAAGAATGCAGTGGTGGCATATTCTTTTGATTTTCTAGCTACTAGAAAATTATTCCTTATTATTATTCCCTGATTCCTGATTATTTTACTAGATTGTTTACATCTATATGGTCCCAAAAATGCTTAGCTGGCTTTCTTACCTCCAAACGGCGGATGATTTCCCGAAGTGGAAGAGCGGACTCATTTCCCCCAATGAAAGTCGTAGTTGGCAAGTGAAAGACTTTGTCGAGGTCCGATTCATCTAGGCCATAAAACCCTGCAGGATTTTGCATAGGTAGCAGAAGGCAAAGGAGGATTGGGGAAGGTGTTCAGTTCAAGACAGTCGTTACACAGGAACCAGGTTTTTGGTAGAGACGAGGAGGGACAAGAAAAGCAGCACAAAGTAAGCATGAAGGAGGTTTGTATGAACAAAACACAAGCAAGAATTAAAATACTGGACAGGTAAAGTGAGAACAAAAGAAGTATAAAAGTCACGCAGCATATGAACGTAAGAAATATACTTGAACAAAAAATTGGTAATTAAACCCACGGAAGTGATTAACACAAAATTTAGACCTCCACACATACATTTGTAGAACATAAGGGGTACAAGTACAGCAAACACATATTGCACCACATTCCACCACATATTCAAAATTAAAAAAAACTGAAGCAGGAAATGAAGAGTTAAAGGACCAATTTCCCAGAACCAAAAGTATGAAAAGCTGCAGGATGATACAGGGTTCTGCAGAGGACTCTCCTGAATAGCTCACTACAAGGAACAAAGATTTTATATTGAAATGGTCTCTATGTAGACAAAACTCTTTCTACCAGCCTCACAAACACTTTGACTTCTGGAAATCTCAAAAGTATTGAAGAGCTATTACCAAACATTCCTTCTCACACTGGCTACATATGATTATTTAGCTAGACTATAACAGGACTAACATTAATATATTTTTGCATCAGCTGCTGGAATGCTTAAAAATTGTTCTGCAATTGATGATCAGATAGTTTTCAAAGCTGGAAGGATGACAAAAATGGAAACTTTCGGAAATGTACTGCAGCCTAATGAGAACAGACAACTACCATAGACAAGTTTTGAAATTATCCTTCACCTTCCCTTCAACTAAATGCTAAACCCAAAACTACGAAGGATAAATCTAACAGAGTAACTAAATTATCACAAAATACAAAAGAAACTAGAAAGAAGATCCTCAGTTATATAAAAGGCCAAAATCATATAAAGGCCAAATTCCTGATGGGGGGAAATTAACAACCTGAAGAAGGCTGGTAAAGCTACTTGATTGCTGGAAGTGATATAGGATTCCTGGATAGCAAATTCCATACTTGATTGTTATATCAAGAAGACTTTCCCGCCTAGATTTCTACCAACCATGCATCAGATGCAGCAGGACACAATGGACCTCAATGCCCGATGAAATATTGTGTAGGAAGTAATTCCATTCTTCTCATTTTAACAAGATTACAAACGCTTTGAAACAGATCAAAAGGAAAAATAAATGTATATGATATAGGGCTATCACAAAGAAAAGACACTCCATTCTTGTTTTAATATTGTTTGGCACACAATGTTTATTCAGTTATACAAATCAGCAGCCATCAATGATGCAGAATGATGGCAAAGAAAATAGGAGACCAATGTAATAGGTCTACTGTAGAGAAGCAATGCTTGGCTGGTTAATTCAGTACCTTAAGTAGAGAATGGCTTGTTTTTAAAATAAGCATTTTGGGTCCAAAGTTATATTCAGCTACTTAGGACTCTTGAATAAAAGATGAGATAGACATCTATACTGTAATAATTGTATTGTAGATAATTGGCCTGAAAAAGCCAAATGTCATTCTTATTCTTAGGCTAAATATTGTGAAATGTAAATATTGTGAAATATATTGTGAAATGCGATTGGAAGAGTTATTATAGGCATCAAATCTGCACAAACAATAGAGAATTTTCTCAAAACCCTTCAGTATTAAGCATATAGCCATTGCAATAAGACACTCAGATAAACTGCTGAATTGCATTTACATTATAAATCAATGTTCCTTTCAATCATTAGATTAAAAAGCACACATTTTCAGCTAGAAGTTTTCACTTAAAGTGCTCAGCTATTCTGCAAACAAAAAACAAAAAACAGAGCAAGCTTGTGAAAAGATGGCACTTCATTTTTCTTTTAGCAATGCAGATATAATTGTGAAAACTCACATCCTAAATTTCACTATCCACAAAGAACTTTCTGCACCAAACAACATAAAACTCAGCTAATATACTTCAACCAATTTGATATCTGTTCTGATGAACATCCAGTTAACAATTACATTTCAACAGAGACCAATGTGTTAAAGCACAACAAAGCTTTCTGAACTATTCCAAATAAGCAAACAAAAAGCAAATAAAGAGAAAATAGCTAACACATTGAACCCAATGAAAGAGAACATAATTAAGGAGCATGACTGATGAAGCGCTTTGATCACACACATCTCTCTGACTGTTAACACTGAAAGCAATTCTGATGGGAAAAGACAAAAGACCAAAAACACTGCTGTAAAACGGGGCAAATTGTAACTTTACCTACACTGTACATGCCCAGAGTCAACTATTCAGAGAGTCCTAAACTCCAGAAGGGTTAAACGCTCATTATTTGCATACCTCCTACTGTTAGCACTCTCAGCCGCTCCTTGAATACAGCAAGATCTGGGGAGGGAGGGAAAGGTCAGGTGCAGAAAGGAGAAGACAGAGAAACTGAGTCAAAGTTAGTTTCTTTTTAAATTCCAAAGAACTGAGAAAGTAGTTGCAAAAAGAGAAAGTAAGATTTTAAAAACAGCATCCGCACATACACAATAAAAAAAAATCACCAAAGAAAAGGGGGTTAGATGACTGTATGCCATGAGATAATCTGAAGAATCTTTCAGAACCAGCCATATTGACCACCAGGAAAATAAAATAAACACAGCAGTTACACCTGACAGATAATGGCAGTTAAGTTACATGTTTCAGACTTCATTGCTTATGCCAACAGAAAAAAAAAATCCTAAACATTGAAATTGTTAAATATCCTTAGGACATGTTTCCGTCAAAAATCACAAGTGAACAAGTATGACAGAATCTTGTACCCCTTCTACATGAGACTGTTGGGATTTAAGATTTTGTAAATCACTGCACTGGCAAGGAATAAGATAGCATAGGATTCACACACTTTATGCTACCATATCCTGTGCTATAGAATTGAACTGAAAAGTAACAAATATTAGGAAAAGTTACAGTCTTGTTTATGTACCTGAACCTTAAGTCAACAATCTATGCAAGGACAATTCTAGTTTTCCTATTCTTATCTATAATTTGTTTATATAAGTGAGAAACACAGTTCAACTGAAATATCTTAAACACATAGAATTATTACTCTTCTAGCTTGTCTCTGCACAAGAGAGAATTCAATTCTGTCAGACAAGATCTTCAACAATAATTTTATTGCACGTAACCTACAAATATAATACATTACTTCCGCTTGGATTTCTTCATAATAACATAGTAGAATTCTTTTTTCCCCAAGATATTTTGAATACTGCAAATCTGCATTTTTTTAAAAAAAGTGCTGGACAAATGAATAGATGAAAAGATTCAACAGCTACTAGGGTTGTAACAGTGGTGGGTTGCACCCATGAGCAAACCAGTAGCAATGGGATTTGAAACCCACTACTGGGTTGTAACCTTTAATCAGATACAGTGTATATAAATTATTAGGATGAGCTTTTATTTTGCTCTTGGTGTCTAACTGGTCTTGAGATTAGGGCAAAAATCCTATTACATTTTTTAGAAAAGGATATGGTGTTGTGTAGAACTTGCTTTTTGTCCAGCGCATATCTCATCCTGCCTTTTCACCGGTATGCTGAAGATACGTCATTTCAGTGCCAAATGATTCAGCTAATTATGTGGTTTTTTTAATAAGTGTATATGGAATCCTAGAAGTTCTGGATGACTTGCAGTATTATGTGTTCTGCATTGTCTAACAGAACAAGCAAAAAGGTTGAAGTCCTGAAACCTGTTTTAAAGTAATATTATTGAGATTTTAAAAGATGGGGCAACTAGGAGTCTCTCAAGAATAATTTTTATAAAACAGTGAAAGGTCCTTAAATTATAATTTATCAAAATGATTATATGTCACATTTGGAATCTTAGCTTTTGTGGTATGGTCCCAAAATTTTAAATCCCACATTTAGAAGCAGAGAACTTCAGAGGCCTCTGGGTCTTCCTGCTTACTTGGCTATGAGATGTCTTCCTCACGTTCTCCCAAGTATCACTTAAACTCTCAATCCATTACATATGGTAAGAGCAGGGACAATTACATTAACCTTGTTTTAAGAGGTTCTGATTTGTTCTGAAGTTAGAGACTACTTTATCCTCAGTTTGGCATTCTTCATATATGTTGGAATTTGATTCCTAGAATCCCACACAATCACTGCGAGAATTCTGGAAGTGGAAATCCATATATTTGAAGGGTGTTCTGGCTAGACAATGCTCTTTCAAATTAAATGAAAATAAAGTGTGGAAAAGGGTCAAAGGAGAAACACTTAATATGAATATGATTTTGTCTATTGTTTTTAGATAATACAAACTTAGCTTCATTTTAAAACCGTTGACCAGGATATTAGTTTCAAAGACATTGCACATCTCTTCAATAAACAGTATCAGCAGTTTGAAAGTTACAGCAACCCTTATCTGACTCTTCCTGAACTAAAGTTCAGGAAGTTCAGGAAGACATATTTATTCATCTGCGCAGGACTGGCATAGGGTTTTTAGTTTTTATTTGCTTTTAATTTTAGTGGGTTTTATTCTTTTAAAGATTTTAACTTGGGCCAAATCGAATAAGTTTTTTAAATAGTATTTTATTCTGTATTTATTATGTTTGTCTTGTTTTTATTTGGCTGTAAACCGCCCTGAGTCCTTTGGGAGAAGGATGGTATAAAAGTTTGATTAAATAAATAAATAAATAAAATAAAATAAAGTATATATCTATCAGCTACCTACCAGTTATGAATGGCATCCACCACTCATGTAGTTTTCCTGTTCTGAATGTATGCATATGGTTTCAAGCAAAGAATTTGACTTTATTCATAAATTTGTGGCACTGGAATGTTGTAAAGAACAGAGAGAATAGCCTTGAA
The DNA here is from genome assembly GCF_028640845.1 of Ahaetulla prasina. NCBI lineage: Eukaryota > Metazoa > Chordata > Lepidosauria > Squamata > Colubridae > Ahaetulla > Ahaetulla prasina. Next base: position 23,468,162 of record NC_080547.1, on the reverse strand, counting down.
GACAGGATGAAGAATTGATTTCAAGGCAACAATGATGTAAAAGGGGCCTGAGCATGGTCAAGAAAGTAACTTGAGAAAATGACTAAGAGAAGCTCTTCACCTGGGGATAAAAAGACGGAGTGGGAACTATATTCAGGTTTGAAATATTCTGTTATTATAGCTGTTATAACAAAAGCAGTACTGATCAAAATGGTGTTGCTTTCTTCATTTGGTCTGCCTGGTAGGGATGACAATAACTACTATGCATGGAGCCCATGCTACTTATTTATATTTTATACAATGTATTTATATAATATAACTGGTAAAATAAATCAAACATAATCCTTACATTTTTTAAATCATCTCCTATGTTGTTCAATTTTTATTCAGAAAAAATCATAATTTCTACATTCTAATAAAATATTCATCTAACAATTTCAACCATTCAGTAGATCTGACAGGAGACAAAGGCACAGATGAAACCACTTGAAGTGTCCATTACACACACATGCACACACACACACACACAAAATTCAGACGCTACCATCATTCCAGTGCACTCAAAATAGTTATCCCTGCTTAAGGTGAATCTTCAATCTTTGTGAAATGTGGAAGGAATTCAGAATACCCCCCCCCCCCAATATTCGGGTTCTGTTAAGGCCTGATACAACCTTCTGGGTTTTGGAGTTCTGCTTAATATACAGGGGGCAATAACTTCAGAATGGAGATGTAGTAAAGCAAACTGCACTCAATGTGTTCTTAGATATTCACCCAAGTTATATTGCTGTTTTATTTATATGTACTCATTTAAAATATTTATATAGTACCTCATCTTTCAACCAACTCTGGTTTTCTCAGATACTTTCCATTTCACTGATACACACATATACACCATCTAGTCGGTACACACAGTCAATTCTGAATGGGACACATCATTTATTTTACATGCATAAATATTCTAATCAAAATTTAGTCTCAAAAGGGGTTAGTTGTCATTATTGTTACTCTATTCTAGGTTAGAAGCATGCTACTTAGAAGCATTTGCAGAGCCAGATTGATTAACCTGTGGAAAGTACCAGCGATCAGTAATGCTCAGCCACCACATCTTGCCCTATACCGGAGGAAAAATAGTGGCCAAAATTAACAAACACAGTGAGCTCTACCGGAAAACCAAATTCCAAGTATTGCTCAGCAAGTGCACCCTCACCTGAAAACCACACATGCACCTCTCTAGCTGTTTCATTTCAGTATTTTGATTAGATGTGGGAATGCATTCCAAAGCTTCCTTATCATGATCACTGATGGAATCATTAGTCAAAGTTGAAATTGTGTCTATGTGTTTTCTTAGCTGTGCAGCTTGCCCTAAATCATGCACTGACCTGAAGTGAATGAGGAAGACCTCAGAGAAACTTGTCTCTTTCCCCACTCCTTCCTATAATAGCTATCAGTACCGAGCTCCAACAAATCAGCAGAGCTCTAAACAAGAGCTCTGTTGCCCTTTATAATACTTTCAGTTTAAAGGATGCTTATGTGTCTGTCACTCTAATACACTCATTTTCTTGGAGTGACAGAGTATTCACAGTTGCTAGTCACACCTTAGAGCTGGACTCCAAATCATAAGGACCGTAAGGAGGAGACTGCAATCTGTCTCAACCTGGGGATGCGATTATTTGAGGCTACAGTGGTAAGTGACTAGGCCTAGGGACAGATCAATGCTGCAACCATTCCTTTTTTAAAAAAAGTGATCATTAGAAAGGAAACTTAAGACCTTTCCCTTCAAATTTAGTGAAGCAATCTATCTAGAAGCTGTGAAAGTGAGAGAGGAGCCCAAGCGATGCGGCACTAGCTGCTTTTTGGATCCCTCACCCAGTTTGTCTGCGGAACTGATAATATCAGCTGGAACGGAAGAGTCCAGATCAGCATCCAAGATGCCCAATGGATCGAGCTGGGCTACATGATGCCCTCGAATCTATGAAATGGGCCAGAAATGAAAAGGATAGTGGAAACCAAAAGAGGGAAATGGGGGGGAAGAGAGATGGAAAGGAAAGGGGTATAAAAGTTAAACGTTGTATTCAACTTGCAGAATAATTCTCACCAATGTTTGGCGAATCAGTTACTGTCGAATCATCAAAATTTACACAACTAATGCCGAGAGGATCAAGCTTGGCAATGTGGTGACCCCTGACCTAGAAACAACAACAAAATTAGTCACGAAATTAGGTAGCAATCATCCTTCCCATTGCAGGAGTATTGAATTTATCCAAATCCACGCTATTGTATTTCAACAGAGTTATGAATTTGTGAAAAACTAGCTTACATTTATATATAAAAGTATTTTTTTACTTGAAGTAAGAAAGTTTGTTGTATTTACTAAAAATCTTGTGACTTAGCACTTTAAAATTTCCCTTCATTTAATTAAACTGGGAAAAAAAATAAGAAAAAACAAAAATAACATATAAAAGGATATATACATGTATATATACATATACAATTTTACACAAAAGTTTCACAAAATAATAACTATATTTCATTAGAATGATTGACATATAGTTTATTGCTACAAGCACCATATTTGTAAGTTGCAAATAGCATCAAGTCTTCTCAGACCACTGAGTAATTGGGGCCATTTATCTTTCCAGTGTTGAAGCCCAATTCTCTTAGTAATAGGAAGGACTTGGAAAATCAATTTCCTTTGTCCAGTGGCTAATTTCTATATATAGATACATAGCCCAAACGGATGTGGACATCTGAATACAGACATACATTCACAAAGAGAAAGAGACAGAGTTCTTCACAGAATATAACTATTTTAAGAAACACAAGGGAAATGTGTTTGAGGGAAACATTCTCACTGCATCACCAACAATACAATAATTTCCATTTTAATACAAATGCAATTAAGTCCAATAAATCCAAACTATTATTCTTTATTGAATAGGCTTTAGTCAAAGATCTGTTGAAATAAGATGTTAAGACAGTATTGCAAAATGGAGATCTTTGCTCCTTATTTCATGCAATCTACTATTTGAGTATCACATTGATTTGTCCGCAACAAGTATTTAAATGTTAATTATAGGGTTTTCACCATCATATTTGGTGAAATGATGCCAATCCTAATCAATATACCATTTGATGTTATGAATATTGTTATTAGGCAGCAAAATATTTATTTTTTTAACATAGGAAATAGACTAATAAAAGCTCACCACAATAATTTACTTTTATGGCTCATTATAACAACGCTCATTTGGAAAACAGAAACAAAAACAATTTCTGTAGTCAATGTTTAAAAGTTTATTCTGAGAAAGTTGTACAGAGAATGCAATTTACATTAGTTCAGTTTAATTCTAATTCTCCTATTTACGGGGTTGTATTGATTTTAATGCTGGAAAACAACAGAGATGAAGCCACAAGTGACTGGATTTTTAACATATCTGATGGAAATTTGAAGAATGTGAATAGATAAAATCTTGGGTGATGTATTGGAATTTTTTCATTTGTGTCCATACTTCTCAGTCTAGCAAGGGTAGAATATATCTTATTAAGACATAATGATTTCTCTGTAACTGATCCTGTTAAGGTATCTTTTTCCTATTTCCCTATATTTATATACAGTATTTTAACTAGAAAACTTTTGTATAGACTAAACTTCAAGAAAATCCTGTCACCTTTCTCTTTGTAATAACAAAAGGTCTTGTGTAACTGTTCTCGTAAAAATGATTTGGGCTATGCAATTTGAGTAGGAAGACCAGGATGCAGATTTGAAAATCAATGTCTAGAAATATGACTAAGTATGGTAGCTAGCTTACCCAATCTACAATGAACAATTTAACCACAGCAAAATTATTATTTTTCTTCTAGTTTTATAAATAAGAATGATGTTCTTATTATTCATATATTTTTATATAATTTCATCAAAGGTATTTCTTTTAAACTGTGCTACCTCAAAGCAAAACTTAATCTTGTTAAAGAAAAATTGTGTCTAAAAGATGCTTATGGAACAGGGATCCATATACCTGATTCTCAACAGCAATGGAATGTCCCATCTGGGATTAAGAGACTATACCAGATGGTCTTAAGGGCAGAAGATTTACCCAGTCAGATTATCACTATTCTATTAAGTTCCATTTTTTTGCTCCTGCTCATTATAACAAGTCAATTAGATTAATTACATAGATTAAAGGTACTGCATAAAACTGCATATTGAAAAAGCTGTTTCATCTGACTTTTTTTCCTGAAGCACTGTAAGTGATAAATCTCAAAAGTTCACATCCATTCTTCTACTCAATGAATAAAACACATATGTGTGAAGAAAGCAATTTACCACAGCAGCTATTTGATTTTAAAATGTGAAGAATATAACAAAAGAAATCATATTCTTAAGCAGGCAATTTTCTGAAATATGAAGCTGTTAAACAATTTCAATTAATGCTTTACGATCCATCTCAAGGAGAATATAGAGTAGGAAAAATGAAGTAACAAAAACCAGTTTAATCAAGGGAGAAAAAAAGGCTCTGAAAAGACTTCGAATACAATAATATACAATTAAATAACTTTTCAAATCTTGGAATCCTGTTCAATTTTTAAAAAATATTGTAGGAATCTCCTGAGATCTTAGCAATTTTATTTGCATAATCATACTAAAAAATACCTGAAATGAAGTAAGAAATGTCAATAAGACCAAGAATTAGTCCAGTGATCATATTTGACTGAGCTTTCCATCCTTCTGAGGTCGGTAAAATGAGGACCCAGATTGTTGCAATATGCTGACTCTATAAACCACTTAGAGAGAGCTGTAAAGCACTGTGAAGTCTAAGTCTAAGTGCTATTGCTATTTTTTTAAAAAGCCACTAGAACTAAGACTAGATCCTGCTATACTGCATTTCTATAAGGATGAAAAAGCCTTCCTTATTATTCTATATTTTACAAAACAATCTGAAGCAATTCTATGTACAGATGCTATTATCAGGTCAGTTTCTATGAGTGCGCAAATTTTGTTCTACTGTTCGTAATACAAGACATACAACCAAGCATCAGTTATCTTGCTCATGTTTTGGTTTGTTTCATTTGTTATTTCTCTTGTTCAGTGACTGGAATAAAAAGTAAAGCAAGTTGACCAAAAACGCTCCATTCTATTTAAGCATCAAGTTTAAATCTTATGTCTGACCAATAGTTACCACATACAAATTAAAAAAATAAACCATTAAAAAAAACTCATACCCTTACCTGATATGCCCTGATAAGTGATTGGACTGCAAGATGATCTTCCACCAGCTTATCTACATTTGGCTGTGCTTGAACCAGAGACTGTGCGTGTGCCAGGGTTGATAGGCTGGTATTTAACGGAGGGGGGCTTTGGTAAGCAGTACCTGGAGCAGCTCCAGCATTGGCATTGCGAAAGAATATGTCCCATGACTAAAGCAAATAAAAATAGAAGTCCATTTTATAGGGAATTACTTCTCCAAATAACTTAAATCTATTTTAACGAAGTCAAATTTCTATTTTAACGAAGTCAAAACTTCTATAGTAGTACATACCGTACATTACTAGACACATTATTAGAAATATCCAAAATGTAGTTAGGAGAGGGAGTCTTACTGTCTCCCCTTAATTAATTTCATAAGATAAGCTTTGTAGAACATATCAATAATAGTCCTTGACTTACAACCATTCCTTTAGTGATTAATTGACATTACAACAGTATTGAAAAAAGTGATTTATAAGTGGCCCTGCCACTCACAACTACTGCAGCATACCCACAATAATGTGAGCAAAGTTTGGGCCCTTGGCAATTGGCATGCACAGTATTTAGGATGGATGCAGTGTCCTGCTGTCATATGATTGCCATTTGTGGCCATCCCAGCCAGATTCCAATGAGCAAAATCAATGGGGGAAGCCAGATTCATTTAACTACTGCAGCTATTTCATTAACAACCATGAAAAAAGATCATAAAATCAGGTCTGAGTTACTTAACAACCACCTTGCAACAGAAATTCTGGTGCCAATAGTGGTCGTTAAGTCCAGGACAACCCGTAGAAGAAGAAAAAAGCTATCTATCTGGAAAATAAAAATAGACAGACTGAAATAGACAAAGATCAAAATCAGAAGTGTTACATCCCTTTCTCTGTTTAGTCCAATTTGAAGGGCAGGTGTTTACAATAATACACCAAAACAGTTCAACACATCTCTAGCGTTGTTTTACTGATCAAACTGTGAAGGCTAACTGAGCACAGCAAGGAAAGTAAGATTCATAGGTTCCAGTAGGAACTTTAAAACACCTTCATGATTACTAAAATTGCTTCTGACATATATATATGAACGAAGATTGCTTCTGACATATATATATGAACGAAAGTTAAATGGAAAAACAATGCTTAGGACCAGCATTTGTTCTTGGAAATCAACAAATAACCAAACACAAAGCAGTTACCAAATGTTGCTAATTATGTACATATAAGAAATATATTTTCCATTCTGAGATATATGACTTTGCCCTGGTTAGTGATGGTTAGGAAACAACAGTAACAACTCATCTACAGAATATTTTAATAATCTTACTTCTTTACACTGAGACATAGTTTATTCATATTCTCTCCCATTAAAAAAGATTAGATTCTCAAATGAAATTTAGGTAATCAAAAAGTTTATTTGCTTCTCAAATTTAAATATTGCCAAGTTCTGTTGAACTTTTTACCTTTGGCTGTTATACAAGGACATATCCATATAAAATGGGCAAGAAATAATTACAGGAATCTGATAATCATATGCACTGTTGTCCCAAAGGTGCTTTTTTCAAAAAGCAACTGGATTTTCTGCTTTTTCTTTGAAGACATTTTGCTTCTCATCCAAGAAGCTTCTTTAGCTCTAAGCTGAAAAAGCTTTTTGGATGAGAAGCAAAATGTCTTCAAAGAAAAACCAGAAAGTCCAGTTGCCTCTTGAAAAAAGCACCTTTGGAATAACCATGACCTGGATGACTGAGAAACTCCATAATTATATACACTAATGTTAAAAAAGATTCCTTGGATGTCAAAAGAGAAAAATATATCTCATGGATTCCTGCTAATTTCATACTGCAGTGGTAACAGTCCCCGTTGTTTCCTATTGACACTATTTTCAGCTTTATTTTTTTATGTAAATTGTGTATCACCCAACTTCTGTATACAAGACAAAATCAGGACATACCAACATGGATCTTGAAAAACAAAAACAGACTCTGGCTATGATTGTGCAGTGCTTCAGATTTGATTCATGAACAATACAAAGGTGGCAGCAATCTGCAATTTTTTTAAAGAATGCTTCCTGAACTTTTCCTTCATTACCAAAAACATTTTCAGGATTCAGCAAACAGATTCATTTTATGGCCTTTATGAAGACAAGAGTGGGAAACTCTATTTCATGCACATTATGTGCTTGAAAATGGCAATAATTGCATCAGGGTCTACTCAGCTACCACACCACAGGATATAAACCAGAAGAACTCTGAACAGTACTTTTTTTTCAAATAACATTTTGTGCTGACACTTTGACCTAAGTTTGGATCATCTACTCTGCTAAACCATTAATGGGCTTACCTAAAAGAAAATCACCTCTATCCAATTTTGTGTAATTTAGCAGGGTTTGGGAAGCATTGGTTTAAAGCAACTATACCTTTTCTTGGGATCAAATTTCTCTTCCAAATAATTCCCAAAGGACTGCATAGTTTTGGACCTATTTCTTAACTATTAGTTTGGTATAGTGGTTAAGGTTCCAGGCTAGAAACCAGGAGACTGTGAGTTCAAGTCCTGCTTTAGGCAAGAAAGCTGGTAGGTGATTTTGGACCAGTCAAGCTCTCAGCCCAATTAACCTCCCAGCATTATTGTTGTAAGGAAAATAGGAGGAAGGAGTAGTATAAAGTATGTTTGCCAATTTTATTAAAATTATAAAGTGGGATTAAAAATAACTAATAAATAATTCACCCATGCTTTGTCATGACATAAAAGAATTCTCTTTTCAAAACCCCAGACAAAAGAGTTCTCAGTACTGCTTCTTTTGATAAGGCTGTATCTTATTGCTTTGCCAGATTCAAAGCAGTCAAGGATCAAATGAACTGACAAGTCCCGATACAAAACTTTGACCCCTATTGCAATAAATTACTCAATTGACCATCATAAAATGTGACAACATATGATAAGAAACATTGGTTAGGACAAAGAATACTATTTCTTCATAGCCTCTCTACTATGGTCTCTATTTCATCAATACTTCATTAACAATTTAATTTAAAAGAAAAGCTTTAGGAAACAGATAAAATGCAGCAGTATGAAAGCTTATAATTATTCTTACAATACTAAGACTAGTGGCTATAAACAGGGCAAAAGAGAGAAGTGCACAAAATGCTTAATTATATATATATTTTTATTAATACTCAGCTACTATAAACCATGTTTACATTGCAAACATGTAAGTGCTTCAACTGTTGGTACCTAAATGATGCAAGATATGGCATGGTGAAATCCATAATGTTCAGCATCACAGAATAAAGAAAACCAAAATATTTTTTGAGCCTTGAATACCTGATGCTGATATTAGATATTCAAAATATGAGGGAAAATTAACTTATGAAACACTTAAAGAGAAAAAAATGTCTAAGCTGCAAGCACAGATATAGTTTTTTCTATAATGGAACATACTAAATTCTTTATTTCTCTTCAATAGTTCAAGCGGTTCTAAATTGTTAAATGAGGTGATTGTAGGAATACTGTTAATTCTAAATCTACACTTGTGCATATTAATATTGCATATTAACAGAGGAAATGAAAACAACACAAAATGAAAGCAACACAAAACCTACAATATAACATATAATTCATAGTTCAGACAATTATTACACGATCACTATTCTAAAGTACATCTCAAGCCATTAAAAAACTATACTAGATTTTATTGTTAATCTTGTGACTGCCTTAGTCCAAGACAAAAATATATATTTTGCATTTGTTCAACAGCACCATCCCACTTTCCTTCATTCTCTTCTGTGGAATGAGCATAGTGCAGCTATGAATAGAATCTGAACAGAGAAAAATAAACTGCTTCTATAGACATTTCCTGGCTGTCTGAAACAAATTAAACCTACAAAAAACCCACAAGTGCAGCTGAATTATAAAACTCTTTAGGACTACTAAGTCATTTCCCTGGTCAGGCTAGTTTTTGCATCTTCCTATAATATTCAGTGATGATAAACTCTAGCAATCTGTGGAACACCAATTATAAAGCAATTTCAGGAATTAGCATTGGATCACATTTTACTGTTGACAGTCTTAGCAAAGGAGTGATTACTTAAACCAGTAGTCAAGTTATATGATTCCTCCCCAGGTAGATGTTACATTCTTCTTTTACTTAAGGTAAGAGTGCAATTACACAATTCAATTCAAAGATCGAGAGGACACTGGGGAAGTTCCCTTTCAATGATAAAGTAGGTCTTATTTCTTCAACCACCATCCTCCCCTTGATCTCTGCAAACAACTGTTCTGAGATTAGAATACCTGGCCTCTACCTCAAAATAGCCATGTGGTGGGCTAGGGCAAGGCTAAAAAACTATTAAGTGGATCCTCAGCAAATCTTTTGCTAAGAATCCAAATATTCACATATAAACAACCAGAGCAACTCTCTAATAGCCTCCTTCTGCCCCAAAGGGGAAAAAACTGTACTAGTAAACCTGCTCTTTCGTAGCAAACAGTACTCTTAAGATTTGTTGAATTGTGCGCTCACATTTTCAGTGCTGGGCGAACGGGTTGTTAATTTATGTGCTGCCCACCTCTGTATAAAAAGGATACTCTATTAAACAAAATGATTATGCAAATGTAATACTGAAAAAAGAATATTTTATATATAGCACAGAAAGAAAGTAGATGTTTTCAAAAGAGTAACAGGAGGATGGAAAGGGATAAAATATAAAAAGTCTATTCTATTGCAAAAAAGATATTGGAGGAAAAACCCAAAGGAAATTAGAGTAAATTGAGTTTAATTACTGGAAAAAAGTGAGAGGGAGAATTTAGAATGGAGTTACAGAATGTTTTATTTAAAAGTATCCCAACATTCCTCACTATTGATCATGCTGCTTGAGGCATACTGAATCAATCATATTCAGTAATGTCTTATGGCAATAGGTTTCCCAATTCTAATTTAAAGCATCCAAATATGGGGGGTGGGGGAGAGAGTTGGTCTCCCCTTTGATGAGAACCCTAGTTAGTTGAGTGGATAGCATTGCACAGTGGCTCTTTTTATCCTGGTTTGATTTTATGATTTTAAGTAATCTAGAAACTATAATTTAGGTTGCATAGAAATGTGTATCAGATTTTATTTGCAAACCATTCCATTTTTAAAGAATTTCTCATTGTACAGAAAATAGAGTCCAAAAGAGAATACTTGGATCTGCACTTTTATATTTAAATATGAAACTCCAAAAAATAGAGGGAGAAACCAAGTTGTACTTTCAGAATATTTCCCTACCGAATAGAGACATCTTAATTTCTACAGCACTTTATGGGCTTTTATAAATGGTGTATATTCTGAAAAAAAGCAATACAAATTATGATGCCCAGTAAATATTGCTTTACAATGCTTCATTTTTCAGTGACAGCTGGTGAAGTATGGAATCAGTGAAAAAATACTGGTACATTTCAATAGGCCAATACCAATCAATGTAATCAGCCAATTGAGTTTGTGTTGTTCTGCATTTCTCTTAAATTGTCCATAGTATTTAAGTGCTTCAGACCAAAAGTTATTGTAGTGCTTATCCATGAACTATCTCTAACATGAATTCTATCTCTTTTTTCTATTTCCCTTTTGCTCTGTCATTACCTTGGAAATTACATGTTGAATTAGCCAGTTTTACAATAGGTCAGTAGACCTGATTACTATGCCATAAATCTCTGACCTTCAAACAAGTCACCAGGTTTTTATTTAGTCTTATCTCATGAGGCAGGGACTACTTTCTCAAAGAAAAGTTTAGAGAATCTATTGGTGTTGCAACTACCTTGAACTGTGAACAGAAACTCGTAATGATCAACAATTAAATTCAATTGTGGCTCTGTGGCTCAGACTGCTAATGCAGTCTGTTATTAACAGCAGCTGCTTGCAATTACTGCAGGTTCTAGTCCCACCAGGCCCAAGGTTGACTCAGCCTTCCATCCTTTATACGGTAGGTAAAATGAGGACCCAGATTGTTGGGGGCAATAAGTTGATTTTGTATATAAATATACAAATAGGATGAAGACTATTGCTAACATAGTGTAAGCCGCCCTGAGTCTTCGGAGAAGGGCAGGATATAAATGCAAATTAAAAAAAAAGAGAATTATGGACTTCATCTCCTGTTCTAGCCCAATTCTTTCTCATGGCCACATTCAGTTGTCCAATTTAAAGGATTTCTTCCTCAAAGCAGTAACCAGTACTAATGAGTCCTCTATTATATAGTTTTCAAACAGAGCAATAGAAAAATAGGACCAGCGATGCATCTCATAATGTAGTTTTATCCTTTGGTATGTTGTAACATATTGAAATAATGTTAGCACCAACTACAGCTAAATAATCTCAGCCCTTGCAAACTGTGCCTTGCACTGGTTCTTGAATTTGGTTTGAAATAATAAAACAGTATAAACAGTATAAAGAGTGATTATACAACAGTACAAACAGCTTAGAATATAAACATATAAACAATACAAATGCTTTTCTCCAATCCATAATTCATCTCTATTACTTCAGAAGCAAAGATCCACAGATGTTTTGTGATTCCTCAGATAATAATGAAGGAAAATCGCTCTTTTTTGGTATCCTTGACAAAATTAGGAGAATAATTCTTCAGAGGAAGATGATCACAAACTTTTCAAATTTGTTCAAATGTTGCCTTTCTCATCAGTTTTGTGCTGTGTTGACCATGTTTCTGTAGAACTGGAATGAATTGAAAGGTTCCAGCATCATCTTCAAGGTGGAGCTTCTGCTATGACCAACTATACTTACCTGAAAATGTTTAGCCTTAAACCATGAGTACCAAAGTGCAGAAGAAAAAGCTTTATTCTAGGGAGGCTACTCCTTACCTTATGTACACTTTTTGGATTTTCCAACCAAGCATAGTACATTTCCTCCACATAATTTGAACTAGTCCCACTCAAAAATGGCTCAGCAGCAACAGGTGCACTGTAGCACCTGATCTGTTGAAACGTCCTTGGTGCTGCTGCTGGTTTGTTTTGAGAAATTGTCTTAACAGTCTGTGAGGCAGTCAATGGCCTTAGTTTACTAGCACAAGTCCTTAAGTGAAACATTTTTGTCCTGCAGCAACAGACAAGTTCCTGTTGGGAGAAAAATAAAAACAGAGTCAGCAATTAAACAAAAGTACATAGACTATTAAATTAATCAAGCGGTCTATACAGACTATGGCAATTTATATTTAGTCTTTCACTATTCAGATGGAGAATATAAGAGATATTGTGGATCTGATTAAAAATCTCTCTAGTTCATGCCATTTCCCTTACAGATTTAGAAACCAAAGAACTAAAAAATATGAGGTAGTGAATTATATAGTTTGTACTGTCTATTCTTAATGGCACAACTACTTTCCATCTATCCTATAATTTCGCTGATGATGCAACTCTTATCCCAAAAGCTTCCACTTGCAGAACATGAACAATATTTATCAGACAGCATTCTCTACCTACCATCTTATTCATACTCGTTCAGGTTTTCCCCATGAACTTTCAATGAATCATTCACTATTTTAATGCTGCCATATGCTAAATAAATAATAACTGTTTCTAACTTTCCCTTCATAGTTTTTGCACATCAACAAATGAGAATGTGACAATTTGAACATCTGAATTTTCTCTAGTACAATACTCTAAAAAGCAGTTGCTTATAATTAGGCTTAAAATGATTTTCCTTAAGAATTCTTTTGTACTAGCCTCAGAATAAATTGATACTCAGAGATGGCTGTCACACAATATAAGGCAGCTTGAAGAATTCCAACATGAAACAATGTCCAAAAGCGTAGTAGTGTTGTCAGTTCTTCATCAAAAATAGTAACAATCTTAGGACTCCTTAAAGGATAACTCAGTTTATTATTGTCTATATTTTAATGGCTCACAGTCCATTTCATCAGAGGAAATATCAGTTATTATATATACTATTCACTCACCCTTGTACTGATTATATGCTAGGAGGGAAGGTCAGTAATCACAACATCCTTATTTCAGTAATGTGGATTCAGTTAAAAAATTATGCTTCAGTGCATCTGGGACTATGAACATAGTGCCTGTTTAAAAAAAATCTTTAAAACACCTGAATAGCTTTGAAGTTTGTACACTATGCTGGGAAAAGTTGCAACTATTTTAAAGAGGTATTATGTTTGTGCTCCTTCATTCTCCAAAGAACACATTTTGAAACTGAATTCAAAACTCTGGTCACTACTAATAAACATACTATGCAATTACCAAAAATTACTTGTTTCAGTTACTATACAGTATTTATTAGACTTAAAATAGTTCATAGTTTATGATATTTTAACTTGACTTTTAAAAATTTTAAATGAAGTTCATTATAAAAATATTTTGATTCTTTGAAACTCATTGCTTTAGTTAAATCAGTTATTTTAAAAGCTATTCATTTCTCAATCATCTACTTAACTTGTTACCGTATTTTTCGGTGTATAAGACGCACCTTTTTACCCCCAAAAAGAGGGTGAAAATCTGGGTGCATCTTATACACCGAATGTGGCCTCACCACCTGCCGCCCTCCACCCTTCAGAGGTTGTCAGACTCTGTGCACTGCACAGCCAAGCGTCCTCATGAAAACGGTCTTGCATCTGCTTCAAAGGGCCGCACTACAGCTGATCAGTGCTGTAGGTAGCTAGTAGACTGGTGCCTCTATTTTTAAAGAAGGTAGACTGGTGCGCTCCAAAAAAAAGACAATTAGTAGACCCGTGCCTCTATTTTTAAAGAAGGTAGACCAGTGCGCTCCCAAAAAAGGCAAGTAGACCAGTATGGCTCTGCTAGACTGAAGCAAGCCTGGTAGAACGGTATATTTCCTGATTAGAAAAAAGAAATTTTTTGGTCAAAAAACTCACAATGACTCTGAAAGAATCGAACAGAAATGGGCTGGAAGCCAGATCTGCTAGAGATGTTTCTCTCAGGCTGACTGTGTCGAAACTGGGCCCAACAGGAAGGAGGAAGGGGCGCAGTCAAAAAACTATGACTCAGTCTCTAGGCAGATCCGGCTGTAGCAACCCATGTTTGACCAATGTCTCAGCCTTAGTGGAGAACTGGTGGCTTGCTGGGCGCTGCACAGGAGGTGTAAGGCAAGGTTCTGCCACCCGAAAACTGTTGCCACGATCTCTGCTGCATGGAACCGCCCAAAAACGGGATTTTCTTTCTTTGCCTCTGCACACCCCATTTTTGGAACTGGGGAGGCAGCGGAGATCTCCAGGCGATGGGTGGCAGCGCCTTGCCTTTTGCCCCCTGCACAGCACCTGCTTCGCCAAGCAAGTCCCGACCTCCGCGTTTCCCCAGGCTGCTCTCGTTATCAAAATCTGAATGGAAGTGAGGACGCCGCTGATCCTGATACTGGTAAGCAGAGGCAGAATTCTTGTTTTCCTCCCCCCAAATTAAGGTGCGTCTTATACACAGAAAAATACGGTAAGTATCTCATGAATATGAAACTAATCAAGGCTATTTAAATTATTAAACTGTAGAATAATGCAATGCTTTAGTTTCCCTTGAGATAATGGTTTTGTGTTTGATAAGAACAGATACACAGTATCCAAACAATACAAGTTGCTTTCCAATCATTATCTTACTTCTTAGTACGTAAGTTATTGTTCTAGGCTCATGATTATAATGTTTTAAATTTAGATCATGTGCCTATTTTCAATAATCATATGGAAGCCTAATTTTACTGGTTTTGCAACCAAAAGGAAGCATGATTGTCCGGAAATTAGAAAATGGAAGCTTTTATTTAAAGCAATATTTGAAAAAGAAAAAGGAGGGTTTCTTTGCAAATTAAATTGTCAAATTAATTTACCCTGCCATCATCCATTAATGAGAGGCAGTTTATTGACTAATTTATCTCAATAGATACAACTAATACAAAATACAACTGCTATATTTGCATCTGCTCTATCCTGATACCACTATTTTGCTCTATAATATGTCTGAAGAAGACAAATCTTTCTAATTTCATGGAGGAAATACAAACATAGTATAGGTAGATGAGACCAATTGGGATACAGGTATTTAATAATAATATTAAATAATAATAAATAAAAATAATATACTCTTGAACATCTTAATGTTACTCATACACATGTGACAGAAAGCTGAGTGCAGGGAACTAACTCTCATTCACTAACTCAGCTGAACCCTTTTCAAGATCCTTTGACAAAGAAAAGGTGTCAGACCTGGAAACCATCTTTATACCTTTGTGCCTTCAGACTTCAGGCCTGCCACAAATTCTACTGTGGGAAACTTGGAGGGGGGATTGTATAGAGTGAAGAAGATATGTAGTCAAAATAAAATTCTTTACAGAAAGTCAAGGCCATTGTGCCCTGCAGCTGTGTTGAGAAGAATGAGGAGGTATCTTCTATTCCGGATGGTACCTGATTGGACGTGTGGTGGACATGTGGGTGAGAGGCAAGGTCTTGAATTTTCTTTTGAGTGTGGAAAACCTGGAAGCTCTCAGATTCGTTTTCCCAGCTGTGCCAATATGACATCTCTAATAAAAGTAAGCTCTGAGGAACTTCAAGCCTTGGAGTTTGATGTTGTTGGGGGTGTTACTTGGAACACTGATATAAGGAGCATTCTGCTGACTTCCATCCCATTCAGAACTTTTGTGGCTGAGTGGGAATCACAGTCCTTTCTGTTGAATATTATATACTATGGAGTATTATATAATAATTATATACTATGGAGAATCCTAAGATACTTTTAAGACAATTTATATCAGTGGTAGTCAACCTGGTCCCTAACGCCCACTAGTGGGGGTTCCAGCTTTCATGATGGGCAGTAGGGGTTTTGTCTGATACTGAAGCACTTTCCTTTTTTTAAATTTGACTTTTTTAAAAAAATTCATAGCATTATTTAAAAACATTTTCATTAGGTTTTCATAAAATTCCCCATGACAATTTAAATTTCTGAAAATATACTATTTGTATCGCCCGCGCATAAGTTTAGTTCACGTTACGTAAGTGAAACTAAATGGCGCTATAGTGCGATTGCAAACAAAAGAGTCTCATCCCAGAATAGCTTGCACATCTCCCCCCACACCACCCAGCTGTAACAGACAAGCAGAGTTGGTAGTTGGCGCCCACCCCCCAAACCCAATCCACGATCTGCAAGAGGCATGCGCAGACGATGATACATGGTGCATTACTGTGGAACTGGTGGGCGGTTAGAAAATTTTACTACTAACAGAGATACAAAAGTGGGCGGTAGGTATAAAAAGGTTGACTACCCCGATTTATATAGTAGTATGACAGTTTAGTATTAAAATGTATGTGTGGAAGACACAAACAAAACTTCCTTAAACCTCTTGCTTCAAAGAGATCTACTTAGTTATAATACACAAACACCAATATTCATTTTGCCCTGGTTTAAATGTCATGAATAGAGTTAAAGAGAGAGCATACTGCCTCTAAGTGATATTCAATATCGCATTATATTCAACTGATAAAGTCAATAGGATACATCCCTGAGTAATCTGAATGATTTCACTAATAAAATGATCTGGCTTAATGGCAGACCATTATGTATTTATATAAAAGGAAGAATGATGAGACTTGGACAAACTACCTCAGCACAAAGCATACTGTACAATTTACATAAATCTATTTGTTTGAAATCTACACAAGAAATACAGTTTGGTGGTTCCAGAACCATGTTCTCATAAAAGGGTGCTGCAAGGTTCCTTTACCATAATTGTAAAGAGATCACCGAACAACACAAGGACAAGAGAAGCAGCAACATTTTAAAGTAGCTCTGAATAGAAAACAAGAAGTACAATTGACAAGACTTCATTCAGCCTGATAAGAATCTATGCAGATTAAATAACTAGGACCTTATACCCAGAACAGACACTTACAATTTACTTACATTTTAAGTGAGAGAAAATCTCATTAGTTGAGATTTCCTTCCTTATAACTACAGAAGGAAGGGCAGCTCAACTGAACACAGTCACCTTGGAGAAGAACAGTGTATACGGAGGTAGCTTTGTTGTTCCATGAGATATAGTAACCACGCTAGCTATTTCTGTCATTTCTCCTTCTTGTAACTGAACCAAATGTCCAGTGGTTACCTCTTTGTCTTCCTCGTGCAACATGTACCAAATAGTAAGTGCCTAAGATATACTAACATTAATAGTATATCTGCAATTGGCTCAGCAAGCAAAATAATACTTTTATTGTCTTTAACTCATTTATGTTCTAGGGCCCCTTACAACACTTTGACTGAGTTCATGAAACACTATAAAGCTACCTTTATAAAACACAATTGCTATCTTCATATAACATATAATATCACAAGCCATATTACAGTTTTAATATGATGGCCTGATTCACACAACAGGTAAAGACATTGGATAAATTCCCACAGGAGACTGAAGTATAGATTCTGCAAACTTAATTTTAGTTGAGCACAATGTGTTATGCACAAAATGATAAATACTATATGGTACAGTGGTTAAGTTCTAACACAAATGGAGGAGTCTCAATTTAGTCATGTTGTGGAGTGCCTTCAAGTCAAAGTTGACACCTGGTGACTGCCTGCAGTTTTCTTGGCAAGGATTTTCAGAAGAGGTTTACTATTGCCTCCTTCCTAGAGCTGAAAGAAAGTGGCTGGCCCAAAGTCATCTATAATTTCCCGTTCTGGTGTCTTTACCATTACACCAAAGTGGTTCTCTTATATCCATCAATAATCATCAGTCGTAATATTTGGCTAGGCTCTAAAGAACTTATTTTATATAAAGAATTCACTGATTCTTGCTAACCTGGTCAACATGCTGCTCTTTATGCTTAAAAGTTTGAGACCCAAACACGTATGGAGGTATATCCTGTTGCTATTCATTATAGGCTATTCTTCATAGGAAGTTACATGTAGTGCCAGTTTTACTGGGTTTTGGGTGCCAACCAAAACTTTTAAAACAACTATTTATATTATTTCATTGTTACTGTCCCCCAAAATGTTTCATTTTATATGCTTCAATTTCTTACTTGAACTTTTCTCCCTCCACTTGTCTGGCAAATATGAAGTTTAAAAATGAGGAGGAAGGGAGAGAGAGCCAAGTCTTTACGAGAAGTCCAAATATTTTATTTATTTTACAATATTTCAACCTATCCCAATCCGTTAGGCTTTGATGTGTGGGTTTGATTTACATTTTGAGTCACCTAACCACAACGTATTGAGTAAATCACAACTTGCTGGATCCCCACAGCATCCTAAACCAAAGACCAGGACTGACAATCCATAACAGTTCATATCAAGGACTAAACTAACAACAAACATGGACGGCTCCTATGGTTTGTGCTTAAATGTGCATAGGAGTACCTAGATTTATACTATATGGGGCCTCTGGTGGCTCAGCAGACTAAGTCTGTCTGTTATTAACACAGCTGCTTGCAATTACTGCAAGTTCAAGTCCCACCAGGCCCAAGGTTGACTCAGCCTTCCATCCTTTATATATAAGGTAGGTAAAATGAGGACCCAGATTGTTGGGGGCAATAAGTTGACTTTGTATATAATATACAAATGGATGAAGACTATTGCTTAACACAGTGTAAGCCGCCCTGAGTCTTCGGAGAAGGGCGGGATATAAATTCAAATAATAATAATAATAATAATAATAATAATAATAATAATAATAATAATAATAATAATAATAATAATAATAATAATGATGCATATATTCGGATCTCTACAAGGCAGCAAAGTGTTAAACAAGACTTTCCTGTAGCTCAGCGCTTCTCAAACCTGCCAGTTTTAAGAAGTGTGGGCTTCCAACTTCCAGCTGGGGAATTCTAGGAGTTGAAGTGTACCCCTCTTTAAAAGTTACCAAGTTTGAGAAACACCGCTGAAGGTCTGTGCTATACATTTTGCAGCCCGTACAGGAATAACTAAGTGTGTATATAGTAAAGCTTTTCTTTCTCCCTTAGCAAAAATCACTGTCAGTATTGCTGTTTGATCAAAGTGACTTTGACTTCAAAGAGATCTAATTACTGGCTTGGCCACTTCCTTCCCTCGCCATGACTTTCATTCATAAGAAAGGAGGAGGAGAAGGTGGGGGGAGCCCTAACCGAGTCCCCCGCCCAGAAACTGGACCACCTGAGAGGCCCCGAGGAAAGGAGCTCGGGCCGGTTCTGGCAAAGGCGGAAGAAGCCGGCTCAGCCAGCCAGCCGGCCGGCAGGCATTACTCTCAAGTAGGAAGCGGTGGGTAAAGTGAGGGGGGGGAAGAGAGAGAGAGAGAGAGAGAGAGAGAGAGAGAGAAGCGGCGCATGCGCGAGAAAGTCGAGAAGGCGCGCGGGGTCTGACTGACTGCCCGCCCGCTCGCCCACCCATCCACCGTTCCATCCCGAGCGACGTCGCCTCAAGGACACGCCGGCCTGTAGGACCGCCCCGGCCTCCGGGAAGGGCGGCGTCAGCCGTTGCCGCCCCGATAGTTCCTCTGCGCCGGTGGCTTTCGGGGGGGCCCCGTTTAGCGCCTCAGCACTTCCCCCCCCCTCACGGCCCGTTACCTGCCAGCGCCTCTTCGGTGTTCTCCGCCGCCCCCCGCGCGCTCGGCTTGACAGCGCCAACAGCCGGCCCCGCCTCTGCCGCTCTGACGTCATCACGCACGCAGGGCAGCCCTAGAGTTAGAAAAGGAGGGAGAGACCTCCTGGCCTGATCTTGCAAGCGTGGGGGTGGTGGTGGGGGTTTAGGAAGGGAGACAACCTGGAGATCTTGGCGCGGGAGCAGCTGCGCTGTGGCTGAGAGAGCTTAAGGGGCGTCTCCACGAAGGCATCCGGAGCTGAACTCAACTGGAAGATTTTCACAAAGGGAAGTCAGAACCGGTTGGACGTTAGATGGGACACCAACACGAAACCCCGAAAAGTGATGGTCAAATTTAATGGGTTATCGGCTTTTGTGAGCTGTAGCTCACTTCTGTGCATCAGGTACAGTCAGCTACTGCTCATGAAAAACAAACTTTTTAATAAAATTGGTGAGCTGGGAAAGGTGCTGCCAGACTCCTGACTTTTGTTCGTTTGGCAGAGATGTAAGCTATTCAATGCTCTCCCACAATATATGGATGAGAAATCTTATGAGAACCTGCATTGTCATTTTGGAAGAAAAAATTCCAGGTCCAGTTCTAAGCTGCAAGAAGGACGCGGGAAATAAAATGGAGGCTGGAGACTGATTGGAAAGAGGGTCCGTTTATTGATAAAGTAGAACCACATGTGATTCTGGGACAGCTGACAAAATGGTTGAGAGTGGGTGGGTTTTTATATCTTCTGGATTCCTATGGGGCTGTGTAGAGGTCATGGCTGGCTCTATAGGCAAAAGGGGAAATGCAAATCCTAGGACCGTGGCATGCGAACCTATGGCATGCGTGTCAGAGGTGGTACACAGACCCCTCTGTGGCCATGTGTGACATCACCCTAGCTCAGCCAGCTGGTTGTTGGCTTTCCAGCGCTCTGGTGCACATAACGCCTTCTGGTGCACATAACGCCTTCTGGTATTAAACATTCCATCTAGAAATCAATCTCTCCCTCTGCCCCTTTCTCTCACGGGGAAAAATACACGCCCTTGCAAAATCCAGTTTTGCTAAATTCCATAGCTGTAAAGGCGGAGGCAGTTTGAAAGAACAAATCTTTTCCCCAATTTACAGATGAAAACCATGTATACTTATGTTGACTTAACCAGGGAGTCTTACTGCGCATCAATGAGTTAGCTCCTCTGGAAATATATTCCTGGCAGGTTTTACTTCGTTTCTGTGTGCAACTCAAGGAACATTTTATGATCCCAACAATGTCTCTTCGAGGTTGGTCAGGTGAAACACTAGCAACCAGACGACTTCTTAGTAAAACATTGCCATGAAAAGTAGAGAGATATTTGCATATATTGTGTGTCTCTTAATTTTTCTCGCAGGGGCAAATGATGGCTGGGGTTTAAACCAGAGGTAGAATATGGATCTCCCTAAAGTGGGGGCATTTGAGTAGCGGAACTGGGTGCTCACATGAATCCTGGGTTTTATAGTGGATGATGGAGCCCCAAATCCGGATGGGCTGGACTTCCAACTATCACAATCCCCAGTCTATGAATGGGAATTCTGGAGTCTGATTGGGAAAGGTTGGAATAGAGATACACTGTACATTACAACAAAGCGCACCTGATTACAGTACGATGCAACAGAGGTGCATCTACTTAACCTAGTAACTCAATTAACCCGAATTCACACAATACCTTTAATCGGGTCATTTAGAAACCTAGTGGCTGTGCGTACCCATTACAGAACTTCAGTAATTCTAATTTTGATTGTTTTGGGATGGTGGTGGTTTGGTGTACAATAAGTTGGGGGGGATTCATGCCCCTTAGGATGAAAACAATATGGTTTATTATTTCGTGTGAATGCAAAACACGGTGAAATTCAGCCTTTGGATTCAACCCAACACAGCCATCTTGGTTTACCCCGCATGCTGAATCATAAACCAACTGGGCTGGCTCCGCAGTTCGCAGGGCAGGCGATGTTCCAGAAGCCACATGCCAACCAGGCTCGGCCAAACTAAGTTCTGCAGACTTTGGAGAAGAAAGCCGGAGCATCAGCGCGCCTTCCGGCCAGTTCGTGGGGCTTGGCACTTTCTAGCTTGCCTTGCTCTGGGCAACAGTGATCTCGACTTTGGGATTGCAATCTTTGCCCAGAGGGGTTGTCCAGTTTTGGAGTAGGAAATGCCCATCTGCCCCCTTGACAAGCCTAGCTCGGTCTTGTTTGCTCCAAGGCCGCACACCAGGTTTAGGCTGGCCTGGTTCCACATCACACAGCAAGCTGCTTCTCCGTCTTTGGCGGCGCTAGAGATGCACTGTGCTGAGCATAGTCAAATTTTTCTCAGCGTTGGGCGTGGATTTATTTGATTTGATTTCCAAGAAATGGAAAGGACTTGTAAAAATTTAACAGCTCTTGTGAATGGATATTCTTAGAGATATCGGTTATATAAATATATGTATAACGTATATTTGCAGTTAATGTATTAACCTTTAAATCACTACTCTTACCAGAAGGAAATGGAATAAACATAATTCATGCAGTCAAAATATCTAAATAAACTTCCCGTTAGTCCTTCTGGTAATAATAGGTGTGTTCAACTATAGAAAGAGGAAATTCTTTAGGCCTTTTTAAACAGCTCAACAGTTAAACAGATGCTATACAGTGCATCTGATGAGGTTACCTACCTGTAATGTCTGCAAGAAAACAACCTAGCATCAGAGGACACCAAGGGCCCTACTGTCTTCTTCTTCCTCATCCTTGCAAACCCCACTCCCTTCTAGCACCAACGGTAGTTGGGTTAATGAAGTGCCTGCAAGAAAAGAACCTAGCTCAGAGAGCACCAAGGACCCCACACCACAGTTCAGCTCTGAACTACAAATATTTTCTTCCATTCCCCCTCCCCCTTATTTGTGGCTAGCATATTGACAGGGCAAAGCCAATAGGCTTATTCAAAGGAACCATGATTTTAAAAAAGCCATAGTTTACATAGGGCCAGCAGACCTGAGCTTAAAAATCTCGGTGACCTGTTCATGGCATCTTTATCCCTCTTCACTGCCATATTTGCAAACCTGAGTTTTGCAATCCACATCTGATAGTCTTAGGTATTTGCTATAATCTCTTGAAAAGAGTGAATTAAAAGTGAAAATAATATTTTCACTTTGATTCATGAGGGGGAGCCAGAGGACAATCTGTTCACAAATCACAATGACTCAACTCCCCCACCCTCCAAATAGTTCTAAGAAGACTATTTCTTCATAATATGAAAACCAAATGAGGTTTTACTTGGCACCAGGCTTTGTAGTTTTATTTCAAAATCATTCCTGGCTTATCCCCAAGTCTGCCTGGGACAGGAATGAGAAGATGGCTCATCTGCGACCTTATCATATTTTCTTTCCACAAATGTCTGGTGTGTAGGGGAAAGGCAAGACTCTTTGAAGCTTATTTTTTAGAATGTCCTAAGATAGCTTTTCCGAAACCAATATCTGGATGTCTGTTGGACAAATTGTTTGGAAACCAAGATTCAAGCCATCTTGATAGGTTGGGAAAAGTTTAGGTTCTGACTATAAATGATGCCTGCTCATCACAGGTGTAACTTGTGACAGTCATAAATTGGGTGACCCACATGACCAACCTGATTTTTATAACCTTTTTTGCAGCAATTGTTATGTGATCATTAGTGAACCAACAGCTCACTATGGTTCAGTTTTGTCAAAAAACTGAAAGGAAATGCTGATTTTCAGCAAAGCCATTATAAAACATAGTCACGTGACCAAAGGATGTTACATGGATTTAATGTTGGATGTACAAAAGATTTCTAAATCCTTGAAGAAATATTTGAAAAGTAAGAAAAAATTTGCATGGAAATTCAAGCCTTAAAAAGCAATCTGATGAAAAGATCAAGATTGTCAAAACTAAAAGAAAGGTAATATTGACTTGTTTGATCAGGGTTAAAATAAATATGTCTATAAAATTCTGAAAACCCTTCATGAACTTTCTGCCAGTACTTGGACAGAAATTTTTGGATTTGTGAATGGATCAGGGTGGGGATATTATGGGAACAGTGAAATGTGTATATAATCTTATGGGTATGGGGAAATATTATATTTGCCTGAACTTGTTGCAAGGAGTATTGGGAATCAGGTCTTGAATGTTCCTTTTTAAAAAATATTTTTTCTTTCCTTTCTTTTGCTTTTTTCTTTCTGTTTTTGCACTTTGCATTTGTTTTCTATTTTTTTCTCTTTCTGATTTTAGTGTCAACTCTTGAAACGACTCTAGCTGAAGCCATAATTTTCTTGCTTCATTTCTTAGTTGCTCCCTTCTTTTGTGGAAGGTGTACCCGGTTCCAGAGTAGCTTGTTAAAAGTGGAAGTTGATTCTGAACTGAGACCGATAGCTTCAATGGCACCAAAGTTCATAGTGGTGGCCGGAGAGACACATTATGAAGTAAAGGGGATTTTAGACTCTTCCTTGTCATTTTTGAAGGGTCGATCATCAATGGACGATCCAAGTTGGGACCCACACAACTAGGTTTTCCTCCACGTCGTGTCCCTTTGCACTGCCCTTCCAGCTGCCTAGTCAGCCTTGTTATTTCCTTGTTCTGTATCTGATACTCTCTTCTGACACCCTGGTGTTTTAGCATTGGTGTATAAACATTTATTTCCTGCCCTAACTGTTAATTAATTAATTAATTTTATTTATTTATTTTGTCACAACAATGTATGTAAGGATCATACAAAAAGATTATATAGTATATAAACATATATATGAGTAAATATTAGGAGGTATAAGCATATATATATATACATATATATAAGAAGAAGAAAAGAAAAACAATAGGACAGGAACGGTAGGCACGCTTGTGCGCTTATGCACGCCCCTTATGGTCCTCTTAGGAATGGGGTGAGGTCAATAGTAGAAAGTTTTTGGTTAAAGCTTTTAGGATTATGGGAAGAGACCACAGAGTCAGGTAAAGTATTCCAAGCACTGATGATTCTGTTACAGAAGTCATATTTTCTGCAATCTAGATTAAAGCGGTTGACATTAAATTTAAATCTATTGGTTGCTCTTGTATTATTGCAATTAAAGCTGAAGTTGTCTTTAACAGGAAGGACATTACTTCCTGTGTTTACAAAGCCGTTCCTCCCACAGCTTTCAGACAAGCAGCCCAATCTTTTGCTACGTTATTCAAATGTTTTAACAGATAAGCAGCACGTTTTACTCTCTGAGACCTCCGCCAGTACATTTTCCTTTGCATTTGCAAACAGCTTGCAAATGGCCTCTCTAAATCTGGTAAGTTTATCTATGAGCTTGTCTGATGGCCTCTTTCATACCTCATCTCCTGGGCATATTTTATGGGTTGCTGTGACCAAATCCTGAAGTCTGCATGATAACACATAGTTCTGTAATCTTGTAACCACTAGGCTATGAGCTTGTAACTGTCTGAACATAACAGTATCAGCCAACTGTATGTTGTTTTGTAATTTTGGCCTAACCAGATTAGGGGCTTGCCCATGCAGCATTTCAAAGGGTAACATTTTCAAATCACCTTTTGGGGCACACCCAACAGCCATGGGAGCCATGTTGAGGGCATCTGGCCATTTTAGGTGTGTTTCTTGACATATTTTTGCTAATTTGTCCTTTATTGATCTATCAGCTTTTCAATATTACCACTACTTTTCCGTTTGGAAAGAACAAAGAAGCTTCCACGTTATTCTCAAAATGTCGGCTACCTTCCTGATCTTCGGACCTTTCAACGCGAGCTGAAAACATTTTTATTCCATCGTGCAGGACTGGCCTAATGGTTTTTAATTTGGGGTTTTTATTGTTTTTAGCCAAATTCGAATATTTATCTTTTAAATTTGTTTTTAATTTTTGTATTTCGTTGTTTTTATTCTGGCTGTAAACTGCCCTGAGTCCTTCGGGAGAAGGGCAGTATAGAAATTAAATAAACCTAAACCTAAACCTAAACCTAAAACTTCTAAGTAGCCTTGTGTATAAACTCAGGACTATTATCCGAAGAGATTTTGGATAGTAGTCCATATCTATAATGATCTGCAATAATGCTTTTAACACTTCATGAGCCCTTTTTAGTCCTGGTTGGAATAAACCCAGGCCAACCCATGTATGTACATACGATTCCTAACATTGCCCTGATGATGTTCTGTCCCCTCTGATCCTAGCTTGAATCTCCCAGCCAACGCCGGCTTATCTTTAAAGATCCAGACTCTTGAGAGTTTTCCTAACTATGGTTTCTGGAGGTTTACGATCTTATGCCACATTATCTAATTAGAGGCAACTGGACAAAACCATATTCCCCTTTTCTGGGTCAGCACCCCCACTGTGACGTTCTCCTTTGTATCCACATAAAGCTGGAAAGCCTTTTCAAGGTTTAGAAAACCTAAGCTAGTAAAGATGTTTTTTTAAAGTTGTGAAGCTTTTCTCTTCCTCTTTTCCCCATCTGAGCGGTTCCTTTTCACTTCCTCCTCTAACTGTCCTAATAGACCATCTATGTATTGCTTTTTCCTGCAATGGTTACTAGTTCTTGTTGTGTCTTGCCCGCTCTCACCGCAGCCGGGGCCTTCTTATCTGCTTCCGAACGCTGAGGAATGTCCTAGTATGCCTCCCGGCCCCAGCCCTGGCTTCATGCCCAGACAGGAGGAAGCACCTCCCGGCCCCAGCCCTGGCTCCATGCCCAGGCAAACGGAGCAACTAGACCCCTCCCCCTACCCCACAGCATGTGAGCCTGAGGGAGGTCAATTGCCAACAGCTGCCGACTGGAGTGACCCTCGCTTCAGAAGAATTGATAGGCGGCGGCGTCAGAAGGAAGGGAGGGGCAGGCCTGGATAAGTGCTGAGTCATGGAGCCACACCCCATGGCCTATATAAAGGATCTGCTTTCTGGCATTCTCTGAGTCAGGCAAAGTCGAACATATCTTGCTGAAGTCACTTTCTGGTCTTCTGCCTGCCTTGAGGACTTTGCTAGGACTTTGGCAGAGCTGCAGAGGCACGCCTGATTCGGATTTCCCTGACCCAGCCGTCAGCGGAGGAGTGGGACACGACAGTTCTAGGAAAGGCCTTTTCAATGTTTTTCCTGTCGCTCCCTGTATATTTATAGAGTAGGGGGAAGCTGGCACTAGGGGTTGCGTCAGTACTGACCATGTGGCACTAGTGTCCATTAGGAAGGGGATAGGTTTGCCTCCAATAACTATACTGAGCATAGGCTTATTTCCTTTTTGGAGGTTTACTGAGCCTGGTCGGCTTCAGTCCCATTCCTCCACCTCTGCCAGACCCATGAGAGGGGGCTTTGAAAATCCTACCTTTTTGCCCCGCCCTCTCTGGCTTTGGCCTCGGCCACCCCTGAAGTTATTTGCAAACCTTCCCTTATTCCCCACTGGTGCCATTTCCTTATCCTTTTCTGGGCACTCCCCTTTCCAGTGTCCTTTCTTTTGTACATATGGCACACTGGTTTCATCCCAGAGTCAGTCCATAACGTTTATGGACGTCTTTATTTTCCGGTCCTTTTCTTTCCCTGTTCCTTTTCCCTGTTCACAAACATCTTTCTGGCTACTGTCCTGTGAGGGTGACCTGACAATTGCCCCCCTTACCTCACCCCCTTTTCCCTCTGGGGTTGAGGCTGTTGGCAAAGAGTCAGCCCCTACAGACTTATCTAGGACCTCAGGCACTATCCCTTACTGGGACCTTTGGTCTCACACCCCCTACTTCTCCCCAACCCTTAAATTCTGGGATAGAAGCTTTTGGTGAGATTCCTGTTTGCATGGACCTATCCTGGACCCCGGGCTCTATCCCAACCAGGCCCTTGTCCTCTCCACTAAAGCCTTCCAAAAATTGGGAGAGGTGGTCCAGTCCTACTGATCCTCCTTCCCTTATTGAGGATCCCAATGCTGCTAAAAATTCATGTGGTGGTGGTGAGTATGGTAATTCCACTGGGCAACTAGGTATGACTGGGGGGGGGTGGTTTCTTAATTTTGCCTTTTTCCTGAAGCACTATTTGATGGACCTCTAGGGCTAATGATGTGTCAAAAGTTCCTCTTTCTTTGAGGCCATTCTGCCTTGCAGAAGGTTTTCATTTTCTGCTTACTCCACTTAATTCCAAAATCCTGGGAAACATACCCTGCCTTGAAGTTTTTCAACATACACTCCAAAGGACTACTTCCTCCTCCCATTTTCCTCCCAGGGTACCAGACAAAAACAATTAGGGAAAGGGAAATCTAGAGGAAGGTAAGGGGTCCTTTCATTCTCAAGACACACAAGGGGTTTGCTTTCCTGTCACACACTTGACAACCTCCCACCTTTTCCTGTTAATGGGGGGTGATCAGTCCTCCACCACCGTCTCTTTAGAAGAGAGGGTGTTAACCTTTTCCCCTTATACTTGCCTGCAGGCGTCTGTTCTCCTCTAGCCAGGTGCCTCTGGTTTCCTTGGTCTCCTCCTTCTGGTGATTCTTGTGATGGTTAGCACGACTGTCCCGCCTTGAACCAGTGAGAAGTCCCTCGGATCAAAGGTCCGGTGGCACCACTAAAGGGATGTTCTCCCTGGCCCAACAAGGCTGAGGCAGTGGACGAACTCACCACTCAGAGAGTCCCAAAACTCCTTCCCTCCTTAGGAGAGGGGCAGTTTAAGACCCCTAGTCCCATCTGGGTTGCCAGAAATGATATGGGGCTATGCCCACTTTTCAATTGAAGGAGAAAAGACCACGAAGGATTGGAGAAACAAGAATTATTTATTTAATTATCTGCGCAAATAGGTACAGACTTCCACTCATGTGGAAAAGAAAGCCTGGTCACCAGACACCGCCCAGGCATATTCTTTTATAGTATTTGGTACAGAAAGTAGCAAACAGGAAAACATGAGGTGATACGTAATTGGTTTACAGTTAACTTGAACATATATGGCATTATCATACACCTTTCAAGACATGAGACATCCTCTAACACATGTCACTAGTTGCTTTCCTTACCCTATTCTTACCCAGTATGTTCCAGGGGTTAAGACATAAACAGTTACAGTATGCAGAAATAGTTCTTTCAGGTTGCAACATAATTCTTCTGTCAAGCTAGATAACTTCTGCTTTCCCACACACAGTAATGTTCCATAATTCAAAACATATCTATTTATTAAAGCGGGACTGGCATAATTTGTGTTGAATTTTAAATTGGGCATTCTTAATATTTTTAAATTTTTAAATCTAAATTTTAATAATCAGCCTTTAAAATTTGCTCTTTTTAAATGTTGTTTTAAATTGTATATATTTTGTTTTTATTCTGGCTGTACACCGCCCTGAGTCCTTCGGGAGAAGGGCGGTATAAAAATTTAATAAAATAAATAAATAAATAAATAATTGATACAGAGTTATATGATTATAAAGGCTACCAAGAGTATATCTTTTGGGGTCGGGGTTACACAGGTATTGTGGTCCCTCTACAGATCCAACAAAGAAGAGGGCATCAGCCAACCGCCAAAGCACCTGAATGCAGGACAAGAAGCAATCAATGGAAACTAATGAAGGAGAGAAGTAACCTAGAATTAAGGAGATATTTCCTGACAGAACAATTAATCAGTGGAACAACTTGTCTCTGGAAGTTGTGAATGCTCCAACACTGGAGACTTTTAAGAGGAGAGTGGACAGCCATTTGTCTAAAATGCTATAGGGTTTCCTCCCTGAGCTGGGGGTTGGACTAGAAGACCTCCAAGGTCCCTTCTAACTCACTTATTCTGTTATACTCTTGATATTCCTATCACCTACTACTACTAGCCTACTCTACTGATGAGTTTTGTTTGAAGCTAACTCCAAATGAAGTTGGATAATCAATCAATCAATCAACCAATCAATGTGTAATTGTCCAGGAGTTTCATAGCATTGCTTTTATATTTTTTGTAATGGTATATGAGTGTAGATGAATAAACAAGTTTAATTTATTTGGTTTATCATAGCCATTTTACAAGAACATAGTCATTGTTTATAGTCATGGGGCCTCTGGTGGCTCAACAGACTAATGCAGTCTGTTATTAACAGCAGCTGCTTGCAATTACTGCAGGTTCAAGTCCCACCAGGCCCAAGGTTGACTCAGCCTTCCATCCTTTATAAGGTAGGTAAAATGAGGACCCAGATTGTTGGGGGCAATAAAAGTTGACTTTGCATATAATATACAAATGGATGAAGACTATTGCTTGACATAGTGTAAGCCGCCCTGAGTCTTCGGAGAAGGGCAGGATATAAATGCAAATTAAAAAAAATTAAAAAAAATTGTGTGAAGTCTCATGTTCTACACATCATAACTTGAGGCATATTCATTGAGGAAGCTCAGGGAAGCAGTCAAGGTTTACAAGCATACCATGGCAAATTGCCCTACCTTTATATACATTTGTTTAAATCAAGCCCTGGTAAGTAAACAGTAAACGTTGGCAGAAAGTACGTTGAACTTATTTTATAGGAAGGAAACTTCCTGCTAAGTTTATACTGTGCCTAACCCTGGATCTGTAACTTATTAATGAACTTGAATTACTGGGAAGCTGTTAAAACCTTACGCAAGACCATGGCAAAACCCTAAGTGAAAGAAAGCATAGAGTGGACAGGACTCATTTGATCAGCTCAGGTACTATTTTCTTTAGTTTCTATTATCTTTCTTTATTTTCTTTCTTTTTTTTTAATGTTCAGATCTCTCTCTTCAGGTATTATTATTATTTAGTTCCCATGATCTTTCCTATTACCTTTTTCTTTTTTAATGTTCAGATTTCTCTCTTCCATTTATGCAATCATTTTGGTTGTGAGATAGAAAATCAAGAGTACTCTAATTTTTCCCAGTCTAAATCTCTACTTTAATAGGAAATGCAGAGGATTTAATTTAGATGGAAGGTCTGAGACAGGATTCACCACTCTGTCCTATGGAGCAAATATCTCAAGCAAGTTTAAAGGATGCTGTGAGTGTGCTTTTGAATCAATTTTGATTCCTGGTAACACTTGGACAAGCCCTTGGAGTTTTCTAGGCAGGATTTCAGAAGTGCTTTGTCACTGCCATCTTCCTAAGGCTATGAGAGAGGGACTGGTCATCCAACTTAACTTCTGTGCCTAGAGCGGGAATTGAACTCACGGTCTCCTGGTTTCTAATCCAATACCTTGACCCCTGGCTCTCTTTTAAAAGGATGCCATAGAACTGCGGGGAAAAATAGAACCCGAAGAACTTTCTAAATCTCCCTCCCTGACAGGCACCACTTTCCAATCAATCTCTCTCCAGCCCACCTTGATGCTCCTAAGCATCTCATGCGGGACAGCCAAGTTGGGTGAACTATATTTTGTAAAGTTTGGGAAATATTTGAAAGGCAAAATGGAAATTTGACTACTATGCAGTTCCTTGTTTGAAGATGTCTTTGGATTTTTATTTTGAAACCAATATGGCTATGGGAATGGATTTCTTAATAAAGGATGGTTCCCCATTACAATATCTTCTTAGCTTCATAGCATCATTCTGCTACCACTGAAGATACAGTGACCTCATTTTATTTTATATTATATATCTCATATTTTGGCACTATGATTCTTAGATATTAATGCTATAGTATCAGCTATTAGTAGGAAATGATTAAAGTGCATAGCCCACTCCATTTCATCCTGTTAACTATATTTGAAGATATTTTAGATGAGAGATAATAACCCTTCCTTTTAGTCACCCACTAAACTTGCTGGGTTTGCTCCAGCCCTTATAATTTTAATAATATAATATGATACCAATATAATAAATATAATATAGTATAATATAATATAATAATTACTGGACTACAACTATCTTATATGAATGCATAAGCAAGGCTGTCACCTGTGCCAGTGCCTGAAAAGAAAGCTCATTCTATTCTCCAGTGAAGAAGGTTAGATTTTTTTGTAGCAGATTGGCATACCTCCTACCAATTTAGCTGTCTTTGAAAATAGTGCTTTAAAAACAATTGCCAAATGCTTCACCCAATACATTTCTTTCTGTATGTCTAAAAAGAAGCACAAGAAGAAAGAGAGCTGCTTGGTCCCAGAAATATGAATGACAGCTGTTTCCGCGAGTGAGCCTTGCAAAAGATTATGAAATTGCTAACCCACTCTCCTATGACTTTAAAGCAGGAGAATTCACCTGAAGATGTAAGATTTTAGGAAATTTTGTTAGATTATCAGAACTCTGCTAAAAAAATGCCACCAAAGAGTGACTTTTTCTGGGATCCCACGCAAAACTGCATAAGCATTAGGCGACCAAACGTGCCTTTCTTTTAAAAGATGCACTTGAAGGAAAAATTCAAAGGGAGAGACTGGAAAAGTTAACTTTTTGATTCTGACTTTACAAGAGATTCAGTTGTAAACCAGGCAAATGTCGCCCTCCCCACAGCTTCTAACCTCCACAGTTTTGTTTGACCTCTTAGTTTGGGGAATGTTTAAATTTATTTTTTTAAAACAAAACAATCAAGGACATTAAGATTGGGTTTACCCGTTTTAGAATAGAATAGAATAGAATAGAATAGAATAGAATAGAATAGAATAGAATAGAATAGAATAGAATTTTTTATTGGCCAAGTGTGATTGGACACACAAGGAATTTGTCTTGGTGCATATGCTCTCAGTGTACATAAAAGAAAAGATACGTTCATCAAGGTACAACATTTACAACACAATTGATGATCAATATATCAATATAAATCATAAGGATTGCCAGCAACAAGTTATAGTCATACAGTCATAAGTGGAAAGAGATTGGTGATGGGAACTATGAAACGATTAATAGTAGTGCAGATTCAGTAAATAGTCTGACAGTGTTGAGGGAATTATTTGTTTAGCAGAGTGATAGCCTTCGGGAAAAAACTGTTCTTGTGTCTAGTCGTTCTGATGTGCAGTGCTCTATAGTACCGTTTTGAGGGTAGGAGTTGAAACAGTTTATGTCCAGGATGCGAGGGATCTGCAAATATTTTCACGGCCCTCTTCTTGATTCGTGCAGTATACAGGTCCTCAATGGAAGGCAAGTTGGTAGCAATTATTTTTTCTGCAGTTCTAATTATCCTCTGAAGTCTGTGTTTTTCTTGTTGGGTTGCAGAACCGAACCAGACAGTTATAGAGGTGCAAATGACAGACTCAATAATTCCTCTGTATTTATTTCTTATTTCAATAAAAAGGGGAAAAAAAGCCTCAAAGCCTATCAAATTTTGGTGTTTGCTGTTCAGTTTCAAGATGCACAGTTCAAATTTCCCACTTTTGCTACAGGCAAGATAGTAGGCAGTTTTCTTTGAAGAGAAATTCCAGAATATGGACCATTGCTTGCCTACATAACCAAAAAGACAAATCTACTCATGTTGTGCAAAAGGGGAACTTAAGTTAGCAGAACCATTTTCAATTCTTTTCTTGGAAATATGAAGGTCAAAAGTTATTTAGATAGGCCAGAAGTTAGTTTTTCTAGTTTTATGGAAGCCAAGACTATTTCAGTTGACTATGGGCATGTCCACAAATCTAGATACTGCATTTTTTCCCTGTAGCTTTTTAAAGTCAGGTTCTTTTATCTTTCCCCTCTTTTTTCCCTCCCTCTTTTTCCTCTTTTCCCCCTTCCCTTCCCTTCCCTTCCCCTCCCCCTCCACTCCCCCTCCCCCTCCCCCTCCTCCTCCGCTTCTCCTTTTCCTTTTCTTTTTCCCTTCCCTTTCCTTCTTTATCTAAAGCATTTTATTTCCCTACTGTTCCTTCTGCAAAGGAATAGTAAGCCATAGTAAGAAATACAAATCCAAACAATCCTAGGACAATAATAAAGCAGTGCATTGCCTTCATTCTCTTGTTAAAAACTAGTCGTCTTGGCTCTGGTTTCTATCCAGAAGCAGCAAAGCGCTTGATCTCTTGTTTTTTTTTGCTTAGAATGATTGTGGATTCTAATTCTCTTCTTATCATGCCGTATACCATATCCGCAAAATTGGAAAAAAGAGAACCCACCAACAGAGGAAGATCTAATTAGGAAAATTCTAGAATTGACTTCGGCATGACCTGAGTATAAAATCATCTGCTACAATGTCCTTCCTGTCGAAAACTACTTCAGCTTCAACCACAACAATACACGAGCACACAATAGATTTAAACTTAAAGTTAACTGCTCCAATCTTGATTGCAGAAAATATGACTTCAGTAACAGAGTTGTTAATGTCTGGAAGGCATTACCTGACTCTGTGGTCTCTTCCCAAAATCCCCAAAGTTTTAACCAAAGACTATCTACTGTTGACCTCACCCCATTCCTAAGAGGTCTGTAAGGGGCATGCATAGGAGCGCCAGCGTGCCTACCATTCCTGTCCTAGTGTTCCCTTTGATTGTATCCAATTCGTATGGTTATTTCATGCTTATACTTATATATATTTTTGTGTTTGACAAATATATATATATATATATATATATAT
Source organism: Ahaetulla prasina (assembly GCF_028640845.1). Lineage (NCBI taxonomy): Eukaryota > Metazoa > Chordata > Lepidosauria > Squamata > Colubridae > Ahaetulla > Ahaetulla prasina. The sequence continues at coordinate 23,434,025 of NC_080547.1, read as the reverse complement.
ATATATATATATATATATATATATATGTAGATCTTTGGTTATTCGGGTTTTCTCCCGTGTAAAATTGGAAATGTCTTGGCGACGTTTCGGCGAAGTCTCATTCGTCATCTTCAGGCTTCAGCTTCGTGCTTCTGGGAGCAATGTGTGATCACAGCTGTTTCTTCCTTTTAACTGCTAGTGGGGGTTTGAACTGATTGGGTGGGAGCTTGGCTGTGCTCTGATTGGATGGGGTTTTTTTGTGCTCTGATTGGATGGGGGTGTGTCCTGTTTGGGTGGGGGCTTGGTTGTGCTCAGATTAGTCTGTGTTGCAGGGGGATTTGAGCTAGTGAGCTGCATTGCTGTTGTTTGGCTTCGTGTTCGTGGTCGTGCTACATTTTCATGCCAAGCTCCTACCCAATCAGTTCAAACCCCCACTAGCAGTTAAAAGGAAGAAACAGCTGCGATCACACATTGCTCCCAGAAGTACGAAGCTGAAGCCTGAAGATGACGAATGAGACTTCATCGAAACGTCGCCAAGACACTTCCAATTTTACGCGGGAGAAAACCCGAATAACCAAAGACCTACATACAAACACCCGCAAAAACCTCAGAAAACAAATATATATAAAATACGCTGAGATGGATAAACTCACAAAAGAAATAAAAGAAAAAGAAGATACAGAATACTATAAGGCCTAGTGTAGATGGTATGAATTAGGGGTGAAATGCTACCGGATCAGACCGGATCGGGCAAGTAGGTAGCGGAGATTGGGTCTGGTTCGCTGATCCAGTAGCAATCGCTGGCTGGCCATGCCCCCGAATCAGTCCACGGCCCGCAGTCCAGCCTTCGCAAGCTGGACACCGGGACACCGGGAAGGTAGCTCGCCACCTGTTCACCCTTTGGTCAGGGGCCAGGGCCCATTCCCCGAGGCCCCGGAGCCGCCGCCTGCCCCAACCAGGTCAGGGAATGCACCATTCTCCAATTCTGGCCTTTCCCTGGAGCTGCTGCCCACTCGCTGCCCGCTCACCGCCTGTTCACCCTTCGTCTTTGGTTAGGGCCCGGGGCCCAGGGATGCCTCATTCCCCTGAGACCCCAGAGCCACCACCTGCTTGCTGCCTGCCTCAACTTGGTTAGGGAATGCACCATTCCCTGGCACCAGTCTTGCCCCGGAGCCGCCGCCTGCCCCAACCAGGTCAGGGAATGCACCATTCTCCACCCTGGCCTTTCCTGGAGCTGCTGCCCACTGCTGCCCGCCACCGCCTGTTCACCCTTCGTCTTTGGTTAGGGCCCGGGGCCCAGGGATGCCTCATTCCCCTGAGACCCCAGAGCCACCACCTGCTTGCTGCCTGCCTCAACTTGGTTAGGGAATGCACCATTCCCTGGCACCAGTCTTGCCCCGGAGCCGCCGCCCGCTCTTCCTTCATCACGCGGCGTATACTTACTTTCCTCCAGCGGCTGGCTGCCAGGAAAGGCAAGTGTCCAAAAGTTACTGGAGTCACTCTCCTTGAATATGCCGCCACCATTGCTGCTTATTCCATGCACCAGCTGCGCAAGCGCACACCATTTATTTCATTTATTTATCAGCGGCAGATTGGGTGTGTGCTTGTGCATAATTTTATAATTTTATAATTTTTAGAGAGTTTAATTTTAATGGGATATTGTTTTAAAATTTTAGCCGATATATAATAAGTTTTTTAATTTTTGTTTTATTTGTATATTGTTCTATTTTTATTATGGCTGTGAACCGCCCTGAGTCCTTCGGGAGAAGGGCGGTATAAAAATCTAATAAATAAATAAATAAATAAATAAATAAATAAATAAACAAGGCAGCATATTCAAGGAGAACAACTCCGGTAACTTTTGGGATGCTTACCTTTCCTGGCAGCCAGCTGTTGGAGGAAAGTAAGTATATGTCGCGTGGCGAAGGAAGAGTGGGCGGTGGCTCCAGAACAAGGCTGGTGTCAGGGAATGGTGGATTCCCTGACCCGGTTGAGGCTGAGGCAGGCGGCAAGCAGGTGGCGACTCCGGGGCCTCAGGGAATGGGGCGTACCTGGGCCCCAGCCCCTGACCAAAGTTGAAGGGTGAGCAGGCAGCGAGCGGGCGGCGAGTGGGCGGCAGCTCTGGAGAGAGGCCGGAGTTGGGGAATGGTGCATTCCCCGACCCCGTTGAGGCAGGTGGCGGCTCCGGGGCCTTGGGGAATGGCGCATCCCTGGACCCCGGCCCCCGACCCAAGTTGAAGGGAGAACAGGTGGCGAGTGGGTGGCAAGCAGGCAGAGAGGCTGCAGCTGCAGGCATCTCGCAAAAATGGAAAAGGCAGAATAGAAATTTAAAATATTTTCCTACTGGGTTCTGTGGGCATGGCTTGGTGAGGAGGGTTGTGACTGAGTGGGCATGGCTGTGAGGGACATTGAATTGGCCATGCCCACTCAGTCACAGGACACACCCACCCACCAAGGCATATCCACAGAACAGGTAGCAAAATTTTTTAGATTTCACCCCTGGTATGAATGGTTAGAAAATAGGAAAGATAAGAAAACTGAACAATAGGGTAGAATGTAGATGAAATAAAAGAAGACAGACCATAGAAGTAAAATAAGATAGGATTAAAATATGTATATATAGTAGGAAAGGACCGCTCTGAATAGCTGATAAGAAATAGTGATATATATATATAGATAGATAGATAGATAGATAGATATAGATAAATGTTGTATGTTTGTCTTATGTTTTAATGTGTATAAATAAAAATAATAATAACTACTTCTCTTCTTATCATGAATGTAATGCTAATTTCTTTCAGTTGCTTCTTCTAGGATTGTAACTATAACTGCAAAAGAGGCATCTAAACACCTGAAAGGCGATCCCAGAAACGAACAGCAGTAATTGCTTGAGTAAGTTACTGAGTGACTATTGAGATGGAACCGCAGAAGAAAACCGTGGATGAGGAAATGAAAGATTTATTCCGTGAATTTAAAGGTGAATAGCAACTTTAGGATTGCAATCTAAAGCCTTCTTTGGCTGTGCATGCCCACAGTTTCATTGAAAGATGAACATATTAGAACTGGGAACTTGATAAATTGTTCCATTGCAGTTTCTTAACAATGGAGAGATTTAGATGAAATGGGTCAAGGGAAATAGCAATATGCATATTTGTAATTATATTCAGTGTCTTTGCAATTTGCAACCTTGATTTGAGCCATGAATGTGAAAAATGTTTGCAAGGTGGTTCATAATAAAAGCCATTGGGATTGACAGAATCACCACCAGTCAATTACAAAATACAGCTTTCCTTAGAACAGGTTATATCCTGCAACAATACCTTTAACACAGGGGTAAAATCCAGCAGGTTCTGACAGGTTCTGTAGAACCGGCAGCAGAAATTTTGAGCAGTTCGGAGAACCGGCAAATGCCACCTCTGGCTGGCCCCAGAGTGGGGTGGGAATGGAGATTCTGCAATATCCTTCCCCCAGGAGTGGGAAGGGAATGGAGATTTTGCAGTATCCTTCCCCTGCCACACCCACCAAGCCACGCCCACAGAACCGGTAGTAAAATAATTTGGATTTCACCACTGCTTTAACACCATCAGACAATAACATCTGTTTATCCCAGCTCCTTTGGAGGGACTTGACAGGTAGATAAAAATGCCAAGCCCAGTCTAAACGTCTGGCTGACTATGCGACTAACCAAAATAATAATAATGGTCCTTGGAAAGAACTTGGCAGGTAAACAACAATGCCAAATCCAGCCTAAACATCTGGTTGATTGTGTGACCATCCATAACTTATTAAACTTGCATGCTGCTGAATCCCAATGGCTGGGTGGGGCTCACAACAATCCAATCAATTACTGTACGTTCAATTCAATAAAAAAATAAAAAATAAACATAAAGGATGGCAAGTATGATGAATGCGGAGTCTCTCTCTTCTCATCAAAGGCCTCGATGAAAAACAGGTTTTCCTGGCTCCTTTATACAACAGCAGAGTGGTGAATGTGCAGAAGCAGGAAGGGGGAAACTCATTAAATTATATACAGGTAGACCTCAACTTAACAACAATTAAGCCCAAAATTTATGTTGCTAAGTGAGACAGTTTTTAAGTGACTTTTGTCCCATTTTAGGACTTTTCTTGCCACAGTAGTTAGGGGAATCACTGAAGTCGCTAAGTTAGTAACACGGTTGTTAAATGAATCTGGCTTCCCCATTGACTTTGCTTGTCAGAAGGCCAGAAAAGATGATCACATGACCCCAGGACACTGCAACCGTCATAAGTATGAGCCAGTTGCCAAGTGTCTAATATTTTGTTCAAGTGAGTGTGGGGATACTGCAATGGTGATAAGTGTGAAAAGCAGTCATAAGCCACTTTTTTTTGTACTGTTGTAACTTCAGTCACCAACTGAATTGGGGTTTTTTTTGAAAAAGTTTTATTTTTTTTCTTATAAACGTATCTTAAATGTACAGTTTCTTATCTAACATACCTATTTTCTTTTAACTTTCATACTAATAAAATCTTCATCCTTAACAATTTAAATATATTTGGGTTGTTCTTCTACCATTTCATCTCCCTTGTTTTACAACAGTCCTTTTTCTCCCTCTCCTCTTTCCTTTTCCTCCCTTCCTCCATCTACTCTTCTACTTTCCTCTTTCCTCCTCTCCTTCTCCCTCTCTCCTTCCCCTTCCTTTCCCCCACACCTCCCTACTTACTCCCTTCTAACCTTCTCACCTCCTCTTATTTCCCTGTCTTTCTTCCTCTCCTTTTCCCTTTCTTCTTTCCCTCTCTCTCCTTCCTCTCCTCTGTCCCTCTCCACTCTCTCTCTATTGTTGCATTCATTTTCAACTTAATATTTTCCAAAGTGGTCTTCGAGAAATCCCGATTTACTTTCTTTTCAATTACTTTTTCATTTTACTAAATTCACGCATATCTTAAATGTACATTTATATAATAACATTTTCTTTCTCCCTCCCCCCTTCCCCTTTTCTATTTACACAGGTGTCTTCTGGGTTTCTATTTCTTTTTGTCTTCTCTCTCATTTACTTATATCTTATCTAATTTATTTCTCTATAATCTTTTACTCATATTTCTTTTCTAACCATACATAAAATCGTCCCCATGTCTTGATATACATCGATCCCTCTTTATCTTTTATTCTCAGTGTTAACCTATTCATTTCTGCACATTCTAAAATCTACTTTATTACCTCTCCTTCTGATAGGATTTTTTCTGTCTTCCACTTTTGTGCAAATACAATTCTTGCGGCTGTTATTATATGAATAATCAAATATGTATCTTCTTTGGTATATTTCTCGGGTAATATACCCAATAAAAATATCTCTGGTTTTAATTCTATATGATGGTGCAACATTTCCTTTAACCATGCCTGTATTCTAACCCAATAATTTTTTGCTTCCATACATGTCCATCACATATGATAATATGATCCCAGCAATTGAAATCATTTCCAACATTTAGTTGATTTATCCTTAAGCATTTTTGCTAATCTTTCTGGTGACATATGCCATCTATAAAACATTTTATATAAATTGTCTTTATATGCAGTTGCCATTGTTAATTTATAATTCCTTTCCCATAGTTGTTGCCATCTCTCTAGTTCTATCGTATAGCCGAAGTTTTTTACCCATGCTATCATTGTCTCTTTTACTTCTTCCTCTTCTAATTTGATTTGCAATGTAATTATACAATTTTTAAATCATTTTTTGATCTGTCCCAATTAATATCTCATCCAATTCTGATTTTTCCAAACTAAAACCATACTGTTTTAAATTTTTATCATATATTGATTGATTTGCAGTTGTGTATACCAGTCTGTCTCAATCCCTTGTTTTTCTAGTTCTTGTTTCTGTTTTAGTTCTCCCTTCTCTGTTAAAATATCCTTATATCTCACAATATTTATCATATTAATCATATTTGGATGTGTCAAAGCTTCTATTGTTGAAAGGCACATTGATATCTTCATATAATGTCTTTCACTCTTTCCCATGTTGTTGGCAAACCATTCCTTATGTAATGTCTCTGAAAATACTCATGTTGTTATGTATTCATGTTGTACCTTTAAATATTTGAGCGGGAAATCAGCACGTTGCTGATTGGTCAAAGCCTCCAGCAGAACTGTATAAAAGGAGAGGTTTTTCCCCCAGCCTGTTGCTGGGTTCACCCTATATTAAAGAGCTGTTGTCACTACCCTGGTCTCCAGCCTCGTTACTTCCAGAACCTAACATTGGCGACGAAGGTGGGATCTCGAGGCTGAGGAGAACCAGAACCGAACCCAGCAAACCCAGGGCAGAAAAGCGGAGATGGCCAGTTACACTCCGCCCGCACCGTTTGACCGGCTAAGAGAAATGGGAGCGTATGACCCGTTTGAAAGCTTCCTAGAAGCCAACGAACTGCGGAGTTCAGATAACCGAAAAAGGGCTTATTTCCTAAGCCACTGCGGTCGGAGGTCATTGATATCGCGGAAGTCCTGGCAGAGCCAACGCCGTTGCAGTCGGTGTCGTGGCCAACCTTACAGACTTTACTAAGAAACCGCCGCTGCGCCGTCCAAATCGTGCGGCGGTTTGAATCGGAGGCGAAGGCAGATGGAGGCGAATCCGCCGGTGACTACATGGCCGCCCTAAGCGTCCAGGACTGCGGATACCGTGATCTAGGCGAGGTGCTCCTCGAGCAACTCATCCGAGGTCAAAGACATCCGTTTGAGGCGGCGGCTGCTAGCAAAGAGCAACCTGCGCTGGCCACGCTCTGGGCGAAGCCAGAGCACATGAAATGTCCTCCCAAGCGGCAGAGACACTGCAGAAGCCGGTCCCACAAAAGGCGGCGCAAAGGCAACTCCGGTGCACCAGGAGGAGGTTCAGACCGAATCCGGCGGTGAAGACGAGGAAGGGTCTGCCGCACCGAAAGCGACAAAGGGGACCGAGGCGAATCACGGAAGCTGCGGGGTCAACACCAGCGCCAACGCTGCAAGTTTAAAGGCGCGACATGTCGGCGGTGTGGGAAGAAAGGGCACCTAGCTCAAGTTTGTCGGCGGCCCAACCTTCCCGCCGAAAATTCAAATCGGCCAATCAGGCGCGGAATCGGCAAGGCGACCCGCGATTGGCTCAAACAAAAAGCGGATTCAACCAAACAACTGTGGTCATAGGCGCGCCTCGACCAAAGTGGAGAAGAAGATCTTCACCAAGCCAAAAATAGAGGGAGTACGGTGCGGCTTGAAGTAGACACGGGATCAGCGATCACCATCATGTCCTGGGACACTTTGGCGAAGTCGCTGCCGTCCGTCATGAGCGCCACCTGCAAGCACAACGGCTACGAGTGCACGACTACCAGGGAATCGCATCCCTGTTCGAGGACCACCTCCGTCCGAGTCGATGCGGTCCACATAAAAGACCCTGCCCATCACGATCGTCGAAGGAACTCTGCCCAGTCTGTTGGGACTAGACTGGTTTCGTGCCCTGGGCATGGGAGTGACTGGCATCTACAGAAGTGACTGTAACCTGAAAGACATTCTCTTTAACGAGTTCAAGATGTCTTCAAGGACTGCCTGGGCAAGTACAAGGGACCCCTATTTCCTTCAACTTAGACCCCAGGTAGCCCCATTAGGCTTAAGGCGAGGAGAGTCCCTTTTGCCCTAAAACCAAAAATCGATAAGGAGCTGGATAAGCTCATTAATCAGGGATTTTGGTGCCAGTCGATCACGCAAAGTGGGAGACGCCAATCGTCACCCCATAAAACCGGACGGGTCAATTAGAATTTGCGCTGACTACAAGGCGACGCTTAACAAAGCCTTACAGAAAAGCGCTTACCGGTTCCGTGGTGCAACACTTATTGCACTCTTGGGGCAAGGGCAAGTCTTTGCAAAGTTAGACTTGGCCCAAGCCTACCAACAACTGCCAGTAGACGCCCGCACAGCCAAGCCCAAACGATTGTGACGCACAGGGGGCCTTCAAGTGCACCGATTGCAATTTGGGGTCAGTGTGGCACCAGGGCTGTTCCAAAACCTGATGGAACGACTACTGCAGGGGCTCCCAGGGTAGTTCCTACTTGATGATGTCCTAATTTCAGGGAAAACATGGAGGAATTGGGGAGCGGTTAAGAAAGGTCTTGAGCATTTTCGGACAGCGGATTAAAAGTCAAGACAAACAAATGCCAGATAGGGGTCGAATCTCGATTTCTTGGGATACCGGATAGACAAGAAAGGAATTCACCCTACTGAGAGCAAGGTTAAGGCAATTAGGAAGGCTCCAGCGCCCAAAAACAAAGCAGAGCTGCAGGCATTCCTGGATTGGTCAATTTTACGCGGTCTTTTAAAGAACAAAGCAACTGCTATGGAACCGCTGCATAAGCTCTTAGGAAAAAATACTGTTTGGTCTTGGGGAAAGTCAGAAAATAGGGCTTTTGAAGCAGTAAAGAACCTGCTCTCAAGTGATAGCCTGCTCATCCAATATCACGACTCATTACCCCTAGTGCTGGTTTGCGATGCCTCCCCTTATGGGGTGGGGGCTGTACTCAGCCATAGACTTCCAAACGGCACAGAAGCCCCCATAGCGTTCTACTCTAGAACGATGTCCTCCCCAGAGAGGAACTACAGCCAATTAGACAAAGAAGCACTAGCCATTGTGTCAGGGGTCAAAAAATTCCACGAGTATGTCTTTGGGCGGAATTTTGAAATCGTGACTGACCACAGACCGCTACTAGGGATACTGGCTGGCGACCGCCCAACGCCTGTGGCACTTTCGCCACGCTTGACCCGTTGGACTATATTCTTAGCCGCTTACTCGTACAAGCTGCAGCATCGACCAGGAAAAGAAGTGGGGCATGCAGACGCGTCCGATGCCCACTACCAGGGGCGATCAAGACCCCACCCGGGACGCCCATCCTACTTATTGACTCGTTGGACTCTGGCCCAGTCACATCTAAGGAAGTGGCTCGGCATCATACCGACATTGTGTTAAGGACTGTACTCGGTTGGGTACAGAGGGTGGCCGCTGCGCGGGCGAACGGTTCAAAGAATTTGTTAAAAACGAGATGAGCTCTCGGCTCAAGGGGTGCCTGTTATGGGGTGATCGTGTAATAATTCCTGATAAGCTAAGGGAAAGGTATTGGACCTCCTCCACGAGGTCACCCAGGGATCGTAAGGATGAAGGGTTAGCTAGAAGCTATGTATGGTGGCCACTCATGGACGCAGAGATTGCTGAGAGGGTAGGGAAATGCCAAGCTTGCCAAGAGTCCAGACCTCTACCCCCAACGGCCCCAGTCAGAGAATGGGAAAAGCCCCAAGGGCCCTGGTCAAGAATCCACATTGATTTTGCTGGGCCTTTCCACGGCCAAACATTCCTAGTGGTTGTGGATGCATTTTCTAAATGGTTGGAGATCATAATCATGAAATCCACCACGGCCGAAGCAGTAATCGCAACTCTGCGCCACCTATTCGCAACTCACGGGTTGCCGGACACTCTGGTGTCCGACAATGGGCCCCAATTCACAGCAGCCCAGTTTGAAGAATACCTGGCAGAGGAAGGCATCCGACATGCCCTCTCCGCGCCTTTCCACCCTGCGTCGAATGGCCTTGCAGAGCGTTCCATCCGGAGCGCTAAGGAGGCATTGTCCAGGCTCAAGCCAGGTGACTGGCAAACAAAAATAGACTTTTTCCTAGCCGTCCAGCACAGAACCCCAAGCACGGCCACCGGGAAAAGCCCAGCCGAATTGCTCATGGGACGGAAACTCCGGTGCCCACTTGACCGCTTGAACCCCCATTATACACCCGAGGGTTACAAGGGGAAACTAGAAAAGACAAGGGAAATGAGCATAGGCGACCGGGTGTGGGCCCGAAACTATGGGGACGGCCCTAGTTGGTTCGCAGGACAAATAATAAAGATAACCGGCCCAAAATCGTACGTGGTAGAGCTACCAGACAACCGAGTGTGGAGGCGCCACATAGATCAGTTAAGAAAACGAATAACTGACCAAACCGAACCAAATGAAACAGATCATGACCAATACCAATTTGAATCCACAGCTGACAATGACCCGGGGGAGGCGCAAGACTTAGCTGAGGTCCCAGAGTTCCAGCGACGCCATCAGGTCCCCGAGGGAAGCAGCAGGGAAAGTTCCACAATTAATCCAAGGCCGGATGGCCAAGAAAAAGAGTCGGCCAATAATCCGGAGCCCGTTGGCCCAGAGAAAGAGCTGGGAGGAGAAAACAGCCCCTCCGACCAGCTCAAAACACCACCCAGAACTGAACCGCGCAGGTCAGAAAGAACTAGGAGACGCCCAGGTTATTTGCGTGACTACGTCGAAAAATAACATGTAAATAAATATGTAAATAGAGGCAAAGTGTTTTCTGGGAGGGGAGGAGTGTTATGTATTCATGTTGTACCTTTAAATATTTGAGCGGGAAATCAGCACGTTGCTGATTGGTCGAAGCCTCCAGCAGAACTGTATAAAAGGAGAGGTTTTTCCCCCAGCCTGTTGCTGGGTTCACCCTATATTAAAGAGCTGTTGTCACTACCCTGGTCTCCAGCCTCGTTACTTCCAGAACCTAACACATGTATTCTATTTTTTCTGTACCATAGAAAAGCGTGCCACCCTAGTTACAAATCATGTCCTTCCAAAGTCAATATTCTCATATTTCTCAGTAAAATCCATTCTTTAATTCAGGTTAATGTTGCCGCTTGATAATATAATTCCTAATTTGGTAGTCCAAACCTGCATCTAGTTATAGAATCTTGAAGCAGTTTAAGTTAAGTCTTGCTTTTTTCCTTGCCATATATATTTCCATATCATTTTGTTCAAATTTTCAAAATATTTTTTCTCCAACTTTATCGGTATTGTTTGAAAAAAAGAAACAAGATTATTGGTGGTATATTCATTTTAATTAACGCTATTCTTCCCATTAGTGATAATTGCAGGTTTTTCCATTTCTCCAAGTCTATTTCAATTTGATTTCTCAGTTTGTAATAATTGTCTTCATTCACTGTTACACACTTTCAAGTTAATTGAATACCCAAGTATTTTACTTCATTTCACTATTTGAATGTCTAACTTCTCCATTAATTGCTTTTTTTGTTTTTCTCTCGTATTTTTAACTATGATTTTTGTCTTGTCTTTATTTATTTTCAATCCCACTACTTCTCCATATTTTTCTATTTGCTCAATTAACTTGGGACCTGTTTCTGTTGGTTCTTCCATAATAAACACTAAATCATCCACAAATGCTTGTAGTTTATATTCTTCTTTTTTGATTTTCATTCCTTTTATTTCTTTATCTTGTCTTATCTTTCTGTTTAAAATTTCTAATGTCAATATAAATAACAATGGAGATAATGGACATCCTTGTCTAGTTCCTTTTTTAATATCTACTTTTTCTGTCATTTCGCCATTCACCATCACTTTTGCCGATTAGTCTTTATATATAGTTTTAACTATATTTATAAACCTATCCCCAGAGTTCATCATTTTCAATTGTGTACTCATAAATTGCCAATTCACATTATCAAATGCTTTCTGCGCATCCAAAAATAGCAACGCCATCTGCTTTTCTGGATAGTATTCCAATGTGTCCAATATAATTCGCATATTATCTCTAATCTGTCTTTTAGGTAGAAAGCTATTCTGATTCAGATGGATAAATTTATTTAATAATCTCTTCAATCTTTCAGCCATGATTGATGCAAAAATTTTGTAATCCGCATTTAATAATGAAATTGGTCTATAGTTCTTTATTTGTTGTAGATTTGATTCTTCTTTTCTTATATTTTAATTTTTTTTAATTTTTAATTTTTGGGCATATTTAAATCAGTTTTTTAAGGGTTGTTTTAATTATTGTGTATGCTTGTATTTTATCTGCCTGTTCACTGCCCTGAGTCCTTCGAGAGAAGGGCGGTATACAAATTAAAATATTATTATTATTATTATTATTATTATTATTATTATTATTATTATTATTATTATTATTATTATTATTATTATTATTATTATTATTATTATTATTATTATTATTATTATTATATGCTTCCATCCATGAATTCAGAATTTTGGCTTCTCATAATAAGTCATTAAATACTTGTAACATTACATTGCTTAATACATCTTGCAACATTTTGTATAGTTTTGCTGGCAATCCATCTGGTCCTGGTGTTTTACCGTTCTTTTGTTTCTTAATTCCCTCCATCAATTCCATCATCGATATTCTTTCTTCTAATAACTTTTTACATTCTTCTGGGATTTCAACTTTTTCTAAGTATTGTTCTATCTTTCCTTCTGCTACCATCTTTTGTTGGTATAGACTTTTATAATATTTCTCAATTATTTTTTTCCTTTTCCTCATTTTGATAACATATCCTTCCATCTTGGTCTAATAACTGATTTATCATTTTTTTTCTTTTTCCTTTTTCATCTTATATGCTAACCATTGTCCTGACCTGTTCACTCTTTCAAAAAAGTTTTGCTTTGTTAATTTTATTTTATTTACCAATTCTTCATTTTCTATTAAGTTTAATTTATGTTTTTGCAAGTCCATCAGATTTTTAATTTTTTAATTTTGTAAAAAATAAACTACTGCTTCTGTAGTTCTTCCTCTAGTTTCTCATATTCCTTTGTATTCCCATACAACTTTTTTTGCATTTGTCTGTTCTGTTTATTGCGTTTTCCTAAATATGTCGTTGTTAATCCTCTAATGTATGCCTTACTAGTATCCCATACATTTTGCAGTGATGTATCCTCTTTTCTATTTTCTTTAAAGAAGAAAGTCAATTCTTTTTCCATATATTGTAGAAAGTCCTTTTCATTTAGTAAGTTTTGATTTAATGTCCATCTCATTCTTTTCCCCTTCCCCTTCCATATCATTGTTAATGGATTGTGGACTCCCATGTACTTGCTTCTATATCAATCTTATGTATCTTGGAAATTAATTGTGTTGACATCCACATCATATCTATTCTTGACCACGACATATGCCTGTTTCAGTAGAATGAATACTGCTTTTCTTTCAAATATCCTTTTTTCCATGCATCTTGCAAAATTAACTCATCTGTCATTGTATAGAATGCTCTAGGTATTCTTAATTTTAATTGTATAGAATGCTCTAGGCTTCTTAATTTTTTATTCACTTTTGAATAAATTTTTTTTATTCACTAACTCATTATTATCAATTGCATTGAAGTATCCTATTATGCATATATCTTCATATTCATATTCTAATATTTTCCTGTGTAATTTTGCATAAAATTCTTCTTGCTTTTTATTTGGAGCATACATCCCCACTAACAGTATTTTTTTTATAATTCATTACTATTTCTACCATTAATACCCTTCCTTCTTTGTCCTCAAATATTTGTTTAGATTAAATTGTCTTTTTAACATACATTGCTACTCCTCCTTTACTTTGACAGAAAGAAATGTTTCAGTTTATTACAGCCATAGGCCAGAACAAATAAAAAACACTCAGTAAATATACAATTAAAAATTCAAGAATGAAATAATACATATCAGATAAAATCTATGATAAAAATGAGTTATCTGTTATGTAACTTAAAATTAAAATACTACTGACATCAATCGTGTATAATACCATTCCTATAATTAAAATACATTAAAATACATGATCTCAACCAATAGGGTCATGTCCTAATTTGCTTTGACAAGCAAGCCTTGTATATAATATCCCCAATTTTACTTGCTCCCAAAGTTTTTTATGTTGTTTTCTAATGTGGACTTCTTGCAAACATATAATCTCTAATTTTATCTTCTCTAATTTATTAAATATTCTTCTTCTTTTTATTGCCAGATTTAATCCGTTTATGTTCATTGATATCATTTTAATTTCTTCCTCTATTTCTTACTTATTTACTTGTTTTGTAGATCGGGTTATATCTCTTTTTGGTCTTTGACTTCTTTTACTCCTGCTCCTTCTCTTATTGTTCTTTCTTTCTGTTCTTTAGTTTTCTTTTTTAATTATTCCTTTTTTTCTTCCTTTTGTCCCACCGCACTTTCTTCACTCGATCTTCCTTCCTCTTGGAATTCTATGTATTGTTTTTAGAATATTTCTGCTTTCTCTATTATATTTAATCTGTCTCTTTATTCCTGCCAGTTCACCAAGATTCCTTCTGGCACCAATCATCTGAAATTCACTCCTCTTTTAATCAGAAATTTTGTAAGAAATTGATATTCTTTTCTTAAGTCTCTAACTCTTCTTGGAATTTGTTTCAGTGCCACTATCTCTCTACTTTTGTACTTCATTATCGCATTTCTCATCAATTGTAGTATCTCTGCTCTCAAAGTTTTCTTGGTAAATCTGATATGTATTTCTCTTGGTAAGTTATTTCTCATTGCATATCTTGTATGCACTCTATATATCACATCATATAGTATCTATATATCTATATATCTCATCATATAGTATCTTTTCTTTGTCCTCTTCCATTGCCTCTGCTAATATTTCTGCTTTTTTCTGCTAGGTTCTCTTCTTTTTCTTCTTCGATATTTTGAAATCTTAGATAAAAATCAGCTTTATCCATTTCTAGAGTTATAATTGTCCTTTCCTGATTCTTATCAATGGTTGTAAATCTATAATCCATCTCCTCCACATTTTTCTCTGTTGCTTTTTCTTTTTCTTCCACTATCTTCAGTTGTTCATTTTTTCATTTTTTCCTATCATCTCTTTAACTTCCTTAAGTTTTCCATCCATTTTTTTAATTTTCTCATCTACTTTATTTATTCTTTCCTTGAGGTCTTCATATATGGCCTGTAGCATATTTTTAAATTCTGTATTGGCTTTCTCTTGCTGTGTTTTAGTTTCAGTTGTTTTTTGTCCTGTGGGAGCTGGCTGCTGTTGATATTGATGGTGAAGATAGTTGTGTTATTTTCTTCATTTACTCTTTAAATTCAAGCCACCCAATTTGTAATCCAAATGGTTTGACTTTAAAATTCAAATTTTCCACATTTAAAATCAAAAGCCAATCCACAATCAAAATCTTCAGGTTCTTGTTACCCTAATCCACAAAGCGGAGTAAAAAGAGATATAACAAAAAGTTCAAAGTATAGATTCAAAAAGAGCCAAGAAAGTCAAAAATATAAAAAGGACCAAAAAAATTAAATAAAAAAATAAATCCGTCATTCCACAATTTATAAATCCACAAAGCAACGGGCAGAAAGTTCAGTTTTTAGCTGCATATTTCTTTTCCTTTTTTCTTCTCTACTATAAAATCACCAGACCATTTCTTATCAGAGTTCTCAAAACATTGCTCAAGGTCATTCCATTCTTATCTTCTTTGTTCAATTTAATTGTTAAATTTTCTCTAGCACCACTAGATGGCACTACAATTTACTCCCAATTAAGTTATATTCAGTCCAATTTTTTAGTTTTTCAGATACAAATCTCGGGACTTCAAAGTTCAGCCATACATCAAATTTGGCACAAAAAACCACTCTGCCCAATCTGATTTCTATTCGTTGGAGGCGAGTCATTGGCCCCAATGGAGAGGGTGCGCAATTTGGGGGTTCTCCTGGATGGACGGTTGTCTTTTGAAGATCATTTGGCGACCGTCTCCAGGAGAGCTTTTTAGCAGGTTCGCCTGGTCCGCCAGTTGCGCCCCTTTCTAGACCGGGATGCCTTATGCACGGTCACTCACGCCCTCGTCACTTCTCGCCTGGACTACTGTAGAATAGAATAGAATAGAATAGAATAGAATAGAATTTTATTGGCCAAGTGTGATTGGACACACAAGGAATTTGTCTTGGTGCATATGCTCTCAGTGTACATAAAAGAAAAGATACGTTCATCAAGGTACATCATTTACAACACAATTGATGATCAATATATCAATATAAATCATAAGGATTGCCAGCAACAAGTTATAGTCATACAGTCATAAGTGGAAGGAGATTGGTGATGGGAGCTATGAAACGATTAATAGTAGTGCAGATTCAGTAAATAGTCTGACAGTGTTGAGGGAATTATTTGTTTAGCAGAGTGATGGCCTTCGGGAAAAAACTGTTCTTGTGTCTAGTTGTTCTGGTGTGCAGTGCTCTATAGCGACGTTTTGAGGGTAGGAGTTGAAACAGTTTATGTCCAGGATGCGAGGGATCTGCAAATATTTTCACGGCCCTCTTCTTGATTCGTGCAGTATACAGGTCCTCAATGGAAGGCAAGTTGGTAGCAATTATTTTTCTGCAGTTCTAATTATCCTCTGAAGTCTGTGTTTTCTTGTTGGGTTGCAGAACCGAACCAGACAGTTATAGAGGTGCAAATGACAGACTCAATAATTCCTCTGTAGAATTGGATCAGCAGCTCCTTGGGCAGTTTGAGCTTACTGAGTTGGCGCAGAAAGAACATTCTTTGTTGTCCTTTTTTAATTATGTTTTTGATGTTAGCTGTCCATTTGAGATCTTGCGATATGATAGAACCCAGAAATTTGAAGGTTTCTACTGTTGATACTGTGTTGTCAAGTATTGTGAGAGGTGGAAGTATGGAAGGGTTTTCCTAAAGTCTACCACCATTTCTACGGTTTTGAGTGTGTTCAGTTCCAGATTGTTTTGGTTGCACCACAAGGCTAGTCGTTCGACCTCTCGTCTATATGCGGATTCGTCATTGTCTCGAATGAGACCAATCACTGTTGTGTCATCTGAACTTCAGTAGCTTAACAAATGGATCATTGGAGATGCAGTCATTGGTATACAGAGAGAAGAGAAGTGGGGAGAGCACACAGCCTTGGGGCGCCCCTGTGCTAATTGTACAGGTATTCGATGTGATCTTGCTTAACTTCACCTGCTGCTTCCTGTTTGTTAGGAAGCTTGTGATCCACTTACAAGTCTGTTCCGGTACCTGTAGCTGGTTTAGCTTAGTTAGAAGAATGTCTGGAATGATGGTATTGAATGCTGAACTAAAGTCTACAAAAAGGACCCTTGCATAGGTCTTTGGAGACTCAAGATGTTGTAGGATGTAGTGCAGAGCCATATTAACAGCATCATCTGTTGATCTATTTGCTCGGTATGCAAATTGCAAGGGGTCTAAGAGCGGATTCGTGATGGTTTTCAGGTAGGAAAGCACTAGCCTTTCAAAGGTTTTCATGACTACAGATGTTAGAGCAACTGGTCTGTAGTCATTCAGTTCCTTGATGGTGGGCTTCTTCGGCACTGGGATGATGGTAGAGCGTTTGAAGCAAGAAGGAACATAGCACATCTCTAGTGATTTATTGAAAATATGGGTGAAGATGGGGGCCAATTGGTCAGCACAGACTTTTAAGCAAGAAGGAGTTATCTTGTCTGTAACGCTCTCTACATGGGGCTCCCCTTGAGGTGCACCCGGAGACTTCAGTTAGTTCAGAATGCAGCCGCGCGGGTGATAGAGGGAGCCACTCGTGGCTTAAAACATATTTATTCTTCCGAGCAGGACTGGCTTAATAGGGTTTTTTAAACATGGATTTTATTGGGGTTTATTTTATATTTTGTATTGTATTTTAAATTTAGGCTATTGGAATAAGTTTTTTAAATAGTGTTTTTATTGAAATGTATTGTATTATTTTATCTGCCTGTTCACCGCCCTGAGTCCTTCGGGAGAAGGGCGGTATAAAAATTAAATTATTATTATTATTATTATTATTCATTAAAAATCAATTTTCGCACTTTGTCAATTATCTTTATTAATGGCTTCTGCTTTTCCGCTGCTATTGCCAGAAGTGGGGAGATAGTCTTGTATCCGCTCCCTCCCCTCTCCTCTTTTGCCATTCTCTCTCAAGTAAAGTTTTTTTAAAGTCAGGGAGTAAATTACAAAAGGAATCTTAGTTCCAAGATATCAATTTGTTCTCACCCATATATTTCACCTCGCTTTCTTCTTATCTCATTCTGTATGGCCGCCTCAGCTTATTTTTTATTTATTTATTTAATCAAATTTTTATATACCGCCCTATCTCCCGAAGGACTCAGGTCGGTTTACAGCCCGATAAAAATACAAATATAATACAAGATAAAACACTAAATTAAAACACTTATTTAAATAGGCCAAAATTTAAAATTACAATTAAAATGATAAAACCCCCATTAAAATTAAATTTAAAATTAAAATTCTAGTCCAGTCCTGCACAAATAAATAGATGTGTTTTAAGCTCGCGGCGGAAGGTTCGAAGGTCAGGAAGTTGACGGAGTCCTGGGGGAAGTTCATTCCAGAGGGTGGGAGCCCCCACAGAGAAGGCCCTTCCCCTGGGTGTCGCCAGTCGGCACTGCCTGGCGGACGGCACCCTAAGGAGTCCCTCCCTGTGAGAGCGCACGGGTCGGTGGGAGGCAATCGGTGACAGTAGACGGTTCCGTAAGTAAGTAACCCGGCCCTAAGCCATAGAGCGCTTTGAAGATAGTTACCAAAACCTTGAAGCGCACCTGGAAGGCCACAGGCCAGTGCAGTCTGCGCAGGAGTGGTGTCACATGGGAGCCACGAGGGGCTCCCTCTATCACCCGCGCAGCCGCATTCTGGACTAACTGGAGCCTCCGGGTGCTCCTCAAGGGAAGCCCCATGTAGAGAGCATTGCAGTAATCCAGGCGAGATGTCACAAGAGCATGAGTGACCGTGCATAGGGCATCCCGGTCCAGGAAGGGGCGCAACTGGTGAACCAGGCGAACCTGGTAAAAGGCTCTCCTGGAGACGGCCGTCAAATGGCCTTCAAAAGACAGCCGTACATCCAGGAAAACACCCAAGTTGCGCACCCTTTCCATTGGGGCCAATGACTCGCCCCCAACAGTCAGCTGCAATTGCAGCTGACTGTACCGGGGTGCCGGCATCCACAGCCATTCCGTCTTGGAGGGATTGAGCTTGAGCCTGTTTCTCCCCATCCAGACCCTTACGGCCTCCAGGCACCGGGACAGCACTTTGACAGCTTCGTTGGGGTGGCCCGGTGTGAAAAGTACAGCTGAGTATCATCAGCGTACAGTTGGTAACTCACACCGAAACCACTGATGATCTCACCCAGCGGCTTCATATAGATGTTGAACAGGAGGGGCGAGAGAATCGACCCCTGCGGCACCCCACAAGTGAGGTGCTTCGGGGTCGACCTCTGCCCTCCCGTCAACACCGTCTGCGACTGGTCAGAGAGATAGGAGGAGAACCCCGATAAACGGTGCCTCCCACTCCCAATCCCTCCAGCCGGTGCAGCAGGATACCATGGTCGATGGTATCAAAAGCCGCTGAGAGGTCTAATAGGACCAAGGCAGAGGAACAACCCCTATCCCTGGCCCTCCAGAGATCATCAACCAATGCGACCAAAGCCTTCTCCGTGCTGTATCCGGGCCAAAAGCCGGACTGGAACGGGTCTAGATAGACAGTTTCATCCAGGTACTGGGGTAATTGACGTGCCACCACACCCTCTACAACCTTCGCCACAAAGCAAAGGTTGGAGACCGGACGATAATTACCTAAAACAGCTGGGTCCAGGGAAGGCTTCTTGAGGAGAGGTCTCACCACCGCCTCTTTCAAGGCGGCAGGGAAGACCCCCTCCAGCAAAGAAGCAGTCGTAATCCCCTGGAGCCAGCCTCGTGTCACCTCCTGTGTGGCCAGCACCAACCAGGAGGGGCACGGGTCCAGTATGTCAAGGTTCCAGAAAAACCTCTTCTGCATAAAAAAACCCTCAGAATCCATTGTTTTCCAGAGTTCTTTACTAGCATGAGGAAACTGGCACACGACGAGTGAAATTCCAAAACTGAATTTCCGGATTCTTTTCCCAGTTATACAAACCCCAAGAGTCCCACCCCCCTGACCCCTTTGATGGTCACATGGTCCCACGTTCTCCCAGTTCATTCGAATATCTTCTTGCCACTCTTCCTGCAGATGTGAACACCATCCGACCTTGACCGCTTGAATAATGTTACCATACCCCTCAGTCCCCCTTCCTCCCCTCAGGGGAAATATGTGGCAGCATCTGGAACCCTAAAGTCTAATATGGTTTCCAGGCCTGACAGGCGTCCCCCCTTGGAAAAGAAGCTATATCCTAGGAAAGAAAACAAAGAGTCGATAAAGAAGAGTGTCAGTGGTCCACACTTCCCTTCTACCCCCCCTCCCCTCTCCAAGAGGTTTTTTAGGTTTGTCAGGGAAAGTGTTGTGAAATTGTTTAATCAAATCGTCCGCATTTACTTTCCAACTTTTGACCCAAGTAGATTCAGATAATGGATATCCCTTCCAGTGGACTAAATATTGTAATTGACCTCTGTATAGTCTAGAGTCAAGGATTTTCTTGATTTCATAGTGGGTTTCACCTTGGATTATCAAGGGTGGTGGGGGAGCGGCAGGTTGAGGCCTGACACAGTAAACATGTGGTGGCATTCAACCTCCCCAATAACCTGTCCATGTCCTCGGGAGCCACAGGGTCAAACTCATCCCAAACAGTCTCAACAAGACAGCTCTCTGATCTCTCACCTGGATCCACCCAATTTTGATCCAAGCCCTCCCGAAGCTGAACGATTTTATCATATAGATAACCACTAAACTCCTCGGCACATCCCTGCAATGGGTCATCCCGCTCCCACTGTTGAAGGAGAGAGCGAGTCACCCAAAACAGGGCGGCCGGGCGGTTATCTGCTGATGCAATGAGGGAGGAGACGTAGCAAAGTCTCGCTTCCCTCAGTGCCACTAGGTAGGTCCTATTATATGACCTAACTAGTGTCCGATCAGCCTCGGAACGACTGGACCTCCAGGAACTCTCTAGGCGTCTTCTCCGGCGTTTCATCTCCCTCAGCCCCTCGGAGAACCAAGGGGCTGGTTGAGACCTGCACCGGGTCAGAGGCCGTAAAGGCACGACACGATCTAGAGCCTCAGCCGCGGCAAGTTCCCAAGCCACGACTAGTTCTTCAGCCGAGCTGTGAGCCAGACCCTCAAGAAACGGCCCAAGCTCCATCTGGAACCTCTCTGGGTCCATCAGGCACCTGGGACGGAACCATCGTATTGGTTCCGTCTCCCTGCGGTGTTGAGCGGCGGTCCGAAAGTCTAGACGAAGGAGAGAGTGATCTGACCATGACAAAGATTCAGTGACTAAATCTCTCAAGTCCAGATCCTTCAACCACTGTCCAGAGTTAAAAATCAGATCCAGCATGCCTCCCCCAATGTGAGTAGGGCCATCAACTACTTGAGTCAGATCCAAGGCCGTCATGGAAGCCATGAACTCCCGAGCTACTGTCGATGACATGCCGGCCGATGGCAAGTTAAAGTCCCCCATGACCATAAGTCTGGGGGTCTCAACTGCCACTCCAGCAAGCACCTCCAGGAGCTCGGGCAGGGCTGCTGTCACGCAGCAAGGAGCCAGGTACGTGATCAGCAAGCCCATCTGACACCTATGACCCCATCTCACAAAGAAGGATTCACAGCCGGCAATCTGAGGCACAGTGGTCTCCCTCTGCTCTAGACTTTCTTTAATAACAACCGCCACCCCCCCACCCCTACCTTGGGCCCTCGGTCGATGAAATGCTCGGAAACCCGGTGGGCACATTTCAACAAGGGGCGTGCCCCCCTCTGTGCCCAACCAGGTTTCCGTAATGCCCATAAGGTCCGCGGCACCCCCCTGAATAAGTTCACAAATTAGGGGGGCCTTATTGGCCATGGACCGTGAGTTGCACAGCATCAACCGGAGGCCCAGGCTCTGAGGGTCTTGACCATCCGGGGAACGGGAAAAGTCTGAGGGATCGGGGCGCATGATCACCTTCAAACATCGAGCACGCGCCCCCAGAGAACGATGCTAGCCCTCACTTCTGCCATATCTGCCCCTCCCACTTACCGTACAGATAGGACCACCCTCACTAAAAGGAACGCAATCCCCCCCATAACCTTCGAACCTATTAAATAACTGCCGCGAGCACATGCAGGAACTGCCCCCCCCGACGGGTTCCCCCCAGCACCTGCCCTAACCCTCCCTCCCCTTAAAAATTCCCTCTCTAAAAATCCCCAAAGGCTCTTTCTCGACGCATGCCACCTCTGTGGGTCCCAAGACCCGTCATTGAGGCCGGCCCTTGGTAACGAAGCGGGCCATTCCTGCGAGGCGGGGGCACCTCGCAGGCACAAAAGTTCATGTGCAGAGTAACGCATAGAAAAAATGAGAATCGGCAAAAGCTCCTTGGTTGTCAGGTTGGTATGACAGCTCCTTGGTTGTCTTTCCAGCCACTGAGTCGGAGGCTATTTGCCAGTACTTCAGGTAGTTTGTGATTTCCCTGTTCATACCAGGCAGTGCCTCCGTTCTTCACGGTTCCTACAAGACAACTATGACCCCAAAGGACCAGCAAACGACTGTGATATCAGTGCTATCTTCGGAGCCCTGATGTCGTGTCCCACTCCTCCGCTGACGGCCGGGTCAGGGAAATCCGAATCAGGTGTGCCTCTGCAGCTCTGCCAAAGTCCTAGCAAAGTCCTCAGGGCAGGCAGGAGACCAGAAAGTGACTTCAGCAAGATATGTTTAGACTTTGCCTGACTCAGAGAATGCCAGAAAGCAGATCCTTTATATAGGCCATGGGGTGTGGCTCCATGACTCAGCACTTATCCAGGCCTGCCCCTCCCTTCCTTCTGTTGCCTCTGCCTATCAATTCTTCTGAAGCGAGGGTCACTCCAGTCGGCAGCTGTTGGTAATTGACCTTCCTCAGGCTCACATGCTGTGGAGGAGGGGGAGGGGTCTAGTTGCTCCATTTGCCTGGGCATGGAGCCAGAGCTGGGGGCTGGAGGTATTTCTTCCTCTTCAGCCTGTCTGGGCATGGAGCCAGGGCTGGGGCCGGGAGGCATACTAGAACATTCCTCTGTGTTCGGAAGCAGATAAGAAGACCCCGGCTGAGGTGAGATTGGACGAGACACAACACCTGAAGTTTCACGCTGGGTAACTGTGGTGCTGGCCATGCCCCCCACCAAATGAACTGTTGTTATGTCAAGGACTACCTGCATTTTCTTCTACTGACACCTGCTTTCAATGCTAATATCTTATGTATTTTCATCCTGTTAAATATCTCTGTTCACTCATAGCCATGTCTTCCAGATAAAGAAACTGTGAAAGACCCATGGAATTTCAGAATGTGGGATATCGAACATAAATATTTCTTCTATGAGAACAACGACCTGATAGCAGCCCCACTGGATTCTAGGACACCAGGTATTAAGAAGCAACATTAGTACTTTAGTAATCCTCAGACTTTTCTTTATGCTGTTTGCAAGAAGATAATGGGCCAACTCTGATCACAATAATAAATTCTGGATGTTCCAAAGGTGCCTTTTTCCAACTAGACTTCCTTAGTTTTTTTTTCTTTGAAAAACATTTTTGCTTCTCACCCAAGAAGCTTCTTCAGTTCAGTTTTAAAAAAACAACACAGTAACAACCAAGAAGGTCCAGTCCAGCTTTTTTGGAAAAGCACTTTTGGGACCATCATGAACTAGATCAGTGGTTCTCAACCTTTATAGTGCTGCAACCCCTTTGATAGAATAGAATAGAAGAATAGAATAGAATAGAATACAATTCCCCACGATGTGGCGACCCCAACCATAAAATTATTTTTTTTTAGGCAGCGATCTCAGCGCGCCTCAGCAGCCGCAGAAGGGGAAAAAAAGTGGCAAACTGGTTTTTTTTAATTTATCGCGCCTGAAGCCGTATTGGCTAGCGATCTGAACTGCTTGCGATTGCCTTGAGGACGGAGGCATTAAAGCGGAGACTCCTCCCCTATTAGGTTTATTGCTCCTGAAGCCAGATTAGGCTAGCGATTGGGAGTGATTGCAGCTGGCTTGAGAGGGAGACATCAGAGCAAAGTTTTCTCTCTTTTTTAATTCATCGCTCCTGAAGCCGAATTCGGCTAGCGATTTGAAGAGCCTGCAGCTGGCTTGTGGAGTCAACCATCGGAGCGCGATTCTTCGACTCGCAAGTGTACTTCCCATATTTCCGATGGTCTTAGGCGACCCCTGGCAAATCGTCATTCGACCCCCAATGGGGTCGCGACCCACAGGTTGAGAACTGCTGACCTAGATGATTGAGAACCTCCATAGTTATGTAAATTTTGGAGTTGCATAACCAAGGGTTTATGACTTCCTCTTGTTATGGAGAACCATGGAGCTGGTGAAACTTTCAGTTGCTTCTGCACCATATTCTTGTCTCTGAGGGAGATTTGCCCAGATCTGTCATCTCGATGCTTCTGTTTATTTCTCTCCTAACATTTCCACACAAAGTTGCATCGGCTTTAGAAATTACTTGGGTGCATGCATTCCCCAATCAAGGAAAAAAAGGAGGTAAATGGAAATGTGGGTATGGTGTTGGCATGATAAGCCAAATAATTGTAAGTCAACTTGAAATTTTGATAAGCTTGAGAAGAGCCCTAGTGGCAAGTGGTTAAAGTGCAGTATTGCAGGCAAACTGCCCACAGCCTGGAGTTTGATCCTGATGGGGCTCAGGACTGACTCAGTCTTCCATTCTTCCAAGGTTGGTAAAATGAGGACTCAGAGCATTGGGAGCAATATGCAGATAATGCTTCTACCTTGTAAACCATCCAGTGAATGCTGTAAAGCACTGTGGGTGGGTATATAAACCTAAATGCTATTGCTTGTCAAGTGCCAAGGAAATCAGGAGACTTAGACAGTTCAAATGAGTACAAAGTTTTATTGCAAGCTTAAGCTCTCTATAAGAATCTGATCTACTAATGGTCAAGGGAAATAAGCGAGAATAAGAAAGCATTGAAGGTGGGCTGGACTTAGATCTCTTTTGGGTATGCAGGAACTTAAGACTTATAATGCATATGATTCCCTCCTTTGGGCTCAGCCTGGTCATCTCCTATATCACTATTGCTAAAGACTAAAGGCTAATACAACAGTGGACAAGAAGGGTGATATTTGAAATTGTTTTCCAGTGACTTTTTCCAACCCCAGGGGATAACATAAAAAACTTAATATTTATCTCCCTGGTTTTATGGAAGACTTGTTATGGAAACAGTGAACTAACTAATCAAAGTCTAAAATAATATTTCTGGTATATATTGCAAGAAATTCTGAGTCCAAAACTATAGGGAGCAATCTCACAATTAAAATATGGACAAATATTCCAATATTGGAGACTAGATGATATTTTAAAATCTAATCCAAATAGTCTTGCTGGAAATATCATTGTGCAAAAAAAAAAAAAAAAAAGGAAAAAAAAAAAAACAACACATGAAAATTCCCAGAACCTCTTGATTGACTATTTAAGGAAATAGCAATTACATCAAATGATTGGTGGGTTGAAACATTACTTTATCTTTATCTTCTGGTCACTATAATCTGAGACCCACATCTCTCTTTTTTTTTGGAATTTTTTTTAAATTTTAAAACAAACCACATACAAAATATCTTTTTTTGAACAAAATATCAGCCAGGTGTATAATCACATCGAATTCAGTTTCCCCCCACCCTCTTATATATTTTATCAATATATTTCCCTTCCCCTCTTTTTAATTTCCCTATTTGCATTGCTCTTAAAAAAAATTCTAGTCTAACTCTCCATCCCGAATTTAAATCTTTAATCAAATCTATCCCTTTTCTAAAATCCCCCTCTTTTATCTCTTCCCATTTATGTTAAAACCCTATATTCCCATTTACAAATTTCTTTCTTTTCAATCTCAATAGCATCAACATCAATCATCTCTTTACATTTCAATAGACATTTTTTAAGGTTATTATTCTTAATCTTGTAGGAAAAAAGTAGAAAACAAGCTAACATTCATTATTTCAGAAAATCTCATCTTTATATACTCTCATCTCTTTAATATTTCACTCTTAATCTATATTTTTTTAATTTTATTTTGAATTTATATCCCGCCCTTCTCCGAAGACTCAGGGTGGCTTACACTGTGTTAAGCAATAGTCTTCATCCATTTGTATATTATATACAAAGTCAACTTTATTGCCCCCAACAATCTGGGTCCTCATTTTACCTACCTTATAAAGGATGGAAGACTGAGTCAACCTTGGGCCTGGTGGGACTTGAACTTGCAGTAATTGCAAGCAGCTGTGTTAATAACAGACAGACTTAGTCTGCTGAGCCACCAGAGGCTCTTTATTAATTCCCCTTTTATTTTTTCTTAAGATTCCTTGCTTTCTTTGCTTATCCTATATTTCTATCAGTCCTACCAATCTCCATAACATCAGTATGAATCAACTCTTTATGTATCATTGAAGATTTTAAAGTTGTAATTCTTAATCTTGTAAAAAAAGTAAAAAAAGGCAAGCATTTCCCTTATTTCAAGAAGTCTCATGCTTATATATTCTCATCTCATTAATATTTCCATCTTAATCTATTTCAATTCCATTTTTATTTTCCCTTAAAATTCCATGCTTTTTTTGTTTATTCTATATTTCTATTGATTCTCCTTTTCCCCTCTTCTCCCATTTTTTATTTCTCTCTCTTAGTCCTTCTATAATTCATTGAATTTATATTTTAACATCATAAATTCTTTATTCGCTGTCAATTCTGGAGCAGCTCTTGTTTTTTTCTGAATCTTCTTTTCCATCTAATCTTGTAGTTGTTTCTTTTATTTCTTGCTTAAAATTTTTGTGTGTGTTTCTCTTCATTTTGGTTGTTCTCTGTTTCATTCTTTGAAGTTGTAGCTCTTATTCTTGTCAAGGTCGAACAGCTTATTAACAAAGTCCTCCCTTTCGGTTCTCATCAGTCTTATCTCTGCCATAAAAAGATTTTCAACAACGGCCAGTTCTTGTAGTTTCCTCTTCCACCTTTAGGTGTCACTTTGCAATCCACAATTCTAATCCACAATTAGCAAAAGTATCCATTTTGTTTCTTTTACTTAGAGCCACACCTTGTTTTATTTTATTTTATTTTTTGTTTTTTCCAATGAGTCCCATTTAAAGTCCAATAGATTTAAGTTTAAAATTTATTTAGTTCCAGTCCATAGAGGAAAAAGAAAATCGGACATATTCCACCAAATTACAGTTTTAAATTCTCGATTTTTCCCTTTTCCCTTTTTGTAATCTTTAATCAATTTTAAAAGCTTCCAAATTTATCCAAATTCTCGACTTTAATTAAGGGTTCCGGTTTTTTCCCTTTTGTTTGAGGGATCTGTACTTCAATTTCAAAGATCAAGTTTCTGTCAGGTCTTTGGATACTGCTTCTGTTTCTTTTGTTCTATTATATTAACAGTCCTGATCAATTTACCTGCTATTGCAGAGTTTTAAATTTTTTTTGGCAAATGTCAATTTTAAAATAGTCCTCCGTGAGTTGGTGTTCACTCACCTGGATTCAATATTTTGTCCAGTTCACTACTTCAACACTCCAGCACAGTCTTATGTGGCCATCCCGACTTTGGCAGCTTGTAATGGCTGCATGTCCTCATCGCTGGGTCGAAGGCTAAAAGGCCAGTGCTGCAGGGAATTTGCAACTTCCCTGTTTGCCCCGGTGGTTCCTTCTTTCTTCGCTGTCCCTGCAGGACAGCTATGGTCCATTGTGGATCCCCGTAACAATGGGGATATTGGCGCTCCCCCCGGAGCTCCTGGGGTTTGTGACCGTCTCCTCGTGATGCTGGCCACGTCTCCAGAAACCCACATCTCTTGTGGGAAAGGAATTATATAGTCCAGATGGATGATTCAAAGAGAAAGATCCCCAGTGCAGAAGAATCAATGCTTCTTATGATCAATAAATAGAGTAGAGTAGAGTAGAGTAGAGTAGAGTAGAGTAGAGCAGAGCAGAGCAGAACAGAACAGAACAGAACAGAACAGAACAGAACAGAACAGAATAGAATAGAATAGAATTCTTTATTGGCCAAGTGTGGCTGGACACACAAGGAATTTGTCTTGGTGCATACGCTCTCGAATTACATAAAAGAAAAGATACATTTGTCAAGAATCATAAGGTAAAACACTTAATGATAGTCATAGGGAAACAATCAATATAAATCTTAAGGATACCAGCAACAAGGTTACAGTCATACAGTCATAAGTGGGAGGAGATGGGTGATAGGAATGATGAGAAGATTAATAGTAATGCAGACTTAGTAACTAGTTGGACAGGGTTGAGGGAATTATTTGTTTAGCAGAGTGATGGCGTTCAGGAAAAAACTGTTCTTGTGTCTAGTTGTTCTGGTGTGCAGCGCTCTATAGTGTCATTTTGAGGGTAGGAGTTGAAACAGTTTATGTCCAGGCTGCAAGGGGGTCTGTAAATATTTTCACAGCCTTCTTTTTGACTCGTGGAGTATACAGGTCCTCAATGGAAGGCAGGTTGGTAGTAATTGTTTTTTCTGCAGTTTTAATTATCCTCTGAAATCTGTGTCTGTCTTGTTGGGTTGCAGAACCAAACCAGACAGTTATAGAGGTGCAGATGACAGACTCAATAATTCCTCTGTAGAACTATATCAGCAGCTCCTTGGACAGTTTGAGCTTTTTGAGTTGGCGTAGAAAGAACATTCTTTCTTGTGGTTTTTTGATGACGTTTTTGATGCTGGGTGTCCATTTTAGGTTGTGAGATATGGTAGAACCCAGAAGTGTGAAGGTTTCTACTGTTGATACCGTGTTGTCTAGTATTGTAAGAGGTGGAAGTATGGGAGGGTTTCTCCTAAAATCCAACACCATTTCTAAAGTTTTGAGTGTGTTCAGTTCCAGATTGTTCTGGTCGCACCATGAAGTTAGTTGTTCAATCTCCCGCCTGTATGCAGATTCATCATTGTCTTGAATGAGACTGATCACTGTTGTGTCATCTGCAAATTTCAGTAGTTTAACAGATGGATCATTTGAGATGCAGTCATTGGTATATATAGAGAGAAGAGAAGTGGAGAGAGCACACAGCCTTGTGGGGCTCCTGTGCTAATTGTACAGGTATTTTGTTACAGCATTTATGTATTATTAGTATTGTAGTATTAGTATGATCTGAAAATTTATCAGTGTGGGCATAGAATAACTCAGGACCTAATGAATACCTCAAAACTAATATTTGCTTTATGGTTTATTTGATAGCTTAAAAAAGTTTTATTGACATTTTTCCTCCAACAGCTTCTCATTCAAAACTCCACTTCTAAATAAAGATGCTTTTCTCTATTTTTGTTGACTCATCTTTATTGTTATTGTTCTGCAGAGCAGTTGATGGCTGTGGTCCCCAATGACAACTTAGATTTTAGAAACCGACCCATCTTTATGGGACTCACTGGTAAAACCAAGGTCTTGAGCTGTCTGAAGTCAACTAATGATGAGCCTCAGCTAGTGATATTGGTGAGTTTCATATTTTAATTCCTGAAGAAATGCATACTTATTCTCTTTTATTATAATTAACATTACCTATACACTGCATTTTAGGGATGTGGTGGCTCAGCGGGTAAGACACTGAGCTTGTCGATTGAAAGGTTGGCAGTTCAGTAGTTCGAATCCCTAGTGTCTCGTAACGGGGTGAGCTCCCATTACTTGTCCCAGCTTCTGCCAACCTAGCAGTTCTAAAGCATGTAAAAAATGCAAATAGAAAAATAGGGACCACCTTGGTGGGAAGGTAACAGCATTCTTTGTGCCTTTGGTGTTTAGTCATGCCGGCCACATGACAACGGAGATGTCTTCGGACAGTGCTGGCTCTTCGGCTTTGAAACGGAGATGAGCACCGCCCCCTAGAGTCGGGAATGACTAGCACATATATGTGAGGGGAACCTTTACATTTACCTATATACTGCATTAAAAACTACCACAGTAGGGATACCACTAAAGCATATATTAGGGGATTAGCTATATCCAGAGGTGGTAATCAGCCGGTTTGCACCAGTTTGGGTGAAACATTAGTGAAAATTTGGCGTGGTTCACTGAACCAGTACCGAATTGTGGCTGGCCATGCCCCCGAACTGGTCCCTGGTCCCTGCTCGGTCACCCTGCCCGCCCGATGCTCACCCGCCCTACCCTGCCACTACTTGCAGAATCTAGCCATGTACATCTGCTCACCGCTGCTGGTAAAGGTAAGGCCGAAGGGCACAAGTTGGCAGGTGGGCAGGGGAGGGAGAGCTGGAAGAGGGGTGATAACAGTGGTGGGTGGACCAATGTGCGCTGGGAGGGAGGGGAGCATGAGGGAGATCACAGCATGGGAGCTCTTCCTGTATGTTTCCCCAAGCTGACCTGGCCTGCCAGGGAAGCACGTGGAAGATCCTAGCTGCAATTTATTCGTGAGCAACATTGGCCGGGAGAGGCAGGGAGAAAGGCCAGTGATACTCATGAGTAAACTGAGGTCCTAAGGGAGATTGAGCCTCCCCACTCACATCTTCACCAGAGGGCATTGCTGGCAGCTGCTTCTTGCATCAAGAGGTCCATGCTCTTCCAGCAGCGCTCGGCCTCCTTGATATGCAGAGGCAGGAGGCGGTGGTTTCTTTCGCTGCCTGCGAGGTGCAGGCGGTGAGCAGCAGAGCGAGTAAGCCAGTGGTCTGCTGGCTGCCTCTAATCTGCAGTTTACTCGTGAGCATGGTGCTCACGAGTAAACTGCAGATTAAAGGCAGCTGGCAGAGGGGGCGACAGAGGCTTGTGTGTGTCCCTCCATAAGGACTTGGAGGCAGATACCGCACCTCTGAGGAAAAGAGGAGGTGGCGAAGCCCTGGATGTCCTCTGGCAGGGGACCACGGTGGGACACACACACACACCCATGTCGCCCCCACGGCTGCTACTTTTGTTCTCAGCTTCTTGGCGCTCTTAAAGTCGATCTTGAAGAGCTGGAAGACATTTCCTTAGATCACCGCCAAACTCATCTTTGGGAGAAATGTAGGCTAGCCCCTGAATACACAAGAAGTCTTGGGCAAAGTTCTTCCAAAGTTTGGCCAAATCTTCTCCTCCTTCTTGGCCTTAACGTGTGTGAGCAAACATGCACACCATGAGGTATGTGCGTTGTGAGGTGTGTGCAACTGTGCATGTTTACTCTGTAATTCAAGGCCGAGAAGGAGGAGAAATTTTTTTTTTGAATGATACTAAACATATTTATACATTTTGTTACCCTTTTAATTTGTTTTCCCCTTTTTTATTACTTATTGGTCTATCTTATTCTTTTTCCTTAGATACTGTTAAATAATTTAAAAATATACTAACAATAGGAAACACATCTCTTTTTCTCTTATTATTATAGATTTGAAAATAATTGTGGACTGAGATTACTGATTAAGTAAATATTGATTATAAATAATAAATAAAGAACAGTGATTTATATAATAAGTTGGATATAGAAAATTGATATAAGTAGTTGGATTAAAGTGATAAACTATATTGTATATATTTATGTTGTAATAGTATTTGTATTATAAGTTTAGAAATAAAGATTAGAGATAGAAAAAGATATAGACATAGACTGGAGTAGTAAATCAGATATATATGGTGCTGTGGAATAGTCTACTTCAAAAAATCAAAATGTCAAAAACAACTGCTGTCACAAAAACAGTAAAAAAGACAACTTCCATGATGGCCTCACCTGCAGGTCAGAAATTAATAACAGATATGCCAACTACTGAAAAATTAGGATCAACATCAACTGTACAAAATATGCAAACCTCACTGAACATGATTCAAGAGGTTATGATGAAATGCAGGAATCTATTAATAATAATCATGAAAAAATGAAAGGGGAAATGTGTGAGGTTAAGGGAGATATAAAGAAATTAGATAACAGAATAGAAAAGATTCAGGAATCAACAGCAAATAATGAACAAAAAATAAAAGTAGTAGAGGCAAGAACCGAAAAGAAATTGGTAGCCATGGAGGAGAGATGGAGAGCAGCGAATAAGGAGCTGGAAGAGACAGTAATACATCTTGAGTTAGAGAAATCCTCCCACTATTTAAGATTCCAAAATATAGTAGTGAATAAAGAGGAGGATCTCCACAAACTCATGACAGAATTGCTAGCGGAGCTGCTGCATATAGATAAACAGGAATTATGGAATAGTATTGACGAAGTATATCGAGTATATACAAATTATGCAAGACGGCACAGACTACCACGTGAAATTTATGTTAGGTTCACAAAGAAATCAGTATGTGATGAAATTTACAGAAAGACAAGAGAAGACCAATTAACTTATAAAGAAAAAAAAATTATAACATTTAAATAATTACCGAAAAGAATACGAGATCAACGTAAGAATTATCAATATCTCTCTTCCAAACTGATTAAACATAGAATGTTCTGCTGGTTAATACCAGAAGGTATGCTGATAACCTGGGAAGATAAAAAAGTAAAAGTGGATACAGTAGAAAAGGCCCAGGAGTTTTTTGAGCAATGAATTGGTCCGAGAATCAAGGGAGCGGTTAGATATGGAAAGTCAGGACAGAGAAGGGGTAAGAACAAGATAGCAAAGGGAATTAAAACTAAAAAAAGAAACAAGAAGGACAAATAAGTAAATTAAATGGAATAAGAGGTGAACTTAATATCAATTAACATAAATGGATTGAATGCACTGATAAAACAAAGACAAATAATTATGAAACTTCAAAAATTGAATATGGAAATTGTATGCTTACAAGAAGTGCATATTATTTGTAGCATTGGCAGAATCTAAGACAAGAGGGATAGCAGTTTATACAAAGGAAAGGTTAAACCCCCCAAAAATTTATGCAGATAATGAGGGAAGGACATTAATGATTGAAGTTTCAATAAAACAAAAAAGAATATTAATTGTAGTGATTTATGCACCTAATACAAATCATAGAGAGTACTATAATAAATTACATAAACAGTAGAATTAGAGGTGAATAATCTGTGCATATTAGGTGACTTCAATGCGGTGGCAGATCCCAAAAAAGATTATAAAACCAGAAAAAAGAAAAATCACAAAAAGAAAATATTACCAACTATGTTTTTTGAATTGGCCCAGGAATTTAATTTACAAGATACATGGAGAGAAATTAATCCCCCCCAAAAGCAATATACTTCCTTCTCTAACCCCCAAAAACGGTGGTCCAGGAAAGATATGGCATGGATAGACCCAGAAACAGGAAAAGACATTGCAGAAATAGAAATAGAAACTAACACCTGGCCAGACCACAACCCATTAAAAATTATATGGAAAGGAGAAGTTAGGGGAAAAGGAAGATGAGCCATGAACCAAAGGATAGTGAAAGAAAAGAATTATATTCAACATATAGAAAAAGAACTAGGCCCTTTTCTAAAAGAAAATTGGAATGAACAAACCAAAATCCCATCCAAAATTTATGGGATACAATGAAAACCTATGTAAGAAGTCTATCGATAGCATATACAAGAAGGAAAAACAGAATTAAAAAGAAATCTTATGGAACGCCAGGGAAAATTGGTAAAACTAGAATCTAAATTACAGAAAGAACCCCAAAATCAAGAAACCAAAATAGAAAAAGAATTCTACATATCTCACCATTTTGTTTAGGTCTGTGGTACTTGGATGAATCATTGCTTCCATTGTAGAAAATGAAATTTGGACCTTTGTATAATGATTCTTTTTAATGTTTTCCCAAACTTTCAATAAGGCATCTCTTAACATGTGTCTTTGAAAGTAGATAAGTGATTTATTTTTCCCATCCCAGAGAAAGCCATGCGAACCAAGTTGGAGGTCATGGCCTTCTATCATTAGCATTTGTTTATTTTTGATTGATTTTACAGAGAAAACACAGACAATGTCATTGGTAAATCAATGCTCCCCCTGCTTGTTTATGGTAATATACTTATCACAGTAAAATGAAATTGTAGCCTTAGATGTCTGATGAAAAAATGGTTTGTGGTGAAGGTATTTTTTTAATGAAGTGTTTCTATTTTGTTCGGTTTCTGCTATTGCTAGTTTACCTTGGCAAGATGATTAGAAATGAATTTCTTCTTACTATTGGGAAGAAATAATGTAGAAATAAATACAGTATAGCTTGTAAACTGTGTAAACGGTAATGGATAATCCTACTTGGGAGACTACATTTGGAAAATAATCAACAATGGGAAATTTTCAGAATAGAATTTTAACTTGAACTGAAATTGAAGTAAGAATGACTCCCTTAAATATACTATATCATACAGTAAGGAAGAATTAGATATCTGGAATTAGGACTCAAATAGAAACTAACAAGAATTACTAATGTTTGATACCAAGTTCAAATATGTAAACTGTGCCCAGCAGTTGTAATACAAATGGAATTGTATTCATTGCCTTATTGATGAGCTGGGTGGCATATAAATTAAACAAACAAACAAGCAAAGATGTGCAAATAGAAGTAGACTGACTGTGGAAAAATAAAGCAAAGGCAGTACCAATTGTAATAGGTTCCTTGGGTGCAATTCCAAAACAACTAGAGCATTAGTCTGAACACCATCGGAATTGACAAAATCACCATCAGTCAATTGCAAATAGAGGTTTTACTTCAAACAACTTACATCCTGCGATGATACCTTTGACACCAATAAAGAACAACATCTGCCTATCCCATGTCCTTAAAAAAGACTCAATAGGTGGACAAAATGATAAATCCAGTCTAAACATCTGGCTGACCGTGCAATCAACCATAATAATAATAATAACAACAACAACAAGAACAGGTGGGATATATCACTAAAAATGTATTTGTTCTTTTTTACAATGCTGTTTTAAAACTGAAATGTAGCTTTCTTTTGTTTGCTTGTTTTACCCTGCTTTACAAATTTCTTTGTATTTCAATATTTTTTAACAATTAATGTATGGATTAAAACAGAAGTAGCTAATCCTCCAGCTCTCCTAACTAAGTTTGGTATTTGTTTCAGGAAAAGGACATCATGGATTTATACAGAGACACTAAGGAATTCAAGAATTTTTCTTTCTATGTTATCACTAAAGGCAGTTTATCAACTTGCTGCTTTGAATCTGCAGCGTTCCCTGGTTGGTTCTTAAGTACCTCAATTCAGCCAAACATGCAAGTTGGTCTTGGCAAGCTAAAGGGTCCTGAGATCCTTTTATTTCATTTTGAAAAAGTTGCTTCCACTCCAAAGTAAATTTTTGAAGAAAAATTAACAAAGAGAAAGGCAGTAGTGCAGGGCTATGTCGCGAGCTATGTAGTAGAATGATAAAGTAAGCAATAGTAATGATTTGATTAAAAATGAAATATCTAATTATGAGTAAAGTCAGGATTGCCCTCTTAGTGTTGTTTTATTTCTGGCCTCCAAGGAGCATGGAACATGTAACATGGCAGTGCTGATGGAAGAGGTGAAGCTAAAGTTGATTTCTTGTCTAACGCATCCTGGATGCATTTAGTTTTGATTCAATAAGAACAGAAACAAAAATAAAAACTGAAATAAAAATAGCATTTTATTGCCAAGTTTCAATAATGTCACTTGAAGGTAGCTTCAGGGTCTGGGATCTAGCCTTAGATCTTCTTTTAGATTCAGGTAGAAAACATGTAAGGAACAGAAGGCTGCATAAAGGCTTTTTTTCTCACAATTAATTGGCACTTAGTAGGAAGGAAATATTGTGAACAAGACAGTAAGGTATATTATTCCCTTGAATACCCTTGTCACATTAAAGGGCCTGACTGATATTTTTCTTTCTCGGAGAACAAGAAAATGGAGAAATCCTTCAATTTTATAGTTTGTCTCTCCCGCTCCCAAAGGGGCGTGCATAAGAGCACAAGCGTACCTACCGTTCCTGTCCTATTGTTTCCTTTCATTATATCCAATTAATATAATTATTATATACTTATGCTTATATATATGCTTATATATTGTATAGTTATTTCATGCTTATGCTTATATATATACTGTGTGACAAAATAAATAAAATAAAAATAAAATAAAATAAACAAATGAGCTAATTATTTGCATACAATAAGCTTAAAGCAAACTTGCTACCAACCAGGTGAGATTATGAGCAGAGATGGTCTCCAAGAAAGGTGGCTGGCCCATTTTCTCTCTCAAAAGACTTTTGTCATGCACAGAGAGATATAAAACAGACTTAGCTGTCTATGTCAGAGAGCACACAATGTGTGAAATCTGACCATTGTAAGACCTGTTCCTCTGCAACTAGGAGTCCACATAGTTTAAACACTTGCACACACACACAAACAAACCTGAAACGAGAAGTGTTCTAACGAGAATTCTTATCCAAAATGATAAGGGGGAAATACAACTAAGCATTCTTTAATGCTTTCAGATGAGGAAATTCTTGCAAAACAAATGTTTTGCATTGTCTAAATCATTCCTTAAAGAAGAAAAAGCTTAAAACCAAACCGTTTATGGGACCATTTCCCATTCACTTAGAAGGCACACCCACCAGTGTCATTGAGTGGCTATAAATGGTGTAAAATCTCAGAGGTGGACACAGAGAAGGATTCTTCAGCCAAAGAAAAATTGTTACATCAGGACAGGTACAATCTTCTTAATTATACTTTTGGACATTCTTTCCATGTCTGTTTCCAGGGCTAAGAAATTCCATAGCGCTAAATTCTTTCTTGGTCAATTTTGCCATCTATTGTTGTGGTCATCTGAAGACCATATTAGAATATGAATTAATTTTCTGGAGTTTTTAATAACCAGGTTCTTATGACTTTTATGAGTTGCTATTCTCTTTTTAAAAAATCATCACTGCTGCTTGATTTTGATCAGTTTGATCTTAATTAAACTAATTAATTTATTAAGCAGATTTGACAAAACCTGATATGCTACGGGACTATTTATTATTTCATTCTGTAAATAAATTTCACTTTTCCAACTTTTCATTAGAAAATAGAATCTTGAATGGGTGATGGCAAGATTTGGGGGAAATGGACTAAACCCTTTTTGCAATATAAATTCTTACACTCTCCCAAATAATAATAAATTTTTACACTCTCCCAAAGTCACCAGCCTAAGGTGGGACTTGAACCCACAGCCTCACAGTTTCTTGCCTGGTGCCTTCAGCACCAGACCAGACTGGCTTTGGAAATTATATGGAAATGTTTATACATCTCCCAAATGATAGAAGAAGGAGAAGGAGAAAGAGAAGGAGAAGGAAGGAGAAGGGGAAGGGGAAGGAGAAAAAAGGAAGAAGGAGGAGGAAGAGGAGGAGGAGGAGAAGAAGAAGAAGATCTTGATTGCATCTAGACTTGAAAGAGTTAAATATTTTCTCTCCCTGTGAACAAAATAAGAATGCAATCTCAGATGCTTTATCTTTTCAAGAATTGAGTAATGCATCTTTGCTCTACTTTTTACCATTTGCTTTCTTATCTAGTTTCTGGTCTTCAATTCCTTTTTAGAACAAGCCTATCTCGATATCGAGTGTTTTGGTTTTTGTTCAAATTATAACAACTGTGCATCTCTCTATGTTGCTGAACTTTATCTTCCTTTGAAGTAGGAAAAATCCAGAAGCAACATTAAAAGCTGTGCAAGAGATTTATTGTGTTTAAATAACTAAATTCCAAAATGTCTTCATATCCCCTCGCCTTTGGTTGGCGATTCCACCCCACCAACCCATGGCGCATGATACTAACTCAGTCATTCTGCATTGTTGCTTCACCTAACAGTGGCTCTTGAATCCACCTTCAAAGTCTTCCCTATTTTGGAACATAAGAGAGATATTGGTATAGGTAATTTCAGTGTGTGAGGAGTAGGGAATATGGCATCCAATTTTTTCCCCCAACAAACCCTCCTAACAAATGAATCAAATAGATTGATCAAACCAAATAAGGTTCTTTGAGAGAAATACATTTGTTAAACAATACATTTGTTTAATAAAACAATACATTTCATCAGGAAAGGAGCTTTAGGAAGAAACATGAGATGAGATGGGGATAAATCTATGGAGATTATAGAATAATCTACAATAGAATAGATAATAGAAGATTTAGAAGTACTATAATATGAAAGATAAGGATAGAAAAAATACGAGTTTAAGAGATCAGAAAGAATAAAGAAGCCAGGGGTTTTCATGACACTCAGCAGCAGAGATTTTATGGGAAGTGGGGGAAAATTCATGATACACAAATGTAAAAAATAATAGTGTCCAGAAACACCAACAGATCTCTATCCAGCAGAAGAAATATTTCCATTTGGTGCCCTAAAATGCTTTTTTCAAGAGACAACATAGTTGCTTGCAATTACTGCAAGTTCAAGTCCCACCAGGCCCAAGGTTGACTCAGCCTTCCATCCTTTATAAGGTAGGTAAAATGAGGACCCAGATTGTTGGGGGCAATAAGTTGACTTTGTATATAATATACAAATGGATGAAGACTATTGTGTAAGCCGCCCTGAGTCTTCGGAGAAGGGCGGGATATAAATTCATATAAAAAAACAACAACTGGACTTTCTTTGTTTTTCCTTGAAGATGTTTCCCTTCTCATCCAAGAAGCTCCAGAAGAGAAGAAGCTTCTTGGATGAGAAGCGAAATGTCTTCAAAGAAAAACAATGAAAGTCCAGTTGCCTTTTGAAAAAGCACCTTTGGGATAACCGTGTCCCAAATGATTGAAAATCCCCATAGATATTTCCATTTGGTGAGTGTTCAGAATGTGCTGAGTGGTATCTCTATTCTCTGTCTCTCTGGAATCACACTTTATGATGCCAACTCCCTTTAACACATTCTCTTAGGACAGTAGTATCAAGTGTGGAAAAACTCTCCAAGACCCCGAAGCAACAACCAACCTGGAGTAACTGGGACAAATAGTAGAAATGGAGATCCAGAAGAATAAAAGCCACAAGAAGAGCTGGGATGAGGAAATGAACGAATTATTCCAACAGTTGAGACAACGGCAGGGTGAAAATTACTTAATATTTTTCTGCTTGTTTTTTTTTCTAAAGACATTCCCAATTTAATAATGTAAAATATATTTATCATAAAATACTTATGGAATCATGACCCATAAACTAAAAACTAAAGGAGGATGAATTTATGAATCTAAAATCTATATGTCACCATAAGATTAAAAGAGTTAATGTACTGATCTTGAGCTTAGAGTGATCACACACTTTTTTCCCTGATAGTCTCAGAATTGAATATATCAGATGTAATAATAGGAAAGATGGAACAGGTATTTTTTTTCTTCTGTTCAATCATGTCCCATTCTCAGAGACTAACTGGACAAGTCCCTGAAGTTTTATTGGCAAAGATTTTCAGAAGTGGTTTGCCATCGCCTTCTTCTTGAGAGTGTGATTGTTTCAAGATCACCCAGCTGAGGCTTTGTGCCTAAGGCAAAACTAGAATTTACATGCTCCCAGTTTCCAGACTGATGTCTTAGTTGATAGCACAAACTAAAAAAATCCTCAGTAAATCCAGTGGTAGATATGCACCTAGCTGAACTTGGCTGATCTGGAAATGCTAAGTAGGATTAGACCCAGTTAGTATTTGGATGGGAACCACCAGGAAATAGCAGTGCTGTTGGCTAGATTGGGAAATCCAGTTTGGTCTAGTGTTGAAGGCACCAGGTTAGAAACTATGAGACTGTGTGTTCTAGTCCTGCCTTAGGCTGGTGCCTTTGGACCAGTCGCTCTCTTTCAGCCCACCTCACCTCACAGGGTTGTTATTGTTGAAATAGAAAGAAAGAGAAGTATTAGGAATGTCTATTTGTGTGCGCGCACAAGAAAGACTGGGCCAGCCTATCTATAAGACAGAAGACCTCCAGCTCTAGGGTGATGGGATTAAGACATGACCCTCCAGGACATAATAGGATTAACCCATCTAGCAGCAGAACTCACCACATGCCACAATCTCCTAAACACATTGCATCAGTCAAATTTCAACCAAACCTGGGAACTCTGCATAGACCCATGGGAGTCTGACAGCAGCCAATAGAATACAAGTTCTTGCACAGGAACAGGAAGCTCAAGTTCAAAGCCCAAGAAAATGCATATACTCCCCCCTCAACTCCATGTGGTCAGCTGCCCAGGACCATCCATGTGGTTCTGCTTCATCATTAAACCATCTTTCCAATCAGCCTTCATGTTTCCAGTGTCTTCCTCCCAGCTTGGAACTGAACCAGATGGATATTTCTTCCAACAATTCCATACCTTTGCCAAGAAAACTAGAAGAATATGCCCTTAAATCACCAGGAATCAAGCTTGACTTAATCTACAGGATAGGCAATGAGAGAAGTGACCTCCTACTGTGGCTGCTAGGAAAACCAGTTTTGCAAGCTGGGTCAATTTGATTGAAACAAAACAAATTCAATAGCAGTAGAGCTCAGCAACAGTTCAGCCTTGCCAGGTTTCCTACCAAGGGCAGGCCAAAAAATTGTGGGAAGCAAGAAGCAGAAGAAAGGAAGAGGATGAAAGTGAGTGTGTGTGTGTGTGTGTGTGTGTGTGAGAGAGAGAGAGAGAGAGAGAGAGAGAGAGAGTGGGGGGGGAGGGAGGGAGGGAAAGAGAGAGATCCAAAGCAAATGGACTCCAAATAAGAGTCAGGAGACAGCAAAGTTGGGGACAGTTTCAACTTTCAGGATCAGATTTAAAATTAGAAATCTTTCAGGTGCCACACTGATACCAATGGGGGACCTAACTCTTTCATCCCCGTATGTCATCTAAACTATACAATTTATACTATACTTTTTATTTATTTGCATCCCGCTTTATTATTTTTACAAATAACTCAAGGTGGCAAACATATTTAACATATTTTCCTCCTCCTATTATCTGCACAAAAACACCACTGTAAGACGAGTTGGGTTGAGAAAGAGTGACTGGCCCAAAATCACCCAGCCAACTTTCATGCCTAAGGCACGACTAGAACTCATGGTCTCTAGTTTTCTAGGCTGGTGCCTTAACCACTATCCAAGTGTTAGCAAGAAGTAAAAATAAATATTGCAATATCACTACCCAATTCAGTTATGTAATATACACATGAGCTCTATATTATGTGGTGTGGAATCCAGCATTCCTTTGACTCTTGATCTTCTCTTGAAAGGAAGGTGAGTTTTTTTGGCCCGAAATAAGAAGAAACCTTATGTAGAATTTCTGGAGGAGGTTTGAATGAACAAAATAAATTCATACATAATGCACATGAATATGACAAACAGATCATTCACCATGTCAAACAGTGATGTCCTATTGACCTTTTCCTTGTATCATTGATGCATCCTCCAAATTAAATGGGGCAGTTGAGAAATGATACATTTGCTGAACAGAGTGCTGAACCAAACTAACTAACCATACTTTTCCTTTGCTTGCACGATTTAAACAGAATGAATCTCTGTGTAAACTTATGTATATCTTTTCCATAGCATATTCTCCAGATCTGAAAATGTCACATCTGAAACCCACTAAACTATCTCTTGTGCTTGAGCCTCTAAAATTAAAGGAACCCCACTTGTTCCGAATTTGGGATATTAGCCAGAAATTCTTCTTTATGATCAACAGCATGCTGATAGCAAACCCCTTGGATTTCAATTCACCAGGTACCAAACCCTGATAGATAGATTTATATGATCTTCTCCCAATGTGATTGATGAAACATTTATGGGCTTTTTGTTAGTTCTCAGAATTTGCTGGGAGGCAATGGAAAACACCTATTGTGATGATGATGATGATGATGATGATTTATTTTGATCCCTTAGCAAGAGGGATCAACTCTGACAGTGAGAACAATCAACCAATGGAACAGCTTGCCTTCAGAAGCTATGGGAGCGTCATCTCTGGAGGCTTTCAAGAAGAGATTGGACTGCCATTTGTCAGAAATGGTATAGGGTCTCCTGCTTGGGCAGGGGGTTGGACTAGATGACCTACAAGGTCCCTTCCAACTCTGTTAATCTAATCTAAGAGCTAGCAAGTTGTTTACAATTAGATAAGCCAAGTCTGGATTCTCCTGCCTTCTGTTGCTTCTTTTTACTGATAATCAGAATGGAAGGAATAAAGCCATGGCTTTAAAATTAAATTGTAGAAAGAATTCTACTGAACATTATGCAGCTTAAATGTTCTCTAATTGCTCATTTATGAACTCTTTAATATTAATTTAACATGCAAGTACACTGGTCTATTTCAACAGACCCTACCTACTATTAAGGGTCTGTTTTAGACCTATTAAGATAAGGTCTAAAGCATTCTCTTTATCTTTCTTTCCATCTCCCTCTCATTGGAAAATATAATTTTCATCTCTCCCTCCAGCAATCATTTCTGCTCTACTTCTGAGAGTTTTGGCTCATTCTCCTCTCAATAGCGTATCACTACTTAGTCCAATTCAGAATCTTCAGCCAACATTTCCTCCTTCCTAAAAGTCTTCCAATGCTGTCATACCATTACACCTCCAATAAAGGAAAATATTTGTAGCTCAGGGTTGAAATGTGGGGTCCCTGGTGGTCTCTGAGCTTGACCATTCTCCTGCAGATGTTTCATTACCCAAACTAGGTGGCATTATCAATGCTCACTACATCTCCACCTTGCCATCTAAAAGCCTCGCCTTCTTTCCGCAAGTCCCTTTTTAAAGACTGCACCTGTGCCAGCTCAGCAGCATTCTTGTCCTTCTCCTATGAGGAAATCTTCCAGTGGAAATGAATATAGCTCCTGGTTTCATTTTCTGCTTCTCATTTTGTTAAGGGTAATCTGGGTTCACAACCAAGGTTGTGGACTGTTGAGCAGAGTACCCTACGCATGAAAACGACTGAGACTGGTTGTATACAATAACAGTCACTACACAGACTAACTGAGGTTTGATATTCCTTTACTTTTGCAAAACAAACAAGGTCTTCTTTCAGTTCGGCAAAACACAGTTCAATTCACAACAGTCAGTATCTTGAGGAATCAGTCACTAGCCATGATCAAGCAACAATCATAAAGCTCACATATACAGTTGCAGCATGTCATCAGGTTACAATGCTGTAGCGTCCCTGTAGATTCCCCACAAGCCATAATTTAGTAGTCCTTTTATACATTGGCTACAGAGCTCAACCAATCAGGATGCTTGCATGATGCAGCACAGCCTTAAAGCAATATCATGCCTTTCTTACTGCAAACATACATAGTTTATATATTGCCTGGCCAATTAGTTAGGCAAATAATAATTTCCTGACACATTTAATGTATGTTTGGGTTTCTGGGTGGCTACATGATGGGATAGTAACAAGCATGACAAGCATCATTGATCAGAGGACACATTTTAAAATTGCGGGTAATGGAAGTGTCAACGGTGAGGGTCTTTTGTGTAGTTATTGTTGTACTATCTTATTAAAGGTTGTCTTTAACTTATGACCGCAATGGAGCAAAAAAAAATTGTTGCTAAGTGTGACATATGTCAAGTGAATTTTGCCCCCTGTGACCTTTCTTGCCACAGTTGTTAAATGAATCACTCATTCAGTCAGTAACCCAGTTCTTAAGTGAATCTTGCTACCCCATTGACTTTGCTTGTCAGGTCACAGAAGGTGATCACATGGCCCTGAGACACTACAACTGTCATTTTGTAATGCTCTCTACATGGGGCTCCCCTTGAGGTGCACCCGGAGGCTTCAGTTAGTCCAGAATGTAGCTGCGCGGGTGATAGAGGGAGCTCCACGTAGCTCCCATGTAACACCACTCCTGCACAGACTGCACTGGCTGCCTGTGGTCTCTCGG
Source organism: Ahaetulla prasina (assembly GCF_028640845.1). Classification (NCBI taxonomy): domain Eukaryota; kingdom Metazoa; phylum Chordata; class Lepidosauria; order Squamata; family Colubridae; genus Ahaetulla; species Ahaetulla prasina. The sequence continues at coordinate 23,390,655 of NC_080547.1, read as the reverse complement.
GTGCATTTCAAGGTCCTGGTTACTACCTTTAAAGCGCTCCATGGCTTAGGGCCTGGATACTTATGGGACCGCCTACTGTTACCTCATGCCTCCCACCGACCCGTACGCTCACACAGAGAGGGACTTCTCAGGGTGCCGTCCGCCAAACAATGTTGGCTGGCGGCCCCCAGGGGAAGATCCTTCTCTGTGGGGGCTCCTACCTCTGGAACGAACTTACCCCTGGTTTACGCCAAATACCTGACCTTCGGACCTTCCGCCGTGAATTGAAAACACATTTATTTATTCGCGTGGGGCTGGCTTAAATTTTGTGGGTTTTAACTTTATATTATGAATTTTAATGGGTTTTTTAGAATTTTAAATATTTTAAAGTTTTAGGCCAATTGTGTAATAAGTTTTTTAATTCTTGTTTTAATTGTATATTGTATTGTTTGTTTTTATTTTGGCTGTACACCGCCCTGAGTCCTTCGGGAGAAGGGCGGTATAGAAATCGAATAAATAAATAAAATAAATAAATAAATATGAGTCAGTTACCAAGGCTCTGAATTTTCATCCTGTGATCAGAGGATGCTTCAATGGTCATGTGAAAACATAAATCACGTTTTTCAGTGCCGTTGTAACTTTGAACTGTCAGTAAATGAATTGCTGTAAGTGAAGGACTACCCATACTGAGAATGAAACTAGCTATATGCTCAATTCACCAACCACCTGCAATTCTAAAGAGGTCTCAGATATGTTCCTATTGGATTCTAAAGAGTTTACAGGTAGTCCTCAACTTACAACAGTTTACTTAGTGACCAAAGTTACATCGGCATTGAAAAAAGTGACTTATGACCGTTTTTCACACTTTGCAGCATCCCCATGGCCATGTGATCAAAATTCAGACACTTGGCAACTGGCTCATATTTATGATCCTTGTGATCCCCTTTTGTGACTTTCTGACAAGGAAAGTCATACAGATTCACTTAACAACTGTGTTAATAACTGCAATGATTCACTTAACAACTGTGGCACAGAGGGGTTGTAAAATGGGGGAAAACTAACTTAACAAATGTTTCACTTAATCACAGAAATTTTGGGGTCAGTTGTGGTTGTAAGCTGAGGACTATATTATTGCTCTATAATTAGCCTTACGTCAGTGGATTTTTCATCCAATTTTCTGAACCAGCGGAAGAAGTGTGTGATTTTAATCTTGGCTTTTGTCTACCATTCTTCACCAGAAGTGTGGATGGCTGTGCTCCCCAATAATGCCTTAGATCCAAGACAGCAACCCATCTTTATGGGCCTCAACGATGGATTGCATGCTCTGTCTTGCACATTGTCTAGTGAGGGTCACCCTCAGATACACTTAGTGGTGAGTTGTAATCTTAACTTGGCATTTTCTCTTCTGTACAATGGCAGCATTTATGCAACACACATAACTTGCTTATTATATTAACTAATTTTTAGGGTTTTCCAAATATAATGAGCCATGTACCTAGCAATAGCACTTAGACTTATCTACCATTTCGTAGAGCTTTACAGCCCTCTCTAATTGGTTTACAAAGTCAGCATATTGCCTCCAACAATCTTGGTCTTCATTTTACTGATCTTGGAAGGATAGAAGGCTGAGTCAACCATGAGCCAATGAGAATTGAACTGCTGGCAGTTTACAGAATTAGTCTGAAATACTGCATTCTAACCACTGAGCCACCATGACTTATCAGATGTGCTGGGCTCACTTGACATATTAAGTCCTCCCCCTCCTAAACACAGTAACAAAATCTAACCTTAAACCAACAAAATCTAATTTCCTCTAGATCTTGCACAAAAACAACTGTTAGAGTTGTTACGTACGTATGTACATGAACGATTTGCATAGCTGCCGCTGATTGGTTGATTCAGCAGCGGGAAATTTAAAGCGCTGTCAGTGGCCGGCTGGCATGCCAGAGCTCTATCAAAAGTGAGACTCGGCAGCTTTCGTATTTGCTTTGCTGAGCGAATAAAGAGCTGAAAGTTCCTTGCATCTCTTCCTTGTGTCCTATCTAACACTTCAATGAGGATGGGATCTCAGGAAGGACAAAGGAACTGACAATCACCTCGTGGTAGCCATGGCCATCTTATCTCCCGGAGAGCCTCCATTGGCCAACCTAATGATGGCTGCCTAGACCTCGCCAGAACTGGCAATTTACGATCCCCAGACAGAAGAATGGCACACATACATGAGCCATTTCAGGATGTTCTTAGAAGCCAACAACTATCAAGATCTACCAGACAACTGCAAATGAGCCCTTTTCCTGACCTACTGCGGTCTGAAGGTCTACAAGATGGCACAGACCCTGGTCTCCCCAGCCAACATCGAATCCATCACCTGGGCGATGCTGTAGAACATGTTGCAGGACCACTATGCTCCAGCCGCGACCCCCATGGTGGTGAGAAGGCATGAGTTTTACCAGCAGCACCAACGCAAGGGGGAAACAATGAACAAATTTGTGGCACAACTAAGAGAAATCCCATCAAAGTGTGAGTTTATCAATCCCGAATAAATGATGAAGGACCGCATCATCCTGGACATGAGAGATCTAACCCTCTAGAAAGAACTACTGGTGAGACGAGGGGTATCCTTCAAGGATGCCGTTAAGGAAGTGAAAGTGGGACTTCCGGTTTGGCACCGTAGGTGATGGCGGTGATCTTTACGATCACCAACCTCTGGATTATGTGGAATCGCTAGGACAGCTTAAATCTGCTGTCCAGCGGTTCGGAAAACCCCCTCTTTGGGAGAAGGAGAAGGGGTGAGCTGAGGGCAGAGGTTGAATTTCCCTAAAGCCCTGAGAAAAAGGGGTTTGAAGGGTTAAGTTCCTCCAGTAACCCAAGTGCTCCAGATCCGAGGATTCTTCTGCTTTGGCGGAACCAATCACCATGACCAAACGCCGAGATTTATTTTGGACAATAAAGGATTATACCGGACAGAACGAAAGTGGGAGAACTTTATGCAAGTAGCCAAGCCGATTCCCCGATACCTTGTAACAAGCTTGAAAACAGTAAAAAAATGGAGGCGAATTGTTAACAAGTTAACGAGTGGAAAGCGAAAGTGATACTTTCAGCGTTTGCGTCTGCAGTTGGTAATTTGTATGTTACTTGCTGCTTTTACTCTTTAACTCTTTGCTGCCTGCTGATAGAATCTAGGGGAGATTTTTAAATACTGCTTTAAAAGACTGTGTTTCTTAGAGGTTAAGAAGATTTAAAGTGAATATTAAGTTGGAAATAAATAAATAAATAATTTTATAAAAGATGGCAGCTGTAATGTATCTTTAAAAGTTTTGGAGGGAAAACTGAGCGGGAAAAAGCACGTTGCTGATTGGTTGAAGCCTCCGGCTAAACTGTATATAAAGAGAGGTTTTTCCCAGCACGGGCTGCTGGGTTCACCATAGAGTAAAGAGCTGTTGTCACTATCCTGGTCTCCTGCCTCGTTATTGCCCGAATCTAACACTGGCGACGAAGGTGGGATTTCGGGGCTAAGAGAGCCAGGAAAAGAGCTGAACTCACCAGGAATACGTGAACCCAGCAAACAAGGGGCGGAAAGCAGCGATGTCCAGCTACACACCGCCAGCGCCATTCGACCCAGCTAAAGAGAAATGGGGGTCATACATGGCTCGTTTCGAGTGCTTCCTAGAGGCGAACGAACTTCAAGGCGTCTCGGACAACAGGAAGCGGGCGTATTTCCTGAGCCACTGCGGTCCGGAGGTTTTCGACACCGCAGAATCGCTGTCGGAGCCAACGCCGGTACAGTCGGTACCGTGGCAAACTCTGCAGACTGCGTTGAAAGCCCACTATGCACCAACGCCGTCCAAGTACGTGCAACGGTACGAATTCAGGGAGCGGAGGCAGCAAGAAGGCGAGTCCATCAGCGTATACATGGCAGCCCTGAGGAAAGCCACGAACCATTGCGAGTACCGAGACTTGGACGAGGCATTGCTGGAGCAGCTCATTTGTGGGGTCAGGGACATCCGTTTGCGACGGCGGCTGCTGTCTAGAAGCAACCTAACATTGGCAATCGCCTTGGACGAAGCCAGGGCTCACGAGATGTCCACCCAAGCGGCAGAGACCCTACAAAAGCCGATCGCGCAAGGGGCTGGAGCAAAATCAACCCCGGTCCACAACGGTCCAGGCCGAGTCGGACAGTGAGGAAGAGGAAGGAGTCTTCCACACCGGGAGGCCGGAGAAAGAAGACCGGGGTGAATGCGTGAGTTGCGGAGGGCAACACCAATGACAACACTGCAAATTCAAGGATGCGACTTGTCGGCGGTGCGAAAGGAAGGGGCACATAGCACAGGCCTGTCGAGCGCCCCAACCTTCCCGCCAAAAATTCAAACCGACCAATCAGAGCGCGGGAATGACGAAGCGGCCCGTGATTGGTCAATTCAAAAAAGGCGCGAAGTTGAATCAGACTGTCGTGAGAGTGGGTCACGCATCAACACGCCTAGAAAAGAAAATCTTTACGAAGACACACATTGAGGGGGTGCCGTGTCGAATGGAAGTGGACACCGGCTCATCGATCACGATCATGTCCTGGGACACTCTCGTGAAAGCCTTACCCGCCATCGCAAAGCGCAAGCTGCAACCACAGAAATTAAAGGTACAAGACTACCAAGGGAATCGCATCCCTGTTCGAGGGGTAACGTCCGTCCACGTCAAGTATGGACAATACAAGAAAACTCTGCCCATCACCATAGTCGAGGGAACCCTGCCAAGCTTGTTGGGACTGGACTGGTTCCGAGCGTTGGGCATGGGAGTGACTGGAATCTTCAGAAACGAAGTCGACCTCAAAGACACACTCATGAAGGAGTTTGAGGACATTTTCAAAGACTGCCTGGGCAAGTACACGGGGACCCCTATCTCCTTTAACTTAGACCCACAAGTTGCCCCTATTCGGTTAAAGGCTAGGAGGGTCCCGTTCGCCCTAAAGCCCAAGATTGACTGGGAACTGGACAAGCTAGTAAACCAGGGAATCCTAGTGCCAGTTGACCACGCAAAATGGGAGACACCTATAGTCACCCCAGTTAAACCGGACGGGTCGGTCCGGATTTGCGCTGACTATAAGGCAACGCTTAACAAAGCATTGCAAAAGAGTGCTTACCCCGTTCCGGTGGTACAGCACTTACTACACTCATTGGGCAAGGGCAGGTTTTTGCCAAGCTAGACTTGGCCCAAGCCTATCAACAGTTACCCGTAGATAGCAGCACAGCCGAAGCGCAGACAATTGTGACTCACAGGGGGGCTTTTAAGTGCACCCGGTTACAGTTTGGGGTTAGTGTGGCTCCAGGGTTATTTCAGAACCTAATGGAGCGGCTCCTGCAAGGACTACCAGGGGTGGTACCATACTTCGACGATGTATTGGTATCCGCTGAGAATCTAGAGGAATTAGGGGTAAGGCTGCGAAAAGTTTTGGGCATTTTCCGGTCTGCCGGCCTCAAAGTTAAACTAAACAAATGCCAGATCGGGGTGGAATCTGTGGAATTCCTGGGCTACCGGATAGACAGGGAAGGGATTCACCCCACTGAAAGCAAGGTATGGGCCATCAGGAAGGCCCCGGTTCCAAAAAACAAAACGGAGTTGCAGGCATTCTTAGGTCTGGTCAACTTCTACGCGGTATTTTTAAAAAATAAGGCAACAATAGCCGAACCACTTCACAAATTGCTAGCAAAGACAGCTGCGTGGTCTTGGGGAAAAGCGGAAGCGAGGGCATTCGAAGGGGTAAAGAACCTCCTATCCAGTGATAGCCTCCTCATTCAATATAATGGCACGCTGCCATTAGTGTTAAGCTGCGATGCATCTCCCTATGGGGTGGGGGCTGTGCTCAGCCACAGGTTGCCAAACGGCACAGAAGCCCCTATTGCCTATTACTCCCAAACAATGTCGGCAGCTGAAAGGAATTATAGCCAGCTTGATAGGGAAGCCTTGGCTATAGTCTCCGGGGTAAAGAAATTCCATGAATATGTATTTGGTCGTGATTTTGAAATCATCACGGACCATAGACCCTTGCTAGGACTGTTGGCAGGCGACCGGCCAACGCCTGTGGCACTCTCGCCCAGACTGACCCGATGGACTATCTTCCTAGCGGCGTATTCTTACAAACTATTGCACCGGCCAGGGAAGGAATTAGGGCATGCGGACGCCCTGAGCAGATGCCCGTTACCAGAGACTATCGAAGACCCCACTCCGGGGACACCAGTTCTGCTAATTGACTCTTTGGACTCTGGCCCAGTCACATCCAAGGAAGTGGCTCGGGCTTCGTACAAGGACATTACAATAAGGACTGTAATTGGTTGGGTGCAAAGAGGGTGGCCCGCTGCGCCGGGCGAGCGTTTTAAAGAATTTGTAAAAAAACGTGGGGAACTCTCAGCTCAAGGGGGGTGCCTGCTATGGGGGGATCGAGTGGTGATCCCGGAGAGATTGAGGGAAAAGGTATTGGAGCTTCTTCACGAAGGCCACCCATGGATCGTTAGAATGAAGGGTCTAGCGAGAAGCTATGTGTGGTGGCCCTTAATGGACACGGAAATTGCTGAAAAGGTAGAGAAATGCCAGGCCTGCCAGGAGTCCAGACCACTACCCCCAACGGCCCCGATTCGGGAGTGGGAGAAACCCCAAGGCCCCTAATCCAGGATCCACATCGATTTTGCCGGCCCCTTCCACGGCCAAACATTTCTGATAGTAGTAGATGCCTACTCCAAATGGCTGGAAATCATTCTCATGAGATCCATGACAGCCGAAGCCGTGATCTCTGTCCTACGGCACCTATTTGTAACCCACGGGTTGCCTGATACGTTAGTCTCTGACAACGGCCCGCAATTCACGGCAACCCAGTTTGAGGGGTACTTGGCAGAGGAGGGCATCCGGCATGTCCTCTCGGCGCCTTTCCACCCTGTGACGAACGGCCTTGCAGAACGTTTCGTTCGGAGCGCAAAAGAAGCATTGTCCAAAATTAGGCCAGGCGATTGGCAAACAAAAATCGATACTTTCCTAGCAGTCCAACACAGAACCTCCTGTGTAACAACTGGCCGCAGCCCGGCAGAGCTATTAATGGGTCGGAAGCTTAGGTGCCCATTAGACCGTTTAAACCCAAACTACACACCCGACGGTTACAAAGGGACACACGGTAAAACAAGAAGTATGGCAGTAGGCGACTTAGTATGGGCACACAACTACAGCGAGGGCCCGACCTGGGTAGCAGGAAACATCCTAGGGATAACAGGACCAAAATCATATCTAGTAGAGATAGAGGATGGCCGGGTATGGAAGCGCCACATAGACCAAATAAGGAAACGCATAACCGGTAAATCAGAATCAGACGAAACAGGCCCTGACTATCCAATGTTAGAATCCACAGCTGACTCAAACCCGGGGCAAACGCGGGACTTATCTGAGTTCCAGGAGGTCCAGCGACGCCAACCGGTTCCTCCTGAAGACAGCAGGGACGACTCTGCAAATAATCCAGGGCCGGATGGCCTAGAGGAGGAGCTGAGAGGAACTAACAGTCCCTCCGGTCAGCTCAACTCACTCCCAGAGAATGAATTGCGCAGGTCCGAAAGAGTTAGGAGACGCCCAGTCTACTTGCGTGATTACGTTGAAAAATAAGATGTTAATTTTATGTAAATATTGGTAAAGTGTTTTCTGGGAGGGAAGGAGTGTAATGTATCTTTAAAAGTTTTGGAGGGAAAACTGAGCGGGAAAAAGCACGTTGCTGATTGGTTGAAGCCTCCGGCTAAACTGTATATAAAGAGAGGTTTTTCCCAGCATGGGCTGCTGGGTTCACCATAGAGTAAAGAGCTGTTGTCACTATCCTGGTCTCCTGCCTCGTTATTGCCCGAATCTAACAGCAGCCAAACAATTAAAGTCTACTGTAACAAAGAGCTCTGGAACTTTATCAGCTGGTGCCTCTCCAGCTCATACAGCAGAGACTAGAACATTGAATTTAGAGGCGTTACAAGAGAACTTAAAAGGCTTTATAGAAGAAAAATTTAAAGTAATAACTGATGAGATGTCTGAAATGAAAGAGCAGATATCAGAAATTCAAGTGGGAAATAAAGAAGTTAAAGAAGGATTTGTAATGGCAGTACGAAGTTTGGCAACGAATGTGATTTTATTGGAAGAGGAGGTTGAAGAAATTAAGCAACATAATTTAAAATTAGAAAATAAAATGGATGAATTTCAAAGTAAAATGGAAAAAACAGAGGATGAAATAGTTTTGATACAATATAGAAATATGGAATTTGCTCTTAGAATTCGAGGTTTGAAAGAAAATAAGGAAGAGAATTTAAGGGAAATTTTTTCTGAAGTATTTGCTGAGATATTAGCAGCTCGTCCAGCAGATGTGGCTTATCAAATTGATAAAATATATCGTGTGAATTCTTGGATAGCAAGGCAAAAAAAGTTGCCAAGGGATGTTGTTATTTATTTTACAAACAGAACAGTGAGAAATCAGATTTTGCAAGCTTCATATAAGGGGGAGAAGATTCAGATTGCTGGTCAAGATATTTTGATATTAAAGGAAATCCCACCAAAAATGTTAAGGGCTAGGAAGGAATTTGCCTTCCTGGTGAATGAACTTAAAAAACATCAGATTGAATATAGATGGGATATTCCAACTGGTATAATAGTATATTATGCAGGGAAAGTACATCGTTTCAATACAGTTGGAAAAGCAAGAGAATTTTATGTTGAGGTATTAAAGTTGGAAGTCTTCCCCATTGGAAGCTAGAAAAAGGGAGGCTGAAGTGAAGGAAAGAGAAGTGAAGCAGGTACAAGAACAGATTGTGATGGAAGAAGATTTATTACAAGTGTTGGAAATACCTACGACGGGTTTAGATTCAAAAGAACAAAGGCTGACAAGAGCTGCTGCTAAACGCAAGGAACAAGAGATGAAGGCACAACAACAACTGGCAACTACTACAACGGAAACAGTGGGAGGAGCAAGGCCTAAAGTAAAATGTGATCTGCGGCTGGTGTTCCAAAAGTTTCCTTCGGCCGATAATGGCAATTAAACTATTATCTTGGAATGTTAATGGTCTGAATTCACCGCAGAAGAGAAGGAAAGCATTTCATTATTTGAAACAATTTAAAAATGACATTACCTGTTTACAAGAAACACATATTAGATCTTGCTAAATGTTGGAGATGCGATTGTGAAGATGCTACTTATTACCATTTGGATTAAAGTATGGTGGATCATGCAGAATATTTTGAAAAAGAAGATTAAGTTTACTCCGCAGTTCTTTCTACTAGGAATAATTATGGACTATACAGCTATAGAGACTAAATTGATTTTGAACTTAATAACAGTTGCAAGACTTTTGATTGCTCAGTATTGGAAGAAAGAAGAATTACCTACAATCGAAGAATGGACACTCAAAGTATCAAATCTGGCAGAGACGACAAAAATCTCCGCTTACTTGAAAGACTATACACTAGAAAAATATATTTTAGAATGGAAAATGTGGATTGATTATATTTAAAATAAGTATCAGATAAAAAAAATATCGAATAGCATATGAGTAAATTTAGGAAATATTTTGTATTAGATATATTTTTGAAGGAGAGGGGAATTGAGAGTGTGACTAAGTGTGGTGTGACTAGAGATTATAATTTAGGAATTATTTTGGATTATGATTGTTAGTTTTGATACCCTGCATTTTGTTCTGGGAAGTCGGGGTGGGGGTGGGGGTAAGGGGAGGGAATTGGGGGTTTGGTAGAGATGGAGTGATGGTTAATGTACAGGGATTATTGAAGAAATATAATTAATGTAGGTCGGGTCTGCATAGTTACCATTTTAGAACGGTGAGGAGGGAGAAAAGAGAGAGTAGGAGGTAGGAAAGAGGAGAAGAGGAAGGAAGAGGGATAGTAGAGGGAGAAGGAAGGTGTAGGGTGGAGGGAGGAGCGGATGTAGATAAGAGAAGGAGAGGAAGGTTTGGAAAGTAAAAGAAGGTAGAAGAGGGAAGAGTGTTAAAAAGGGTGGTGGTGACTGGGCAAGCCCGACTAATTGTATATAACTGTACATTGGATGAATTATTTGATATGATTGTAAAAATAAAACTTTTTATTAAAAAAAAAAAAAAGGAAGTGAAAGTGGCCAAAACCTCAGACAACTCCGCCATGGACATCAGGAGAGCCAGTGGAGTCCACCGGAACGACCGACAACCTGAGGTCATGCTCAAAACCTTGAAGGAGGAGGACAATGGGGTGGTAGACGATGCCGTGCATCGAGTGCATCCAAATAAATGGGTAAGCCACTGAGATGGTGACTTCCAACAACCCCATTTTAAGTCACAGGCTCCCAGATGGATCTGAGGTTCCCATAGCCTACTACTCAAAGACGCTGTCCCCAGCAGAGAGAAATTACAGCCAGCTTGATAAGGAAGCCTTAGCTGCCATCGTGGGAATAAAGCAATTTCATGAATATCTATACGGCCGGAGATTCGAATTTGTTACTGACCACAAGCCATTCCTGGGCCTCATTGCAGGAGACCAGCAAGCTCCAGCCTTTATATCCCCCAGACTGACTAGATGGTCCATCTTCTTGACGGGATATAACTAAAAGCTCATACACCACCCAGGTAAAAGCATCACCAATGCAGATGCCCTCAGCCGAAGCCCAATACCAGAATTCGTACAAAACCCTGCACCCACCACCCACGTTTTGCTGATTAACACAGATGAGATCAGCCCCATCACATCCACAGAGATTGCAGAACACACAAAGAAAGACAAGGTACTACCCAGGGTCTTGAACTGGGTGTTGAGGGGGTGGCTGCAAGGAAAAGCGGGAAACAAATTTACGAATGTTGAAAATAGGCAGCTAGAACTGTCAGCTTTGAAGGGGTGCCTGCTGTGGGGGGAGAGAGTGGTAGTTCCCCAGAGCCTATGGAAACAGGTGCTAGAGACATTACACATCGGGCATCTGGGCATCGTGCGCATGAAAGCATTGGCACGGAGCTACATCTGGTGGCCCAACATGGACTGGAACATTGCAGAGTGGGTGGCAATATGCATGCCATGCCAGGAAACACAACCAGCACCACCCTGAACAACCCCCAGAGAATGGGAGGCACCTAAGGGACCCTGGTCGAGGGTACACATAGACTTTGCTGAACCCATGGGGGAACAAAAGTTCTTTTTTTTTTTTGTTTTTTGTTGTTGTTTTAAAAAGTTTTATTTTAACATTCTTATCCAATAACATATCCAATAACATATTTAATGTACCCTCATATACAATTAATCGGATCTGCCTGGTCACCACCCCCTTCCTTTTCCTTTTACTCTCCTTCTTTACCTTCTTCTACTTTCCATAACCATCCTCCCCCTCTCTTATCTACATCCTCTCCTCTTTCCTCCCTATTCCTTTCTTCTCCCTCTTCCCCTCTTCCTTCCTTCCTTTCCTCCTCCTCCTCTTCTCTTCCTCCTTCTCTCTACTCCTTCTTTCCTTCATTCTAAAGTAGTAACCAGGCAGGTCCGATCTTACATTAATTATACATCTTCAATCATCTTTGTACATTAACTATCAATCCATTTTCTACCCTCCCTCCCTTCCCTTCCTCCCCACCCCCAGGACTTCCGAGAACCGAGTACAGGGTATAAAACTAACAGCAAAATTAAAATCTAGCACAAATCATAATCCATAGTCGTTCCTTAAAACCTCCACTCCTTCCAAAGACAAAGAAGATACTTTTCTTCCACTCCATTATATATCAGACCATTCCACTCCTAGAATTCTCCAAAGTTTCCAATTGAGTTAGTGTTTATTCTTGAATAAAGTACGTAGTTTTAATATCCAACCTTCATCAATCAATATCAAAACAACATTCCATCTTCCAATATTCACCAAGGTTTCTTCTAAAATGTCTTTCTTCCCTTAGCAATCTCTCAAAAATAGTTCATATTTCCGACTTAGGTTCTTTAATTTTTCTGTCCCTCCTTCATGTGTAAGCAATAGTCCATCTTTTCACATCTTTAACATTTATATATACAACAAATAATATTACAAATATCCAAAGTGTCAATTGTAATAATTAAAATCTTCACTTTACCTTACTTATGTCAAATAACATTGTTAAAATTACACCTATATCATCCACAATATATCTATTATAACAATTACATTCTAATTAACATTACATCCATCTCTTAAATATAATATTTAATCCAAGTTCCTAAATTTTACTATCTATCCTCCAAAATTAAACAATATTCCATCTTCCTATTCCTTTATACCTTTAATATATCATATAGTACCCCTAAAATTACACATTTATATCCACAATAAGTCATTTACAAAAATTAACCATAATCATATTTAATAAAGTTAAACATTCTCCCTCCCCTTCTTCTATCTTACACATTTTCAACCATCTATTCACCATTCAACTTAACATCTGTTAACAAAGAATTCCCAATCTTTAATACATTAGTATAAAAATCTCGTGCTTTACAAATTGTATTGAGAAAATACTTTTTCCTTTATAATTCAGTGTTAAACCTGCTGGAACCTCCCATCTAAAATATATCTGATGTTTCTTAAGCTCATCCACCAGAAAGGCAAATTCTTTTCTCTTTCTTAACATTTTAGGAGGAATTTCCTTCATCATTATTATATCTTGTCCTAATATTTGAAATTTATTTTTATAAAATGCTTGCAAAATTCCATACCTAATCCTCTTATTTGTAAAATAAATAACCACATCTCTCGGTAAACACTTCTGCCTTGCCCACCAGGAATTAACACGATAAATTTTTTCAATATTAACTTCAAAATCTTCTGGTTCCATTCTCTATCTGGGCAAAGGCCTGAATAAAATCTCTTTCAAATTTTCCTCTTTAAATTCTCTTAAACCCTTACCCTTATAGCATATTCCATTAATTTATATTGTAATATAACCCTTTCTTCCTCTGCCTTACTAGCCTTAACCTGAATATCATCTATTTTATTTTCTAAATTCAAATTAATTTGAACTTCATCTATTTTTCTTTGCAAATCTAAATTAATTTGGTTAAATTCATTCAGTCTTTCTTCTGTCTGTGTACTAGATAACAATAATGGAGTAATTGATTCCTTTAATTTTTTCATCTCCTTACTCTGCTCTTCCACCAAATCTTTAAAATCCAGTATTTCTCTCCATTTCATTAAATTTTTGATCTATTTCTGAAAGATGAGCCTCCATAAGCTCCTGTAAAAAATTCCTTAGACTGTCTTTAATATCTTCTTTCAATTTCCGTACCTGAAGTGAAGATATTTCCAATAATTTAGAAGTGGTTAAATCTCTTTGCTTAAAAGCCATTTTTAAACTAAGTAATATCAAGAAGAAGAAGAAGAAAAAAAAAAAAAAGGGGGAGGGAATAAAAAGAAAAAAAAACCCAATAAATTTTTCTTCTTAAACACTGTAAAAAAAAAAAGATAATAAAAAAAGAAATAGATTTTTTTTTTTTAAAAAAAGAATTCCATTTAGAAAAAAAAAATCTTGTTATTTTCTTCTTAGAGGTTCCACACCAGCAATTGTAATCAGCATTTCCTTAGCTTTCACTTTCAAAAAACAAAACGCCATCTTTCTTCATCTCCACTCTTCAAATAACTTCTCTGTCAGGGAGTTAAAATCATCTTACAAGCAAATGCCAGCCTTCCTGCTTTCGATTCTTCCGTGTTGAAAATTTATCATAAATCCTCTTCAGTCACGGAGATGGACGCTGCGTTTTGCTCTGCTTTTGCAGAGGCGTTCTGGACTCTGGAGCTTTTTTGAACTATCGAAGGAGCGTTTCCCATCAAACCACCAGAAATCATTCTGGGGCTTTTCTTGGGGGAACAAAAGTTCTTGATAGTGATGGACGCATACTCCAAGTGGCTGGAAGTCATCATCATGCCCACCAGCACAACGGAAGCCACCATAACGACACCGAGGAGGATGTTCACTACAAATGGGCTGCCTGACATCCTAGTTTTGGACAATGGACCGCAACTGCCCGCTAAGGCAATGGAGTCCTTTTTGGGGGGACTAGGAATCATGCATTTGTTGGTGGCACCTTTCAAGCTGGCCAGTAATGGACAGGCCGAACGAATGGTGAGGCTGACCAAAGAAGCCCTCACCCACATGGGACCAGGGAACTGGCAGGAGAAAATCGACCAGTTCCTTCTAGCGCAACACATCACCCCCAGTGCTGTCACTGGCAGAAGCCCAGCCAAATTACTCATGGGATGCAAGCTGAGGTCTCAACTGGACCATCTTCATCCTAACTACCACCCCAAAACACCAGCAAGGCTCACTGAACCTGGCCTGGGGTTCGAAGTAGATGACCTGGTCTTCGCTCAGAACTACGCGGGGTCTCCCACCTGGGTGCCAACTAGGGTTGCGGCCATTATGGGGCCCAAGTCCTACAAAGTGGAGCTGGACAATGGCCGAGTATGGAAATGACACATTGACCAACACTGAACCCAGTTGGGAGAGTCCCAGTTAAGGAGGAATGAGAAAGAAAACCAGGGAGTGTTGTGCCTCGTCCACTTTCCCCGCAGCCGGGCCCGTCTTATCTGCTTCCGAACATCTGACATCTGACATTGACCATCACGAGTCTCCGCCCAAAGGACCATGCAACCACAAGGATGCCGACAATAGAGAACCAGCCCTGACTGACATCAATCAAGACGACCTACTCTACAAACTGGGAAGAGAGTGCAGAGACTTATTTGTGTCTGATGGAGTCCTGCGTGATGGCCGGGAAGAGAGCCTCTCAACGCTGGGCCTGGAACTGCAATGCACCGGGTGGGGGGAGTTCCAGGCTTTTCCATTACTGCTGGCCGGAGGAGCAACAGGTCAAGCCTTACTTGATGAAAGCCAGGGAACAACTGAATCACACAGGCCCAGTAGGACAATTAGATACCCCGCCTACCTGCATGATTACGTTACCTTCATTGGACACTGATTGGACACTCATAATAATAATAATAATAATAATAATAATAATAATAATAATAATAATAACAACAACAACAACAACAACAACAACAACAACAACAACAACAACAACAACAACCACCACAACAACAACAACCACCACAACAACAACGAGTTGGAAGGGACCTTGGAGGCCTTCTAGTCCAACCCCCTGCCCAGGCAGGAAACCCTACACCATCTCAGACAGATGGTTATGCAACATTTTCTTAAAAATTTCCAGTGTTGGAGCATTTACAACTTCTGCAGGCAAGTTGTTCCACTTACTAATTGTTCTAACTATCAGGAAATTTCTCCTTAGTTCTAAGTTGCTTCTTTCTTTGATTAGTTTCCACCCATTGCTTCTTGTTCTACCCTCAGGTGCTTTGGAGAACAGCCCGACTCCCTCTTCTTTGTGGCAACCCCTGAGATATTGGAACACTGCTATCATGTCTCCTGTAGTCCTTCTTTTCATTAAACTAGACATACCCAGTTCCTGCAACCGTTCTTCATATGTTTTAGCCTCCGGTCCCCTAATCATCTTTGTTGCTCTTCTCTGCACTCTTTCTAGAGTCTCAGCATCTTTTTTATATTGTGGTGACCAAAACTGAATGCAGTATTCCAAGTGTAGCCTTACCAAGGCATTATAAAGTGGTATTAACACTTCACGTGGTCTTGATTCTATCCCTCTGTTTATGCAGCCCAGAACTGTGTTGGCTTTTTTAGCAGCTGCTGCACACTGCTGGCTCATATCTAAATGGTTGTCCACTAGGACTCCAAGATCCCGCTCACAGGCACTACTATTGAGCAAGGTACCACATATATAGTACCTGTGCATTTTGGGTTTTTTTTTTGCCTAAATGTAGAACTTTACTTTTTTCACTGTTGAATTTCATTTTGTTAGATAGCGTCCAATGTTCAAGTCTGTCAAGATCCTTCTTTAACTTAAGCCTATCTTCTGGGGTGTTGGCAATTCCTGCCAGCTTGGTGTCATCTGCAGATTTGATGAGTTCCCCATCTATCCCCTTGTCCAAGTCATTGATGAAGATGTTGAAGAGTACTGGGCCTAAAACAGAGCCTTGGGGTACTCCACTGCATACTTCCCTCCATGTGGATGTAGTTCCATTGAGGACTACACGCTGAGTGCGATTGATCAGCCAGTTACGAATCCATCTGGTGATGGTGCTATCTAACCCACGTTTTTCTACTTTATCTAGTAGTAAGTTATGGTCTACTTTATCAAATGCTTTATTGAAGTCCAAGTACATTATATCGATAGCATTCCTCTGGTCTACTAATTTTGTCACTTTGTCAAAGAATGCAATAAGATTAGCCTGGCATGATCTGTTTTTGACAAACCCATGTTGGCTTTTGGTTATTACTTTGTTTGCTTCTAGGTGTTTGATTAGCTTTTCCAGAATCTTCCCTGGTATTGAGGTCAGGCTGATAGGTCTATAGTTTCCTGGATCTGTTTTTTTTTCTTTTTTTGAAGATGGGAACTATATCAGCTCTTTTCCAGTCCTCTGGCAGCTCCCCTGGCAGGATCTTTGAAAGATATAGTTCAGTGGTTCTGAGATCTCGTCTGCCAGTTCCTTCAAAACCTTGGGATGTAATCCATCTGGTCCTGGTGATTTTAACTCATCTAGGGTAGACAGGTGTTCACTTACCATTTTCTTCTCTATTTTAACTTGTGTTCCTAATCTGTTTTTCATGGTGCTGTTTTTGATAGGTTGGATTGTTTTTTCCTTTTGTGTAAAGACAGATGCAAAATATGAGTTAAGTAGATCTGCTTTCTCCCTGTTGCTTGTCATCTTTTTGCCACTTTCTCCCAGCAATGGGCCTATTTGTTTCCTTGAGTTTTTTCTTGTTTTTAACATGTTGGAAGAAGCTTTTTTTGTTATTTTTTACTTTTGTCGCTAACCTTTGTTCATTGTGAGCCTTAGCTTTCCTCACTTCATCTTTACAGGTTCGGGCTATTTGCTGATATTCTGCCTTAGTTATTTGCCCTTCTTTCCACTTTTTATACTTGTCCTTTTTGTCTTTCAATTTGTCAGATAGTTCTTTATGCATCCATGCTGGTTTCTTTTGAGATCTATTATTTTTCTTCTTCATTGGTATTGTGCTAGACTGCGCTTTTATAATCTCACTTTTCAAAATTTCGCAAGCTTCTTGAGTTGTTTTCCCCTTGAGGATTCTCATCCATGGAATCCTTCTCAAGCTCTCTCTAAGTTTATTGAAAGTCCAAGACTCTAGTCTGACTTTGTTCTACTACTTGTATTTGCTTAATGTCGAATTCCAATATTGCGTTATCACTTGCCCCCCAAGGTTCCTGTAGCTTTAACACCTTCTATCATTTCATCTCTGTTAGTGAGAATTAAGTCCAATATGGCTGATCCCCTTGTTGCCTTCTCTACTTTTTGGGAAACAAAGTTGTCTGCTAGGTTTGTTAGGAACCTGTTGGATCTTCCACTTGGTGCAGAATTTGTCTCCCAGTTGATGTCAGGGTAGTTAAAATCCCCCATTACTACTGTGATGTGCTTCCTACATACCTTAGTTAGCTGACTAGCAAAAAGTTCATCTACTTCCTCTGGTTGGGTGGCCTATAGTATAGACCTATGGCAATATCATTCCCCCACCCTTTTATATTGACCCAAATGCATTCAAGATAATTTTCATCATTGTTGTGCTCTATTTCTGTAGAGATGTAGTTATTTCTTATATCTAGTGCAACTCCACCTCCTCTTTTATTTGGTCTATTTCTTTTAAATAATTTATATCCCTCTAGCTGTATGTTCCATTTGTGGGTTTCATCCCACCAAGTTTCTGTAATGGCAACAATATTATATCTGCCCTCATTTACGGTACTTGAATTTCTAATTCACCCTGTTTATTCCTCATACTCTGTGCATTGGTGTATAGACATTTGAGTCCATTTGGATTGACCTTGTGTTTACTGTCTACATAACCTGTGTTGTGCCTGACTGCCCCTACTTTCTTGCCACCTCTTGGATTAGTGCACATGGTATGGCACTCACTATTAAATGCTTGGTCTTGTTTGACAGCAGGGCTGACAATCTTACCCACACAGACGTCTATGTTACATGCACTGAGGACAGAAATGTTCTGTATCAATTAATTCTCTGTCCCCGCTGTTCAGTTTAAATGTTTATCCAGAAAATCTGTGAATTTATTGCTAAGTAACTCAGTCCCTTTCTTTGATGGATGCAATCCATCTCTTTTGTACAGTTTTTCACTGGACCAGTTGCAGACATTCATTCTAGTAGGGGAGGGGTGTTACGTACGTACGGACGTGAGCGATTTGCATAGCTGCCGCTGATTGGTTGATTCAGCGGTGGGAAATTTAAAGTGCTGTCAGTGGCTGGCTTGCATGCCGGAGCTCTATAAAGAGCGAGAGTCGGCAGCTGCCGAGCTGTTCATTATTCGCTCAGCAAAGCAAATATGCTTTCAGCAAAGAGCTGAAAGTTCCTGCAGTCTCTTCCTTGTGTCCTATCTAACAAGAGTCTTCACCTAAGTGAAGTTGCTAAGTGGAAATGCTGAATTCCAAGACATGGAGAAGTTTGCAATCCTGAGATTTTCATATGAAAATTATTCTCCCCTTTCACAACATTGATTGCTATGTTTTGAAATTGGATAAACGTTTACTCTTCTAAAGCTTGCCAGGTAAGGAGAAAGCTTTTTTTTAAAAAAAAAAAAATGCTTATAGAATAGTTCATTGAGGTTTGAGGGCTTCTGTGAAATCTTAAATGTGGATTTGGCTTTCTTTAAATTGAAAAGACCCAGAAGAAGCAAAGAGCATAAACTCTTGTGATACATTATGGCTGGTCTCCCGAGCAAAGTGGGAGATATCTGATTACATGGTAACCACATTATGTTCTTTATATTGTCCTTCCATGCTTTCAGTTTGTTTTGTTTTTAATAGAATCCACTTACAGCATTAAGCTGTCCAGCATTGAAACACAAAACCTGGTTTAAGGGCTACTCGGTCACTAATTACGTGTTCCTTATGTTTGAAAGTGCAATTTCAATTACTGTTGTGGCGAGATTTGTTATGAACAGTTCCTGCATCCATCTGCTTCTCATTTTGAGATGTTACAGTTGTTAGTTCTCCCAAAGTTGCTGTTTTTCAAAATGCACCTAGACTGTTTTTCCTTGAAGACGTTTCCCTTCTCATTTAATCTCCATTGGTGAAGAACTGGTTTCTGAAATGCCATTCACCAGCTAATTTATTTCATTCTCGAGGTCAAGAATCTCTGATTCTTTATTTTAGTTCCTTCCTCTTTGCCTGATTCTTTGTGACAAGATGGGCTACACACAATATAAAGACCATATGGTTGCTCTGAGGCTGGATCTGGCCACCCTTCTAGTTACCCATAAGCTTTAGTTTAGCTTCTCACTAGAACATTATGAGAAAGGTGGGGCTAGATGAATAAAAAGTTAGAATTAAGGTTGCCAGGAGAAATATCAACAACCTCAGATATGCAGATGATACCACTCTAATGGCAGAAAACAAAGAGGAACTAAAAAACCTCTTGATGTGGGTGAAGGAGAAGAGTGCAAAAGTTGGCTTGAAACTCAATATTAAGAAAATTAAGATCATGGCATCCAGCCCTCTCAATTCCTGGCAGATAGACGGGGAATAAATGGAGGTAGTGACAGATTTTATTTTCCTGGGTTCCACGATCACTGCAGATGGGGACTGCAGCCAAGAAATTAAAAGACGCTTGCTCCTGGGAAGGAAAGCTATGGCAAATCTAGACAGCATTCTAAAAAGCAGAGACATCACCCTGCCAACAAAAGTACGTATAGTCAAGTTTTCCCAGTTGCAATGTATGGCTGTGAAAGTTGGACCATAAGAAAGGCTGGGCGCCAAAGAATTGAGGCCTTTGAACTCTGGTGCTGGAGAAGATTCCTGCAAGTCCCTTGGACTTCAAGGCGAACAAACAAGTGAGTCCTAGAGGAGATCAATCCTCTTTGCTCTTTAGAAGGCCAGATCCTGAAGATGAAACTGAAATACTTTGGCCACCTAATGAGAAGGAAGGACTCCCTGGAGAAGAGCCTAATGCTGGGAAAGATGGAGGGCAAAAGAAGAAGGGGACGACAGAGAATGAGGTGGCTGGATAGAGTCACTGAAGCAGTAGGCATGAGCTTAAATGGACTCCAGAGGATGGTAGAGGACAGGAAGGCCAGGAGGAACATTGTCCATGGGGTCGCGATGTGTCGGACATGACTTTGCAACTAACAACAACAACAACATTGTTGCAATATTACTTCTGAGAGGTCCTTGATGCTCTTTGAGCTGGGTTGTTTTCTTGCAGATGTTTCATTACCCAAACTAGGTAACATGCACCGATGATGTTACCTAGTTTGAGCAATGAAACATCTGCAAGAAAACGATCAAGCTCAGAGAGCAGCAAGGACCCTGAATTTCTACCCCGAGCTACAAATATTCTCCTTTATGAATATTGCTTTTAACATTTTGTCATGTTTTCTTAGGAGAGAAACCTTATGGAGCTATACAATCAAAACCAGAAGTTTTTGGACTTCAGTTTTTACAGCAAGACGGATGGCAGCTCAGAAACCTGCTCTTTTGAATCTGCCCAGTTCCCTGGTTGGTTCATAAGTACTTCTTCTGAACCCAACAAACCTATCAATCTCGGTCAAAAAGGAGGCACAGACATTACTCTTTTTTATTTTGAAGCAAGTGAGAGTAGTGTCATCACTAGAATTATTTGAGGGGAATGCCTACTTCAGGTTTTATGCGAAATGTAAGTTTGTTAGTAAGTAAAAGTTTCAGTTTTAGACAGTTGAGGCTGTTTTTAGCAGATTGAGCAAATGTTTTGGGAATTTCTCAGATCATAAGGCACTTAAGCAATGCCCGCTTTTTCATTTATCATGATTATTCTTTGCTAAACAATAAAAATAGAATAATATCCTGAGGTTATGTTTATTATTTGTTAAGAAACCCCCTTGGACCCAAACAATAAACATTTTTGTATGTGTATGTGTGTGTGTGTGTGTGTATGAAAGGAAGAATGAATGGAAGAAGAAAAGAAAGAGGAAGTATATATATACAGGTAGTCTTCGACTTACAACTACAATTGAACCCAACATTTCTGTTGTCCCCTCTCTAGTTGGTTGTAAAGCATACCATCATAAGCTGGCAATATGTTTTTCACTTCAATTACCAACTTTTTATGGTTAGTCCATTTATTAGGCTGGCACCCCTATAAAACATGTAGACATTGTATCAGAGACTGTATAGTCTCTCCCTTTACATAAAAGGATGAACTGTCTAGATCTATCTTCATTTAAGGTAACTTTGTTTAACCAGTACTCTCACTTCTTTAGTATATTGGTGTTTTGAGATATCCAACAGCACATCTACCCTTCCATACAAATGGTAGTTTAGTCAGTGCTATATTTCCACATAAAAACATATGCTTGGAGGCATATGAATATCAATTCTAAGTATGGCAAAAATAATCCAAAAATAGAGACTGAAACCATCTCTATCTATTGGACCTGATGGTCTATGTGCATACTTCTTAAAAAAGCTTTCCAATGTTATAGCAGAACCCCTAAGCATAATCTTTGAAAAATCCTTCAGGACCAGCTCCCTTGCCAATCTATGATCACTAGTCACGGTCATCCCTGTCTTCAAAAAAGGAGACCCCAGCCTAGCTGAAAATTACAGACCAATTTCTTTATGCTGCATCACCTGCAAAGTAATGGAATCAATCATCAACCAATCCATCACCCTCCACCTAGAAACAAACAACCTACTCTCTAATAAACAATTTGGTTTCAGAAAATATTATCCTACAATCTACAACTTCTTCACTGCAAAAACATATGGACTACAATCTTGATCAGGGCAAAGCAATAGATGCAATTTACATTAAAGCCTTTGACTCAGTGGTACCTGACAAACTTCTTCTAAAACTAAAATCCTACGGCATCTCCATAATTGGATAATTGCGTTCTTGTCAAACACGCAACAAGTGGTCAAAATAGGCAGTGCCTTATCAAATCCTGCTCCTGTTAATAGCGGTGTCCCCCAAGGCAGCGTTCTAGGACCAACACTCTTCATATTATACATTAATGACCTCTGTGACCATATTATAAGTAATTGTGTTCTCTTCGCCGATGATATTAAACTATTTAACACTACCAACAATACTGCTACCCTTCAAAAAGACCCTGACTTTGTGTCAGAATGGTCAAAAATTTGGCAACTCCAAATCTCAACTAACAAATGCTCTGTTTTACACATTGGAAAAAAGAATCAGAACACTAAATACAAGCTTCATGGACATGACCTCGTAGATGACCGTCATTCTGTCAAAGACCTTGGAGTTCTCATATCAAATGATCTAAGTGCCAAAGCCCACTGCAACTACATCGCCAAAAAGGCATTAAGAGTTGTAAACCTAATCTTGCATAGCTTCTTCTTCGGAAAGATTACTGTTCTGTCCCCACCAACCACAACCAAGCAGACATGCGTGCTGACTATATCTGACAGCAATTTACTCTGACGACAGATATCAGTTCTGGCAACGAACCTGCAATTGCCTGCCAAATTCTCTTATCTCCTCAGACCAGCGTAACTGTAGTTCAGAAATAAACAGAAGCCAAAGTCTTAGTCCCAAAATATTGCAGTCAAAGTTTCCAAGAGTCAGTTTTTGTCTGTCACAAGAAGCTATAGAGCAGCTCCTCTTGGTTTTATACCCTATGGGGTGTGGCTCCGTGACTCAGCACTCTCTAGGCCTGCCCCACCCCTTTTTTGTTGTTCCTACCTCTCCTTTCTGCGATGCCTGGGATCTAACCAGGACTGATTGTCAGCAGTTGAGTCTTGAGGCATTTCCTGGGAGGGGGAAGGTGCGGGAGAAAGAGGCCTTGTCATCTCCTCCACCTGGCCTGCCTCTGGGACCTGGAGCGGAGCCAGAGAGGAAGGTCCTGCAGAGGGAAGCCCTGTCGGCTCTTCCCCCTCACTCTCTGAGTCACTCTCTGCCAGGAGGCCTGGCTCGGGAGCTGAAGACACAAAAATTACACTACTAACCAGAGCATACAAAACATTTGCTAGACCAATTCTCGATTACAGCTCACCTGTCTGGAACCCACATTTCATTTTGGACATTAATACAATTGAGCGTGTCCAGAAATATTTTATAAGAAGAGTCCTCCACTCCTCTGATCGCAACAAAATACCTTTGCCACCAGACTTGAAATTCTGGATTTAGAAAATTTAGAATTATGCCGCCTTTGGCATGACCTGAGCATAACTCATAAAATCATCTGCCACAATGTCCTTCCTGTTGAAGACTACTTCAGCTTCAACCACAACAATACATGAGCACACAATAGATTCAAACTTAAAGTGAACCACTCCAATCTTGATTGTAGAAAATATGACTTCAGTAACAGAGTTGTTAATGCCTGGA
This sequence comes from Ahaetulla prasina, assembly GCF_028640845.1. Taxonomy (NCBI): domain Eukaryota; kingdom Metazoa; phylum Chordata; class Lepidosauria; order Squamata; family Colubridae; genus Ahaetulla; species Ahaetulla prasina. The sequence goes on along the minus strand of NC_080547.1, from coordinate 23,367,251 downwards.
ATGCACTACCTGACTCCGTGGTGTCATCCCCAAATCCCCAAAACTTCAACCAAAGACTGTCTACTGTTGACCTCACCCCATTCCTAAGAGGTCTGTAAGGGGTGTGCATAAGAGCACCAGTGTGCCTACCATTCCTGTCCTAATGTTCCCTTTGGTTGTATTCATTTTGTGTGGTGATTTCATGCTTATATATATTGTTGTGTTTGACAAAATAAATAAATAAATCAATAAATATATTTTACATGTATACAAGCTCAAAAGCTTACCGTCAGACTTCAAGTCTTGCAACCAATTGTTGGGAACTTACATCCACCGGATACCATATCACTGATTTACACCATTCAATTATTTCTAGGAAAACATTTATTACTGCCAACCAAATCTTTAATCCAATCACCCAATGTTCCATCTGTCAGTTCTTTGTCTTCTAAAAGTCAATTTCAACGGGCTCGATGTATCTGTTGACACTGTCCATCCATAAGGTGAATCTGTTATAGATTTTAACAGGACCCAGTCACCTCTTCTGTATACTTGAAAATCAAGAAGAGGAATCTGCGCCAGTAGTCCTTTAGATCTTAAATGAGAAAAACACTGGGACAGTCCCTGTATATATTTTTGTAGAAAGACATCCTTAAGTTCTGTTCTAGGCACACCCACACTACCAGTATAAGGTAATCCAAACTTATCAAATGAAATGACATTTCCATTTCTTGAGATGGAAAAGGCAAACATTTCATCCAGAGAACCTAGAGCTCCAACATTAACCTTTTTACTGAATGTTTCTAATGCCAATATTTTTATTGCCAATCAGTCCCAATTGCTCCATCACCTCTCATATCACCTGGACATCTCTATCAATATCCAACCCATATCTGGGTATTATCATGCTCCAATATTATTTTTACTGTCATTTGAGCATTTTCTCTTGTACACAGAAATACTTCCACCCATCCAGTTAAACAGTCTATTAATACCAGCAAATATATCAGTGCTCCTACCACTGGCATATCAGTGTAATTCACTTGAATTCTTAGAATTGACCAAATGGCCAAATCTCTACCCCCAGTTACTTGTTTACACATAACCTTTCTTAAATTTATTATTCATTTATTCGTACACAATGTATACACTTTCTCTCACTTGGCTATCATATACATGCCTTTACAAATGTATTTCCTTTTAACAAAATTAATAACACTTTTATTCCCAAATAGGTTCACTCATTCAATTATGTTTCTCATAACAGGTTTGTACACAATTTGCAATCCCTCCTTTGTTATCCATTTATCATCTACCTGTTTCACCCCTTTTTCCACCATTTGTTTTTTCTTCCTCATCAGTGAATACAGATTTCACATCAAAGTCCAAAGCAGGAATTAAGATCATCAATTCCTCCCATAATGATGCTGCTTTCTTTGCAGTTTCATTCGCTAATCTATTCCCCTATTTCCGCTAATCTATTAGTTTAGAAGCCCCCTTATTATGTGCATCAATGTGCGTTATAGCCAGCCATCCTAGGCCTTCGGCCGCCTTTAATAAAGCTATTATAAAATTCACTTGCTTCAGTTCTAACCAGATTTTCCAAAGGTATGTAATATTCCATACACATACTTTGAAAGTATAAATATTACCCACTTCATTTGTTAACAACTTTCACTCTTGTAATAAAGCAAACACTGCACTGCACACAAATAAAGCAACCATTCTGCTTCCAGTACTCCCGTAGTATCTCCATTCACCACTGCATAACCATTCAGTCTCTTCCCCTTCTCCACCCGGGAAGACCAATCAATGAATACATTGATACCACCCACTATAGGACTATCTTCCAAATCCTCTTGGACTTCTGCTTGTAAATCTATTGCTTCCACACAATTGTGTTCCACATTGTCCCATTCTTTTCTTTCCCTTGATAGGAATTCTGCTGGATTTCAATTCCTATCAGTTGAGAGAACTAAGTTCTCTTGAGACAATACAATAACCTCATATTTCAAAAGCCTAGCATTGGACTTTCTGTATCAAAATTGTCTGCACCTGATGGGGACTATTCACCACCAATGCCACCAAAGGTTGATTTTTTTTATTGAAAAAGTTTTTACAAAAATTTTCACCCCCCTTTTTCTTCCCCTCACCCCCACTCCATCCTCTCCCCCCTCCCTCCAAAACCACCCTCCTCCCTCCCCGCCCCCCTGACTTCCCAGAACAAACACAAGGTATAGTTCAAGGTATGGGGGACATAGAAGGAATTTCTGTATGTTCCCTTCTGTAAATTTCTCTCCTTTGTATTAACAACTCCCCCAAGGGAGAGAGAAGGGGAAAGGAGGGTATTTCACTACTAGTAGTATTCTTAGGATCCTCAACTAACTTCCCATTATGGAGCCTTATGATTGCTTATCCCGTATTCTATTTTTATATTGTTCCAATTAGGTCAAATCACAAATGCCGACACCACCTTCCTTGAATTCCTTTTCCCTTAAAAAACACATTCAACACGCTTAGCCTCTTGTCACTCCAGTCACCCAGATTATAGAACCTCAGAGGAAAGCTCGAATTAGCGGTTTTGACCTATGTACTAACCACAGCTACCGCACCTCAACTTGCACACAGCACCAGACATTCAAGGAGTCAGACCACCCCAGAGAAGCTAAACTTATACTCACTCTGAGACAGTGCACTGTATTCCTGGTCCCTCATGGCACCGGCTTTCCTGCCCAGTTGTTCAGGCTTCCGTCACAACAGGTTAGAAAGAGAGCAATCCACCTGGAAGAAAAAAGGTTTCCTGCCCGGAACGCTAAAATCAGTGCTGGTACCCCTGCCCGCAGGTAAACCCCCCTCCAGTTAGAGTCTCCAAGCCCCACGTTGGGCACCAATTGTGAGAAATACAATAATGGTAAATCCCATAAAAAGGTAATGGCAACCATGAACAAGTGTAAAGCAGGTTTATTTCAAAAAGGTATATTTCAAAAAACTTTTGCAAAAGGGTTTTCCTCAAGGGAGAGAATGTCCGACAGCTCCAAATACATGATTTAAATACATTTTCAGACAATCAGCAGGACAGTTACAATGCCTCCACCTATCATTATTTTTCACACATTACATAACATTTTTGGCTTATTCAGCTGTGGCTTCTTCCTCTGGAAAGTCTCCCAAAGTTCATACTTTCCCCTTATCTCATTTACAGAAACAATGATTTTACTTGAATCAGCTTGTCCTAGTTGAAGGGTACAGAAATATTTTTGTAGTTTATTTCCACAGAATAGGCATTATACAAACTTCCCCTCATAAATGTCTTACACTGCTAAAATAGCTCAGGTTATCTCAGGTTATAAGAGTACAATATGGTGTTAATTCGGCTATGTTCTTTACCGGAATAATTCCAGGAATAATTCCATTTCTCACAGGGGCCATTGCATACATTTTAGGCTTAGGGAGCTTAGCCCCTGGCAAGATCTCAGTTGCACAGTCTGTCAGCCTCTGCTTCTTATTGATTGATTGCTTTGCTTGTTATAGCTGCCATTGTAGTGGGAGAGGGGGGAGTTGCCTTGATTATGGAGGAGGGGGGAAGCGAGCTGGTGGAGATCTCTTGTAATAGGGAGAAAATTGGAGAAACTTTCCCTCAGCATTCTCTCTGCAGCTGGGAGGTGTGATGATAACCAGTCAAGGTCAACCGTTCGGGCATACCAGAAGGATGGGGCCATTTGAAGCTGCACCCCACATGACCCCCTGGAGGAATGTGGATTGGATAATCCTGACTGGACCCTTTGGGGGGAGGGTTTGGGGGACATTTCCTATATGATTTTTGCCCCTATTGCATCAGACCTTGCTTTTCTTTGATCGCATTCAATTCATACTCAGTAAAAGTACCTTTCTCTATGAAAATGGAGTCAGGGTTTTTCTTTTTTGACTACTGAAAGGAGGCATATCTGACACAGTCCATAGGATGATGTGGGGGGGGCAGTACATCAGATTCCTTCTCGCTAAACACTTCCATGAGGTCTCTTTACTCCTCGGGGATAGTGGACTCCTGGGGCACAGTTTTGTAGCCATCCTTGTGCACTTTGACCCTTCCTTTCCTCCTGATTGGGGCCAGGGCTCACTACATTTCTTCCCTCTAGGATTTGGGTTTTCTGGGGCCATGATTAAGCTCCCCCGGTCCCTTCCCCAGTATATTGTTGGGCTCAGTAGTGGGTTCCACTTACCTTCACTACCGGTTTGGAACTAGGAGAGTGTGCGCGCTTGCTTCGCTTGCGTGCAGTGCTTCTGCGCATGCATAGAACCTTCTGCGCATGTGCAGAGCATCCGTGATGGTGTCCGGGTGGGTGGGTGGAGCCTCCCGCCACTGCCAGTACCAATTCACCCGAATCGCGGCAAACCAGTAGAAACCCACCACTGGTTGGGCTCCACTTCTTCAGCCATGCCAACCCCAATATTACGGTTTCTGCCATTTTTGGGACCACCACAAATCACATAGTCTCTTTGTTATTCCCAATTCTCAGGCTCATTGACTTGGTCAACTAGGAAGTGGGCAGCTCTCCTACAACTGAGCCATCAACCTGTTTGAACTTCATGAGCTGGGGGAGCTTCATTACTCTCAATCCTAAACTCCTCACTGTCTGCAGGCTGACCAAACATTGGCTGCATCCTGAGTCTATCAGGGCCATTGTGACTCCTCTCATCCATGAATGGGGCACTATGATCGCCACCTGGGCAGAAAAAGTGGTGACAGTTCTATTGGATTACATTGTCCAATTAAGAATCAGCCTTTTGTTTTGATAACAGTCCACATCTTGGCAGACACCTGCAGAAGTGTCCTTGGCTCTTACAGTTGAAGATTGTAGTTTCCACATTCCATTTCACCTTTCCCTCCCCCCAGTTCTTTGGCAAGTTGAAAAGCAATAAGAATCACAGGAAGCTTAAGTGTTTTTCAATCTTGACACTATGTTTTTAGGGCCATTTGGGAATAGGGTGAAGGCCAACTGTACCTTGGGGCAAATGAAGTTCTATAATGAAGGGGCCACCAGTGAGAAGGCCTTTTTTCGTGTCTCCACCAAATGTACATCCCTAATTGATGGGATCCTTTAAATCCGTTCTCTTCCCCACTTGGGGTGGGTGGCTGGGTAGATGTATCAGAGGAAAGGCAGTCCTTGAAATAGCCTGGACCCAAGCCATGTAGGGCTTTAAAGGTGATATCCAACACCTTGAATTGTATCCAGAAGCATACTGGCAACCAGTACAATTTCTGCAGAAGAGGTGACACATGTGTAAGTCTAGACTTCTGCAAAACTGTTTGGGCCACTGAATTCAGAACTAACTGAAGCTTTTGAATGCTTTTCAGGGGTGCCCCCAAGAATCTATTACAATAGTCTGGATGGGAGGTGACTAAGGTGCCTAGAGAAGGACACATGGCCTAAAAATGGGCATAACTAACACACAACACAAAGTTGTGCAAAGGCCCTCTTGGAGATGACTGCCATTTATTCCCCAAATAAGAGCCTCAAGTCCAGGAGAACCCTGGATTATACACTGGGTCAGCCTGGATACACCCCATCCATGACCAAATACACCAGATACATCTGGTGGGACCCTGAAGAAGGGCCTTCTCCATGATGGCTCCCTCTCTCTGGAACATTATTCTCCCAGAGATTAGAACAGCCTCCACTCTAATACACTTCTGGAGGGTGCTGAAGACCTGGTTCTGCCAGTGGGTCTGGGGAACCCAGAGTGGGATGGAGCCCATTAAATGGCTCATGTGATCTGCTGCCGCCGAAGTGGGTGAGGGTGGGTGTGGGTGATTTATATTATATTATATTATATTAATTATACGATACAATACGATACTATTAATTTATTTGATTCTTTTTATTAGTTTTATTGTTTTAAATGAGGTTTTATATTCTGTAAGCCACCTTGAGTTGCCATGGGCGAATAGGCGGAAATATAAATTCAACAAACAAAGAAACAAATAAATAAATATGATATTTAGCTATCCAAGAGCCAAAGAACTCCATATTGCCAGGGTTCAGTTTTAGACTAATGTTCCCCCACTAGACCTCAAAAGCGTCCAGTTACAGGGGAAAGGCAAAACAAAGCGTTGCTTAACTCATCATGGGCAGAGATGTACAGTATCATCAACATACTGATGATATCTCACCCCCTGGTGACAGATGACCTCCCGCAGCAGTTTCATGTAGGTGTTAAACAGCAGCAGAGAAAGAAGCAAAGGCCAGGGATCTGACCTCTCTCCTCCGATTAATACTGACTGAGAGTGGCCCCAGAGGAAGAAATGAATGAGGACAACACAGTGACCTCCATCCCTGATCCCTGAAGCCATTCCAGAGGATGTCATAATTGAAATCAAAAGCCACTGAGAGATCAAGTAGAGTGAGAATGGATGCACTACTCTCCCATCTCATTTCTATCGGGTTAGTGCCATTAGTATTTCCCCCCATTTAATCGTCTCCTGCTCGATTCCCAAGTGGCATCAATAGATTCCTGTAATCTCCCACTACTGGAGATGCATATGTGTGAAAGAAGGAGAAAACAAACCTGCCATTGGGGAAAAGAAAGCTGCGGTTTGTCTATCTGGTTAGGTTGCATTCCACCCACTTTCTCTTCTCCAAAGTGAGAAGCAGGATCTGGGGCGGAGAAGGAAGAGAGTGTAATTGGGTAACACTCTGAAAGACACATGCTATAGATGATTGCAGTTCCAGGAAAAATTGGGCGTCTCCAACTGTGACCTCGATTTGCATGTCTTGGCTGCTTTCAACATCTAATTGCTAGATTGTCAGTGGAAGCATGAAAGGAGGGTAAGAATTTCCTGCAGTAAGGTGCAGCATTTTCCACGAGTATCATGAAACTTCATCTTGGAGAAAATTTGGCAGAATTGTAGGATGATGCTCATACAGATATGAAGCATCTCTTTCCTATTTGTCATTAAGGAGACTCATTAGGTACAGTATCTCTTGGTGCCCACATTTTATGGCTCTTTGATCAGAAAGACATGTTTCATTGTGTTGATAGTTAACTACTGTTTGATCAATGAAATTCCATTTGAGAGAAAGAATCTCAGTTCCAATTCAATGCCAATTTCTTTTAATTCTTGCATTGACAAGTTTTGCTCCAGTACACTTGAAATGTTTGATTTATTTTAGGAAACATGGAAGCAAAAAGCATTCAGGAAGAAAGAGCAGTTTGCTAGTAACTGAAGGGAAAGGGAAAATTTAGGAACATTTAGGAACAAGAAGGTTAAGACGAAGAGGGTCTGCATAACACAAATTGAATCCTCAAGAAAACAAATCTCAGGCCACTAAACTCAAAGTCAGTGAATTAAGAAATGCAGTTGGAAGACTTCTACCTATTTGTGACCATTTTATTTTAGGTAATATCATCTCCAGTTCATGTGGAACTTGCAGTGCCCCATATTTAAAGCCCTTTATTTCATGTGTTAAGGAGAAATTTAACCTTTTCCCTCAAATCACTCCTAAATGTGGAAAAAAATAATAAGATATGCTCCTTGTGTATAATAATCTAAATAAGGCTTTGGTATTGGGGTGTAGCTTAGAGTGGCATGAATTAAATAATTGCTTTCAGACTGAATGCTTTCATCATATCAATCCATCCTGACTAAGTTTCAATCCTAATTAAACCCTTCATCATCTTCTCTTCTAATTGTTCCCATCACCCATCTCCTTCCACTTATGACTGTAACTTTGTTGCTGGCATCCTTATGATTTATATTGATATTGATTGTTTCCTGATTGCTTATTTGTACCCTATGACTATCAATAAGTGTTGTAAGTGTTGTACCTTGATGAAGATATTTTTTCTTTTATGTACACTGAGAGCATATGCACCAAGACAAATTCCTTGTGTGTCCAATCACACTTGGCCAATAAAATTCTACTCTGTTCTATTCTATTCATGGACATGAATGTTCAGATTTATTGTTTGTGACCAAACCATAGGAAAACCTTCTCTGAAGGTAAAATGAAACATTGCTTTTGGACAATAAGAGCTAAATTGAAGTATATGAAGCTGGGGAGGTTAGGGGCTGGATTGTGACTCTTGGCCCCACCTGAACCCTCAAGGGACAAAAGTGTCCTCTATGGTTCAGAAGATGTTGTACAACCATGCATTACAGTTTGAAATGGAGTGCAGCAGACCCTGGGTTGTTTACTCAACTCTTGTGAGTAATTTGAGCAAGACGGATGTGATCTCATGCATTAGTTGAAGCAAGATCAGGGTGTGTTAATCTTGATTAGGAGACATCAGGCATTGGGGATAAGCAATACTGCAGATATTGGGAACTTTGGATAGTGGGATGTAGTGATAGATGATCTCTTACAGTAGTCATGAGGTAATTCCCAAAATATTCCATGGGCATGTCAGGAAACACCCTCTTTAGATCTTATGTCAGTTCCAGAGATGATCAAACAGAAGGAACCTCCAGCCCAAGAAGGAACATCTCCGCAGGTGTTGTCACAGGTACTGATTTATAGGGTTAGACTACCTACTCCTAGGACCAACTATCTATAGAGCAGACGGCATTTCATTTTCTGTCCAAGAGTCATTGATCTTTTGGTACATTGGGACTAGATGATAACAGCTAGATCTCCTTTTAAGAAAATTACTTTGGAGAAACCCTTGTATTTACTGGTTTAACTATATTTAGCTTGCTTTTCCATTTAGCACTTTTAAAACACCTGTATGGCTTGCTTATATTTGCTCTGATTCCATTTTCCTTTCTTATATTTCAAGAGTTATTTTTTAAATTAAAGCAATTTATTAAAACCATGAATGAAGTTGAATATACATGTCCCAAGATAATGTTGCAGCATCCAATCTGGGTCAATCAACGGGACTAGAGGTTTTCCAAGTCATGCTTGGAAGCCCAAAACTCTGGTCTTGGTGACCAACCCAGATTGGATCTCTATTAAAACCATGTAGGTTTAGAAAAAGAAGAAGAGAATAAGTTAAAAAAAATTCAGCCACAACACATTTTATAGTAAGTCAACACACACTGTCTTCTAGAAATCATAAGAAAAATTATTTATGACACCAAAGTTTCCAAATGTATTAGACTGGTGCTGAAATCTGAAGTGTCTTGCCATCAAGTTAAAAGAACTTTGAATATTTTTATTCTGGAATGGCAGGATTCAAAATGTCTTAATAAACTCTCATTCACTACTCTCAAAAAAATTGCTGTAGTGAATAAACCTAGTTTGAATGTTTTTTTACAGATATTTGCTGTAAGTCTACTATAAAGAAAAATAATCAGCAATAATTAATAATCCTAATTTTGATGGTGGCAATGGTTTTATTTGGTTTGGATTTTGTCCATTCAGAAAATGGGAAATTGTAGCACTAGATTTGGAATTTGGAAGGGAAGTACGTCTTTTTCAGCAGGCTACTAGGATGCTATACACTTTCCTAAATTCCTATAAGTCTCCCTCTTGATCACTGATACCTACCTTCTATTCCCTAATCAGTAGAATGACTTGCTTCCAGAAGTCGTAGGTGCTCCAACATTGGTGTTTTAAAGAAGAGATTAGACAACCATTTGCCTGAAATGGTATAGGATTTCCTGCCTAAGAAGGGGGTTGAACTAGAAGACCTCCAAGATCCCTTTCAACTTTGTTATTCTGTTATTCCTACTTTCATCATATGCTGTATGGCTCCCATACAGAAGGAAGGCATTTAGGTTTTCCACTTAGCTTTTCCATTAAGCAAGCAGCTTCAAGAAAGCTAAAACACATTTAAAGATGCAGCAATAAGCAAATATGTAATTTAAAGGAAAACTATCTATAGATTAAAAAAGATTTAGGCCAAGAATTCAGTCAGTGAAACAAAACGCAGCCACAAAGGTTTTCGTAGACCAGGAGTTTCCAAACTTGGTAACTTTAAGTCTTGTGGACTTCAACTCCCAGAATTGCCCAGCCAGCATCACTTAAATCTTAAAGTTACCAAATTTGGAGACCCCTGACTTAGACCCTTCTCTGATGGTGGAAAGACAAAAATTCATGGTTGAATGCTTCTAGCCTATGTGAGTGTTCCCTGTATCTGTGGCTGGTCTTCCATGTTGTCTTTTCCTCAAGTGTTCAAGCATGAGGATAGGTCTCATTTTCAAAACTCCAGTCATACAGAACTGTTTCTTTGTGTTTTTTTTTATTTTTTTGCCGTTTGTGGATACTTTATTTGCCCTTTTACACTGTATTTGAGGAAATCAATCAACCAACATTGTTTGATATTTTCTACCTTTTGTTTGCAAGGAATTTTAACTTAAAATATTCCCTTCTTCTGAAGAACATAGAGAAAACAGAAAAAAGGTAGAAAGGTTGGGGAGATGGCAAGTATGCCTCATAAGAAGACTTGGGATGAAGAAATGGCAGATTTATTTCATGAATCTGAATCAGGTGAGAAAAATGTAGTTCTGTTCATTTGCTGCTTTGGAAATATTGCCCAGTCATACAGGAATCCTGAATTATTTGGCCATTGTAAAAATGAGCTTCATTTGTTCAATCCTGCACAAATAACAATATTCAGTTTTTTACCCTCTGAAGGAAGTTTTCCTATGGCTGAACAAATGTTGTGTACCTATAAATACAGAAAATGTTCACTTTATTCTTTACTTCACTCAGGAGGTATCAAGTATAGATAGTCCTTGACTTACAACAGTTCATTTAATGACTCTTCAAAGTTACAACAGCACTGAAAAATGTGATTTATGGCCATTTTTTCACACAACCATTACAGCATCTCTATGACCACATGATCAAAATTTGCATACTCTGGCCATTGCATCACAGTTTATGATGGTTGCAGTGTTCTGGGGTCATGTGATTCCCTTTGGACAAGCAAAGTCCATGGGAAATCCAGATTCACTTAACAATCATGTTACTAACTTAACAAATGTAATGATTTACTGAAGAATGGTGGCAAGAAAAATCATGAAATGGGGGAAACTCACTTAACAAATGTTTTATTTAGTAACATAAATGTTAGGCTCCATTGTGGTCATAACTTGAGGGCTACCTGTAGATGGTCCATGGATTATTCCACTCATGTACTGTGATCAAATCTGGATTCTAATCTCCCTCTCTCTCTCTCTCTCTCTCACACACACACACACACACACATACACACACACCTCTATTTAAAAAAATACCTGTACAGCAATTATGTTTTTTAAAGCTTCCATTGATGATGATCTTCTTAAAAGTCCAATTATGGCACACATTTTTAAAGCCCACTCTAAAAAAAGACCTTTCTTATTTCAAAACTGAATTGCAAAGTTATGCTGGTTTATGATTACAGTATAGATTTGACTGACTGGCTGATTGATTGACTGAATATCAGCAAGGTGAAGATAAAATGGGAGGAGGGAAGAAGTCCCTTGATATTTTGTCAGTTGTTTTCATGTTTACATTCCATAAGGCTATTTCCAAGGATTCTCTCCTGCCTCTTGGTATGATATCCACCAAGACCAAACAGCTTTTGATAGACACCGTTGTTTAGTAGACTTGTGCAAATCATTTGAAAAAGGGGAAAATCATTTGTAATTAATTTTTCAGTGAGATATGTATCATTCTAACCTTCTCTGATTGTTCTTTAGAATGTTTCCTTTGTTTGCACATATAATATATGTAATGCATATTTATATTCCTTCCACAAATCCAGTATGGAAGCCTTTAAAAGAAGATAATCCCCGATTGTTTAAATTTTGGGATCTTAATCAGAAATACTTATATTTGGTGGAGAATACATTAGTGGCAGATGTGAAAACTTCTGGTTCACCAGGTACAAATTAAGCTTCTTAGCTTGTGCTTAAAAATTGCAGTCTTCTCTTGGCCAAAATTATTGATGGGATGCCTTGAATGGTGAAAAGCTGATGGTGGATATATCAGGACTCATTACCACATTTAACATTATTGCATTATTAAAGTTGGTTTTTTTAAAAAAATGACTTGTTGCATATTCCATTCTTTAATCCTGGGTCCTCAACATTCTTGCCCTAAGCATCAATGTACCAACAGACATAGCACCTTGCCTTCTGTGGTATTTTAGGGAAAAAGATTTAATTCAGAAACAATAAAGGGAAAGTATTACATGCAGTATTTAAAAGATCCTCCTGCTTTCATATACAGGTAGTCCTTACAACCATTTGTTTAGTTCAAAATTACAATGGCACTGGAAAAAGGGACTCACACCAGTACTCACATTTGCAATAATTGTAGCATTCACACTGAGAGCATATGCACCAAGACAAATTCCTTGTGTGTACAATCACACTTGGCCAATAAAATTCTATTCTATTCTATCCCTTAATCACATGCCAAAATCAGGCATTTTGCAATTGACATACATTTATGACATTTGCAGCATCCCAGGCTCATGTGATCACCATTTGCCACTTGCCCAGCCAGCTTCTGACACGGAAAAACAATAGGGGAAGCCAGATTTACTAAACAACTGTGTTATTAACTTAACAACTACCCATGATTTGCTTAACAACCATGGCAAAAAAGGTGGTAAAATTGGATGTAACTTACTGAATAACTGTCTTGCTTAACTACAGAAATTCTGGTCTCAATTGTAATCACAAAGACCACCTGTATGTCTTAAATATTGGGGATCCTTGGGGCTCTCTGAGCTTGCTTATTTTCTTGCAGACATTTCATTACCCAGACTAGGTAACATCATCAATGCGAGAGGAGAATGGGTTCCCCTCTAGAGGTTCCTCTCTAGCATTCCCCTCTAGTCCTGGTGATATTACCTAGTCTGGGTAATAAAACATCTGAAAGAAAACAAGCAAGCTTAAAGAGCACCAAAGATCCCTCATGTCAATCCTGAACTACAAATATTCTCCTTTATTAGTCTTAGATATTGTTCGAATAAACCATTGTAACTGACTTTTGCCCAATGCTTTGTTTGTAAAACTGACCACCAGCCTAGAAAAGAGACAAAGCTAAACTACTATGACAGATATCAAACTAGGAAGCTATCTGGTTTGAATTCCATAATTTCAGTGTTTACTAATATCTAGAGTGCAAAAGTTGGCTTGAAATTCAATATAAAGAAAACTAAGATCATGGCATCTGGCCCCCTTATTTCCTGGCAAATAGATGGGGAAAAAATAGAGGTAGTGACAGATGTTATTTTCCTGGGCTCCAAGATCACTGCAGATGGGGACTGCAGTCAAGAAATTAAAAGACGATTGCTCCTGGGGAGGAAAACTAAGGCAAATCTAGACATCATACTAAAAAGCAGAGACATCACTCTGCCAACAAAAGTGCGTATAGTCAAGGCTATGGTTTTCCTAGTTGCAATGTATGGCTGTGAAAGTTAGTTCATAAGAAAGGCTGAGCACCAAAGAATTAAGGCCTTTGAACTATGGTGCTGGAGAAGACTCCTGAGAGTCCCTTGGACTGCAAGACAATCAAACCGGTCTATCCTAGAGGAGATCAAGCCTGACTGCTCTTTAGAAGGCCAGATCCTGAAGATGAAACTCAAATACTTTGGCCACCTAATGAGAAGGGACGACTCCCTGGAGAAAAGCCTAATGCTGGGAAAGATTGAGAGCAAAAGAAGAAGGGGACAACAGAGAATGAGGTGGCTGGAGTCCCTGAAGCAGTAGGCATGAGTTTAAATGGACTCCAGAGGATGGTAGAGGACAGGAAGGCCTGGAGGAACGTTGTCCATTGGGTCGCGATGGGTCGGACACGACTTCGCAACTAAAAACAACAACAAAAATTTACTAAGTGGAAATGTGAACTATTTTGGTTTTTGTTGTTGTTGTTGTTGTTGATGTACATAGGCTCAGTACAATTTCCTCCAGTTCTCAATATGACAAAACTAGCCAAAATAGGTTGAAGACCACTAAATTACCTTCTGATGAGTTTCAGTCCCTCCCATTGCAAATCATTCCTCTTATATGAAGGCTTATATTTTTTCCCCAGAGGCCTTTTGCTTTTATAAATCATATCCTTAATCAGATACCTGTGGTTCCTCATCCCAAACATCTGCATCAACAGAAAAAAACCCCACCCTTTTATTCTTTCTTAACTCCTTGACCTTGTTTCTCATTTTTTATTCTTCTCCAGAGCAGTTAATTGCCATGCTTCCTAATAAATCTCTAGCTATGGCACAACAACCCTTTTTTATGAGCCCTGAACAGAAGAAGAGCTGCTTGTCTTGTGTGAAGTCTGAGAATGGCCAATATCAGATAGAGTTAAAAGTGAGTGTTTGCCTTACATTACAAACGTATTTTGCTTTCTCTAGGGAAATTGTCCTTTTTTATTTATCCTTTTATTCTCAGTGATATATTCTGTACTATTTTTTTTTATTGAAAAAGTTTTAACAAACAAAAATATTTTTCCCCCTTTTCCCCCCCTCCCCCCTCAAAACCCCCTTCCCCCCTCCCTTCATCCCCCCCCCACTTCCCGGGTCAATCACAAGGTATTGTTATACATGAACCATAGAGTAAAATGTTCCCTTCTAATCCAATTAACCTCATCCGAGTCTTTTCATTTCCTAACCTCCCCCATTACATTCTAAAATAATACATCCTAATTATTCAAAGGCATTATTCAGATATCTCTTAATCTGATATCTGTTTTGTAAATAATCAATCCATTTTTTCCATTCAATTAAATATCTTTCCTGCGTATTTTCTTTCAAAAAGGCTGAGATTTTAGCCATCTCAGCCAAGTTAGAGTTAAAAGTGAGTGTTTACCTTACATTACAAACATATTTTGCTTTCTCTAGGGAAATTGTCCTTTTTTATTTATCCTTTTATTCTCAGTGATATATTCTGTACTATTATTGTATGTTAGAAAGACTTCTAGAAGCTTTAGCTGATGGAATGAAATAACATACAATAAAATAGGACCATAATTTACCTGGTAATGATCCCATTTCACTGGCTCATTTTATAGAGAATCCTAACGACACATTTACTGATCGATCATATTTTATATATTTCTTGATACATGGTTTCTCTTGACAAGATTGATGAAAGAGGTTTTTTCATTTTTGGTTTTGCAAGAGAATCTCTTTCAGGACACTTGACACTAAATAAAGTTTAATGGCTGACTTGTGTTATTTTATAAGTAAAAACGGAAAATAAGGAATCCCATCTTGATAGACCGGAAAATCTTCTAAGGGGCTGCTAATGATCATTTATGCAACTTGCAACCAGGTTGCCTTACTGTTCCTATATAACTTCTTTCTCATGGTCTCTCCCTTTTTTTCCTAGGAGAAAGATATTAAGGATCTTTACCACGATCCAAAAAATGGCAAAGCTTTCACTTTTTATTGTAAGAGCGCAGGCAACGGTAATACCTGCTCTTTTGAATCTGCAGAGTTCCAGGGTTGGTTCCTCAGCACTTCTTCAGAAGCAAAAAAGCCTATTGGTTTGAGTCAAAAAGGAGGACCTCAGAACATCCTGTTCTACTTTGAAAGAAAATCATGAGTCAGAAACACTGTTCTGCATCTATGCTTCTAATAGACCTTGTGTCTTGTGTATACAAATTGGAATGGAGCCAGAATGTATGATTAGGCTGATGAGTAGACTTAGATAGTATCCTTCTTGCAATCAGAAAACTTTGGAAGAACTATGTCATATTTGGGGGAAGGTGCAATACATCTCATGGATGAAATGGACTTGGTTATATGGCCTTTATTTCTGTAAAACAACATGCTTTCGAACAGTAGGTTTGTTGCCCACGTGAATTAAGTTGGCTGGCTGAGAGTAAAGAGAGTGATCTTTTGGTATCGAGATACCAATAGCTCTTAAATTTATGTACCACTTCATAGTGCTTTACAGCCCTCTCTAAGCTGTTTAGAGTCAGCATATTGCTCCCAACAATCTGGCTCCTCATTTTATTGATCTCAGAAGGATGGAAGGCTGAGTCAACTTTGAGCTTCTCAGGATCGAACTTCTGGCTGTGGATAGAGTTACAGTACTAGTTACAGTACAGTAACATGTTATTCAAGGAGGGTCCAAACTTGGGGACGTTAAGATTGTAGATTTCAATTCTCAGAATTCCCCAGCTAATCAGTCAGAAAAGTTTTAAATTTGCCAAGGTTGGGAACATCTGTGTTATTTCATACTGTTTTGAGAATCAATTTTCTCCATTACCATTTGGTCAGTGGTGAAATCTAAAATTTTTCCCTACTGGCTCTGTGGGCATGGCTTGGTGGGCATGGTTTGCTGGTCATGTGACCGAGTGGCATGGCTTGCTGGTCATGTGACCAGATGGGTGTGGCCAAGTTGCTGTCACTTTGTTGCCCTTATGACCTACAAAAAGAAGATATACCAATTATTTTGTGCATTTAATACTTAAATAAGAATAAATGAAGTACACAAAACAATAAGAGGTAAACAAATACTTACATAAGAGCAATAAAAGTGTTGTCTTCGGCGCCACTTCTTTGCGCCAATGATAATAATTACCTACAAAAAGAAGATATACCATGATACACAAATTTAACCATTTAATACTTAAATAAGAATAAAACTACACAAGACAATAAAAGCGGTACACAAATACTTACATAAGAGCAATAAAAGTGTTGTCTTTGATATAACTTCTTTGCACCAATGATAATTACCTACAAAAAGAAGATATACCGTGATATACAAATTTAACCATTTAATACTTAAATAAAAATAAAAGAAGTACACAAGACAATAAAAGAGGTACACAAAAACTTACATAAAAGTGTTACTCTTTAACTTTAAGATGTTTCCACCTCATTTTTTTCATTAGCACTCTCCTCATTTCCACGTTTCTTGAACTTGATTCTCGGATCATTGGCTAAGCAATGGTGTTCTCTTCACCACTTTTTCACTGCAGGAATTGAGTCTCATTTTGGAAGAGCTAGTCCAATAACATTGATAGTCATGATGTTGGTTAAATTAGAAACAGTTAGGTGACTTCTGCTCTCTGAGCATATGATGTTCATTTTTGAAAACCCCCTTTCTGCTTCTGCAGAATTTACAGCAATTGTTCTGACAATATCTTTAGCTTTTTTAATACTGTCAGGAATTGCATAGTTCTTTGAATCTTTTAACACATTCTCCACAAAATCTCAATGGTCGTTGATGTTAATGTTGTAATTGAAAATGTCACCAAATGTGCGCAGTTGTTCTTCAGCTGCTGTCCATGGAACTACTACTTCTTCAAAATCCCAGTACTCTGGCACAAAAAAATATAGAAATTGTAATTTATTTGTGGTGTCTTGCAATCGGCTACCTGTTTTTAAAAATTCACAGTCCATTAGTCTTTTCTGCAAATTTGTTACGATGCTTCCTAAAAGTCTTTCCCGATGAAGTCCAACAAATCGATGATTTTCTACAAAGTTTATATTTTTGAAGGTTTCTGAAGTAATTAGTTTGTCAACTTTTCTTTTGTATGGACCCTTTCCCTTTGTAAGCTGTTCAAATGCTTTCATTGATCTACTCACCAGCCTTTATGAGGTCTGTATTGCTTGCCTGCAGTGCAGTTGAAAGAAGTGAGATTTCTTCCAGAATAGCGATCATCAATCCCAAATCATTTAGAAAATATTTATTTTTGGACTTCCAGTTTGATGTCGTGGCAGGAATGAAGTGGAAAATAGCGGGCTCTGATGAGCCTCATGATATCCAGCCGGACAAACCACTGCCAGGAGGCTTTCGGGCTATAGCTGTCTTGAAGGGATGGTGAAGAAAGGAGAGGCATTTCGTGGACCGCGAGGAATTGGCTATTTCTTTGCTGGAACAGAAAAAAGCTCTCCTGATAAGCAATGTGGGTGGTGGCCATCTTCTGGTAGCCACCTTGAAGCTGGGACAACCGGACCCAAGAATTGAGCTGGAGTGGTGTTTGGATGGAGTGCTGGAACTGGGTGAGATAATTGCCAATCTATACTTAAAGGAAAACTTGAAAGTGGAGTTTTAAAAGAAATTTGGAGCTTGGATTAGTGGCTATCTGGCACTTGGAAAAAATAAAGCACATGCGGAAAAAAATGTGGAGATTGTAGTACAAACAGTCCAAGAAGAAATTCTATACTTGGAAAATTGGGGAAAGCCGAACATTTTAGAAGGAAAAAAAGTGATTTTCAGGAGAAAATAGTATTTTGTATGAGTACCTTAAAATTCCTGGATATTTCAACAATTAGCTGGTTTTAATCGACTATTTTGTATGGAATGGAAATGGAGAGTGCCATCTGCTGGAGGAAAGAAAAGGTACTGTAATACTTTAGTTAAATAGACAAAAAAGAAGCAGCAACAGCTGGAAGACCTGACCTTGGCCATATAGAAGAAGATAATTTGGACACTGTGAGAACTATTAAGGAGTAATTGTGTTTTTCATTTTTTTTTCATTTCTCTCTTTTGGAAGACAGCCTTTTAATTGGATTTGATTATTTCTGATAATTATTATTTATTTATTTATAATTATATATTATTATTATATATGAAAATTATTATTATTAACAACTGAGGACAATATTTTCCTTCTGCAGAAAAGAGGAATAATTGAAAAAAAAGGAAGAAAAGAGGAGAAAAAAGAAAATTAAATAGACTCTAAATTTTGGCTAACTGTGAAGAGGTATAATTGGGGAGTTTTTAATAATTTTTTAAATTGTTCTAAAATGGAGTTGCAGATTTATGGAGAGTTATTTCTGATGTTTCAAAATATATGTGAATCCTTAATAGGCAATTCTTTGAAATTTGTTGAAATATATAGAAAAAGAAACTGACGAGGATTTGGAAGGGGAAAATTTAAATTCACCCACAACTAGGAAACAGCTCTGCCTGACCTAAAATGGCCCCCCGGAGCAAGCAGGAGCAGCTCACAGCCCCAAAAAGCCAAAAGAGGGAAAAGCACTTTCACAC